>NC_065583.1:130972090-131612090 GCF_024542745.1 Macaca thibetana thibetana | reverse complement strand
AATTCTAGAACTTCCAACTTTTGTCTGTCTCATTAGATTGCTCCTTGGAAAAATAGTGGTTAAATTGTCTTCCACATAAACCACAGCAATGATTCCCTATTACTATTCCCAACCAAATTGACATTTTACAATTATGCTTTTCCTTCCTTCTTTACTAGATTATCCATGTCATTCCCTTTAAGTGGGAAGTTCTTCCCTGTCTAATTATACAAATTGTATTCATCTTAATATTCCTTACTAATACCATTTCTTCCATGAAGCTTTCTATGATACTTCTAGTTGAAAGATACCTCTTTACTCTCTGAACATGGTTTGAATATTTTTGGTTTTCACTCATGATTTTTACATTTTAGGATTTATGTAATCTACATCTTATGATATTTGCTAGATTTTCAGTCTCCTCAAGCCTGACTCTATACCTGATTTTTATTATCTACCTTTCATTAGCTGATGCTACTGTACTTTCTCTTTAGCATGCTCAATACTGTTATTAAGAAAAATTTAAAGATTATTATTGTGGAATATTATTTCTAGGTTACTCTTTATATCTAAAAATAACTTAAGTATTTGCAGTTATGTAGACAAAATAATAGCTTGCAAGTGCCACATGCAGGAACTGTGGCTTCAAATCCTACATGTACAATACAATCACTCCAAGTAAAATGAAAAATATGAATATAAGTCGGACGGATAATTAGTCTTCCATTGAGCAATGTTTAATAACTTATTTTGTGAATGACATAAATCACCTACTGATTTGTTTTTCAACTTAGCAAAAAAGATCCATGACAGTAATTCCTTATCTTTAGTGAAATTGTGTTTGGAGTTAGTTCCAGAGATTTATACAAGAGCCAAAGATCAATGTTTCAGTTCAAAATATCGCTTGCTCACAATCCTTTAGTATGTAGGGAGGCACCTGAAATGCTGCTGGATTTTCTCTGTTCTGCCGTGAATGAGAATAGAAACCAACAGATGTGTTTGCCTATACCTTATTTGCCAAAAGTGAGAGCAATTTTACAGGTGCAATTAAAGTAAATAGTTTTATGCCAAGGAGTGGGTGTGCCCTCTGCTTAGCTTATAATGTGGGATATGAGGAGAGTTAATCTAATTAAGTGTTAGTCTGGGTTTGAGATTTATGGTTGATATGGTTAAGCTAACTTCACCACAACCTTGAAGTTCTTTATTAACACTGTATTTAAGGTAGAGGCTGGTTTGTCAGATTGTTTATCTTTATTTATTTTTATTTTCCTTCAATTTCTCTTGTATCCTCTCAGTTTTAAGTTCCCCTTTGTGCTGTGCCTCTGAGAGTCTGCTTTTTTATTTTAGTTGCTATTCCATCAGTTGCTAGCCTGGCCTAGTGGTGGGTGATTGGACATGTTCTCTGGCCTAGGAGTAGGTGATGAAGAATGTTCCCTTCTCTTCTGATTTATCCTTAGTCATGGATAACTGGTTATGGCCTTGTCTGAGGTGATGGGGGCTATTCAGTGCCCTTACCCTTCCTCTTGTATAGTTCAGGGTCAAGTACTTTTGCCTGCTCCATCCCCAGGAATAGAGTATTTTTCATTCCCCTTTTTGGGTGCAATTGGTTTTCATCAGTGCCTTAAGGATGACAGTGTTGTCACTCTTCCCTCAACAATTTAAGGCTATCAATTTGCCTATGTTTAATAAATTGTTAATGTAAGCTCCACAAGGAAAAATGGATGAGTAACCATGATCCTGCCACTCAGACAGTGATAAAACAGCTTCAAGTCATACGGATCAGAGGAATTTTCTATCCTGATGTGATTTATTTGTCATTTCTCATAACCAGCTTTTATGCTGAAAGGAATGCTTTACTTATGCTTTGCCTGACATCCTATTTTTACTCTTACACATTACTATAAGAAATGCCATCTCCTTAAATGCCTCTCTCTCTAATAGGGCATATCTTTATTCTAAATCCAGATATGCCATGAAAGTCAGCATTGAGCTGTCCACATATACCTGATCTTGATAAATTATCTTCACATTGTTACTAGCTCTTATCTGAGAAACCTTCCATGTTTAAAGGAAAGACCTGATAGGTTTTTCTTTCGAAATCTTTCCATCCTTACTTCAATCTTTAATGCATAATGGAAATAACACATTATCCTGAGATTTTTGTTCTTTGAATTTTAGGACAATGAAAATGCCTCTCAGGGGTACTGCAACCTACAGCAATGAATCCCATCATGCATTGCTGCTAAGGTTTTATGCTGGAGGTGCTGTCATTGACACACCATGGGATAAGATGAATATCACCAGAAAATTAGTGTTGGCTTTTTAAACAGTAGAAGATTGGCAATAATGTCACACTGGTAATTGATTTTTCTCTTTCCATCAAGAAACAGAAGTAAAGGAAAGGACTTGCATTTTAATGTTGCATTAGCTCAACGTTGGGGCATCTTTTTAAACTCTCTACTTGGTTGAGGAATGTACTGTAGTTATACTTTAGTAAAAACTGGCATTAAAATGTACTGATATGTATTTAGTATGTTGCAGTATCGTGGTTCAAGCTTCTGGCTCAGGTGATGGTTCCCATAAAAGTGAGTAAGCTTCTGATACTGTTTGTTCAGTGGTTGTTGACTTGGTAGTTCTTTATAACGATCAGTCACTTGGAAATTATGCCCAGGGAGGGGATAGAGACATTGGATAGAACTATCCACTATATCAAGTAGCTTACAATGTGGCTGCTTGTCATATTACCCTTGACAACTGAGTTATTTGTAAAACATGTTGTCAGGTTTATCTTTTTCCTCATTTCATTCCTGCATAAATAATATTATAATTCTTATCATAACTTTCCTTTAATGTATGTTCCTAATAGTAGGAATGGGGTGAGGTCAAAAAGAAATTGGGATGAGGGCATAAATATTGATGTTAACATTTCGTTTATTTAAATACAATTTTCTTTTCAAATTGTTTTGTACATAGTGAAAAGCAGACATCTACCTTTGATATTCCTCATAGTTATTACTAGATTGAATTTCCATATTCATGTACATCACTCGTTATAAATTTGAAAAGCTTAAGAAGACTATTTTGAAAGAAGATGTTGGTCTCATATTTCTATAAATTAAATTTAAATGTTTGTCAACTCTTATTTATCTTTGGAATAAATTGGTTAAACAAGGTTATTCAATTTTCTCCATTTTATTATCATCTTTCCAATATCTTACAAGTTTTTCTTTTTTATCTAAGATTATTGTCACCTTAATGGTTCAGTAAGTGGTTGGCACCTTATTGGGAATTGCAATAAGGACAGTAAGGGAACATCTAGACTCACTTGAAACCATAACTACATTCATCTCAGAGTAATAGCCAATCCATCATAGAGGCTTGTCCTACCTGACCTGAAATATGTTTTGTTTTGGGAAATCCAGATTGGCCTTATAGTTAATCTGAGTCACCTGTCATTCTTAGGCAAAGGTATGAGAACTATTGAAGCTATTCTTAAATCAAGATTTACGTTACTTAAACTAATCTTTACATAATTTTGATGACCCTTCTTATGTTACAATTTAGAGTTGAATACTGTGACAAAGAATAGAAATATCTATCAGGGTTGAAAGAAAAAAGTGAAATAAAGTTCAAACAACTAAGTTGAACCTAAACTATATTTTGTTTCTAGGTTAGTTACCAGATCACTAAATTTAATCAAATTATAATTTTCTTCAAGTAGACTTACATGTGTAGCTAGCTTCAGTATGCAGCTTGAATAATTATCAAGGTTAAATACATAGAAAAGTGCTGTGACATAAAACAGTGTCAAGTGTCTAAATTATTTGGTGTGACCATATCTACTGACTACCAAGTTATCTTCTTTGCATAAATGGTTAGGCAGAATGCCATCAAAACTATACAGTGCTAAATGAAGCGAGCTTTTAGTTTCCTTTTTGGCAAATGCAATTTAAACCAGATGATTTAGTAGTGAACAAAGAAAAGCAAAAGACAAAGACATTAACAATAATAATGCTTCAGTGCTTAAGTCAGTGTTTGTGGTGGTTCCATTGATCATATTGTGGTTAAAACTATCTATCAGAATATCACTTCATTTTGTGTCTTGAGAATTGAGGCTAATTTCCTTTAAACAAAACAGCAATTAGAGCAGCATGCCATATCTAATCTCTGCTTCAGGATAACTGGAAGAGACTTAGAAGCAATAGGAAGAAACCCCACTAGATAATAAATAAAATGCAGTTTGAGTTCAACTTAGTTGTTTAAGTAATTTTTATTTGTTTTGTAAAGGGGGAAAATTCAAGCAATATATTCAATGTAGTGAAAAAAGTGAGTTCAGTCTTTTCATAAACTAAAAGCTGATAATGAATATGAAGGTGACATCATAAAATAGTAGTGTAGATACACCACTTTTCTCTTTGTTCACTTATTCAAAAAGATTTGTTAAGCTTCCGAGCATTCAAGGCATTGGCCTGGTTACTACCAACACTTTAATGTGGCTACTCTTATCTAGTCCCTATGAACACTTTATGAAGTGGGTCTTTTTATTCTCCTACTTTGAAGATAAGGAATTTGCAGCGCACACAGATTAAATAATTTCCTTGATCTCATTATTTGGAATCCTGAACTTAATCACTTTTTCATGCAAAATGATTTAAAGCAATTGTCAATTAGAGAGTATGGCATACGACATTACTCCAATACAAAAACCAGACAAGAACACAGCAAAAGAAGAAACATACTAGGCAATATCTCTGACGAATATAGATGTAAAAATCTTCAACAAAATCCTAGCAAACCAAATCCAGCAGCACATCAAAAAGATAATACACCACAATCTAGTGGGATTTATACCACCATCAACTAAATGAAGAATAAAAATCATATGATCCTCCAAAAACACTCAGAGAAGGCATTTGATAGAATTCAATATCCTTTCACGATAAAAACTCAACAAATTAGAAATATAAGAAACATGCCTCAAAATAATAAAGGCCTTTTATGACAAACCCACAGCTAACGTTATACTAAATGGGGAAAAGCGGAAACTCTTTTTTTCTACGAAGTGGAACAACTCAAGGATACTCATTTTAACCACTGCTACTCAACACAATACTGGAATTCCTAGCCAGAGCAATCAGGCAAGAGAAAGAAGTAAAAGGCATTCAAATTGGAAAAGAGGAAGTGAAATTGTCTCACTTTACTGATGGTATGATTTTATATCTAGAAAAAGCTAAGGACTCCACCAAAAATCTCTCCAATTTGATAAATGAATTAAGTTGTGGGATACAAAAGCAACGTAAAAAATTAGTAGTATTTCTATGTACCAATAATGATCTAGATGAGAAAGAAATCAAGAAGGCAATTGCATTTACAGTAGCTAAACATAAACAAAATAACAAGAAATACATTTAACCAAAGAGGTAAATAATCTTGGCCAGGCACTGTGGCTCATGCCTGTAATCCCAGCACTTTAAGAGGACCATGAGGGCAGATCACCTGAGGTCAGGAGTTTGAGACCAGCCTGGCCAACACAGTGAAACCCTGTCTCTACTAAAAACATAAAAAAAATTACAGTGAGGTGTGGTGGCTTCTGCCTGTAATCCCAGCTATTCAGGAGGCAGAGGCAGGAGAATCACTTGAACCCTGCAGGCTGAGGTTGCAGTGAGCTGAGATCTCATCTCTGCACTCCAGCCTGGATGATGGTGCAAGACTCCATCTCAAGAACAAACAACCAACAACAGCAACAAAAGATCTACAAGGAAGGCTACAAAACACTGATGAAATAAATTAAATATGACATGAACGAAGAAAAAGAAATCCATGCTCATGTATCAGAACAATTAAAATTATTAAAATGATCATACTACCCAAAGGAATTCCAGATTCAATTGAATTCCATTAAAAATACCAACATCATGGCCAGGCACGGTGGCTCTGGCCTGTAATCTCAGCACGTTGGGAGGCCAAAGTGGGTGGATCATTTGAGTTCAGTAGTTCAATAACAGTCTGGCCAACATGGTGAGACCCCATCTCTATTAAAAATACAAAAAATAGCGCGCGCAATAGTGCATGCCTGTAATCCCAACTACTCAGGGGGCTGAGGCAGGAGAATCACTTGAACTTGGGAGGTGGAGTTGAAGTGAACCGAGATCACACCACTCTACTCCAGCCTGGGTGATAGAGCAAGACTCTTCTCAAAAACAAACAAACAAACACACAAAATAAACAAACAAAATACCAACATCATTCTTCACAGAACAAAGCTTGAGGCATCACATTACCTGACTTGTGGTCTTTACTAGAAGCCTACAGTGAACAAAACAGCATGGTATTGGTATGGTAAAAGACGAAAGGAATAGAATGGAGAACCAAGAAATAAACCCATCTATTTATAGTCAACTGGTTTTTTTGTCAAAACTGACCAGAACTTTAACTAGGGAGAGGACACCTTCAATAAATGATGTTAGGAAAATTGGATAGTCACATGTAGAAGAATATCTGGACCCTATCATTGACTATATACAATAGTCAACTCAAAATATATCAAAGACTTAAACAAAATGTCTGAAACACTAGAAATACAGGAAAAAAAGTATTTAGTGTACTTTATAAATATATACACCAACTATGTGCTCACAAGAATTAAAAATAAAAAATTTTAAAAATCCATAAAAAAGCAAAAAAAAAAAAAAAAAAAAAAAACAACAACAAACAAATGGCCAAGCACAGAAAAAATGCTCAAAATCACTAAGCATCAGAGAAATGCAAATTAAAACCACAATAAAATATCATCTTATCCCAGTCAGAATGGCTTAAAAAGACAATAAATAAATAAAAATAACAAATGTAGGGAAGGATGCTGGGATTGGGAACTCTTAGGCACATTTGGTTGGAATGTAAACTAATACAGCCACTGTGGAAAACGGTATAGAGATTTCTCAAAATGTTAAAAATAGAATTGCCATTCAATCCAGCAATCCCACTCCTGAGTATTTACTCAAAGGAATATACAGCAATACATCGAAATGATACCTGCACTCACATGTTTATTGCAGCACTAATCACAATAGCAAAGATATGAAATTAACCAAAGTGCTCATCAATGAATGAATGGCCAAGGAAAATCTGGTATATATACATAATGCAATACTACTCAGCCATGAGAAAAAAATAGTATTATTTGCAGCAACATGAATGGAACTGGAGGTTATTACCTTAAGTGAAATAAGCCAGGGACAGAAAGACAAATATTGCATGTTCTCAATTTTATGTGGGAGCTAAAATATTTGATCACAAGAACATAGCAGAAGAATAAATAACAGGCTGGGAAGGATAATTGCAGGAGGGTGGTGGATGAAAGGAAGTGGGCTAAAGGTTACAAACATATAGTTAGAGGGAAGGAATAAAAGTTTGATAGCAGAGTAGAGTACTTATAGTTTAAAAATATATATTGCACTTAGGTGATGGACAGCCTAAATACTCTGACTTGATCACTACACATTATATTGATGTAACACAATTTTACACAAATTCCATAAATTTGTACACATTTTTTAAAAAAGAAAAGTGAATATTAAAAAAAAAGCATAATGGAAAAATGGCATATGATTTATCTTAGGCATTTTGAATCTCTACAAATGTCGTAGTAGGTCATTTAGTGACTTTCAGGATCAACTATGTAGCGATTGGGGATTCTGAGGGGACCGTGTTAGGATGTCGTGTGGACTCTGTTCAGAAGGAGCATGAGGGAACTATGTTTCTTCAGCTAGCAGAATCATTTAGGATTAAGTCTTTTAGGGTCTCCAGCAGGAGAGAGTCATCCCACTCTAGCACAGCAAAGCAAACACATTCAAATGTAAGTTCAGAGACTGAGGAATAGAAGTTCAGATACAATAATAAAAATTCTGGATAACTTACCAAGGTTCAATCATAAGTGTTAAAACCTTAAAAAATAATCAAATAAAAGTCCTGGTTGCCATCTCATGCAGAAGAGACTATATACGAAGAATGCAAAAATATTTTAACCAAACATATATAGGACACACTTAGTGTCTTCACAAACATAGGTAAGACTCTGTCTTAGAATGTAAATAAAAACACATTTGATTATCTGAAGTGATACTTCATAGTGGTCAGGACGTTTGTAATTTCTGGAAATATTTTAGAAAGTTGTATAAATAATCAGTTTTAATACTGAGTTCAAGAAGATACTACAATTGCACGAAGTTTTTATGAATGCATACAAATAAATTTTAGTTAACAAATCCAAATTCGATCATCGAATGTTTTAATTGTGTTATCTTCAATGCATGATTTCACTAGAAATGCCATTGTGGATATAGCACATGTGTGTAACAATTTTATTTCAATATCATATTAACAGCTGCCAAACCATATGGAATATATTTTCTATCTGAATTTTTTATTTGAAAAGTTTTGGTTTCCTAAGTCAGAAGAGGTCAAAATAACTATGTATGTAAGATTCAGCTGAATGTTATTTGCTCTTTCTTTATTCCCAAGGGTCACACTCATGACATAACAGTGAATTTGTGTTAAAATGTTGTTCTGAGAGGAATGTTGACATAAGATAATGTGATTTATGCTTCCCATCCATCATATTGATGGATTTTAGACAGATGTCGCTATTTGTCAAATATCGTACAAAACAAGGCAAAATCCCATGAAATCATAAAAACTATTTGCCTTTATCACCATCTCATTCATCTTTCATTCCTATAAAAATTTTAGTGTTAGAAATAATGATTGATTCAGTAGGAAATTTCAAAATATGTTTTTATTAAACAACTTTCCCCTAAAGACACTTAGCACTTGTCACTCAGTTGTCATTCCAATAAAATGTGGTATTTTAATTTCAGACAAATGTATAAAATGTATTACATATGAACAGTACTAACATGCTTTGAGTGATTTTGTTTTAAATAAGTAAAACAAAATAAATACCAGGGAAATAATGTCAGATGAGTCATTTTCCTTTCAGCAAAACTTAAAATGTGTGACAAAAAGCCCTTCCAATTTGTTAAAATTCTTTTCAATGTGTTCAGACTGTGTTTTGTGCACATGAGGTGAAACTTTCTGTTTGATATATACAGATGTGCATTAATGAATC
Source organism: Macaca thibetana thibetana (assembly GCF_024542745.1). NCBI lineage: Eukaryota > Metazoa > Chordata > Mammalia > Primates > Cercopithecidae > Macaca > Macaca thibetana. Next base: position 131,602,984 of record NC_065583.1, on the reverse strand, counting down.
ACTAAATGCACAGTATCAAGCTTCTGAGGCAGGTAGAAGAACATTTGAAACCATCATCTAAGAATAGCAAATAGCTGGGTGCGGTGGCTCATGCCTGTAATCTCAGCACTTTCGGAGGCTGAGGTGGGCAGATCACCTGAGGTCAGGAGTTCAAGACCAGCCTGGCCAACATGGAGAAACCCTGTCTCTACTAAAAATAGAAAAATTAGCCAGGCATGGTGGTGTGTGCCTGTAATCCCAGCTACTTGGGAGGCTGAGGCAGGAGAATAGCTTGAACTCAGGAGGCAGTGGTTGCAGTGAGCCGAGGTCATACCACTGTACTCCAGCCTGGACGATAGAGCAAGACCCTGTCTCAAAACAAACAAACAAACAAAAATAGCAAATAACTGTATTATTTATTTTGCAAGATAACATCATCAAAGTCACCCACAGAATAATTATTAGAAGCCATCTGTTTTTCTACCTACACAATTCCAACCTACACAATTTTTGCTTTCTATTTGTCTGTTTTTACATACTTGATATTAACTTCACATCTGTAGAGTACATGCATAAACCCTTAAATATTATATGTATTGTTTGCTGCAGGTTTTAGACTAGGATATTCAACCTGGAGAAGTTGTATTATACCCACTGTGTGTTCAGAAATGTATCAGATAAGAATCTTGGGAAGAGAGCAGCTTCCCATTCTCTAGCCAGCTAGCAATTTTGAAAACATTTATCAAGTACAACTTTCATGTAATTCTTTGTATGAGTTGTATTTTACTGGTCTTTACAAATAATACAAAAACAGCTTGAAATTTTAGCCTAGCATTCCAGAAGCTTACATTTTAGTTTAAAAAATGTAAAAGATGTACTCATGCAAAGCTTTTAAATAACCAGTCAAGTTGGTGTATTATCAGATGCTTAATGTATAAAATTATCATATTAAGGTATTTCTTCCAAGTATGATCCATGCAGAGCTCCATCAGTTTTACCCAAGATGATTATTAAATTTGAGATTTCTTATAAACAGAACCAAATAACCCCAAGTGACTGTTTGAAAATCACTGATTAAGGGTTAAAGAAAGAAAAAAAAAATAAAGCCTATTATGACTTAGTATTTTGTTTTCTGTGAATAGAAAATTAGAGGCATCAGATTCTGAGGTTTATCCTCAAAGGTTTTCTGTAGCTTACGGAAGTGTTACCCCAGCCACAAATCTTAATCTCTAAAACCATTCCAGGCGCCTTAGTGCAAAAGTGCCAGGACAAGACTGAAAAATATTGAAGTAAAACACAGAGAAATGTTCGACAGTAAATGGTATCTCAATAACTGCGAGAAGGCACAGAGAGCTATATTCTGAACACAGATATGTGGTTAATTACCTTAATTTATAGGAGCTAATGTGGGTGTGCTCCCATATGGAATGTGCTGGAAAACGTAACATGGAATATGCTGGGAAACATAGGAACCTGTCTAAAGATGCACAGCAAATTATCATGGATGTAGAATTTAGTTCATGGTAGACATGGTAGACATCAAGCAGATGGTGAGGTTGCCTTCTATTTTTCCAGAAGGATAAGCTTCTCTTTGTAAGTTCATCATTATGGAGCCCACCCAAATGATGTCTCTTCCACTGTTTTTTCTTCTATAGATAACGCCCTGTAACCCAAATCTTGCCTTGCTCATGGCTCCTAGGGGGCAAAATGTTGCTCTTCAGTTCTTATTTTCTTTTTTTAAAAAATATATTTATTATGGGATTTATTACAAAAATGTACAGCATATATTGAGTGCTTATTTTATACCAAACACATTTAACCTGTGTGATCTCAGTTACTTATCACAGCAACCTCATGAAACAGATATTCCCATCATTACCATTTTGTAACTAACAAAAAATAACTTGAGTAAGCGAACACACTAAAAATTAAAAATGTAGTATTGCTGAATGTATTAGTCAGGATTCTCTAGCAGGACAGAGCTAATAGGATAGATGTCTATATAAAGGGGAGTTTATTAAGTTTATTAAGGAATATTGACTCACATGATCACAAGGTGAGGTCACACAGTATACCATCTGCAAGCTGAGGGGCAAGGATATCAGTCCAAGTCCCAAAGCTGAAGAAAACTTGGAGTCCCATGTTCGAGGGCAGGAAGCATTCAGCTTGGGAGAAAGATGTAGGCAAGAAGAGTAAACCAGTTTAATCTTTTCACGTTCTTCTGGCAGCTTTTATTCTGGCCCTGCTGGCAGCTGATTAGATTGTGGCCGCCCAGATTGAGGGTAGATCTGCCTTTCCCAGTCCACTGACTCAAATTTTAATCTCCTTTGCCGACACCTTCACAGACACACCCAGGAACAATATTTTGTATCCTTCAGACCAATCAAGTTGACACCACACTGAAGGTAAGTTGTTGATTTCAGTTTTGGTTCTTAACCTCAACCAGCTGTTTCTCACCAAAATATACATTTTAAAAAAATATCTGGTATATGAAGGACAGAATCTGTTTGAACACTACTCAGAACACAGCTAGGTCTTAAATACATTAGGCTCATCAGAGTATTCTTGACTGGTGGCGACCTACAGACCACTATCTGCAATCTATTCATTTGTCTCCTGGAGAGCAGGTTCACATGACACACAGCATGGTTTCCCATTTGTAAAACTCACCTTCATAAAGTTTTCGGTATAACACATTCATGGAAAATATCAGATGACACCTTCATTAGGCCTATAATAGTTTAGACATTGGAGAAAATTCTATCACTTATAACTCAATCAAACAGATAATTACCATGTATATTTTAGCTACTTTATTCTAATATTTTCACATGTATATCATTGATTTTATATTACATAGTTGAAACTTTAGTGTGCATTCAAACATTTTATTTTAATCATCTAGAAAATATAATTTTAATGACAGAATAATACTCTAATAATGAAAGCCTTATAGAAGCACGATGTTATATATTTATACAGTGTATGAGCATAATTTTTATATTAAATGAATCATAATATTTGTCATTGTAAAAATATTGAATATAATTTTACTTGCGCATAACTTAATACAAATAAAGCTGAATAACAATTTTGGTAAATATCCAGGGATGGTTTTATTTAAAAGTTTCTCAACAATATTGAAATAATATGTAATTAAAATATGATTAAAATATTATAGCAACAGTGAAACCAAGGGGAAAATATTTTTTGCTTCAGAAACCAAAAACAAATATACATATATATCTTAGCCTTGTTGAGAGGGCTTCAACCTGATTCAGACTTTCATACAACACATTCTTCCATGTTCAGAAGTTTTAATTTTGTATTGCTACATCTATATATTCTTTTCATTATGATTTATGTCTTTGGGGCCTATGTTAAAAATCTTTCTCCATAACCCAAGTTTCTAAGTATATTCTCAAGTTTTTTTTCTAATAATTTTAAAGTTTTGTTTTCACATTTGGGTCTTTAATCCTTTCAAAATATTATCTGTACATGGCATCATTTTTAGCATGTTTTTGTTTCTTTAATGTCAGAAAGGTTTTTAAATATATTTGAAGGTTTTTTTCATTTTTATGTTTATTAGTAACCCAGTGTTGTCTGCAATGAGTCTTGTATGCTTCTCTTCTATATTTATCTGTTATTCTTATACTTTCTGTTTATTCTGTATGTATTTTCATTAGGCCTAATTAGCACTTATTTAACTGTATTTTCATATCATTTATTTTACTTATTAATTTTAAATATTCAATTATCTCTATGTTTATAACTTTTACTTCCTTTTCCATTTATTCCTTCAGCTTATTTTTTCATCATCTTGGCCTGATAGCATTTTCCTCTCTATTTTGAAACTTCTCATTTCTTCTTGTACATGTATCTTTGGCATTGCATAATTAAGAGTTTATGTTATTTGAAATGTATTTCAAGATATTAATAGCTGATTACAAAAGTCATATTTTTCTTAAACTGCTTTTTGATTTTTATTTTTTGGTTCCTTTTCTATTTAAGCTTCTTTTTATATTTTGTCTGTTATTCCGATTAGGACCACTGTGGGATTCTTTCTAATCTTCCTTTGAAAATGACTTTTCACATTATTTTCTAAATAATTATAGCACGTGTGTGTGTGTGTGTGTGTGTGTGTGTGTGTGTGTGTCTGTGTGTGTGTGTTCCTGTCTGGTGAGGGAATACAGGGTTCAGAGTCTGGGCTATGTCAACCTGCCTCCCGACTTGGATTTTCCCCCAGCTTTCACATTCATGTCTATATGGCTCACAGCACAACTTTCTGTCTCCTTTTCCTCTGTCTCTTTAATGGCCGAGTTACTCCTGTGCTGGTAAGTTAGGTTATAGGGACCTGTGTTTCTTCAATTGTGGCCCTGAACCAGCCGTATCTTCATTAACTAGAAACTTCTTAAAAATGCACATTTGTGAATTGCACCTTGCACCTACTAAATCAGCAATGTTGTGTTTGGCGCTCAGAAATCTGTGTTTCTATAGATTCTACAGGTATGAGCATAATTTGATGCATGTTAAAATTTGAGAACCACAGATAATAAATATTAGAATTGTGCTGTGTGTCTCTGTTTCCCTCCTCTCTAATTCTACCTCTGCTCTAGAGTGTCTAACTTGTCTCCTCCTCTTAAACTAATTCTCCTTCATGTGCCTAATTAGTGCTTCTAAATTGTATTATTTTATTCAAAGATTGATGGTTATGTCTTTCTCAGTAAAACTTACTTTGGAGGAAATATATAGCATGCTCCACGTTTAAAGTGGAATGTGTTTAGCCTTCAAATAGCATTCTTACCAAGGTCCAAATTCTCTTACAGGGTTTGAAAACTGTAACATTTCTATTGTTTCATGTATGATGAAAGGTTTCTTTTGTTTGTTTTATTTTGTTTCCTTCTCTATTTCTTATTTCCCTTCAACTCTCACATTGGTTATTCTAAAAACCATTGGAGAAAATATACAATGAAAACCAACAAAATAAAAACATAAACTTTAATGTTTTGCCATTTAAATTCAAAGGTACAAACAAACGAAAAGTGCCAAGAAATATTTCATAATTTTTGCTCACAAATTTTAAATATATGAAACTATATTTTAATCTTAATGTAAACATTAGAAAGAGGCATTCATAAATTTTTATAGGTATACAATACATGCAACAGTTTAACTTATTTGTAAGATATACATTTAATTGCCAAGAATAATAATTTTAAGCATGTTTAAAATTAAACGTATCTATAATATGTAAGTATCCATCCTATGAGGTAGTGTGTCACAATAGTTAAAGCTAATAGTTCTTCTCACATGAATCCATAATGTCATAGAATGATCTTTGCTTCAGGACGAATGAAATTTCAATGGGTAACTTCTTCATGCCTAAAAACAATGATCATCAAACAGGTGTCGTTCCCGGAATAAAATTTTCTAAGCAAAGACAAGAAATAAGTTTTATATTGACTAATACAGTCAATGAATATTGGCAAATGGAAAGCCTAGGAGTTGTCTTGAATATTTGTGGAATTTGCATATATATATATTAACTAGAAGGTTAATAGTTTTTAAAAATTGACCAAAGACTTGATATTTATGGTAATGAAGTAAATTTGATGTTAAAATGCTTTGCTTAAAAGCAACCTTTCACAATATTATAAGTACTCTTTAATAAATAATAGTCATCATAAACTTCTTAACAGTTTATCCTTTAAAGCTAATGTTTTCTGGTAACAGAAATCTTCATAGTCCCATAGCAGTTGATTAATTTCAATAATGAGTAGCGACTTTGATAGTTAATCCTCAAAGCATGCATTTCTGATTCTTTTAAGCAGAAAATTAACAAATTTTGTAATCCAAGGGGAAACTAAATTTATAATTATTTGGCAAACAAAATGTCTTTCCAGTAAAATAGCCATAAATTTATCTCAAAATAACCACAGATTTATCTCTAAGCCAAGATCTTTTGTTGGCCATTTATCATTACTGGCTAATCAGTGGCTTACTAACTTTTATTTTGGTCTCCATGTTCTCTTTCTCTCTATATATGTCTCTCTCCTTCTCTCCTTCTCCCTCATCCCCAATTTTCTTCTTGTATTTATGCTAATTAATACTGTTTAGCCAGTTAGTTTTATATGGGACCCTGCTCAAATTTTGGAAAACATAAGCTATATTTATGTAGGCAAAGGACATTTCTTCATTATTGCCCATCTCAAAAATAAAAAAAAAACCTCTTTCTATATCCTTCATAATGATGGACTACCTTTCACTGATTGTGTATTATGTATTAACCTCTGTACTAAAGACTTATTATCTCATTGAGTTTTACAACTTTTTAAGCAATACATTATTTCTTTTATCCATTTTACGGTGAGAAAATTTATAGTAATTACATCACATAGCAATATCTTAGAGGTAGTAAATGTCATATAGGGAATTTGAATGGTGTTGTATCTCAAGAGCCATCACAAAAATAAAGATAATTAGTTTTCATAAAGTCTTTTATTTTTTCTAATGATAGAAACAGTTCCAAGTCAGCTACTTTTCCCATTTCTGACACGAATATTTGTTTTGCCTTTCAGGCAGTTCCCTTTTTAAAAGTTTTATTTTTATAGATTTTGGGGTACAAGAGCAGCTGTGTTACATGGATATATTATAGTGTTGATGTCTGGACTTTTAGTGTACCCAACATCCAAATAGAGTGCATTGCACCCAACAGGTAGTATTTCATCCTTTACCCCCCTCCAATCTTCTCACCTTTTGGAGTCTCCCATGTCTATTATTCTACTCTGTGTATACCCATTGTTTAGCTCCCACTTATAAGTGATAACACATATTTTTTGACTTTGTCATTTCTGAGTCATTTCATTTAAGATGATGGCCTCCATTTCTATCCATGTTGCTGCAAAAGATGTTTCTTTCTTATGGCTGAGTAGTATTCCATGGTCTATATATACCACATTTTTTAGAACCAATCATCCATCGACGGACACTTAAGTTGATTTCATGACTTTCCTATTGTGAATAGTGCTGTGAAGAACATATGAGTACAGACGTCTTTTTGAAAAAATGTTTGTTTTTTTCTTGTATACATACCCAGTAGTGGAATTGCTGAATCGCACGGCAATTCTATTTAGTTGTTTGAGAAATATCTGTACATTTTTCCATAGAAGTCATATTAATTTACATTCCTGCCAACAGTGTTTAAACATTCTCCTCTATCCTCATCCTCATTGACATCTTTTTTTTTTTTTTTTTTTTTTTTTTTTTGGCTTTTTAATAATTGCCATTCTGACTGATGTGAGATAGTATCTCTGTGTGTTTTTAATTTGCATTTGTCTGATGATTAGTGATGCTGAGCATTCTTTCCATGTATCAGTTGGCCATTTGTACATCTTCTTTTGGGAAATATTTATTCATGTATTTTGCCACTTTTAGTGGAATTATTTGTTTTGTTTTGTTTTCTGATTAGTTGTTTTAGTTCCTTGCATATTCTGGATATTGATTCCCTCTTGGATGAATAGTTTGAAAATATTTTCTCTTATTCCATAGGTTTTCTATTTACTCTGTTGATTCTTTGGCTGCATATAATCTTTTTCATTTAATTGTCTCATTTGTTTATTTTTGTTTTTGTTGCATTTCCTTTTGAGGACTTAGTCAATTTAATCATAAACTTAGTCATAATATTTTTGGCTAGGCCAACATCTAGGAGAGCTTTTCCTACATTTACTTGTAGGTTTTTCCTACATTTACTTGTAGTTTCAGCTCCCACATTTAAGTCTTTAATCCATCTTGAGTTAATCTGCATGTATGGTGAGAGATAGGGATCTGATTTCATTCTTCGGCACATGGCTCTCCAATCTTCCCAACACCATTTATTGAATAGGATGTCCATTCCCAGTGTGTATTTTTGTCAACTTTGTCAAAGATGTATTTGATTTAGGTATATAGCTTTATTTCTGAGTTCTTCATTTTGTTCCATTGTTCTATGTGGTTTTTTAAAAGCCGGTACCATTCTATTTTGGTTATTGCAGCTTTGTAGTATAATTTGAAGTCAGGTAATGTGATACCACCAGCTTTGTTCATTTTGCTCAGGATCGCTTTGGGTATTTGGGCTCTTTTTTATTCCATACGAATTTTAGAATGGTTTCTTCGGTTTTTGTAAAAAAATAGCATTGGTATTTTGATAGGAATTGCATTGAATTTGTGATTGCTTTGGGATGTATGGTCATTTTAACAATAGTAATTCTGATCCATGAGCATTGGGTGTTTTTTTCATTTGTTTGTTTCATCTATGATTTCTTTAATCATTGTTTTGCAGTTCTCCTTGTAGAGATATTGCAGTTTCTGGGTTAAATGTACTTTTAGGTATTTAAAATAAAATTTTTGCCAGACACAGTGGCTGACGCCTGTAATCCCAGCACTTTGGGAGGCCAAGGTGGGCAGATTGTCTGAGGTCAGGAGTTCAAGACCAGTCTGGCCAACATGGTGAAATCCCATCTCTCCTGAAAATACAAAATTTAACCAGGCATGGTGGCATGTGCCTGTAATCCCAGATACTCAGGAGGCAGAGGCAGGGGAATTGCTTGAACCCGGGAGATGGAGGTTGCAGTGAGCTGAGATCACGCCACTGCACTCCAGATGGGTGACTGAGTGAGACTTCTTCTTGAAAAAAAAAAAAAGAAAAATTTTTTTTTTGTTTTGTTTTGTTTTTGAGATGGAGTCTCCCAGGCTGGAGTGCAGTGAGGCAATCTCGGCTCACTGTAAGCTCCGCCTCCTGGGTTCCAGCCATTCTCCTGCCTCAGCTTCCCGAGTAGCTGGGACTACAGGCGCCCGCCACCACGCCCGGCTAATTTTTTGTATTTTTGGTAGAGACAGGGGTTTCACCATGTTAGCCAGGATGGTCTCGATCTCCTGACCTCGTGATCTGCCCGCCTCGGCCTCCCAAAGTGCTGGGATTACAGGTATGAGCCTCCGCGCCCGGCCAAAAATTTGTTGACCTTTGCAAATGGGTTTGCATTCTTGATTTGATTTTTTCCGCTTGATTGTTATTGCTTTATAGAAATACTACTGATTGTTGTATGTTGATTTTGTATCTTGAAAGTTTACTGAAGTCATTTAGCAAATCTGAAAATCTTTTGGAGGAGTCTTGCGGTTTTCTAGATATAAGATTATATCATCAGTGAACAGAGATACTTTAACTTCCTCTTTTTCAATTTGAATGTGAGGCAATTTCTTGATGTATCCTATGCTGTCTGAAAGAAAGCAAATTCTTGTTTAAAGCTCTCTGGCTTTCATTATATTCCTAATCAGGGATCTGAACTGTGAGACAATTTTGATAAGAATATATTGCATTGTATTAGAAAAGCTGAATTAAATTAAAACTGTCTTACACTACTCTAGGAATTCTTGCATGTTTCCTAACAATAAAAATTTTTAAATAACAAAGGATACTTCAGATTAAAAACATTAAACTGTTATTCATTCAAAAATGTGTAGAGCTCTCTTTGATTGAAATGAGACTTAATTGAATTTCAGCTAAAATAAGTCTGTTATGTCTTTTTCTACTTTACTAGTTAAAAATTAAATTCAGTAATAAAAAAGCCAAAGTAGCTACAACTTCATTTAAACTGGACAAATAATTATCTCTCTTCAGTGAATAGTGCAAAATCTACATATTTCGTGATATACTATTATTGCTATTTTCCATTCCACTTACTTCCATTCACTGGAACAAAGTATATTTTTAGCCCTTCTTGTGGCTAGGCTATATGTGTTAACAGTGGTTCACAATTTGAATAATTAAGGAAACATTAACCAAGTGAGTGGAAGTAGAGAGGACAAGAAAATGAAATAGAAAAGGAAGATGTCGATATAATGTAATGGAGGTGCAGGAGGGTGAATGCACAGACCAGTTTGGAAGAGATACACAATATGTTGATGACAAGCCATGTTCCCTCAATATTGGCTGACCTTGTTGTGGAAAGCTCTGACTTGGTTTGGTTTTAAATTGGGGGCAAAGATCTTTCTCATCTTCAGAAGATTCAAGGGGTAAAACAATCTATTCTTCCCATCAGTTGTCTATATTAACTTCCTCTATGCTCTACTTGTCAGTTCGATGCAGCGTATTATTCACTAGATCAACTTCTGATTAGACAGGGACTTTGCTATTAACCTTACATGCTCTGCAGGTGATAGATAGATAGATAGATAGATAGATAGATAGATAGATAGATAGATAGATAGGGAAATAAGAATAAGTGTTTATTACTAATTCCTTTCTTAATATTAAAAAAATTAAAGAAGATCCAATCATATCTAACAAAATAAGGCGTCTATAAATTAGATGAAAAGCAGTTTTAATGCAAATACTAAATCATGTTTTTCCTGATATAAGAAGATATTTTTGATACATATCTGCCTCAGAATCCCCCACAATAAGGTTTTATTCAACTTGCTTTACTATCCAATTGTGCATAGTTGCATTTAAGAAGATACTTGGAGCTGACCATCAGATATTTTAGACAGAATTTTTGTTGGAAATTTCAGACTATTTGCAATAAAAAATGAACTGAGGCCCCCAAATATTTGGTTAAGTTTTAGGGACTGTAGTTGTTGCTAATATTTCACATCATTAACACTTTTGCAAAAATGATGTGACCAATAAGTCTTAGAAATCCACAAGGAGCTACTCTTATTGTTCAGTTCAATGCGAATGTAGAAATGACTGTAATTGAGGAAGGATTTCCAGTGGTTCTGCAGGGGTTTCTAATTGAAACCAACATTCTTTCATTCATTTCAGATTCCTCAAAGGAGATTTAGTATAAGAAAGCGTTCATAGTCATGTATATTTCCACCTGTATTACCCAATGGGTAACAATATTAAATTATACATTATTACAATTATTATACTTCAGAGTTTATTTCAGAATACACTGCATTCTTGATATTCATGTATAAAAGAAATATGGAATCTAAATAAATGGACCTAGTGAGGGGGCATTTAATTAAAAAAAATGTGGGGCCTCTGAATAAAAATCATTCGTAACTAGAAGTCTGGGCAGAAAAGAAAACATTGCTTAGAAGGCATGACTAAAGACAGTGAAAGATCATGTTTAGTTTATAAAGATTAAGCCTAATTGAAGAATGACTGAACATCAGCAGTGATCAGGGCACTGTGAAAAATGATCTCTTAGGCGACAGAAACAGAAACACCAATGAAGATTGTTAGCATTGACTGAATGTTTATTATGTGTCATATTGCCAGTGCTATTTATTTTAATAATATTTGTAATCCTTTGTAATAGGTATATTTTCTTCATTTAATAGGTAAAAAATAGAAGCTTAGGAAAGTCCAGTAACTTGCTTAGTTTATTAAGCTTGTTGCTAGGAAATGACAGCATTACTGTTCCAATTGCTATGGGGCCTGCCTTCCTCTCAGTCACTATGAGGCCTCCTTTAAAAATATAAAAATTATATCCAGAAAGAGACTTGGGAGGAAGACAGTACATTGGTGGGAGATAAAGTCCATGGTAATTCTTATTGAGTATATTATTACCAATGATGTGGTTCATGCTTCTGAGCAGTTTACATAACACACATTGTTGTTTTTAAAAAGTTATGCTAATACTACTTCTTACATTTAATGTTATCACAGACACATTATTTTATTGAACATGGGATCCAAGAAGTCAAATATATTAGCGATTACTATTGGCAGAAAAACAACTCTTCCACTTGATGTGATGTAATAGAATGACCCCATTGATCACTGGTTTTCCACAGGAAAGAGCTAAAGAATCAAAGTGGAAGGATAAAAAAAATTGTGGCAAAAATATGGTAGCTCTGTTTGTATCCACTCCACTCCTCAGGGACAAAGAGATATGGCATTATTTACTAACACTGATAAAATGTGTATTATTCAAAATGTGCTTGGAATCTGAATGACCATTTGACTTTCAAGCAAATTTTACATTCCCTTTTCCTCTGTTTGGAAATTGAAACATTTATGTTATTACATTATTCAATTATGATGTATTTGTTGCCTGACTGAAAAAAAAAGAATATTCTTGCTCAACTGAAAACAAATCTACCCAACTTATAATTTCTTTAATTTGAAATAATTTTACTATACAAAGTGTGAAGTCATTTATTATGATTGATTCATCATATCAATTTTTCCTTAAATTGTTTCAGATATAATTTGCATTGCAAGAATAACTTTTGCTGTATGTGTCAAGTTTTCAAGAAAATAGACAACAACACATGCACATTATTTAGCTGTGAGCAAACATCTGAAATCATTTAAGCAGAGGGAATTTCTATATTCATACATGAAAAAATAAAGTAGAATATTAGTAGGAAAATGAAACAGAAGAAATATGAATCAATTAGGGATATGGTAGATAGAGAATTCGGAAATTCTCCTAATTACCCTCTTTCTAGTTAATTCTAAATTCCTTTCAAATGCTGGAAGGAAAGTAAGTCACACTTAGAATGACTAATTTGCTTTGACTAGTCTTCTTAGACTGGACATAGTTGTGGCCCAGGAGAAAATTACTGAGGTGGAGAATTATAAAGCTTTCCTTATCTCAGGAAATACACATTGTCTAATTCTGAATGGAGCATATGAACAGAAAAACTGAAATGTTTCTCTAGAGACTACTTATATTTAAAATGCATTTAGCTAGATTCAATTAATATTTTAATAAATATGTGATTTTATGACATGAGCTAAGTAACAGAATACAACTATATTAACAAATACTGGATAATCTTGTTTAATTTACATCATTAAATTAGAGAAAAAAAGAATATATAAGTGCAATCTTCCTGGACCTTCTATAAATTATTTCCCTGTTATCCTAGGAGGATTAGCACTGTATCACACTAAGAGAATGGTGTCTACATTGCAGCCACACTGTCTTTCTTCTAATTCTTTCTTCTAACCAACTGCACCGTCTCTGAGGAGTTCTTGATTTCTCTTGTATAAAATGGACATAATAATGGTTCAATTTTTTAGGGCTTTGGAGAGGAAGGAAAATGAGTTTTAGAAAACATCTTATACAAATTAAGCATCCAAGAGGTATTAGATATCATCAGTAATTTTGCCTGTTGCTGTAGATTGAATGTTTGTTCTTGTCTTAAATTCATGTGTTGAAATCCTATTCCCCAATGTGAAGGCACTAGGAAATGGGGCCTTTGGGATTGGATTAGGTCATGAGGGTGGAGAAGGAGAGTCAGTGCCCTTGTAAAAGACACCGGAGAGCTGACTACTCCCTTCTGCCATGTGAAGTTACAGTGAGAATTTGGCAGTCTGAGACCCCAAAAAGTTCTTGCCAGAAACTGACCACTCTGAAACTCTGATCTCATATTTCGAGAATCCAGAACTGTGAGAAATAACTTTTTGTTGGTTATAAGCTATCTAGTTTATGATTTTTTTATGGAAGCCCAAATCGATTAAAACACCTATATTTTGTGAAAAATGAAAAATTGGAACATTTCAATCTCTAAACACAGTAAAATAAATTGCATTTTTCAAAACCGATTGTAACATAGTTTAGCTTAATTACTGAAACTCTTTCTAATATTATGTATTTATCTAAACTGTATGGAGTGTTGTTACTAGGCAGAGATCCAGACTTAGGTTGAATCTCTGAGAGTTTCTATACAGAGTTTAGACAATGAGCTTTCCCCATCTTACACCTGAAAAATCTCCAAGATATCTTACTACCTATACAAGCACATGATTCTATGATTCTAAGCAGAGTTATCACGGCATTAAAATGTATAATGGTTTTGATGTCAATGCAAGTGGGCTACTACTGTCTAAATATGGAGAAGATAAATCCTTCTAACTAAGCTTCTTTTGTCCTAAAAAGGAGAAGTAAAAATGAGACAAACCTTAGAACAACAGCTAACCTTAAGGAATATATACAGGAGAGGAAAATGTAAAGAATGAATATACTATTGAACATATTTTTTAAATTTCCTAGGATATTTTATATTTGATTTAAACTAAAAATGAATCAGTGGGACAAGTGCACTCTTCTTTGATTATAAAAGAATGGAAATTTTCAAGAATTGAGACAACTACAATATATAACTAAAGGAATATATTTTAGAAAAATTAAGTAGAAGATATATTGAGATCCTGAGCAGGGTAAGATGTGACAGGCCCCAATACAGAGGCCCATTCATGTAAGTCAGTCTTGACATTTTTTCAAAGAGTAAAATTTCTTTTTTGAGTTAAAAATTTGTTGTGAAAGAACAATGAAAGATTTTCTTCAACTATGTAATTGATTGAAATGCAAAATAAGTTTTAAATAGTCTTCAATAGAGAACTATATAATTATATTATTTTCAGCTTTAAAAATATTAGTCAGTTTTTGGTTTTGTGAAATTATCAGTATGATCTCTTTCTGACAGAAAAATTAACATTCATTAATTTTTGCTTAGGAATTCACTCAGAGACATGCATGCCGATGAATAAATACTATAAAGCATCTTCTTTTACACAGAGATAGAAAGCTAAATGTTTAAAAAAATTCCTTTATATTGTTATACTGTTTTCATTTGATTAAATAAAAAAGAATTATTTTGTACAGGGTCTCCAAAAGTCTGAAGGGTGACTAATTTTCCTACCCTCTTCAAACTTTTGTTTTACCCAACACAGAAAAGAAAACTGTAGGAATTAAAAAATGAATTAGTGCTGTATTTTATCAAGTAAGAGATAGTAAGAGACAGTCATACACTTTTTTGTTCTGTTATTTTGTTTTCTATTTCGATTACTAGTGAATATCTAATTTATTTGTACACAAAACAAACTACTTTTTTTCCTCTGAGTATTTGCAATTGAATTAATATTTTTTACTGAATGCTGTGTCCATTTTTGCCTACTTTTTAATGTTATACCGTTCATATGTAACTCAGTTGTTATTTATTCAGGAACCAGTTTCTGCATTATTTCACAATTCCCTTCTTGAGGCAGAATCTAATCCTGTGGGCGACTTGAGTTTGGTATGCGCACATATCCATAAGTTCAACTCTACTCCTCATTCTTATTCATCACATCCTCTGTTTGGGCTCGTCTCATCATTTTTTTTTTTTAATTTAGAAGAAAAAAAATCTTACGTAACTCTGTTTAAAGGCCCTCAGATTTTGAAGTTTTTTGCACTGCTTTTATCATAGTAGCCATTTAAAAATATTTTTAAGATCTGGAAATAGTAACTGCCCATTGATTTAAGCACTTATGATCTGTAACAAAATTTTATATTTTATCCATACATGTCTTACACATGCAAATAAATTCATTTCAATATAGTCAACATTTTGATATCCAAATGAGATAGTTCTATTTAATTTTAAGTTATCTATTGTAGATGCATGGAAATACTCTATTATTTAAATTAATTTTATTCCTAGATGTCTTACTGAACTTATATGGTATAGTTCTTAAAGGAAAAGACTAGGCAAATACACTATTTGTGTCCAAACTCCGGATTTCTCACTTTCTAGCTAAATGATGTTGGACAAACTGTGCCTCTATTTATTCATCTATAAAATTGAGCTAAAAAGCATAACTGCTTTATAATATTACATTTTTAACCAAATGATAATTCATATAAACCATCTGACACATAAATATTATTAATTTTAGATAAATTTAGACCTTTACATTTCTAGAGTGAGAGCATAAATGAATAAAAATAATCTCTCTCTTTCACATAATAAATATTGTTCATTCTTTCTTACATTATTACATAGGTTTTTTGGAAGGGTGTAAGAAGTGAATGTATCCTTCCTTCCTTCCTTCCTTTCCTTCCCTCCTTCCTTCCTTCCATCCCTCCCTGCCTCCTTCCTCCCTCCCTCCCTCCCTCCCTCCGTCCCTCCCTTCCTTCCTTCCTTCCTTCCTTCCTTCCTTCCTTCCTTCCTTCCTTCCTTCCTTCCTTCCTTCCTTCCTTCCTTCCTTCCTTCTTTCCTTCCTCCCTCCCTCCCTCCCTGCCTCCTTCCCTTCTTCCTTCCTTCCTTCTTTCCTTCCTTGCGGTAAGAACATTAAGCATATTATATACCCTCTTAATCACCTCTTAATCAAGTTTTAAGTGCACAGTATTGTTAACCAGAGGAAAACTGTTGTGCAACAGATCTCTATAACTTATTTATTTTGCATAACTGAAACTTAATACCTATTAAACAGCAACTCCCCATTGCCCACTCCTCACATCCCCTGGCAAACACCATTCTAGTCTGCTTTTATAAATTTGATTACTTTTGATACCCAATATAAATGGAAAAACACAGCATTTGTCTTTCGGTGACTGGCTTATTTCCTTAGCATAATGTTCTACAGGTTCATCCATGTTGTCATATTTGACAGTATTTTCCTCTTTCTTAAGACTGAATAATATTCCATTGTATGTGTGTACCACATGTTCTTTATTCATTTATTTGTCAGTGGGCATCTAGGTTGTTTCCACGTTTGCTATTGTGAATAATGCTGCAAAGCACATATGCGTGCAGATACGTTTTCCAGTTCCTGGTTACAATTTTATGAAACTACAAAATATCCTGAATAAACAAAGCAATCTTGAGAAAGAAGAACAAAGCTGGACACATCACACTTCCTAACTTCAAAACGTACTGTAAATCTACACTAATTGAAATAGCATGATACTGGCATTCATAGAGACATATGGACCAATGAAACAGAATACAGCACCCAGCACCTACATATGTATCATCAATTGATATTTATGTGCAAGCATTCATTACAACATACACAAAAATGAATTCAAAATGGATTAAAAACTTAAAGATACAAAATACTGGAAACTGTAAAACTCCTAGAAGAAAACATAAAGGAAAAGTTTTATGACATTGGTCTTGGCAATGATTTCTTGAATATGGACTGAAAGCACAAGCAACAAGAGCAAAAATAGGCAAGTGGGACTACATAAAACTAAAATCTTTTGCATAGCAAAGGAAACAATGAACAGAGTGAAAAGGTTACTTACAAAATGAGAGAAAATATTTGCAAATTATATATGTGATAATGAGTTAATAAACAAAATATATAAGTAACTCCAACAACTCAAGAGCAAAAAACAAAAGCAAACAACATAAAGCAAAACACACATAATAAACTGATTTAAAATGGGTGAAGTATTTGAACCAACATTTCTATAGAAAAGACATACAAATGACCAACAGGAATATGAAAAAATGTCTCACATTGCTTATCATCTGGGAAATACAAATCCAAAAAGCCACAATGAGATAGCATCTCACATCTGTTAGGATGACTATTATTTAAAAAAAAAGAGGATAGCTAATGTTGGTAAGGATGTGAAGAAATTGGAATGCTTGTACACTTTTAGTGGGAATGCAAAGTGGTGCAACCTCTGTGGAAGTCAATGTTGAGTTTCCTCCAATTACTAACAATGGAACCATCATATGATCTAGCTATCCCACTTATGAGCATATATATATTTTTAAAAAGTATGTATCCTACATACCCCAAACTCTAATTTCTATCAAAATACCAACATCATTTTTCACAGAATTAGGAAAGCAATCCTGGCCAGGCACTGTGGCTCACACCTGTAATCCTAGCAATTTGGGAGGCAGAAGTGAGAGGATTTCTTGTTCGTAGGAGTTCAAGACTAGCTTGGCCAACGTGGCAAATCCCAGTCCCTATAAAATATTCCAGAATTTGCCAGGTGTCATGGCACGCACTTGTAGTCTCAACTACAAAGTAGGCTGAGGTGGGAGGATCACTTGAGCCTAGAAGGTCCAGGATACAGTGAGTTGAGATTGCACTGCTGCACTCCAGCCTGGGGCAGCAGTGAACAGAGTGAGACACTGTCTAAAAAAAAAAAAAAAAAAAAACTGATATAAATGAAAGTAGACACGAACAAATCGAACAGCCGAGAGAACCCAGAAATATAGCTAAATACATAAAACCAACTGATTTTCAACAAAGTATTCAAAAACATAAATTGGGGAAGGACATCCTACTTCATAAATGATCCTGGGAAAACTGGCTAAACACAGGTAGGTCACTTTAAACAAAAATCAACTCAAGATTGATCAAACATTTAGGTCTAAGGCCTGAAACCATGAAAATTTTAGATGATAACCTAGGAATTACTGTTCTGAACGTTGATTTGGCCTTGGCAAAGAATTCATGACGAAGACCTCGAAAGCAAATGCAACTAAAACATTTGGGACAAAAAATAAATGCGACCTAGTTAAATGAAAAAGCTTCTGCTCAGCAAAAGAATCATCAGAGTAAACAGACCACAGACTGGGAGAAAATGTTTGCAAACTATGTGTCTGACAAAGGACCAATATCAAGAATCTACAAGAAACTCAAATCAGAAAGAAAAAAAACTAAATAGGCTCATCAAGAAGTGGGCAAACAACACAAGTAGACATTTCTCAAGAGAAGATACATAAATGGCCAACCAATATCATTGAAAAATGCTCAGGATCCCTAATGATCAGGGAAATGCAAATTAAAACCAAAATGAAATACCACCCTACCCCTGCAAGAATGGCTGTTATTAAAAAGAAGAAGAAAAAAAGCAGATGTTGGCATGGATGTGGTTAAAAGGGAGTGCTTATACATTGCTGGTGTGGATGTAAATAGGTACAACCTCTGTGGATAACAGTATGCCAGTTTCTTAAAGAACTAAAAGTAGTTCTACCATTTGACCCAGTAGTCACACTACTGGGTATCTATCTAAAAGAAAAGAAGTCATTATATCAAACAGTATCTGCATGTATTTTGCCTAAAGTGGGAATCAACTAGGTCATGCCCCTTAGCTTCATTTTCCAGTCTTGGATATGCAGAAGAAACATGCTGTATGTGAATACACAAATATACAAATAATTGTATATTATAATCAACCATAAATTTTTAGAAATCCACAGTTAGTTTTGCTTCTATAGTTCATTGTCTCTAAAAGGCACACAGATTTTGCTTTCTAGCAATTTGGAGATTAAAATGTATCTAACCAATAGCATCTTGGATTGAAAACTACACTATATATCTTAGAATTTTCACCTTTCAGAAATTTTAATAAAAACTCCAATAATGTAACTTTATTCTACTTGCTTTTACCCAAAGAAGATCACAAGGGATAAAGTGGACTTTGTAACCGATATAACCAGGCCTGATATTTAAATCTTTTTCAGTTTGATTTTAGGAATCTTTACCCCTTTTTCTCTTGGGGTTCTTAAATGGGAGCAGATTATCTGTTTTTTCCAGAGGTCACAGAACAGCTATTATAATTCCCTTATTTTTGATATACTGGTTCTCATGCTTTGCTGCAGCACAACCTGATAATTCCAGAATGGATATATGACAAGCTATGTTTAACTGAACTAAGATAATTGTCTACTCTGGCAAGCATGTTTAAGTCTTTTAATTTGCTGCCCACCTAGGTATAGATTTCTAGCATCTTGCTATGCAAATTTTATTTGTCTTTCAGAATGTCTTTTTGGATATTTAATTTTTAGAAGAAAATCAGATGCTGATTTATAGTGTTAATGAAAACCACACTCAATTACAATAAGTAAACTGCTGGATATTCACACATGTTAAATAGTTCACATAGGAAGGTTCTGTGGAGGGTCATCTGGCAGGATATATCTGTTTTTTCCTCTTAGGTCTATGATGTTATTGGTGTCATCAAATTTTGTGTGATTTTTCCTGACCTGCATTGTATTATACACAGAGAGCTGTCAATTATCGTCATAGATACCTGTACATTTTTATATACAATGAGTGGTCAGTGAGACTGCATTTTCTTTCTATCAATGAGCCTGAGGACCTTAAGACTCTATGAGCTGATTATGTTGGCTGAAAATATTAGAGTAATGCAATAATGACATGATCCTAGTTGTTATTGATATATATTCACTGGAAAGTTGAAGCCTTAGGTTAGGTGAGTTTTTCTAACTTTCCATATATGGAGCAGGGTCTTTTAATACTTCTATAAAGAAATAACCCAGAGAAGACAACTGCTTACCCTAGTGGTGATCTATAGAAACCAGGTAAGTTATGTATTCAACATAGTCTTTATTTTTTAGGTCTCATCAGACATCTTGGTTAAGCAGCTTGTTATTAAAGGTTTATTCGAATTTTGGGACATGCTTTGAACAACAAAGACAAGATTATCATAATTACAGCAGCTGTAGAGATACCACTGTTTGGTGGAGCTGTGATTGAGTTGATCAAAGGGTATTTATCTCCTTGACTCCCTCTTTGGTAAAGACCTTTTTTTTAATATACATGTGCATTGTTGGTGGTTGTGGGGTGCCTAGTTGTCCATTCAATTGGCAAGCAAGGCTTAAGTTTCCTCCATACAATTAGGACATGTCTAGACCAAACTTAGGCTCTGTAATATCACAGGCATTATATAATGATATACCTGGTCTAGGTAATCTTGGACCAGATTTTAACCAAAATGGTGCTTCTTTTGCTCATCGTTTCTAAGACAACTAAAGATCATTTCCAGGTGGACTAGACTTATATTATTATCAGTTTGGACAGTGGCATTTAAGTGTGAACTGCTTATGATTCTCACATCAATAGTATAATGACACCAACGAACTTGACAGAAGATGAATTGAAACTCTTCGTGTACTTGCTTACTTCGCAACCTGCCCCACCGGTCAACTGGTGATTGCAAGTAAAGCGCATGTCAACCAAACTCTTTTCTTGTTACGAGGTAGACAAAAGACACAAACGTAATACTCCCATGTTTGACAACTGTTGTCAGTGGACCATGGAGTACAGAAGGCATTGTTGATTGTGTTAGATTCTTTTATTCTTTTGTTTTTGTTTTCCCAACATATCTGATTATTGAAACTGTGACCTTTCTTAATCGTCAAAAATTGGGCTATTGCCTTACAGAGTGAAGCTATGCACACAAGGTTTGAATATTCATTCTCAGCATTCTTTGCACAATAATGAACAAGTTTTCCAGCAACCAGTCAGCACTTTGGTATCAGTTAGATAACTAGAGAAGAAATACATATTGAATTTTAGCCTATGCTCCTTTACTAATATATAACATATAATATCTGTTTTTTCAAACCCTTGCTAGATTTTTATTGTATTTTTTAAATCTTTGGCTTCCAGATGGTTAATCTGAGGTTGTATTAATATCCTTCATGTGAACAAGGGAGTTCTTGAGCTAAATAAATACAATTTAATACAATGTATGCTGATTATTTTATAACCATAGTTCAACTTTACCTAATACAGTATATGCCCATAGTGGATTTTCAAAAATACATATTGAATTAATCACAGTATTACTAACAAAAGGCTTCCAATAATTTGGATGGAAGAATTATATAGATCGTTACTCTTTTAAAATCCTGTGCTTCATTTTTATCTTTTCCAATCTATATTTTTTTTTCTCAGTGAGTCTTAATTGTTTATCTCACCTTTGAACTTGAGTTTTTAGAAAAATGAGCGTTTTAATTCTCTCTAGTTAGCATTTCATTGAGGTTGTTTATCATAGGAACGCTCCCAAATGCTTTAGGGTTTAGAAAACCTATTGATTAGACATAATTTCTGTTTCTTTTATTCACAACTCATTCCTGTCCAATCATGGATTGGCTATGGAAGAGGCACTTACCATGAAGAAGGTATTTCAGCTACCATGGTAAAGTTTCTGCTTTTGTAAAGACTTGAATAGTGTCTGAAAAGAATCATTTTAGTGTTCATTATTCCAAGGAATTAGGTTTAGTCAAAGATCAGATTTTTTATTTCTTACTCCTTAGTGGGCACATTTAGTGGCATCCTTTTCTGTTATGTGGGTCCCTTGATCAGATGTCACTGAGTCAACCATCGTGTGTTTATGACCTAATTATTGTTTTAAAAGCCTGTTGAAGAATTCTAGAAACTACAGCTTGACTCAGGCAGCATTTTCAGCATTATATCATGAGTGAAGGTAGATATATACATAAATATAAATAAATAAGTGGATTCTAACCTCAGAAAGGACAAATAACCAATTATTCTGAGATCTCACTGTAATATTGGCAAACTTTTAGAAATATAGAGGGGCCACAGAAATTCCTTCTATTTCTTGTATACAGTTTATGTCCATAGATATAGAAAATGTTTTTCTTCCAATATTATTTACTATTTGTAAACATATTTAGATGTATCCCTTTTCCATCTCAAGTAAAGAGACAGTCACAAAGACAATTTAAAGAATACTTCTATAAATGACTCAACCACCTATGTGATGAACTGGTTCCACTATGGATATGAGAGCCCCTGTCCATCCCTTATTCATATTTGATGGCTGAGTAAAGGTCACAAATGGATACAAAATTCAGTCATGTAGCGTGGAGGAACTACTCTGTAGGAGTTCACAGGTCAAAGA
Source organism: Macaca thibetana thibetana (assembly GCF_024542745.1). Classification (NCBI taxonomy): domain Eukaryota; kingdom Metazoa; phylum Chordata; class Mammalia; order Primates; family Cercopithecidae; genus Macaca; species Macaca thibetana. The sequence goes on along the minus strand of NC_065583.1, from coordinate 131,580,599 downwards.
GAAGTGGCCAGATGAGATGCCCTCAGGCACAGAGTGCCTTCTGTTGTCCTTGCTGACTCTGGAATCTAGCTCAGTCAAGAAAATAATTTACCAGATGTAGGACCTCAGGACAGAGCACAGATCTAATTATCAGCACTATCAAAGATAATGCTAATGTCACTCAAGCGGAAACAGTTCCAACACTCATTTTTACTAAAGGGTGAATTTGTTTACTGGCCCATTTTGAGAAAAAAATTCTAGATTTTTCAACTTTTTTTTTCAATAATGCTTTTAGTATTCAATAGCACTTTTTCAACTATTTGGCATCTATTTTAGTTATGTGTCAGTAGTGACTGATATAATCCAATAGAGTATAAAGAGCTGATGCTAATAGTGTGAAATAGTAGAACAGGGATGTATGAGGTGCTTAATAAATATAGAGCCCTGTAAAATCTGAATATTTTTCTCTTAGTCTTTTTTTTTTATAGAAGTAGTTGTGTTAGAGATGAAAAGTGAAGCAAACACCAAAATGTCCAGGTAGAAATTGCAAAACTGCAGTTTGATCAAAATGTGAACAAAAAGGGGGAACATTCTAGGACACAAACCTATGTATTAGGGGCTAAGGTAAAATTAGAAGCCAGTGTCTCCTATTGGCCCTGATACTTTTGTAATATGTTATTATTCTTTGTGAAGTGTCTAATATTCTAGGTATTGTAAAGACCGAAACTTGTACAAATTTGGAGATCTTCTTTAAGAAAATAATATAGAACTATAAAACAAAGGTTAGTCTGTGAATAAAAACTAATAATTTTATTTATTTATTTATTTATTGAGACGGAGTTTTACTCTTGTTGCCCAGGGTGGAGTGCAATGGCGTGATCTTGGCTCACTGAAACCTCTGCTTCCCAGGTTCAAGTGATTCTCCTGCCTCCGCCTCCTGAGTAGCTGGGATTACAGGAAGCCGCCACCATACCCAGCTAATTTTTATATTTTTAATAGAAATGGGGTTTCACCATGTTGGCTAGGCTGGTCTCAAAGTCCTGATCTTAAGTGATCCACCCACCTTGGCCTTCCAAAGTGCTGGGATTACAGGCATGACCCACCGTGCCCAGCCAAATTAATAACTTTAAATGCAGCCATATAACATTAACATTAAAATACATAGAAAAATTACATAATATTTTTTTCTTTTTTTTAAAAAATACACCTCTATAATATTTATTTTCCTCTCACATCTCTGGATAGTTACTCTGCTTGCTTCTGCAAAGAACAATGATTTTGATTTTATTTTATTATTTTTTATAGAAATAATATAGAGATAATTACATCTCTACCACTGGCTGAAAGACAATTGCATTTTATTTAATATTTGGAATTTGTAAAACATGTTGCTTTACACATATACTTTCTGTAGTTAATAAATTCAATTTGGGGGCACTTTCTATCAAATATAAAAAAATAATATATAAAGCAAATTATATGAAGTGGCATTTTTCATTTATCAGGTACTTTTTCTAACAAGAGAAAACGTCCATTGTGACCAAGTATTGATAAGAACTGAACCTCCCACTAGTTATTTTCCACAGACAAGCTGCTGGCTCTGTGAATTCAAGCTCCTTGACTCTACACACCAGCACCCTTGTGTTGTGTTGCTGTTAGAGTAAGTAGACAGGCAGATCTGAGAAGGGCAAGATAGGGCCTCAAAGAATGTCTGGTGACGGTCAGGTGAGTATTAAGCAAATGTAAGGATGTTGGTGATGGGAAGGGGGAAATTTCCTAACAATAGGAGACATCTTGAGCTTGTGGACAAAAATTTCCTGATAAGAACTTAAAATGGCAGAGTTTGACCACCGTCTGAGGACATATCCAGGCATGTGAAGTAAGGGGCAAAATGGCAGAATTTGACTTTCCTCTGGGGTCTTGTCCAGGCAGGCACAGTAAGGGACAAAATGGTGGAGTTTGACTCATATGTGACCTTCCTCTGGGGTGCTACACCAGTAAGGGGAAATTGCCCTAATAGGGCGTGTGTATAACTTCAGCAACCAAACGGCACATGTGACCTCTCCCAGATACTGGCAAGTCAAGGCTCATGCAGAGATTAGCCAAGAGTCCATTTGAGGGAAAGGACAGGGGAAAGGAACCAGGAATAATTAGGAAATAGTAACTGTATAAGAGCCTGAGCCAATGATCAGGTGGGATTCAATCTTTTGAGTTGGCTGCTTGATTCTTTCCAAGTGTGCTTTTCTTCTCTTCAATAAACTCTTGTTTCTGTCTTAAATCTACTTCTGTCTCTTGGCTGAATTCTTTCTCCTAAGAAGACAAGAATTGAGGACTGTGGAGCCTGCCCAGACTCACCTTCAGTAAAAGAGGTATGTAATTGGGCACAGTGATGCTATAAAGAGTTCTGAAAGAAACTCTGGTGACAAGACAGTTAGCAGTTAATGATATATGAAAGTGACTGTGTACTCTAATCCCAAACTAAATATACCTCTAACCAACATCCCTTTAAGCCTGATCCCTGAAGTATCCTAAAGCCGCTCAAACACAAACTAAGGCAAAGCGTGAAAAGTTGGGAGGTCAAAGCAGAAAGAAATAGTAGTCTTAATCTACAGCACTTTTTAAATGAGAATAATGTATATTTGAAAATTTTGCAAAAGCAGAGGGACATGTGAACACATTGCAAAGTCTTATTCAACACCTTATGAAGGATTTGTAAAAGTAATGGTTGCTGAAGCTTATATCTTACCAGTTTCGTGGTAAATGTACCTTTAAGTTACACTGTATTAACAAGACTGAATTATGGAAGAATTGTAAAATATTGCGATGAAAACAGGCTTTCTTTTCTTTTTCCCTCTCATCTTTTATAACATAAATTTGTCAGAATATCTTTTTATAGCAAGGCAGGAGGTGGTCTATGTTCTAGATTTCAGGATGCTAACACCACCATCTTGATAATATAAAAAATACTCTTAATTTTCTATGACCCACACTGGTTGTTGACCTATAGGAAACTGATCTTTAACTCCATCTATGATCTCCTTGAGGATCTAGATGATATAATCTCATTTCCAAATTATTATTCTATGACTTTGCTTACTATAGTTTCATTGAAGTGATGAAGACCATTCAGAGATATACAATATCAAATTTTAATTAACACAGGCCTTCCACTTGGGGCATGAGGGGGCCCACAATTGACAGAGATTTTTAGTAAAAGCAAAAGTTTCACTTTTAAAACGGAATGGCTGACCCTACATTGCTATATTCTAGTTATTGGTGAAACATTTTATTATACTTTTAAAAGATTATGCATCAGAATGATATATTTTAAGCTTATTGCAGGAAATGGCTCACCCTCATATTTAAGGTAAGAGAAGGTGAACATATGGAAACTGAATTCTTTTGAGCTTAAATTTTCTAATTAAACTCTAAAATCGAGACTTCTTTCTGTGAGTATCACGAAATAAATTATTTTCTTATTCTACAATAGGACCCCACATTGACAAAAATAAGTCAAACTTTTCAAATCTCTAATCAGACATTGTAATGTATTACTAGTACCTGCTATACATATAAGTTTTAGATTCTGGGAACCTTACTGCTATAATAATAAAATTTTTAAAAAACTGATTTGAAAAGAAAAAGGATAACAAAAAAAAAAACTAATTTGGAGAAGTTGTTTTAGACATATGTTACCTAAAAAAATATCATTGATGTCCCATGAATGATGTTGGGTTATTTTACTTATTTTCCCCATTAAACCATTGCTTCTAACCAGCAAGTTCTTTTTTTCAGTCATCTGTCAGAAGAGCTGCTCCATTTCACCTTGCCTAGAGACTTTGAATTGATTTTCTGTCAATGCTTATCCATGGGATATTCAATGCATATGATCTGCTTGACACGATTTTTCTCCAGTTTTACCACCATTCCCATATGTGTATTACATACTTTTTAATCTTGCTGAGGTCCAGGGGAAAACACTAATAATGAAAAAAAATTAAAGAAAACCTAGTCTAGGACTCTAGTAGTGCTATATATGAAAACCTGAAAGGACTGGGAATGTCAAAATATCTTCAGTTTGGTTTAAGTGCATCTTGGATTGAATAAAAGTGAAATAAGAGAGCAAGATGAAAAGAAAAAAAAAAAAACCCTGGAGAAGTCGATAAATTCGTATTTTTGAACAAAAACAAACAAATAAACATGGAAGCCAACTGGTTCTATATAATTTGACTCCTGCTTACCTCTAAACTCTGTATTAGTTTCCTGGGGCTCTCATTTAAAAAGTGCGACAGGCTGGGTTAAAACAGCAGAAGCTACATATTATTTATAGTTCTAGAGTGTAGAAGTTTGAAATCATCGTGTTGGCAGGACCAACCATTTCAACTATTAATTGAAATTCTATCTTTAGACTTCAAGCTCTAAAATGGCAGGAAATACTTTACTCATTACTTTGTCTCCAGAACCCTGTTTGCACTTAGTAAATGTTCAATAAATTCATCAAATTGTTACAGTAGAGTGTGTGGATGCTCTGATAAGGGCATTAAGAACAAACATACAAGCAACAAATAGAAGCGGTCAGGGCACAATGGCAGGGGAGAAAATGTCAGAGGCAGCAGCATTATAGCAGTGTCTTACAGGATAAATAGGACTTTTCTCCATGTAAGAAAAAAGAATGTATTTTATTGACAAGTAAGTGTAAAAAAAAGCATTAGGGATACATTATTTGGGGAAAAAATAAAAGATGGTAGAGAGATATTCAATTTATAAGCACCATTATGGAGAACTGGTCACAAGTGTGGGTTATGAAGAAGTTTTACTAAGTTGCAAAACAAGTTCCTTTACTTGATAGTTCTGTGGCTTTGGTTAAAAAAAGTTCCCTGTTTTTTCATCCACAAAGTAGAAATCAAATTAAAGCTAACTTCTGAGCTCTTCTTAGGATTACGTTTGTTAATATGTGTGAAATAATGAGAATGGAGGCTTTATATTCACTCGAAACTTGTAATCTACTATTATTTTAGCCAGGTAGAAGATACTCTCAGTGTTGAGTTCTGCTTTTTATAATAGCAGAGTAACATTTATCACATTAATCCTGCTGCAAACAACTGTTGTAAACTCCAGACAAATTACAATGAATAACAGATTGAAAGCCTTTCAGAGACTTTTTATTAGAATGAATAGCAGATTAAAAGCAGAAAAAAATGAAATTGGATCCTTGACAGAAAGGAATCACACCAGGTGAGATTTATGTTTATAAAGTTTTTGCTCTGGGAGAACTTTACAACTTTTGTAGCACAAAGTAGAAAGTAGTTAGAAATCAAGGAGAAATTTGGTCTTTTTGGCATAAGAAGTCAAAAGATGGAGTTTGGGAGTGCTAATTTAGAGACAAATTATGGACAGATAATCCTGAAATGAGGGAACCACAAAATGAGAATCCCTATCAGACATATGTAAATCCCCCTGAAATGTATGGCAGATCCCAGAATTGTGCATGCATGAGCAATTCTTCAAGGAGTCAAGGGGAAAGGGACTACTATAAGGTTTAAGTAATTTCCCAGAAATTTTATTCCTGCCCATTGCTGGAATTGTATTTTTCAAGTGCTGCAGAATTTAGGAAAATGTGACAGTCCCTTATTCAACGTGTTTACCACGTGTTGGGTCGTAAAACAGATTTAATAAATTTGAAAAAAACGTACAGTATATCTTTTCTGTAAACAGTGGAATTAAAATAGAAATAGAGGCCAGGCACGGCGGCTCAAGCCTGTAACTCCAGCACTTTGGGAGGCCAAGGTGAGTGGATCACTTGAGGTTGGGAGTTCGAGACCAGCCTGGCTAACATGGTAAAACCCCATCTCTACTAAACACTAACACACACACACACACACACACACAGAGACACACACAAAATTATCTGGGCATGGTGGCTCATGTCTGTAATCCCACCTACTCAGGAGACAGACACAGGAGAATCCCTTGAACCTAGGAGGTGGAGGTTTCAGCGAGCCAAGATCATACCACTGCACTACAGCCTGGGTAACAGAGCGAGAATCTGTCTAAAAAAAAATAATAATAAAAGACATTTCAAAATAATTAAGTATTAGAAAATGAAGACAAACATCTCTAAATAAACCATGAGTATAAAAAGAAACCACAAAGATAAAAAGAAAATATTTTAACTGCATATAAATGAACACACAACATCTAAATTTGTGGAATGTCACTAAAGCAGTTCTTAGAGACCATGTCTTCAAATACTTTATTAGGACAGACAGATGTTTAAAAATTAGTTTTCTCAGAGTATACTGAAGGAAGTTAGTGTTACCAGAGACTGAGGTAGTTAAGAGGAATGGTGGGTTGGGCGGAGATGGGGAGAAGTTGGTTAAAAGATCCATAAATATAGTTAGATAGGTGGAATAAATTCTAGACATTTATTGTACAGCAGGATGACTATAGTTAATGATGATATATTGTATTCTTAAAACATGAGAGGAGCCAACAAATGTAACTGTGTGAAGTAATGCATTTGTTAATTAGCTAAACATTTCACAGCATATGTTGTTAAAACAGGTTTAACGTAAAGCTTCCTTTTTAAATATTTTAAGTTTGACCTAAAGGTTTCTTTGTAGATTATGAAATATAACAAGTGGAGACATAGATTGTAGCCCACATCTGTGCCAATCACTGAGTTTTGGCCATTGAATGTAGCTGACTGAACCATGTTCAAATAAAGCAAACACTGAACTATAACCAATCCAGCTGTTTCTGTACCTCACTTTCATTTTCTGTACATCACTTTCTTTTTTCTGTCCATAAATCTTCTTCCACCACATGGCTATGCGGGAGTCTCTGAGTTTATTCTGGCTCAGGAAACTGCCCAATTCTCGAATCCTTCATTCCTCAATTGTGCTCCTTTACATTTAATTTAGCTGAAGTTTTTCTTTTATCATTGTGTATCTTAAAATATCAGGTTGTTCATGAGAGATACTTACCATATTATCTTCAACTTAAAAATAAATAAGTATAAAGATTAGAAAATAAAAGAAAGTAAACCCAACAAATATGGAAAAAATACTGTTTAAAAAAGAACAGAAGTCAGTTAAGTTGAAAAACACAAATCGTATTTTGGATAAACAAAGAAGTAAAAATATAGGTCTCTAAAAAGATAAGGTAAAAAAAGTAAAAATATAGGCCTTTAAAAATCAAGAAAACAGAAAATCTTTAATTTTGCTAACCAATCAAAAAAGATAATATAAGTGATCAATATTAGGGATTATACAGGGACATCAATTTGCAACTTGAGGTCATTGGCATCATAATCAGGGAACATTATGTAAAACTTAATGACAATGAATTCAATAACTTAGATAATATAACCTAATTCCTTAAAAGATACAACTTTAAAAAGCTAGGGCTAATTTAATTAGGATATTTAAATAGCCATATAATTACTAAAGAAATTGGATGTATTATCAAGAACCTTCTGCCTACAGTGGAATTAAAATAGAAAGGATATCTCAAAATAATAAAGTATTAGGAAATTAAGCAAAAATACTCAAAGCAAAGTTTATTTCATTAGGTTAATTCAACCAAACATTTAATTTAAAAATGCCAATTTAGCAGGAACTCTTTTAGAATATTTTTAAAAAGACAATTTTCAGATTATTTTATGAAGCAAACATAAAACTAATATCAAAATCTCACAAAGATGTTACAAGAAAAGGACATTAAAGACTAATATTCGACATTAACCTTGATGCAAAAATCTCCGTAAAATAGTAGCAGTTTAAATGCAGAAATGTCCACTCATGATTTGTAGTGAACATTGCACTAGAGACCCTAGTCAATGACTATTTCTAGAAAACAAGTCATAATAATTGTAAAGGAGGAAGTAAAACCGTTTATTTATGAAAGATATTAACATACTATATTAATCCAATGCAAAAAAAAAAAAAAACTTTTTAAAAGCTTACTAAAAGAAACAAGTGAATTTTGAACCACAACAATCTGAAACAAATAGTAATATTGGGAATTTATGTTAATGTGATTTTAAAGCTTACTCTAAAGCTATAGTAACCAAAGCCATGTGGAGATTGCATTTATAGAGGGATCAAAGTAACTCAATGGGTAAATGACAGCTTTTTAAAGCATATTATGCTGAAACATTGGAAATCCATATCAAAAGTGAAGAAATCATGAACTCTTCCACATACCACAGAGAAAAAATAATTTGTAATAGAGCCTAAGACCTGCATGTAATAGTTACAGTTGTAAAACAATTTAGAAGAACAAAAAATGAGTTAATCTTTGAGACTTTAGGGTAGGCAAAGAAAGAACAAACAAAATACCTTAAAAAGATAGGCAACAAAATAAATATAAAAAGATAAGCCACAGAGCCACAGATTGAGAGAAAATATCATAATATATCTAACCAAAAAGACCAAAACCCTTTTTTCCAGAATTATAAAAAAAATTCACCTTAATAATAATACTGTATTAATCTGTTCACACATTGCTATAAAGAAATATCTGAGACTGGGTAATTTATAAAGAAAAAAGGTATAATTGGCTGTCAGTTTCTGCAGGCTGTACAGGAAACATGATTCTGGCATCTGCCCTGCTTCTGGGGAAGCCTCAGGAAACTTTCAATCGTGATGGAAGGGATGCCTTCCATCACGAAGCCAAGGGGATGCAGGCATGTCTTATGTGATTGGAGCAGAACCAAGTGGGGAAGGTGCCACATGCTTTCAAACAAACATATTTCTTGTGAAGAAACAACACCAAAGGGGAAAGTTGCTGCCATGATGGGATCCAATCACCTCCCACCAGGCTTCACCTCCAACATTGGGGATTATAATTTGACATGAGGTTTAGGTATGGACACAGATTTAAACTATATCATGCCACCCTTGGCCTTCCCAAATCTCATGTTCTTCTCACAGTGCAAAATAAAATTATGCCTTCCCAACAGTCTTCCAAAGTCTTAACTCATTCCAGCATTAACTCAGAAGTCCAAAGTCCAACGTCACATCGGACACAAGACTAGTCTTAGTCTCTTCTCCCTGTGAGCCTGTAAAATGAAAAACAAGTTAGTTACTCCCAGGGAAAAATGGAGTTATAGGCATTGGGCAAAATTCCCCCTTACAAAAGGGAGAAATCAGCCAAAAGAAAGGGACTACAGGCCCTATGCAATTCCAGAACCCAGCTGGGCAATCATTAAATCTTAAAGTTCTAAAATAATCTCCTTTGACTCCACGTCTGACATTAAGGGCGCTGATGCAAGGGGTGGGCTCCCAAAGCATCGGGTAGCTCCACCCCTGTGATTTTGCAGGGTTCAGCCCCTCAGCTTCTCTCATGGGCTGGCGTTGAGTGCCCGTGGCTTTTCCAGGCACAGGGTGCAAGCTACTGGTAGATCTACCCATTCCAGTGTCTGGAGGATGGCAGCCCTCTTCTCACAGCTCCACTTGACAGTTTCGCAGTGGTAACTCTTGTGTGAGGGCTCCAACCTCACATTGCCCCTCCACACCATCCTACTAGAACTTCTCCATGAGGGCTACTCCTCTGTAGCAGGCTTCTGCCTGGAGATTCAGGATTTTCCACACATCCTCTGAAATATAGGTGGAGGCTCCCAAACCTCAATTCCTGCATTCTGTGCCCCTGTAAGCTTAATATCTCATGGAAACTGTCAAGGCTTATGGCTAACACCCTCTGAAGAAGCACCCCAAGCTATGTCTGGCCCCCTTTAAGCCATGGCTGGAACTGGAGTGCTGGGATATAAAGACCAGTGTCCTGAGGCTCTTCAGGGCAGTGGGGCCCTGGTCCCAGCCCATGAAACCATTCTTCCCTTGTAGGCCTCCTGGTCTCTGAAGGGAGGGACTGCTATGGAGGTTTCTGGAATGACTTTGAGGCCTTTTCCCTCTAGTCTTTGCTACCAGCATTTGCCTTCCTTTAACTTATGCAATTTCTGCAGCTGGCTTGAATTACTCCCCTGAAAATGGAATTTTCTTTTCTACCACATGGCCAGGCTGCAAATTTTCATACATATTAGCATAGGTTGTTAGAAGGAGTCAGGTCACTTCTTGAGTGCTTTGTTACTTACAAATTTCTTCTACCAGGTACCCTAAATCATCTCTCTCAAGTTCAAAGTTCCACAGATCACTAGGGCAGGGGCACAATCCCACCAAGCTCTTTGCTAAAGCATAACAAAAGTGACCTTTGCTCCAGTTCTCAATAAGTTCCTCATCCCCATCGAGGACCTCCTCAGCCTGGACTTCACTCTCCATATTATCACCAGAATTTGGTTACAACCATTTCATCAATCTCTAGGAAGTTCTAAACTTTCTCTCATCTTCCTGTCTTCTTCTAAGCCCTTTAAACTCCTCTACCCTCTGTCTGTTATCCAGCTCCAAAGTTGCTTCCACATTTTTCAGGTCTCTTTATAACAATGCCCTACTACTCAGCACAAATTTTCTGTATTAGTCTGCTCTTGCATTGCTGTAAAGAAATAACTGATATGGGGAAATTTACAAAGAACAGAGGTTTAATTCATTCACAGTTCCACAGGCTATACTGGAAACATGATGCTGGAATCTACTCAGCTTCTAGGGAAGCCTCAGGGTACTTTCAGTTATGGGTGCAAAGGGAAGGAAAAACAGGTACATCTTACATGGCCAAAGCAGGACCAAGAGCTGGGGGGAGTGGGAGGTGCCACACACTTTAAGTCAACCAGATCTTGTGAGAATTCTTTCATGAGAACAACACAAAAGGGAGAAATTCACCTCCATGATTCAATCACCTCCCATTAGTCCCACCTCCAACATTAGGGATTATAATTTGATATGAGACTTAGGCAGGGACACAGATTCCAAACCATATCAAATACCAAAAAATAAAATCTTCACAAAAGCAGAGTTCAAATGGGTCGTAAGCACATAAAATGATGCTTAATGTCATTAAGTTGGTGGGAGTTCTAAGTGATACAATTGCTTTGGGAAACAATTTGGAAGCTTTTAATAAAATCACATACACTTACCATTTGATCCAGAAATTCTCCTCCTACATGTTTACCCAAGAAGAAGAAAAATATGTCTACACAAAGGCTTCTGTATGAATTTCAGAGCAGCTATTGTTGTAATAGCCAAAATTGGGGAGAAAAAAAATGTTCAGTGTGTGAATGAGTGGAAAATTGTGGTATTCCATTAAGCAATGAAACAGAATCAACTAACGCTATGTGCAAAGTATAACTTAATCTCAAGTCATTATGTTGAGCAAAAGAAATCAGACACAATGAAGTACACACTCTTTAGGATCCCAGTAATATGAAGTTCTATGACAAATAAAAATTATTTATTTATGTTGGTAGCAATCAGAATAGTGACTACCTGTGTTGAGGTGTGGCCGATACAAAAACAAGAGTATGAGAGAAATTGTCAGGGTAAAGGCAAAATAATATTTTTTACTGGGGTCCTGGATGCATTGATTTATATATATATGTCAAATCTCATCAAACTACATATTAACAATCTGCACACTCTACTGTATTTGAATTTGTATTTAAACATTTAAAAAGAATTGTTATTTCCATCTTACCAGAAAAGGAGGGAAATTCATGCAAAGAGAAGCATTAGACCAGCCTGGCCAACATGGTCAAACCCCGTCTCTACTAAAATATCAAAAATAGCTGGACATGGTGGCAAGCACCTGTAATCCCAGCTACTCGGGAGGCTAAAGCAGGAGAATTGCTTGAACCCAGGAGGAGGAGATTCCATTGAGCCGAGACCGTGCCACTGCACTCCAACCTGGGTGACAGAGCAAGATTCCATCTGGCGAGGGGGGAGAAACGTGGAGCATGGATGATTATAGAGGAAGTTCAAGTCTACGTGTTTACATGAAGAAGAAATAACTATTATAAATGGTAATATTATTGTGAAATATGTGGCATTATTTATACTTTATCAGAAAAACATTTCAGAGAAGTAAAGACCAGTGTTCGTGTTGGTTTTAAAAAACTTGGATTTATAGTTTTTTTTCCCAAACCAAGAATAATTGTTGATGTTACCAGATGATCCTTAGTTATATCTGTGTTTTGAAATTTACTCATATTTGTGATATAATGTATTTTTTGAATATTAATTTACCAATTTTTGTAAGAGTTTGATATTATTTTTGAATTATTTGTTAGGTGGTTAGCATATTTTTTAAAGTTTGCCTAAGCTTTTGAATATGGAATGTTCTGGAGAAAAAATGAATTTTGTCCAACAGCTGCATTATTAAAAGGAAAGTAATCAATTTGTGCCATAAGTTAACCATTCCTTCTTCAAAATAGAATCAACTTTCCACAAAATACAATCTATGAATCTTTGTGAAGTTTCAGTGAAAACATTTGGAAAGGTACCCAACAGTACGCCTATAAAAATGTATGAAAGACATATTTGATTGGAAGAATGACTGTTTGAACTTGGAATCCAAAAGTCAATAAACATTACAAGTATTCTTCTTTTCTTCACAGAATTTCATGGCCAGCACAGTGTCCTGGGTGACTGAGAAAGCTGTGAGAAATTAAGACCAAACAATAGCTTTGGAGATTGAATCCTATCATATATCTTTCCCATCTCTTACTCTCACAGAGGTGAATACGAGTCCCAGAAGTACTTATTCCTGTTCACCAGGTGGAAATCACAAGCCTTAATAGCCCACAGTCTAGCATGTATTCTCAACTGCAGAAATGAGCTCTCGGACAATAACTACCAAATCATTGAGGTGTGTGCTAGACCATCTGAGGCAATAAATTATTAGGCTCAAGGAAAAATGAATATTTAAAATAAATTCAATGGATTTGTTCAGAGATTAGGGTGTTACACTTACAAAGAAAATAATTGGCAATTAAAAGAAGAATTTAATGGAGAGTTGGGAAATAAAATATATAATTACTAAAAATTTAAAAAAGTATATGGATTGGGTAGTAGAATGCATACAACTGAACAAATATTAATTAAATTAGAGAGATAAATTTTCCCAACATACAAGACATCAGAATAAAATTGAAAGTAAATAAAAAAAAAGAGGAGAGGAATAGAGAGACACTAACCTTTCTCTGGCAGTGTTTCAGCAGTACAGAATAAAGAATAAGATAGTGATACAATTACTGAAGACATGAAAGCTGAGAATTTTCCTAATGAAAGGAAGATACAATACTCAGATTAAAGGACTTCAATAAGCACCAATCAAGCCGAAGATAAAACCCTACAAATTATAAAATATTATGATATTTTTTTTCAAGAGGAAGGAAAATCCTAAAGTTGATAGAGTCGAGACACAAAATACCTACACAGCAATAAAATTCATACAATTCATACTGACTTCAGAATTACTGTCATCAGTACTTGGATCAAGAAAACAATGAGCATCTTCTACAAAGAAATAAAGAAAAAGAAACTTGCATTTAATACATTTATCTTCGGACAATTTGCTTTGCATCCCACAATGTGAATAATGAATAAAATGGTCAAGAAGGTATTTAGTAAATTTATCTTTAACAGACTATCCCTGAAGGACTCTGGATAATGTCCTCGATGGAAGATGAATGGATGAATTCAGAAGAAAGAAAATAGATAGCAAAAACAATGGTAAGCAAATAGAATAATGAGCTTCGTTCTCTACAGATAAGAATGTAAAATAATACATTTTTTTGTATTAATCTAAAAGGAAAATTAAAAAAAATAGAACACGTAGAAAGAAGTGAGTTTGTGATGAGGTTCCTATCTTGTGAGGTTAAAGTTTGTATGTTCTCAGAAGTGTGTCAATGATTAGATTTGATTGTGGATGATCAAATCAAAATGCCAATGGTTTAAATAAGGAAGATATTTATTTATCTCACATGATAAGTCCACAGAACTGTAGTGATGTGTCTTATACAGGGTTCTCCAGAGAAACAGAACCTAAACAGAGAAATAGGATATATAAATAGATATGTAAAAAGATTAATTAAAAGAAAATGGCCCACTTAATTATGGAAGCTGAGAAGTCCCATGAGCTGCTGTCTGCAAGCTGGATGCCGAGGGTGCAGCTCCAATCCAAAGCTATAGGCCTAAGAACCAGGCATGCCAATGATGTAAATCCCAGTCCAAGTCTGAGCCCTGAGAAGCAGGGACACGAACGTTTGACAGTAGGAGAAGATAAATATCTCATCAACAGCAAAGAAAGAAAAATCTCTGATTTTTGTTTCTGTTTAGGCCTTCAATGGATTGGATGATGCCCACCGGCATTGGTGACGGTAATTATTAATATCATTACTCAGTCTATCACTTCAAATACTAATCTTTCCAAAGCATCCTCACAGCCACACTCAGGAATAAAATTTTGGCAGCTATCTGGGCATCCCTTAGCTCAGTCAAGTTAACATATAAGATTAACCATCACACGATGATTCTTCTCTCTTACTTCTCTAGAGATTTAATCTTCTTCTCTTTTGTACTATCCCATGTCTAGCATTGTAAATTCCTCTCCTGACTTAAAGCATTGACTTTAGTTCCAAATATGTACCTATAGTGCATCCATTAGGAACTAGGAAAGAAAAAAATAGACTAGAGGAGCATAGGCCACTAGCCATTTGTCTTATAATAAATTGGACACAGGATACTTTGGCTTAAATCTACCTCTCAAGATTTTAGTCACATGGCTCAGGAACATTGACTTACACTGTGGTATAGGTAACTATTTATCAATTTAAAAATTAGAGGGTATATCACTATACCCTCCAAGAGAAAAAGAACGGTTATTGGAGAACTAACACCTCTCCCCACCACAGCGTAAATGCCAAAAAAGATAAGGAACCAATAGAATAGAGAAAATATTTAATCCAGTGAGAGACTGGAAGTCAGGGATGGGGACAAAGAGAAGGCATGATAAGTAAAAAACAAAGGACAGTGCAAATTACCTTTATGGACATGACTTATGCTTTAATATTAGTTGTTTCTCCTGCAGCATTTAGCACTGCTTATTTTCCATTATTTATTTCCCATGAATACTGGGATTATATTTTTAATTCACCCATTAAACTATAGTCGGCTTGAAATCGGCATTACAATTTTATTCTTGTCATATCATTAACTTAGAATGCACTAAATAAATGTTTGTTTAATAACTGTTAGAACAGGCAAGTGTCCAAGACTTTGGGCTTAAGAAGGACAGCTCCTGCTGATTTCGTAGAAATCAGCAGAGTCAAAATCATTCCATTCAAGCCTCTTCAGCATCAATAGTGCTCATTCTTCAAAGAATGAATTAAAATGGTTTTGTAGCCTGGTGGCTAAACAGATTATTTGATTTAGGTTTTAAAGTAGGTTCTGGATAGCAGATAAAGACAAAGTCTGTTGTGTTTTTTGTTTTCAGGAATATAGATAGGTCATTTATTTTTTTCTAATACACCCAAATCCTGCAGGCAACTTTCCTCATTAGGTATTGCAGAAAAGATTTAATCGTTTTTGGAGGGGAGTAAACATTTTTACAAAGAAAATCAAGTGTGATTTTTTTTTGAAAAAAATGTGATTTCTAGTGGATGAAATAAAAATAATGAATGATGCAATGGCTTCATATATTTTTACAATATATCTTAATAATATACATCTGTGTGTGTGAGTGTTAGTGTGCACATTCCCACACACATATAATCTCTTCTCCAGAGAAATAATATATCCCAGAATTTTGTGAAGGCTTACCAATCCTAAATTCTGGAGGTTAGAAATCAAATAGTTATAATAAACATATACTATGTTCTTAGGCAAGATTGTTGAAGGCAATCCAACTGCTGGTTCCAATTAGGAAAGATACTGAGGAAGGGTTTCAAGGAAGCCTTATATTATCAGGGGTAGATAGAAACCCTGAAAGTCCAAAATAGAGTGGGTTCTAGGCAAAGTTGTAGTAATAGAAATTTGAAGTAGTTATTGCATACAGGAAACCGAAGGAAAAGGAAAGGCACAGAGTTTGCAGTGGGGATTCTGAGTTTGTCATGATTATTGGTCTTTGGAGAATAACCATAGCAAATGTTAAATGAGATGCGACCTACAGAGAGTAGAGTTGATTCACTGCTGAATAGGATTTTCAATAATTGTGGCAGTGATTTCAAGGATGAATATATCTGTCAAACCCAATGAATTGAACAATTTAAATGAGTGCAGTTTATTGTCCTTTAATTATTCCTCAATAAAGTTTATAAGGTGGTAATAATTGGGTGAGGTCAGGGTACTGCTGCTGGTGGTGGTAGCAGGAGGAATCCAGCACTTCACTTGCATAGTCATGGAGGGATTTCAATCTGGCATTAGCCAGGCCACTTTTTCTATTTTCTACAGCAAGAATAGTAAATATTCTACTTATACATGTTGCTGTCATCTCAATGAAGTTCATTTCTTTTAAAAAATATAAACGTTCAAGCATTTGTTCCCCCTATTTCTTCTCTTCTTTCTGTTTCTTTCCTATTCTTCCTCTTATATGTCCTACATTTTGCTTTCATTATAGTCAAGAAGGTGGAGGCAGCCTGCTTACACTCAAAGTTGCAAGAAGCTTGGGGTTTGAAGAAGCAAAACGGAAGTATAGGATAAAGGAAAAAAAGATGTTGGGAGATTGGTTGTATGCAACAAACAAGAACATTGAGCAAATAAGTAAATATTTTGGAGGCAACAGGGGTATTGATACAAACTCACTTTTTATAGCATACATTAACAGATTTAGAAATAATGATTGCATGTGTGAAAATGTGTAACATACATATATTTCATGGTTATGTCGGCTAAGAAGGCCTAGATACAAAGAGTATACTGAATATCCAAAACTTAGTTGCTACTCACCATCCTTCATTAAAATCAACAATGAATTATTGCAGAAATGTCTAATTCCAGGACTGGAATAGGGATGAATCAGGAATATCTTATTATGCCAGAAAATAAGGAAGTGTTCAAAGAACAATCAAGACTTGTGAAATCACCAGAGAAGCCTCTTTAAAAAGTGTCTCCGTGGCTAAATCTGGTATGATTTAAACATCAGTGTAAATAATTATAGTAATGGATAAAATTCCATGAATAAAATAAGAATCTATGATTCCAGACTGAAATAAATAGCCCTAGCTAGGGCTGCTATAATAAAGTACCACAAACTGTGTGAATTCAACAACAGAAATTTATTTTCTCAGCACTCTGGAGCCTAGAAGTTCAAATCGAGGTGTCAGCCACTTGGTTCTTCCTGAGGCCTCTCATCTTGGCTTCCAGATGGAAGTCTTTCTCGTGTCTTCACATTGTCTGTTCTCTGTGTAATAATTGTGCACTAATTTCCTCTTCTAATAAAACCATAAATCATACTAGACAAGGGTCTACCATAATGACTTCATGTTAAATCAATTACCTCTTTAAAAATCTTATTTTCAAATGTAGTCACCTTCAGAGGTACTAAGGGTTTAGATTTCAACATATGCATTTTTGAAAAACACAATTTGGCCTGTAACAAATCAGAAGAGAGGCCCTTTAATATCACTGGGTGCCAATTTATAGTGTAGAAACGACGATAGAAATACAATGCCTCTGTTTGTCAGTTATCATAGTAATTGATTTAGATGGTAGTCATGAGTGGAGGCTGCTGGCTGATGTCAATGGGTACAGGTTTGATGAGAAAAGGAGGAGCAGAATATTGGTTTAATTGTAAAATATCTCCAAAATAATTATATTCAATTTCAAAAGGAGAAATGGTGATCTTTTTTGTGAAAAAACCTGTAGGACACCAACATGTCCAGGTGACCAAGTTTAATACCACCTCTGATGTAACAGGTCAGTGCCCACAGATGAGATACGCTGAGAAGAACATAGCATCACTTTGGTGGTACATTGTACAGAAAGCATGGCTTGGCCAGGACTCTGGTCATGAGGAAACACTGAATAGAGTTAGGTTGATAGAATTAATATATCATGTAAAACTGTAAAACAATGAAAAACAGGAAAATGGGGGAAAACTGAGGAGCATGAAATAAGACAACTAAATGCAAACTGTGCTTGTGGATGAAGTCTTGAATCGGAAGAAAAAGTGCCTTGTTGGCAGCAGTGAAAAGTAACCAATGAGGGGATCTGAGGATTGGCTGGTAATATGTATCATTATTTATTTCCTCAATTGGAAGATTATATGAAGGTTATATAGGAGAAGGTCTTTTGTCTTGAGGAAAAACACGGAAGTATTAGCAACTTGCTCTCAAATATTTCCGAAAAGGCTAATCTTTGATAGAGTGGGTGTTCAAGCATGTGTACATGTGTGTATGTGAAATGTCATGAAATATAAAAGTTGGGGAATATCAGTGAATAAGAAATTCACAGAGAAAATCTCTGTATTTCAATTGCACCTGGATTGTATATATTTTACAGCCTTAAAAATAAAACTTGATCTGTGTTCTTTTCTTACTGCCTTTGTTACCGTAATTAATCAGAGGAAAATTTGTTTTAATCTATTTTTCTTAGATTAATTAGGGCAATTTAGTAATTTCAAAATTACATCCAGCTATTCTTAGACTAATTGTACCAACGAAGTTAAAAAATTTCATAAATTCTTAATTAAAATGTGGTAATAATTACATAATCTCCCAAACTGATAAATTATTGTTTATAGAGCTTGGCTTAGAAATGAAGTAAAAAAAATCATGATTTTAAATAAGTGAAACAAATTTATTAGAAAAAGTACCAGAAATCCTGACTGTGGTTATAATGGGATCACGTCCATTCTTGGAAATTAACAAGAGTTGTTTAGTTCCAGCTACTGAACTAATTATGCTGTATACATTTAGTTAATTCATATCCACCAAGGGTTTATTTTGACAAGTTAAGACAAATATTTTTGACATCTTGCTTATGAACACTTAAAATTATTAAATAGAGGACTGTAGTTCTTTTGGAGAAATTTCTTTGTAGTTTTATTGTTATATTGACCAGTACTGTAAAGCCCTAGTATTTTATCTTCCTCATGTGTGTTCAGAGGATAGACTTTAACAGCTTACAGTGAGAAATACAAATTTCACCTAATGCTCAAATCAAGATTTTAAGCCAGTCTGATACTGTAAAAAAATTAGGTTAATACCTATTTATAAAAGTAATGTAGAGGACTACGTGCTCACAAACAGGGTGTTCCCCGTTAAGTCCTGCTCTCGCAAACGAAGCAGGGCGTTCCCGACAAGTCCTGCTCTTGCAAACGAAGCAGGGCGTTGGGGGCCTGTTTATATGTAAACATCTTGAAAATCCAGAAAGTCAGGGAAAGGTCAGAAAAACAACGATGTGTCTTGTGACTTGGCAACATTCCACGAATGACTGTATAAAATAAAGCGGAGCATGCCATTCGCGGCGGCCGCCATGTTTGTCTTGTCTTGTGTTGTCTTGTGTGTTCATTCCTTTGTTTAGGAAACATGCGGACCCCAACATCTGGCGCAGCGAGCAGGGTCCGTGGCTCCACGAGAGCAAGGAACCGGAGGGGGAACACCCCGGGCAGGTAAATAAAGAAAGGGGGACCCACGGGAAAATTATGGGCAATTCCACCTCTCTGGCCTCTGAATATTTGTGGTTACTTCAGGGACTGTTGATGTCTATAGGAGTAGAAGTTAGTTAAGGAACATAAGACTTTGAAGTGATTGTTTGCCCATGTTGAACAACATTGTTATTGGTTTCAATATCAAACCAAAGTGCAGTTAAATTGAAAGGAATGGTTACAAGTGGTTAAAGTCCTGCGTCGAGCTCATCAGCAGGGGCAAACGATGCCTCTGACTTTGTGGACTTTGTGTGTAGTTCCATTACTCAGGCATTAGAGTTACTTGAAACTGACTCGGAGCATGGCGATACTGCCACAGGAGGTGAGGCATCTGAAGGTTTAGAGAGGAATGATCTTAGAGAGGAACATGTTTATGCCCCGGTTGTTGAGGACAAAGAATTGGAAAAAGAGCTAATGCCTCCTTCATCTGAAGGAAATTCTGATTTGCAGCACATTTTAGAGATGTTACAACAGTTGTTAAAATTGCAAGATACCGCTGCTCCTGTTTCTCCTATCTCTCCGCCATGAGCCTTCCCTGTTACCTTCCCTTATGCTAAAAGGATTTCCCTTTGCCTCCACCTCCAACCTCTTTGTCTATGTCAGGTCAGGTTTTCTCTGTGTCTCTTCCTCCTGTAGGAGAAAAGAAGGAATAGAAGGAAAAGGGTGATTTCGAGGAATTAGATTTATTCCCAATAACACGGGCTGCTTTCGGCCCCAATGCTCAGTTCCCAAACGGTGTCCAGAATGTGACTTTTACAGCCCTACAATTTAAATTTTTGAAAGAAATGAAAGCTGCAATTTCTAATTATGAACCTCAATCACCGTTTGTCCTTGGCCTTCTCGATTCCTTCTCTTCAGAACATATGATGATTCGTATTGACTGGGAAACGTTGGGACAGGCTGTCCTTGATCGTTCACAATGGCTTCAATTAAAAAGTTGGTGGTGGGAGGAAGCAAGAGTACAAGCTAGAAAAAATGCTACGCGAAATCCCCCAGGACCTACTGAAGAGCAGCTTACGGGTTCAGGACAATACGCCACTCTTAATGCTCAGGCAGGCCTAGATGATATTGCTCTCACTCAGATTAAAGCCTTGTTTTTAAAAGCGTGGACTAAGGTTGAAATAGCGGGTAAAACTTCTTTATCTTTTGTAAAGATCCTACAAGGAGCCACAGAGCCATATCCAGATTTTGTAGCCCGTCTTCAAGATGCTGTATTAAAGACTGTAGGTTCAGGCCTTGCTGCTAAAATTCTTTTGGATACTCTGGCTTTTGAGAGTGCTAATCCTGAGTGCCAAAAATTACTGCGTCCTCTAAAAGCTAGCGGAGCTGATTTAGCTGAATACATTCGGGCTTGTGCAGGTGTTGGAGGAGCTATTTACAATGCTCAATTGTTTGCTGGGGCACTTTCTAAGGCTTTAAAAGGCAATTCTAAACAAGTTATATGTTATCAATGTGGGAAACCCGGTCATTTTAAAAAGGAATGCCGGAAAAAATTAGGCTTTTCTGCTCTAAAAGAAAAAAGGTTACCATCTAATATGTGTAAACGATGTGGCAAGGGTCGACATTGGACCAATGAATGCTGTTCAAAAACTGATAAAAGTGGGAATGTACTGTCACCCCTCTCAGGAAATGGAAGCCGGGGCCCGCAGGCTTGGGGCCCCAACAACTACAATGCAGGCCTACCCTAGTACCCAGTGAGCAGTGGCTTACAACATCAAGGAATGACCTCGAGTCCTCCTTAAGGACATCTTACCCTACCCCAGTTTCTCAGCTTTATGCTGCCACTAAGCAGAGTGCCGCTGCTGACCTAGCTATTGTCCAACCTTATACTTTATCTCCTAATAGAGGAATATATAAGCTGGCTACCGGAGTGTGTGGTCCTTTGCCAAAGGGACATGTAGGACTTTTACTAGGTTAAAGCAGCAACGCTATGCGGGGGTTAATGGTGGTCCCAGGAATTATTGATCCTGATTTTACTGATGAAATCCTTATTATGGTACAAGTCTCACAACTTATGCGCCTAGAGGCAGGGGAATGTATTGCATAATTGCTTTTATTGCCTTTTTTTCCTTTCTTATCTAGAGATGTGTCTCATCAAGGAGGTTTCGGTAGTACTGGGAAAACTGTTTTCTGGGAAACTTTAGTTTCTGATCAAAAATCTTTATGTTCATTGCAAATTAATGGGATACTTTTTGAGGGCTTAGTCGACACAGGAGCGGATGTATATAATAATGTTTGGCTCAATGGCCTGATCATTGGAAAAAGAAACAAGTATCGGTTACTCTATCCAGCCTAGGTACTGCTTCTATAGTCTACCAAACTGTCAAGCCCCTGAGCTGTGTAGGACTTGAAGGACAACAAGGAAAAGTGTTCTTTATATTGTATTTGGGGCCGTGATCTTTTACAACAATTTGGTGCCTTTTTAAGCATTCCTCATATTTCTTCAGCTGCCAAAAATATGATGTTCAAAATGGGCTACAATCCTTTAAACTCTTAGCCACTGTCCACAAGCCTCAAGCTTTACAATTGAAGTGGAAAACTACAACTCCTGTTCGGGTGGAACAGTGGCCATTATCTAAAGAAAGACTTAAGGCTTTAAAGAATTTAGTTAAGGAACAATTGGCCAAGGGGCATATTGAACCAAGTACTTTTGCATGGAATTCCCCTGTGTTTGTCTTGTCAAAAAAAAAAAAAAAAAAAAAAAAAAAAGGAAAATGGCACTTATTAACTGATCTTAGAGCTGTAAATACTTGTATTCAACCTATGGGGACTTTATCCCCTGTAGCAGAAGAAGAATTGTCATTTGTAGAAAATAGAATTAATGAAGCTCACCTTGATTATATTGTACCCAATCTTCCACTTTCGTTGTGTCTTTTTCATACTCCCCATTCGCCAAGGGCCGTTTTACACCAAGATGATAATATTCTGGAGTGGCTGTTTTTGGCTAATAAAGCCATTAAGAAAATTCACCCATATATTGATAAATTGGCTGAATTAATTATTAAAGGACGACATCGAGCTCGTCAGTTGCTTGGTGCTGACCCTGTAAAAATTATTACCCGATTATCTAATCAATACATTGAATCTCTGCTGGAAACACATGAGGGTTGGCAAGTGGCTTGCGCTGAGTATACTGGTTCTTTTTCTCAGCATTATCCTAGTAATAAATTGTTTGCTTTTCTGCAACAATATTCGTTACTGCCATATAATCCTATCTCTTACACTCCAGTTAAAGGTCCCACCTTTTTTACTGATGCTTCAAGCAATGGAAAGGCTGGATACTGGACTTCAGACAATTCAAAAATTTCTCACTATCCATTTGAATCAGTACAACAAGGAGAACTTTTTGCCATTCTTATGGTTCTACAAGACTGGCCTCAAACCCCTTGTAATATAGTTAGTGATTCCCAATATGCTGTATATGTAACTAAATATATTTCTCAGACTTCTTTACCATTATTTCCTCAAACTCTTTTACAAAAATTATCTTCTTTATGATTTGTAACTCTTACTTCCCGCACTGCCCCCCTTTTTATCACTCATATTCGTTCTCATTCAGCTTTGCCAGGACCTTTATCTTTTGGCAATAGTCAGATTGATTCTTTACTTATTGGCAGTGTCCAATGGGCTCAGGATGAGCACCAACTACATCATACTAATAGTTTAGGATTACAACGGCGATTTTCTATAACACGCCGTCAAGCCCGAGTTATTGTCAGAGCCTGCCCATCTTGTGCTCCTATTATTGCACCTTTTTTAAGTCCAGGTATTAATCCTCGAGGCATTCAACAAAATCACATTTGGCAAATGGATGTAACTTATGTTCCTTCCTTTGGTCATTTAAAATATGTTCATCATACTATTGATACGTGGTCACATTTCCAGTGGGCTACGCCATTACCCTCTGAAAAGGCTGACTCTGTTATTACTCATTTACTTACTTGCTTTGCAGTTATGGGAGTCCCTGCTGAATTAAAAACTGATAATGCCCCTGCTTATTGCTCTCGCACATTGGCTGCCTTCCTCTCTTTATACCATATTCATCATTCCACTAGTATTCCATTTAACAGTCAAGGTCAAGCAATTATTGAAAGAGCCAATGCTACCTTAAAATTACAACTTTTAAAGCAAAAAGGGGGAGATGGGCGAGATTCCCCAAAACATCAAATTCTGAAAGCCTTTTTTACTTTAAATTTTCTCAACCATTGGCGCCAATTACAGCAGTCTGCAGCGGTGAAACATTTTCAACAGCCTTTAGAAAAGCCACAAAACAGTAATCTGTGGGTGTATTATCCTTCATTACAAGGGAAATATTTAAAAGGAAATGTTTTACAATGGGCCCGAGGCTATGCTCTTGTCCGTACAGGTGCCGGAAACGAGTGGTTTCCATCTCGACGGTTGAAACAGTGCAATGGCGAAGAGGAGCCAATCCAAACGGTTCCTGAAGGAATTCCAGGAGCTAAATCTGAGTGCTCAGAGAACATTCACCTTTGGAACTTGTGTGGAGCCCCCGACATGGGGACAACTGAAACAGTTAAGAAGCTAAAGGGGTTGTTCAACAAGCTAGGCAGCCCAAAACCCCACTGACTTTATTCCTGGCTATGCTGGCCGTAGTAAATTGTCAGGTAACAGCTGGAGAATTTACATACTGGGCTTATATTCCTTTTGTACCCTTATATCAAGGTGTGGCCTGGGGAGACAGAGAAGTCCCAGTATTTACTAATGATACTGCTTGGATGCCATCACCTTTTTAAAACCAGGATCCTGAATTAGACACTGACACAGTAAATAGTTCGTATCAATTTGGGGTTGAAGGGTTACCTATATGTCTTGGGGGTAGTCCGCATTGTCTGCATCTTTCTCATGAGGCTTGGGCTGTTCGCTATAACCATAGTCATATCTCTGCCTTTACTATGACTGTTGTGGCTCAAAGTTTCAAGTATAATCATACTGCAGTACTTGATGAAACTCTGCCAAGTACATTGTCTTTATGCCCTATCCCTGATGTGTCCGGAGGTGTTTCCCAACTAGAGTGGACTAGATGTAGAAGTAGTGGGCCACGATTGTTGTTAGAAGTAAAAGGGAAGAGTCGTAAATACTTTGTTACAGATTGGAGTGTACATGATTTTCAGACTAAATTCAACCATGTCAACCTGCGTTGGCATATAGGTAATCACAACATCGCTGCAGATGGCAATGAAACTATTATTTGGCATGATGGTGGTCTATCACCCCCTTGCCACATTTGGCTAATACCTCACAAATACAAGGTCATATTTGGAAGTTGCTAGCTGCTGGTAAACCAATGTTCACTTTCACGGGAAACGTGTCCTTAAATCTTACTAATATTGCTAACCCTTTCCATATATCTTTGCATCGAAATAGTTCTAGATATGTTATTGCATGTGTAAGAAAGTCTTACTTGATGTTGACAGGAATTTTTAAATGGGATAATAATACAGGGGTAGTTAACTGTACAAACAATTGTACATTCTTAAGTTGTATAAATATTACTTGGTGGAATAATAATTGGAATGAGTCTCATTCTGATTTATATATACTAACAGCCAGAAAGAAACCTGGCTACCTGTAAACTTAACACGTACTTGGAGTGAATCTGCTGGGGTTACTCAAATTTATAAGGTTATGCAAGATCTTGTCCACCGCAATCGGAGAATGGTTGGAATCGTCATGACCGCGGTGATAGGACTTGTAGCAATTGCTTCCACTGCCGCTGTTGCTGGATTAGCTCTACACCAGAATATACAAAATGCAGAATTTGTGCGACAATGGCATGAACAATCACATTTATTGTGGCAGCAGCAACGAGACATAGATGCTCATTTGACTGAACGAGTAGATAATCTGGAACAAGTGGTTTCTTGGTTGGGAGATCAGCTAACAGTGTTGAATACCCGACCTTTGTTGAAATGTGATTGGAACACTACCCAATTTTGTATTACTCCTGTTCCTTTTGACAGAACTGTACATAATTGGACTGAGATAAAGAGACTTTTAATTGGTCATAATAATCTTTCCCTAGAAATACAAGAATTAACACAGAACATTTCTGAAACATTTTGCAATCAGTTACTGTTGCTGACTGGTGCAGATTTGATGACTGGTATTGCACAAAGTTTGACGTCTTTGAACCCTATGAGTCCTGTAAAAAGTTTGCTGACCTCTGTTTCTAGTTATGTATTGATTGTTGTTCTTGCCTTTGTCATTTTTCACAGTCTGCTGGAGACGGTGCCAAAGGGCAAACACCGAATCCCAGCGAGTCCAACATGTAATGATGGTTTTAAAAGAAATTCAAACTTGTAAATAAGGAAAGGGGAAATGTAGAGGACTACGTGCTCACAAACAGGGTGTTCCCCGTAAGTCCTGCTCTCGCAAACGAAACAGGGTGTTCCTGACAAGTCCTGCTCTTGCAAACGAAGCAGGGCGTTCCCAATAAGTCCTGCTCTTGCAAACGAAGCAGGGTGTTGGGGGCCTGTTTATATGTAAACATCTTGAAAATCCAGAAAGTCAGGGAAAGGTCAGAAAAACAACGATGTGTCTTGTGACTTGGCAACATTCCACGAACGACTGTATAAAATAAAGTGGAGCGCGCCATTCGCGGCGGCCGCCATGTTTGTCTTGTCTTGTGTTGTCTTGTGTGTTCATTCCTTTGTTTAGGAAACACGCGGACCCCAACAAAGCAAAGTCATTATTATTAAAATTGCATCTTATGTATTTGTTGATGGTGTTATTTCATTAACAGAAAGAAAAGACTTTCAGAAATTAAAAAGAATTAGAATTGTATAAAAATAAGACCAAAAATCAGTGATAGTTACTTTGGTTTTTCTGCATCCACATTCATGTCCTCAAATTCTGTGAGATGAAACCAATCAAGCTACTGCTTGAGAGAAATTTTGATTTGAGATATCTCTTTATAGACTGTTCCTTATAAAATTAACATAGTTATACTCACAGTACTAACATTTGGATGGAGAATTCACAACTAAAAATAAATGCTCCAATTATTTCTCATCTATTTGACACACACAGTGAGGGTGGCTGTCTGCTGTGCTTTGTTTTTGTTTTTTAATGGATTATTTTATTGAGTTGCCACAATGACAGAATGAGATATTTATTTATTTATTTATTTTTTATTTATTTATTTTTTGAGACGGAGTCTCGCTTTGTCGCCCAGGCTGGAGTGCAGTGGCCGGATCTCAGCTCACTGCAAGCTCCGCCTCCCGGGTTTACGCCATTCTCCTGCCTCAGCCTCCCGAGTAGCTGGGACTACAGGCGCCCACCACCTCGCCCGGCTAGTTTTTTGTATTTTTAGTAGAGACGGGGTTTCACCATATTAGCCAGGATGGTCTCGAT
Source organism: Macaca thibetana thibetana (assembly GCF_024542745.1). Taxonomy (NCBI): domain Eukaryota; kingdom Metazoa; phylum Chordata; class Mammalia; order Primates; family Cercopithecidae; genus Macaca; species Macaca thibetana. Next base: position 131,553,713 of record NC_065583.1, on the reverse strand, counting down.
CTCCTGACCTCATGATCCGCCCGTCTCGGCCTCCCAAAGTGCTGGGATTACAGGCTTGAGCCACCGCGCCCGGCCAGAATGAGATATTTATTACTTTTTTGCTAGTTTTAAAAATGAAGAAACAGGTTGAGATAGATTATACAATATTCTGAAAGTCACACAGCTAGAAAGTGAAGAAGCCATGATAAACTTTACAGAACAACATATTAGTTTAACAACTTTAATTAATTCTATCACTTTTTTAATGTTTAATAGCCTTTACTAATTGAACGGATAAACATTTTATTGATTAATTTGATTAGTTTACTCAAAATTCTTCACATATCTTTAAAAGTAGAACTAGAGAAATCTTTGACAATCATCCATTTTCATTTTGGGAAATAATCTTATTAATATTGAACATGTTCTAAATACCCAAAGTTAAATACTTTTAGATCATTTATTCCCTATCATTAATGTTCAGTTTCAGAATGAATAAGGGAAATAATAGCATATGAGAATTATCATAAAATGTGGCACATATGGATTTTCTGTGAGAATTAATTGACTCTTCTTCAAATGATATTGATTGATCCATATTTACTGAAGCATTAATTATTTTTCTTTTTTGGAAGTATAGCATATAGGAAGAAACACAGATCATGAGAATACAAATTATGAGTGAGAACTAAAAGCCTCTTCTTAATTCTCTAAATCTAAATCACTATTTGTCTCTTTCTCTCCAAAGTTAGTTATCACACTTGAACTTTTTAGTATCTTACTTAGTTTTGCCTGTTTTTGAAATATATGTAAATGTAATGATACATTTTATAGTCTACTTAGCCTGGTTTATTTCACTTAGAATAATTTTTAGGAGATTTTTCAGTTTTAAATGTCAATCAATGCAATTCAACACATTAATAACATAAAGGGGAAATAGATGATTGTCTCAACAAATTCAACAAAGATTTGTTCAAGCCTCTGGTGGCTGTAGGCATTCTTTGGCTTGTGGCTGCCTGTCTCCAGTCTCTGACACTACCTTCCCACATTCTTCTCCTGTTTTGTCTGTTAGAAACTGTGTGTTCTCTTGTAAGAACACTTGTCATTGAATTTAGGGGTCAATGTGTAATCCAGATGATCTCTCCATCTGAAGATCTTTAACTTAAACATCCTTTTTTCCAAATAATTTAACATTCACAGGTTCCAGGAATTAGATTGCAAAGATCCTTTTTCCAAGCGATTTAACATTCACAGGTTCCAGGAATTAGATTGTCAACATATCTATTTTGGGGACAGTGTTCAGCCCATCAAGGAAGTAAAGAAGAAGAGGATAATCTTGTTCAGTTATAGAGTTTCCTATGGGAAGCTAGTGATTTCAGATTGAATAACTTTTGAAACATGACTGCTCTTTCTGAAAATCCTAATGGCTTGTTTCTTCGGGGTAGAAATTTGATAGAGATTGCTGTGCATTCTCTTCCCTTATGGTGACTGGACCAAGAGCATTTCCAAATAGTTGTCAGAAAGTCAGTAGTAAGTGCCCCTATTTAGGAAACTTGCAGAAAGAGTCAAGTGCCTTGGGTGCACATGGAAGAAAGCAATAGCCTCAGCTGGATCATCAACAGATTTTGAAATAATCAATACTCAGTCTTATAGCTCTAACTTATGCCCCCAATTTGGAATTATTCCCTGGTTGGAGTCACCAATCACAGGTTGGCAAAACACAACTTACAGCCCAAATCCAATGTGCCACCTGTTTTTTGTGCATACAACACATGAACAAAGGGTATTTTCACATTTTTAAATGGTTAAAAATAATCAAAAGAAGCCTTCCTTCCTTCCTTCCTTCCTTCCTTCCTTCCTTCCTTCCTTCCTTCCTTCCTTCCTTCCTTCCTTCCTTTCTCTTTCTTTCTTCCTTCCTTCCTTCTTTCTTTCTTTCTTTCTTTCTTTTTCTTTCTTTCTTTCTTTCTTTCTTTCTTTCTTTCTTTCTTTCTTTCTTTCTTTCTTTCTTTCTTTCTTTCTTTCTTTCTTTCTTTCTTTCTTTCTTTCTCTCTCTCTCTCTCTCTCTCTCTCTCTCTCTCTCTCTTTTTTTTTTTTTTTCAGGACATAGTCTCACTCCATTGTTCAGGCTAGAGTTCTGTGGCGTGATCACAGCTCACTGTGGCCTCAAAGTCCTGGGCTCAGGTGATCCTCCCATCTAGCCTCCCCGGTAGCTGGGACTGCTACAGGGTTGTACTCCTGTTACCCAGGCTGGAGTGCAGTAGCGCAATCTCGGCTCACTGCACCCTCGCTTCCCGGGCTCAAGTGAGTGATCCTCCCACTTCAGCCTCTCAGATACTCATCACGTTACTCAGACTTTTGGTGCAAGAGACCCCCTGAGGCGGAGAGCTCATGTGATATCGGATCAGTGTCCTTCTTGCCCAAGGCCCCTGGACTGTTTTCCTGGGAGAACAGTATGAGGACTTCAAATGCAGCAGAGACCTAAGCTGTACAATTTGAATTTCTTGCTGCCCTCTCTGCAAGGGATTCTTCCTACTCGTGTGGTCTCCAGACAACAGCATCAGCATCACGTGAGAGCTTGTTGGAAATGTAGAAGCTCAGGCCTCACCTCGGACCTACTGCATCAGACTCACTTTAACAAGATCCCAGGTACTATGGAAATTTTCCTGGGTCTGAACTTCCTTAAAAGGATGAAAACGAGTACGATTTCTGATGTGATGAAGTCTGTTACAACGGAAAGCAACACTCTGATCCACTAGATTCCAAACGGTTTAAACAGTAAAAATTGACTGAGTAAATGCAAATATTTTTTTTCACTTGAACACTCAAAAAAAAAAAAAAAAAAAAAAATCAAAAGAAGAAAATCCAAATATCATGGCCATAAAGAAAGTTTTATTCAAATACTCCCAAACATTCTTTCTTGTATTTTCTATGTGCTATTTCAAGTGTTAATGGAAGGGTTAAATAGTGGCAATGAGATATTTTCTAAAAATTTATTCTATAATTCAGTATAGACAGGGTTTTGCTGTGTTGCCCAGGCTTTCAAACTCTTGGGCTCAAGCAGTCCTTCTACCTGGGCTTCCTGAGTAGCTGGGACTACAGGCATGTGCCACAATACTCATCTCAGAGATCTGTACATCTTCAGCTTTGCCACTTGGGCTGGAAAGCCTAAAGCATTTAGTATCTGGCCATTTGTTTGCTAAAAAGATTGGCTGATTTGTGTCCTAGATACTGAATTATTAACATTATTCTGTGGCAGAATGTAAAGTTTTAAAATTCGTTTTAATACATTCATGTGCATTTCATTATAATTAATAAAATAGAATAATCTTTTCTAAAATATCAAGATATTATAGATAGTGAGGTTACAACTTTTGACTTAATATAAAAGTTCTGACACTTCCTTTGGAAAAATTCTGGCTATCTTGCGACAGATTTTAAAAATGCTGTCACACATACCGTCCAGAATTTAAAAACAAACTACATTTTATTTCAACATTTATGCCAGGTATTCATTTCTAAATTTGAAATGCCAATGACTGGGGTATTAATTTCAGGAATTCAAAATTACTTCAATAAAGATTATGACTCTGTGTGTGTGTGTGTGTGTGTGTGTGTGTGTGTATGTGTGTGTGTCTGTGTGTGTGTTTCAGTTTCTTTGAGCCTCAATCTCGTTCTGAACATTTTTTTGGTTTCTTTCTTTTTGTGGGCAGTGGTTTTCTGACTATATTTTAAGTGGCCTGAGCCTATATACTTAAATATTTTTTCTTAAGCTCAAGTGAAAATCAAGATAATGTAAAAAGTAAAGTTTCTTACATTGATAATATATTTAGACATATAAAAGACAAATGCTGTGTTTTAAATGTAATATCTTAATTTATAATATTTAGTATGCTTTTCTATCGAAGTTTAATTTTAATAATTGCATACATACAGTTAACAACTATACACATTTCATCTACTGTATACATTTCAAAGACAAGCAAACAAAATAATATGAAAATTGTTCTTTGATACATTTTGTAAGTAAAATTAAGTAGTAAAATCATATTAAAATTGTACCTTTTCTGAATAACAATGAGACTACTAGAAAAAGTTAAAGAATGGGTTTTTAATTAATATATACAAACTAAATATATGTATATATATTCTCTCTCTATATATAAAATATGCATAAAAGTATATACATTCTACATATATAAGTGTATATATATTTTTTCCATATATCTACACGCATTTTTAAATTTAAAGACTAGTGCAAGTCAGAAAAAGCAAGCCAAAGGTGAAAGAAGCACTGTGGACCTATTAGAATTTGAGATGTGACTTACTTTTTCAGGTAAGACACCACATATGATCGAAAAACTCATTTGGACATCATCTGGCCAAAAAATAAATTGTTGAGTGCTCCTACTCTACGGTTTTCATAATACTTTTTATTTTTAGTTCACATGTAAAACGTAAATTGTATGTGTCTGTATACAAACAAAGCTAATAAAGGTATTTGTTACTGTCTTGTTTTAAAAAGCAAAGCTTTTGAAAAACAAAAACTGTCCATCAATAGAGAAATGAATAAATAACTGATGATACATTCATACAATAAAAATAATAATTAAAGTAGCATGAAATAAAGCCAGTATTGACGATTTTTGGGGGGCGGGAAGTGAGGAGTAAATGATTAGGTAAAAAAATATTTTATGTTTTGTGATCCAAGCCACAAAATCAAGTATGTTATTCAGATCCTTATTTAAAACAGATAACACAAATTTCTACAATTTTTATTAACAATTCAAAATGGACTAATAATAATAATTCTATGCAATTCTGTAATACTGCTGTGCTGGAGTGGGTAGGAAGCAGAGGGCAGGCGGCAGAGATATGGCCGGTAGAATCTTGAAACAGAGACGACTCTTTGGGAGATGAGACAAAGCAAAGAGAAGAAAACAGAGCAGCTTCAACGAGGACTCCATTTCCTAGGGAATTTTCATTCTAGAATATTTTGAGTTAATAGGTGTGGAGTAAGGCGAGTCTAGTAAAGAATTAAAACATTTGCATTAAGAGGTTGAGTTTAAGGCACATGAAAATATGCTCCATCCTCTTCTCCTACAACTATTCAACTCTGCCATTAGAGCATGAAAGTAGCCATAGAGAATACATAAATAAATGAGTCTGGCTGGTTTCAATAAAACTTAACTATGGATATTGACATTTGAACTTCATGTAATTTTCATGTGTTATAAGACGACATTCTTTTTTTTTTTTTTTAGTTTTCAACAATTTAAAAGTGTGAAAATCAGGTTGTACAAAAACTTGCGAAGATCAGATTGGTGTGTGGGCTTTAGTTTGCCAACCCCTGAACTAAAGCTAAACTAAGGGCGTAAACATAGATGCACTCTAAAAACATTATCTTAAGGGAAAAAAAATCAAGTTTAGAAACCTCTCCTACTAAACGAATTTGTATATTTATCAATTTTACTCTTATTTACAAATTAAAAAAATTATATCATGTTAAAAAAAGAAATAATCTTACTGATCCATTGTTAAGACCTCTTTAATGCTGTGTAGGTTAGCTTAAAACTTACCAAAATTAAGTTTTCTAAATAGAAAGGTCTCCGATAGCTTTATCTTAACCTCTATTCCAAGATTGGTTTACAATTTCTAATAGTTGACATAAAAAATTAATAGGAATTCTTGTTGTGATTAGTATAGGATATTTCACCACTTTTAATTTGTATTCTGTCTCCGTACAATTCTATACACCATGCCATTTCTCTTAACTGGACATAAAGAGAGCAGGAGAGCGAGGGTGGACTTTTTCAAATTACCTTGAAATATATGTAAATAAAATAGCAATGTCCTTCATATGCTGAGGATGCATTTCTTTTCTAATAGACAATTTAAAATTAATGATAAAAACTTGAAGGTTATTATCAGCGATACTCTCCACTGAATATTTAAAATATGCAGTGCATTTTACCATCATTTTTCAATGCAGTGTATTCTCCAAAGTTCCTTGAAAAAACTGATTATGTTTTTCAAGATCTTGGAAGATTACTCATTCTGTAACTTTGTCTGGAAATGGCAATTTGTGGCACTCTCTTCCCCCAACAGCATCTTGAAAAGAGGATGTTTATGTGAATGGGGTTGGGAGAGAAACGTAGCACCATCATACAGGGCCAGGTTTCTTTCAATTTCATATCAACCATTATACTTCCAAATTTTAAAGCTTTTGTAATGATTTCAAAACTAGTGGGTAATAAGAGACTTTCTTTTATCTGCTATCAACAGGAATATATGATCCTCTACCCTGAATTCACCATTCAGGGAAAATATCATATTTCTCTTTAGAAGAAGTGGCCTTTTAGGAAAATCCCATCCATATGCTCACAGCATGACCTGTGGAAGCCTGGACTCCAGTCCCACTTCCCAACATTTCACTCATGCCTACCATTCTATACTGTTGACGAAAAGAGTCAAACTCTGTAAAATGTTTGAAGAGATTTATTTTGACCAGATATGACTGACCATGTCCTGTGACACAGCCCTCAGAAGATTCTGAGAACATGTGCCCAAGGTGGTGGGGATACAACTTGGTTTTATATATTTTAGGAGGGCATGAAACAAAAATCAAATACGTTAAAGAAATACATTAGTTTGGTTCAGAAAGGTGGAACAACTTAAAGTGGGGGCTTCCAGCCTATAGGTAAATTTAAATATTTTCTGGTTGACGGTTGCACTTATCTGAAGATGCAGGATTAATGTAAAGAAATATTTAGATTAGGATAAAAGTTTGTGGAGACAAAGTTTTATCATGCAGAGGAAGCTCTCAGATAGCAGACTTCAGAGAGAGCAGGTTGTAAAATGTTTCTTATTGGACCTAAAAGGGTGCCTGGCTCTTAGTTGATTATCTTCTGGATCTAGAAAGGAAGGAAGAAAAACAAAGGCCAAAGGGCATTCTCTATAGAATGTGGATTTTTCCCACAAGAGACTTTGCAGGGCAAATTCAAGGTATGGCAAGGAAATGTATATCGGGGTTAAATAGTTTGATTTTTTTCTGATAATATCATGCCAGAGTGAGATTGGAAAGTAAACCACGATATGTAGGGTCAAATAAAATCCAACTGATGAGAACCTATGGTTTGTAGAGCATGACTCCCTAGATCTAAGGGTCTACTCTTAGATAGGAATTTGAGCAAGATAAAAAAATCAGAGCTTAGTGCTCAATACCTTATGCTAGTCGGAAGCAATTCCATATTAGCCTATGTGCAGCTTGGGTTTTAGTCTTTGCATTTGCTCAGATTCTCTTTTTCATCATTGTGCACGACTTAGCATAGGAGTTGGCATATTAAAATCACGCTGTAAATATTGAGAAATAAATGTATGGATAACTCTGCCTAAATTTCCTACTCTCTTCCCAAACTCAGTGATGAGAAAAATATTCAGTTCATGATTACAAACCTTTCGTTTCCCTATAACAAAGCCTTATTTGAAAACTGAAACTTATGGAATGATTCGGAAATCATGTAATCTTAAGATTGTTACTGGTTTCTGAATCACTTTATAAATAAATCATCTTAAGATTTGGAGAGCTTAAATTATTTTAAAAGCATCAATCAATAAACCCAACAAAATGTTTAAAAGAACTGTCTTCTGAAACAATATTTAGAAAAAATGGTAAAATTTTTGAAAGTCTCATTTCTAGTTTTCTAGTTTTCAACTTTTTAGGAATGCCCCCAGATAATGCAAAGTGCTCTTCATAACATTCCAGATAATTCCCACCTCTTACACAAGTGTAGCACCAATCAATGGAAATATTTTAGTTTACTTTTCAAGTTCTTAAGAGAAAACTAAGACATAATTACCCACGAAAATTATAGACTAAAGGTGAAAATTTGCCCTGCATCTAAAAACATTAAGTTCCTGAGATCTGGAGAAAATTAGTTTTTTTTAAAAAAAATGTTTCTAAAGCCATCAAAAGACTAGATTCTCAAGTAAGAACTTCAGCAAGAAAGGCAACTAAGAGACTGATCACATTTACATAGAAGTTATATCTCATATTTTGATATTTTAAAAATGATTTAAAATTTGAATTTGGCCTAGTTCTAAGCCATCATTGTGCAACAAATTGAAGTTAAACTATAAACATATATTAAAAGTAATAAGTGAATTTACCAGTGTCTCTGGATGCCAGGGCAATATAACAAATCACTTAAACTTCCAGACAGTATAAATATGTACAATAAAATTAGATTTATAACACATTTTAAGTGGTATTTAAACTTCATATATCTAGAAAAATGTAGAAAAGATGTGTAAAATTTTTACACTAAAATTTTGAAAATGTTACTAAAAAAATTAATGATTTCCTAAATAAGGAAGATATATTCATATTTATGTTTAGGTTAATTCATTTTTAAGATGACAGTATCTCCAAGTTGATTATTATATTCAATACAATACAGATTAAATTCCAGAAGTTTGTTTGCATGTGAAAAATTGGCAAGCTGATTGTAAAAGTTATCTAGAATGATTTAAAAAGACTCATAAAAACAAAGGAAGTCTTTAAAAAGTACAACACTGGGAAATTTACATTACTAGATTTTAAGACTTAGCATAAAGCTACACACAACATGCACAAGGCAAGGTACTTTTGGAGTAAAACAAAAAACAATACAGAAGTAATTTAAAGAAAAAAATCCGGCTGGGTGCGGTTGCTCAAGCCTGTAATCCCAGACTTTGGGAGGCCGAGACGGGTGGATCACGAGGTCAGGAGATCGAGACCATCCTGGCTAACACGGTGAAACCCCGTCTCTACTAAAAAAAATACAAAAAACTAGCCAGGGGAGGTGGCGGGCGCCTGTAGCCCCAGCTACTCGGGAGGCTGAAGCAGGAGAATGGCGTAAACCCGGGAGGCGGAGCTTGCAGTGAGCTGAGATCCAGCCACTGCACTCCAGCCTGGGCGACAGTGAGAGACTCCATCTCAAAAAAAAAAAAAAAGAAAAGAAAGAAAAAAATCCTAATCCTGGTATATAGCACAGATAAGTCACTTGCCTTATGACAAAGGCTTGTGTTTTTAATAAATTTTTCTGGGAAAATTGGAGATCTATGTAGAAAAAATAAAAATATTTTAAAAAGAAAAAAACAGAGAATAGTGAGTTGAGAAAGCAATGATCTATAGCAATAATGATAACCAAAAATTACAACTACTCTTGGTGGTATGGCAATAAATGCTGTCTGTTTTTAGACAATAGAAAAAAAATTCTTGACTCTCTCGAGTGCGATGCCAAAATTATAGAGAACCTTGGAGAAACTATTAAGTGAAATCAGGGCTGAGTGTGGTGGCTCAAGCCTGTAAACCCAGCCCTTTGGGAGGCTGAAGTGGGTGGATCACCTGAGGCCAGGAGTTCAAGACCAACCTGACCAATATGGCAAAACTCCATCTCTAATAAAAATACAAAAGTTAGCTGGGCATGGTGGCATGTGCCTGAAGTCCTACCTACTCAGGGAGGCTGAAACAGTAGAATTGCTTGAGCCCGGGGGGTGGAGGTTGCAGTGAGCTGAGAATGTGCCACTGCAATCCAGCCTGGGAGTCAGAGCATGACTCCATCTCAAAAAAAAAAAAAAAAAAAAAAAAGAGAGAGAGAAATAAAAAAGAAAACCTTTACATGTGTAAGTGAAAAAATTTGTCCATCAGTAAAAATAATTAATGTTACTGGATCAATACCATGCAAAGGAAATCTTAGCAAATTGTCTAATTTAATTCTTAAAAAATCTTGTGAGATAGGTACCAATATTATAGTTACTAGTCCTCTTTCAGAATAATCCATGATTATCAAATAATAATTTTCTGTGAGGTCATACTACAAATTTTTATTACTTCTCAATCCAGTCAGAGTCCCATAGTAGACCACTATTTATTCACTTTAGAGGTCAGAGGTATCTCTTCAAAAACCACTATTACAACCCTGTTTGTCAGGATGTTTTTCCCCAACTTCCCACTTCAGGTTTTATCTTTTGTAATTCTTCATTTGATTTTTTTTATTTTTAGTTCCAAAATTGTGTGCTAGGATTCTCTTTTTCTTTCTAGGGCCTTCAATTCAAATATTTGGGGTTCCGTGGCCTAGTGTTTAATGTTATCTCTACGTAGACACAATCTCTATAATCAATCACAACCACCGTCACCACAATGTGTCAAAGTCCAAACTCAACCTTAATGCAGATTGCAACAATCCCCTTTTTTCCTAAGGATTTGTAAAAGGGATTAAGCATTGTACACTCTGGTAATTGGCCTCCTGTTTACAAGACACGTTAATAAAATAATATAGTTCTGTTTTCCTGCAAAATGACACAATAACATTTCAATTTTGAAAAGCATAATCTGATCATCAAAGCAGAGGAAATATTAAACCTTGGAAAATTTGCTTATACAATTTAAAGACAAAATTGTGAAAAACAAAGCAAATAGTTCTAACATTAACTTTTTAAAAATAAATTTTATTTTGAGACAACTTTGGATTCACATATAGTTGTAGAGGTAATACAGGTCCTGCAGATAGTTTTCCCCAAAGATAACATCTTGCAAAACTATAGTACACTATCACAGGCAGGCAATTGGCAGGTAAAAGCCTAAGTTCTTCAGAAAGCCTTTATTGACACTCTCTGAGTCCTTATTACTGTTAGGCAGAGGTAGCAATTCTGGATCCCCAGTATGCCTTCACCAATAACTCCTAGGCAGGGTAGGGTAGGAGTGCACTATTTCTGCTCCCCATGGGACACACATGGAGAGGGGCACTTCTCATTAACAGTGAGTATTGGTTAAAACCTTAGTCTTCAGCTGCCTCTGAAACTATCCTTCTAATAAGGGTCGGGTGTCTCTTTACTGCTAGGTGGAGGGGAAGTCCAGTTCCCCATGCAATCTCTCCTGGCATACTGTGTCAAGGTAACTTTGTTATGCCACTTAGGGATAAAAAGCTTCACTTCCTGACTGGCCTTCTCTGACATGATCAGGGAAGAGGTTGAGGTTGGAGGGTTGGAGCATCTCTTTAGAGCTGGCCAGGACAGTAGTCAAGACTCCCCACTCAGAGTTTGCTGCAGTGGCTGTGGGTGCAAACACAGGTTTTCTGTGGTATTTGAAGTAGTCAGTGCCAAATGTTCTCTGTCTTGCTTTGTGAGCATTTTCTGGTTCTTTATCTAAATAGTAAATGCTTTTCGTGGATCTTTTATTATCTACATTGATTGGCATGTCCAGATTGTTGGCCTCTTCAGCTCCAAGTCTGGGATGTATGAGACAAAAGATAAAAACCTCAACTAACCATGTCTTTCTCTGTGCCCTGAGGTTCCTAGCCAGTCTGCCTTCTTACCTGGCATTCCAAGGCCATTTGATGTTGGATTTATATCTAATAGTCATGGTTTTTACTTGTACCCAGCAGGAGGGTTAGGCCAAAGAACATCTATTTCATCTTCCCTGAATGGAAGTTCCCAATTATTGAGTTTTTCTGTTGTGTATGAAAGATTTTTTCAAACATAAAGACATTTTAATTTAATTAAAATTTAAGATTTGTTTTTCTACTTAATTTGGCATAGAATTCAAATATTATTTTGACATTTTATCAATGTGCTTCTCTTCTTGACAATTGAAATTAATCTGCAGTTTACGTATTGTGTTAAGAAATGCCTTTGTTTCCAAGATGGCAGACTAAAGACTTTTCCAGGGCTTCTCATTAACTCACAAGCAAATTAGAGCTGTAGACAATCACACTTTAAATACTTACCAAAGAAAAAGAAAAGACAAAGAAGTCCAAAAGAAATAAATGAAAAGGAAATTCGGAATCTGAAGCAAAAAAGGTGGGCTGCCCACGTATCCAGAACTGACTGAAAACTGCTTGTGAATCTGCAATATGAATGAGAAAAGTTGAATGAGTGTCACTCTGACATTCACTCCTCACCGGAGAAGTGTGCAATCCAAGGCATGAAAGAGTACCTTAACCCTCCCACGGCATGACTCTAACTTGGAGATAGGCCAGGAGAGAGTGAAAAGGAACTGCTAGAGGAAGTGTCCCATGCACTCCCCCATAACTAGGTGCCTAAAGTAGAATTCTATTCATAATCAAAGCTCTTGTTAAGGTGTATGGAGTCCTGGGAGCTAGCAGCAGCAATAGTTTTGGGTGCTAGAGAGACTGGGGTCAGGGTGTGAAAAACTGGGACTCAAGTAAGGGTGGGATTCCTGTAGCCAGAATTGAGATATGAGTGTAGTGTGGGTTCCAGCTGCTGACACTTGAATCAGGCACTTTCCCCCCACCTCAGGGACTGGAGCAGGAGAAGAATTGGCAGGGAGGTGTGGCATTGACCATTTCAGATTAGAGGCAAATTGCACCGAATAACTGAATAACCTTCACTACCTTTCATAATTAGGATGAAAGAGTGAGCTCTGCTGGACCTGGGTTATGCACACAAGGCAGTTTTCACTTATTCTGGCCAAGGCATGGTGCTCAGACCATCCCTTTCTTCTTGCTCTGAGACCTCAGTGCAGAAGCAGTCACCCTTCTTCTGTGCAGCTTGCTTAGACGTCTGAGGACTTCCCTGTCCCCTTTATGAGAATTGGTTCTTGAACTCACCATTGGGAGGACTGAATGCAGGCTTCCTTGGTCTTCCTCTGCCAGCTTCACCTGCCTTCAATGATGGAAGCAGAACCCAGGCCTGCGGGATTTCATGGCCCAATCCACCACCAGGGACACTGGATAACTTCTCTTGATTAACAGATGTTGGACATTAAACTTACTGCTACCACTACAGCTGGCTTTTATCTGTAAGCACAACCTACTGGCCTAGAATTTTGCCTGCAAAATCTGTTACAACAATTAATGACACAAAAGCATACTGCTTGGGAACAAAAGCTTCTCACAACTACGGCTAACACCATTGGCCTCACCACCCCAGCTACTCAACATATCATGAGCCTGCTCACCTGCCTCATACATTGATACTATAACTAACATTAGAGAGAGATCACACCAAGGGTATTTATAGCCAAAGAAATCATGCAGAATCTTTCCCACTGCACACACAGAACAGAAAAGCTATATGACTATACCCAACACATATCATATTCACGTCTTCAAGAAAAAATTTCCCACATGAAAAAGTAATTCAAAAGTAAGAAGTGACTGTTACTTCAGATGCACAGAAATCAGTGTGAAGATACAGAAAGCATTAAAAACAAGTTATTACGACATCTTCAAAAGATCATAATCATTATCCAGCAATAGATCCTAATAAAAACTAAATCTTCAAAATCCCAGATAAAGTATTCAAAATATTGATTTTAAAGAAGCTTAATGAGATGCAAGAGAAATCTGAAAACAAATACAAAGAAATCAGGAAGTCAATTTAAGATATGAATGAGAGATTTATTAAGCAAATAGATAACTTAAAAACAAAAAACAAAGCAAGCAGAAATCCTGGAACTGACAAATTCATTGAAGGAATGACAAAATACATTTGAAAACTTCAGCAATAGACTATACCAAGTAAAAGAAAAAAAAAATCTCAGAACGTGAAGACAGGTATTTTGAAGCAATATAGTCAGGAAAAAAAAAATAAAGAAAAAACAACATAAAAGAATAAGAAAGGCCTTAAAGATGTATGGGACTACATAGAGCAATCAATCTTATAAATTATAAATATAGATGACTGGGAAGAAAATTCAAAAAGTTTAGAAAACCTCTTTAAGGAAATAACTGATGAAAGTATTCCTCTAGTCATGTCTAACAACCGATTTAGACATCCAGCTACAGGAGGCTCATTGATCTCCAGAAAAAAAATGCATTGAAAACAGAGATTCACCATAATGTATTGTAATCAGACTATTTGAAGTCAAAGTTAAGGAGAGAATTTTAAAATCAAAAAGAGAAAAGCATCTAGTCATCTATAAAGGAAGGCCCATCAAACTAATGTGGACCTCTTAGTAGAAACCTTACATGCAAGAAAAAAATGGGATGAGATTTTCAAAATGCTGAAATTAAACAAACAAACAAACAAAAAAAAAAAACCACTTTCAACCCAAAATTTTACTTTCAGCTATATTTTATTCTTTCTTAAATGAAAGAGAAATAAAATCTTTCTTAGGTAAGGAAACACTGAGGGAATTCATCACCTCTAGACCAAAGCTATAAGAAATGCTTAAAGGACTTCTAAACATGGAAATGAAAAGTTGAGATTTACCAAAATAGGCCGGGCGCGATGGCTCAAGCCTGTAATCCCAGCACTTTGGGAGGCCGAGACGGGTGGATCACAAGGTCAGGAGATCGAGACCATCCTGGCTAACACGGTGAAAACCCGTCTCTACTAAAAAAATACAAAAACCTAGCCAGGCGAGGTGGCGGGCGTCTGTAGTCCCAGCTACTTGGGAGGCTGAGGCAGGAGAATGGCGTGAACCCGGGAGGCGGAGCTTGCAGTGAGCTGAGATCCGGCCACTGCACTCCAGTCTGGGTGACAAAGCGAGACTCTGTCTCAACAACAACAAAAAAGAGATTTACCAAAATAAAAACACATGAAAGTATAAAACTCTCAAGTCTTAAAAAAAAAATCACACAAATGCAGAAGGAAAAGGAATCAAAAGGCAACAAGACAGAATTCTACCAAATTTCAAATATAAACAGAAAGAGAAAAAAAATAAAGAATTGATAAAACAACTAGAAAGTATTTTTTATTATGACAGGATAAAACTTCAAACATCAACATTAATCTTGAATACAAGTCGATGAAATCCTCTATTTAAAAGACAGACTAGCAGAATGAATAAAAATAATAACCCAAGTAGGAGAAGCTGTACATTTATCAGATAAAGTAGGCTGTAAATAAAAAAAAAACCTAAAAAAGGAAGATTATTCTATATATGATATTATATATATAATACGAATTGATAAAGAGATCAATGAAACCAGAGAATATAACAATTGTAAATTCAACATTGAAGCACCCAGATTCATAATACAAATATTACTGTACCTAAAGAAAGAGATAGCAGTACAAAAGTAGTAAAGGATTTCAACACCCCACTCACAGCACTAGACAGATGATCAAGACATAGAATCAATAAACAAACATTGGACTTAAATTGTATTTAGACCAAATACATCTAACAAATCTTCACAGAATGTTCTTCCCAACAACTGCAAAATATACATTCTTCTCATCAGCACATGAAACATTCTTTAAGATAGACAATATATTAGGCCACAAAACAGGTATAAATACATTTTTAAAAATTCAAAATCATATCCAGTATCTTCATAGGCCACCATGGATAAAAACTAGAAATCAATACAAAGGCAAACTATTTGTACAGTTCTGAAACTTATAAATTATAAATATTGCTGAGCAGGAAGAAAACTCAAAAAGCTTAGAAAACCTCTTTAAAGAACTCATGAAAGTATCAGTACAGTTCTGAAACTGTACAAATACATGGAAATTAAATAATGTTCCTTGACAATCTTTGCATCAACAAAGGAATTAAAATAAAAATTTCCAAAACTTTTAAAATGAATTAATATTGAAACACCATTCCAAAACTTTTTGGGATACAGGAAAAGTAATGCTAAGAAGTAATTTATATCATTAGATACCTATATCAAAAAAGTAGAAAGATCATAAATCAACAACTTAACTTCACACTTCAAGGAACTAAAAAAACAAGAACAAACCAAACCCAAAGTTATCAGAAAAAAAAAAAAGATCAAGACAGAATTAAATATAAGAAATGTAGGAGACCAAGATAAACAATGCAAAGGTTCAATAAAACTATAAATTGATTCTTCAAAAAGACAAACAAAATTGATTAGACACTAGCTAGACTAACCAAGAACAAAAGAGAAAAGATTCAAATAAACAAAATCAGAATTGAAAAAAGAAACATTGAAATTGATGCCACAGAAATACAAAAGATCATCAGAGACTATTATGAGTAACTCTATGCTTACACAGTGGAAAGCCTGGAAGAAATTGGTGAATTCCCGGAAACATAAAATCTCCCAAGCCTGAACCAGGAAGAAACAGAAAACCTGCACAGGCCAATAATGAGTACTGAGATGGAATCAGTAATAATAAATCTCCCACTATAAAAAAGCCCAGGACCAGATGGATCCACAGATGAATTCCACTTTGTGCTAACTCTTTTAGTACAAAAAAGAAAAAAAAAAAAAAAAAAAAAACTAATAACTAACACCAATCCTCCTGAAACTCTTCCAAAAATTCAAGGAAGATGGATATTCCCTAATTGATTCTATGTGTCTAGTATCACCGGGGTACCAAAACTAGTCAAGGACACAACAAAAAAGAGAACTACAGGCCAATATCCCTGATGAACATAACAAACTGAATCCAACAGCACATCAAAGAGATAATATACCACGATCAAGTGGGCTTTATACCAGCGATGTGAGGATAGTTCAACATATGCGTATTAATAAATATAATACATCACATAATGAGAATAAAAGACCAAAACCACATGATTATCTCAATAGATGCAGAGAAAGCATTTGATAAAATTCAACATCCCTTCATAATTAAAACTCACAAATTTGGTGTAAAAGGAAGGTAAATATTGCAAGCCCACAGCCAACGTTATACTGAACAGGGAAAAATTGAAATCTTTCTCTCTAAGAACTGGAACAAGATAAGGATGCCCATGTTCCCAACTGCTACCTAACATAGTACAGAAAGTCCTACATAAAAAAAAAAAAAAAAAAAAAAATTGGAATGTGTTCACATTCCAAGAGTTTCAATTGTAAGTTTTCAGCTAAAAACAATAGATAATCTTCTCACAAACTTAAAATTTTATAAACTTGGGGTTTATCATGTTTCTGAAGATTTCTGGATACTTATTAGGAAAAGCATAGGTAGATATAGATAGATAGATAGATAGATAGATAGATAGATAGATAGATAGACAGACAGACAGATAGATGAGAGAGAGAGAGCAGAATCATTTTTGAATCACAGAAGCAATATCAAGGAGCACATGACTGTCCAATATCTTCTGGTTTTATGGATATAAAAATTTTTGGTGCAAGTTGTGCTGTGAAACATAAATTTGCCTAGAGTTTTAGGAATAAAAAATTAATACCATGCCAAAAATGTTCTTTAGAATATATTCCCAATTAATTGTGTTTTTCATAAAATTGTTCATTATAAAAATAAAATATGTAATGTACATTTAAGATTACCAAATATTTCTTGGAAGTTAATTCAATAACCAAAATAATAAAATTGTAAAAGTAATTTTTAATGAGATAGAGGAATGCATGTATGCATAATCCAATGATAAGTTTATAAATCGAATATACATTTCTCATTAATGACTAGAAAATAATGGATAGCAAAATGCCTCCAATTACTGTTGTATGCTACACTGATTATCAAAGTTTTCATAATTGCTGTTGTGTACATGACTGTGTCTCCATTACGTCAGTTGGCTTCTTGCAAAATAGGGCTTTCACTAATCAGCCATTTTTTTCATTATTTACTAGTGAATTTGAGTATGTAATTATCATAATTACCACTCATTTGGCCATCATGCTCTTCTATTTTGTCTTGCTTTGTTTTGTTTTGTTTTTGTAGAGATGGGGTTTCACCGTGTCACCCAAGCTGGTCTCTAACTCCTGGGCTGCAGCCATTCATCCACCTCAGAGTCCCAAAGTGCTAGGATTACAGAGGTAAACCATTGCTTTCCACCTACACTATCATTTTTTAAATATCAGTAATAAAAATAAAATAAACATCTAAGTGGTTTACTTTTGTTTCCACTGAGAAGTTCTGACCTTTGATGGTATCTCTTGGGGAACATAGGTGCTGTGAACTACATAATGAACTGTAACTTATCCAAAAACAACATCATTCTGCTTTGAAGAATGTATTTTTTATTTTTGTACATTTCCTAAATGCATTCTGCCTTGATAAATAGATGCATAACAGGCAACGTGATCCATATGTAATATAGAGTAATTATTTTTAGAAAACAAAAATGAACATAACGCTTATTTCAAGATGAGTATGTCGAAAGACTGTATTGGGAAACATGAAGTTTCTAAAACAATGAATTGGAGAAAGTACATTAAGTTTATTTACAAATTAATGACAAAGTTTAGATTAAAACACTGCATATTTTCATATACAAAGGAGCTTGCAGAAACTTAGATAAAAAATAAGATTCAACATAATGTTAAATATGACAGCTTATCACCTTGACTAAAGACAACCTGATCAAGAGTAATTCTACAGTATAGTTAGTTACCTCATCATATCGGATTTTAATTAAAATTCACAAATTATTGTATAGGGGACTTTAGGATCAAGGACCATAGGAATACATAGAATTTCAAAATACTTCATAAACCTGTAATAAAACAGAGAAATAATTTGCTACAATTATATAAACAAATATTTTTTTCCATAAAAGTTAACAACATGCTACCTACTATTAGCATATCACAAATTTTAGCTATAGTTGTGAATATTTAAAAGTGAATATTTGAATGTAACACATGACATTACTGTTGAATCTTGTATAAAACCATTCACTGTTAAGTTCGCTTCATTACAAATAAATTCTGTCTATATTTTCGAAGAAAAACAATGCATAGAAAAATATAGTCCTGGTCGGGCGCGGTGGCTCAAGCCTGTAATCCCAACACTTTCGGAGGCCGAGACGGGTGGATCACGAGGTCAGGAGATGGAGACCATCCTGGCGAACACGGTGAAACCCCGTCTCTACTAAAAAATACAAAAAACCAGCCAGGCGAGGTGGCGGGCGCCTGTAGTCCCAGCTACTAGGGAGGCTGAGGCAGGAGAATGGCCTGAACCCGGGAGGCGGAGCTTGCAGTGAGCTGAGATCCGGCCACTGCACTCCAGCCTGGGTGACAGAGGGAGACTCCGTCTGGGAAAAAAAAAAAAAAAAAAAAAAAAAAAAGAAAAAAGAAGAAGAAAAACATAGACCTGAATTTCAATGAAAGGACTTTTTACTGTGTAGAAAAACGTCCTTCCAAAATTCATGTTCATTTGGAACCTCAAAATGAACGTAGCTGGATATAGGGTCTTGGCAGATATACTTAGTTAAAATGAGGTCAGACTGCATTAGTGCGTGACTGGTGTCCTTAGAAGAAGGCCATGTGAAGACACGGAGAAATACACAAGGAGAACATATGTAAGCAGAATCAGAATTGGAGTGATGCATCTACAAGCCAGGAGATGACAAGATTTGCCAAAACAACAACAACAACAATAAAACCAAACCACCAAAAGCTAGAAAGACGCAAAAAGAAACCTTCCCTAGAGTCTTCAGAGAAAGCATGGACATGCTAATACCTTGATTTCAGACTTCTAAATTTCTGTTGTAATCCATGCAGTTTATAGTAATTTGTTATAGGAGCCCTAGAAAAATAATCTACTCTTTAACTAATATTAAGAAACTATAAATGGTCTCTTAAATAAATTGTATTAAAATGGTAATTAAATGATATCAGCTTCACAACTTTGAAAAATATAGCAATATAACGTAATTACGGTATTGATTCAACTTAGAAATTCATTATTTAACAACATAACATGTGATACTGGTTTCAAAAATGATTCACTGAAATATTTTGGATATCTGTGTGCATTTTAATGGACTAAGGATGCTTTCCTTCTATTTTACGGTTGCTAATTTTTATGATAAACTATTTTTTTTAATTTTGTCTTTTTTTCTGATTTTGTTGAGATTATAAATCAAACTTTGGAAATTAAACAATATGATCCTGAATTACAAGTGGTCAATGAAGAAATTAAGAAGAAAATTGGAAAATGCCTTGAAACAAATGGTAATAGAAACACAATACACCAGAACATATGGGATACAACAAATGCAATATTCAGAGAGAAGTTTATAGCTATCAGTGCCTACATCATAAAAAGAGGAAAAACTTCAAATTAGCAATCTAGCAATGCACTTTTAGGAACTAGAAAAGTTAGCTTAAACCAAACCAAAATTAGTAGAATGAAAGAAATAATAAAGATCAGAGCAGAAAGGAATGAAATTGAAATAAGGAAAACAATACAAAAGATCAATAAAACATTAAGTTGTTTTTTTGAAAAGAAACAAAATTGACAAACCTTTATCCAGACTATGCAAAAAAAGATCCAAATAAATAAAATTAAAAATGAAAACACAAGACTTTATAACAGATACTGCAAAAATTCAAAGAATCATTAGTGGTCACTATGAGCAACAATATGCCAATGAATTGGAAAATCTAGGAGAAAGAAACAAATCCCAAGATAAACAAAACCTGCCAAGATTAAATCAGAAAAAAAAAAAAAATCCCAAACCTGAAAAAAAAAAACAATAATAAGTAATGAAATTGAAGCTGTAATTAAAGTCTTTCAGTAAAGAAAAGCCTGGAACACAATGGCTTCACTGCTGAATTCTACCAAACATTTAAAGAACTAATACAAATCTTACTCAAACTATTACGAAAAATAGAGAAGAAGGGAATCCTACCAAACTCATTCTATGAGACCAATATTACTCTGATACCAAAACCAGACAAAGACACACTAAAAAAAAGAAAACAACAGGTCATTATAGCTGAAGAATATTGATGCAAAAATCCTCAACAAAATATTAGCAAACCAAATTCAACAATACACTATAAAGATTATTCATCATGATCAAGTGGGATTTATCTCTGGGATGCAAGGATGGTTCAACATACACAAATCAATCAACATGATATATAATATCAACAGAATGACAAATGAAAACCATATGATCACATGAATTGATGCTGAAAAAGTGTTTGATAAAACTTAATGGCACTTTATTATGAAAATCCTTAAAAACTGGATATAGACAGAACAGATCTCAACATAATAAAAATCATATTTGACAGATTCACAGCTAATGTATTTATTGGGGGAAAAAAAGCCTTTTACCTAATATTGGGAACACAAAAAGGATGCCCACTGTCAACACTGTTATTCAACGTAGTATTGGAAGTCTTAGCTTTTTCAATAAGATGAGAGAAAGATACAAAGGGTATCCAAATTGGAAAGGAAGAAGTCAAATTACCTTATTGGCTGATGATATGATCTTATGATTCAAAAAACCTAAAGACTTCAGAAGAAAACTATTAACACTGATACACAAATTCAGTAAAGTTGAATTTGGATAAAATTCAACATACAAAATAAACATACAAAAATCAGTAACTTTTCTATATGCCAACAGTGCAGAGTGTGAACAGGAAATAAAAAGTAATCCCATTTACAACAACCACACATAAAATGAAAGACCTAAAAATTAACTGAAGAAGTGAAAGATCTCCATAATAAAAACTATAAAACACTGATGCAGGAAATTGAAGAAGACATCAAAAAATGGAACAATATTCTATGTTCAAGGTTTGAAAGAATCAATGTTGTTAAAATGTCCATCCTCCCCAAAGCAATCTACAGATTCACTTGAACCTGGGAGGCAGAGGATGCACTGACCCAAGATATCACGCCACTGCACTCCAGCTTGCGTGACAGAATGAGATCCTGCCAAAAAAAAAAAAAAAAAAAAAAAAAAAAAAAAAAAAAAAAAAAAAAAAAAAAAAGGCTTCAATGAGATATTATCTCGCCACAGTTAAAAAGGCTTGTATCGAATACACAAGAAATAATAAATGTTGGCAAGGATGTAGAGAGAAGGAAGTTTTTACACTGTTGGCAGGAATGTAAATTAGTACAACCACTGTGGAGAACAGTTTGGAGGTTCCTCAAAATCCCACTGTTGGCAGGAATGTAAATTAGTACAACCACTGTGGAGAACAGTTTGGAGGTTCCTCAAAATCCTAAAAATTAAGCTATGGTATGATCCAGCAATCCTACTGCTGGGTAGATATGCAAAAGAAAGGAAGTCAGTATATCAAAGTGATATCTGCACTCCCATGTTTGGTGCAGCACTGTTTACAGTAGCCATGATAGGGAGCAACCTAAGTGTCCATCCACAGATGCCTGAATAAAGAAAATGTGGTACATATACACAATGGAGTACTATTCAGCCATACAAAATAATGAGACCCAATCATTTGCAACAACAAGGATGGAACTGAAGATCACTATCTTAATTGAAATAATCCAGGCACAGAAAGGCAAATATTGCATATGTGCACTTATTTGTGTGATCTAAAAATCAAATCAATTGAACTCATGGATTTAGAGAGTTGAAGGGTGGTTACTAGAGTCTGGAAGAGTAGTGGGGGGCTAAGGGGTAGGTGGGGATCGTTAATGGGCACACACACACACACAAAAAAACAATGCAAATAAGACCTACCGTTTGATAGCACAATAGGGTGACTATAGGCAATAAGAAATTGTATACTTCAAAATAATTTGAAGACTGTAATTGGATTATTTGTATCTCAAAGAATAAATGCTTAAGGGGATGGATACCCCATTCTCCATGATGTGCTTATTTCACATTGCATGCCTGTATCAAAACATTTCGTGTATTCAGTAAATATATACACATTCCATGTACCTTCAAAAATTTAAAAAACTAGGAAAAAAAAAAAGACCGACAAGTATTTGTCAAGTGTTGATATATATTTACCTTATTTAAGGAAGCTTTACTAGATATATTGGGTTTGAATGAAGAGACATTTTTACTTCTCAATTGGTACACTGTATGTTCCTTCTACCAGAAAACCAACATAGCACACCAGAGTGCTTGGGGTTCACAGGCCTGGATTATTAAACTACATTCTTATGTGGGTATCTGAACCCGAGATTCTGCAACTGTGAAGTGCTCTACCAGAATGTTGGATATGCAGACTATGTTATACAGAACTGCCTGGAAGATAAACTATGTCGACAGGATGTTGAACACTTGAATTAGGAATCTATGACCATTTCTGTGGAGGGAATGTTATCTCTGTTGAAGAAGCAAAAGAAACCCCAAATGGCCAACACTGAGTTGTCAGAATTTTTGAGGAAATAATAATTTGAAAAGTGTTTCAAAATACATTTAATTGGTAGGTGTCATGTTTGTCTAAGCAGTAGTTAGAAAATTCCAACCAGTAATTAGTTCCATGGTTTTGGAATGATCTATTATTTCTGAATTTTCCCTTTCTTCTATGAATTACATGAAGCTTGAGATAAATAAATGCTTTATATCATTCTTTATTCTATAGGAAAAATGTAACTCTAAATAATTTCAAACTATAATATCTGTAACCAATTCATATTTAACATGCTTGAAAAACGTATTTTTCTCAACTTTATTCAATTTAATTCAACAGTAATTTAGAGGAAAAAGGGCAGACTGAAAAACAGAGTCAAAATCCACTGACATTTACATAATTATGCTGATAACAACAACAACAACAAAAGCTTAGTTCTCTAAACCTGTATCAGAAAGAGTAGTAAAATATGTTCATTTCTAAATGTTTTATTTTTCTGAAAGCAGGGAGGATGCACTTGCATTGAATAGGAAGATAAATAATTTTCTGCTAGAGAAGGTCAGGTATACCACTGCTAACAGTTGTATTTGACATATGTCTCTTCTTTAGAATTAGAAGTACTTATGCAATACTTCCCATGTGCCAGGAACTCCAAGGTGTGATGAAGAGAACAAAAATATTTTTCTTCAATATTTCTATTTTTATGGACTCATCAACTACAAGTTGAATTGTAAAAAAAAACCCTATTTTGAAGGTCAACAATAATCAAATATGAGCAATTCCACTGGTTCACAGATACATGTTTATTATTCAAACATACGAATGCACACATACATATGCAGAACTCCAGTGAGGCATTAGTTAATTCCCAATTAATTCTTGGACAACAAAGTGTAATTTCAGGACCAAAATTATGTACTAAAAATTGTAACTCCTTCTTTTTTTTTCATTATAATTTAAGTTCTGGGGTACATGTGCAGAACGTGCAGGTTTTTTACATAGGTAGACACGTGCCATGGTGGTTTGCTGCACCCATCAACCCGTCATCTACATTAGGTGTTTCTCCTAATGCTATCCCTCCTCTACCCACATCCCCACCTACAGGCCCCAGTGTGTGACGGGTGTTCCTCTCCCTGTGTCCATATGTTCTCATTGTTCAGCTCCCACTTATGAGTGAGAACATGCGGTGTTTGGTTTTCTGTTCTTGTGGCTCTATACCTCTGAATAACATATGTCTTTTGGCTCATTTCAGGTGACAGTGTGCTGAGAATTAGGGAGGACTGAGAAGACACATTCATCAGATTATTAGGTTGATGCCAAAGTAACTGTGGTTTTTGCCATTACTTTAGCACCAACCTAATACCATCACCTGATGGTCTTTCAACAGTGGCCAGGTAAGAATTCTAGCCAAGCAAAGAGACACTGGACAGCCTCTAGACATCTGTGATATTTGATTCTTGCAAAATTATACTTTCTGAATGTCTTTAGTTTGTGTAAATTGCTTACTCAACATCTTATTTTGATAAATAACCTAAAGCCCCTGTACCCCACAGCTTTCAGCTTTCATTGCCTCCTTCATCATGTTAGAATTCCTGTCATCATTTGCCACAGACATACTACTGACTACCCTCTCTTCATAGAAACAATCTCTATCCCAGAAAGTTATAGGAATTAGGCAAACATACTTCATTCATTGGTGTGGAGAGCCACACATTTTTTACCTAGAAGGCAGGGCAGGGAGGTGATAGAAGAAGGAAAGTTTAAACTTTCATGTAAACTGATGTAAAAACATCAGATTTTGATGTATTAAAAATTTTAGGTCTATAATTTATATACCACTTTCTGTTTATAATGTCTAAAGTCCACACCTTCTTTCTTAACTCAGAGCCAGTTGTTTCAGTAGCAGGCCCTGGGATTTTACTATTCCCTTTTGTAAGTCATACTTTCTTCAGTATTGATTTTCTGAAAGCAATATTACCTACATCAACCTTTTAATATATAAAGAAGATCCTACTGTTACAACAGTATAACATATGGGTCTATGGATATAAATACTAAAAAATTTAGATCTTCATGTTCTACTTCCTTTTTGTATCCCATGGAATATTAGCCATCTACTCTCTAATGAAGGAGAGTCATTTAGAATCTTTGGGTCTACTTTATAATTTCTATAAACCATAAAACTGCCAGTCAAACTATCAACCATTTATTTATGGATCAATACAGTTGTGCAGTGCAATAATTTTAAAGTTGCTGGCAAATGAGGAAATGGTGATGAGCTTAGTATTGATTGACTCATGTCACAAGCTGTCATAGAAGAAAAGTATGCTAAAATTATGTGAAAATAGAAGAGTCCCAAGGAAAAGAAATCATAATCTTATTTTTTTCTGAGCTATTTTCCAATAACACTCTGAGAAATAATCAATGTCCTGGCTACAAGGACAAACTTACTCAGGTGAAGGCAGGATGGTGATGAGAGTGTGGATAAGTATTTGTAAAACACTGTAAACTGTAAGTAGAGTGTTATACATGGACATGCAAGGAAGAAATAGGAAATATATAGAACAAACTATAGCAGTTCTTAAACTCCACTTAACTAATGATTAAAAATAACAAATGTAAAAAGAAAGTTTCCTATTTATTTCCATCAAGTCACAAGAATTATTTAAAAATTTGGCTTGTTTAAGCTGAGGAAATATCGACATTAGTAGCTGGTCATTGAGTTTCCATGATGTAATCTGGCCTCAAGGAGACACTGCAGGAAGGACTTGATAGATTTATAATCCATCTTGGTTAGTTTCATAGATCCAGAAAACCTCAATAATACTTCCTTGGTAATGTTTAACCCTCCTTTTTCTCCTAGAATGTCTAGATAAATTATAAAGTGATGTGTCTATTTCCCCCAGAATCACCTCATTACTGATCCCTCCTATTCCGAGTGAACCTGCATGAAGATAAAACACTATGGACCTATAAAAAAATCATGCTACCTGTAATTAAAAACAGAAAAAAAAATTGGCTCTCACTACTGTTCCATGCTCATTAGTAAGTATTGCTTTTCCATATAGAGATGGCTAATTTTGTTTTTTTCCACCTTTATAATGATTCACTTATACCAATACAACCTCTAACTCTTAATTAAAGGTAAAATTTCCCTATGGCTCAGTCAAGGTGGTGGATCTTAAAATTCCTGGAAGACAATTTTCTGGATTTGCTCTCTGCCGCAGTAATGTGCAGAGCAGAGAGATCGCATTTCTAGCATACAAACGGTGATTTCACTAATTTTTTAAATCTAACCTCCAGTTGGCATACACGAGAATGCTCTGGAGATTCTCCTCTGAGTTATTATTTCCAAATCATGCCAGATAAAATTTGAAACGTCTCCATCCATTCGAATTCAAATAAAAGATACCACTTTCTTTCCATGATAAATATATTTTTATCACATTAGTATTTAAATGTGGATTTGGTCTCTTAGCAAGATGAAATGTGTGATAAAATAGAGAGAAAAGCAAGTTCTAGGAAGGATTTTTAGTTCCCTGAAGGAAACAATTTCAAGCTCGTAGCTGGAAGCAGAGAAAAGAAGTGCAAATGGACTATGAGTACTTCCGAACTGCTGAAATGTCTAAATGGCAATTTTAAGAACATTTTTAATAGATATATACTAGAAACTATTTTGAAGCTTTCAATATTCTGATAAAAATCTTTCAACATCAGACTTTTTGTTTAATGCTCATTTGACAAATTCAAAAAGATTGTATTTACTGTATGCTAATTTTAACTGTTTCTTATAAATATGTTTAGTTACACTTGCATTTATTGCATGCAGGTGGTAATGTTGCTCTTTCTTGAGTTTAAGGATGTAACTGTACATAGAGGGGTCAAAAATAAATATTCTGGCAACTTGCTGCTATATGGAAAACACAGGAGTTTTCAGAACAGATACATAATTTTATTCTCAGTGAATGTGGGTGGTGTTTGTGTGTGTATGCATTCATTGTTTCAAAGTAACTCAATTCATTCATTAGCACATATACATCAATGGCGTGGTATTAAGTTCCTACATGTTTGCCTAATCCTATACTTTTTGGAAGCCCATATAACCTCTAGTAATAATGTCAAAGATTAACATCAGGAGATATAATAGTGCATCTATTTTTGTTGTTGTTGTATTGGATACATTTTGTTCTCTGACCCAGCATTCACCTGCCTGATTTGCCTAATTTCTCCCTCATTTTTCCCATATTCTGACAACTGCTCTCTTTCAAGCTCTAACCATATGAGTCCTGGACATCTTCTCTCTCTTACATAATCCCGATACAGGCTATGACAGATTAGATCATTGTTTTCTTGATATTTTGCTATATAGCAGACAAAAGTTTTAAAATATAAACTATTGAACTTGGAAACCTTATCACTCCATGAAGAGAAAGCTTCTCTGTTGGCTGATAGAATTACATGTGTATTCTGAGGTCATGATGGTATCTAAGGCCCAATGTTTAGTTAATGTTGAGGCCCAGCAGCAACACCACCCTCCCTGCAGTTGTTTTTGACTCCTATGTCAATTCTAATGCAGTATTGTTACTTGGGGAACAATTGGTCTGAATTGGATTTGAATCACTTACAAACCACCATGCTTTTTCAGGTGCTAGATGCTAAATAAAATGTGTTCAGCACACGAGGACCAGTATTCTCTCTGCAGCAAAGAGTGAGCATTTTATTTTTTTGTCTTTGGACCTTATAGGAACAACAAAAAAAAATTATTTAGAAAAGTCAAGCTACTCTAGAGAATTACTCAAGTAGTTTAATTTTAGTTAATATAAACTGAAAAAAAAAGCAACAAAAATATGACTTCAGTGACATCATTTTCTCCTGGACTTCGTTTTATCACATTTTCTCAATTTCCTTGCTCATTTTCTCTTTTCTCATTTTCTCCTGGAATTCTTTCACATCACACTTTCTCAATTTCCTTGCTGCCTCCTCTTTTCCTACTTCTCCCTTAAAAAATAATTTCCTCAATGTCCTAATTTCTCTTCCCTTCCATCCTCCAGCAGGGAATCTTGCTATCCAAAGCATGGTCTGTGGACTATTTAACAGGTGCTGCCCAAGAAAGCAGGGCTGCTCTTTAGAAGACCTGCTCTTTAGAATGTCAGTGACCAAATGTGTGTTCTGACCTCCAAATGAATTCCTGGATACCAGATCTGTCTACCAGGCTCCTCTGGATTGTCTGCTTAGAGAAGTCCACAGTCTGACTCCTCTTTTCCCAAATATGCTCCTCCTCCTTTGGGCAACTAACAAAAGATGGGCCCTCTTCAGAACCTTTTACTGTAGAGCTGTTATTTAACCATATACTCCTGAGTTAAAAATGGTTGCTTTGGGGCAAGTCAGGGCTAATAATCAGCTGGTGGACACTGATCTCACTGACCCATTGTTCCAGTGCCCCCTCCTTGGAGTTCTCAGTGCTATCAGCCTCTCGTTATATATTTTGAATATTATCCATCAAGTCTCTCTCTCTTTTGTTTGTTTGTTTGTTTTTTGAGATGGGTTTCTCTCTGTCAGCAGGCTGGAGTGCAGTGGCGCCACCTCGGCTCACTGCCACATCTGCCTCCTGGGTTCAAGCGATCCTCCTGCCTCGGCCTGCCGAGTAGTTGGGACTACAGGCGGGCATCACCACACCCAGCTAATTTTTTTGTATTTTTACTAGAGATGAGATTTCATCATGTTGGTCAGGATGGTCTTGATTTCTTGACCTCATGGTCTGCCGGCCCCAGCCTCCCAAACTGCTGGGATTACAGGCTTGAGTCAGTGCTCCCGACCCAAGTCACTTGTGTTGAGTACCTCTTCTAACTTTTTCTCCTCCATACTAAGTTTAAAAATGTACAAACAAATCATTGTATTTGTTAATAACACATTACAAATACAAATGGCTAATAGATATTTGTAAAAATCTGTCAGAGTAAAATGTTGGTAAAATGGAAAAACAGGGTTAATTCAGCTAGAAGGTGTGCCCCCTTTGCTAAGAGATAACATTTAAAATAGAACCTGTCCCTGTCTCCACTGGGATAATTGAGTAGTAAGACAGAACTAGCCACCATCTCAATCCTGTATTGCTTACTCATAACATTTTAAAAGCCCATTTTTATTTCTTAACATATGCATTTATTTGCTTTTTGTTTTGTTTTGATTCTATGATGTCACAATTAATCCTAGCAAGTGTTCAGGAAAGCTGTCTGTGAGGAGAAACAATTTAAGCTAAGACCCAAACATGAAGAAGGAACCACCCTTATGAAGAATTATGCTGTTTTTGTTTTACACATCAAGTATTTACTATATGGAAGAGGGACTATCGGGAGATGGAATTACAGAGGGAGGTGAAGGCAAAGCAGGTCAAAGTTAGACATTTGGATTTTATTCTTCCTCAGCCAGGTGGCTTATGAACAACCAAAATTAATTTCTCACAATTTTAGTGGCTGGGAAGTCCAATATCGAGGTACTGGCAGATTCAGTATCTATTAAGGGCCTGTTTTCTCATAGACGACCCCTTCTTGTTGTGTTCCTAGATGGTGGCAAAGCTAATGAGCTCCCTTGGGTCTTGTTTTTTGTTTGTTTGTTTGTTTGTTTGAGATGGGGTCTCACTGCGACTTCCAGGCTGGAGTCCAATGGTGCGATCTTGGCTCACTGCAACGTCTGCTTCCCAGGTTCAAACCATTCTCCTGTCTCGGACTCATGAGTAGCTGCGACTACAGGGGCGCACCACCATGCCCAGCTAATTTTTATATTTTTAGTAGATACGGGATTTCATCATATTGGCCAGGCTGGTCTCGAACTCCTGACCTCCAGTGATCTGCCCTCGTTAGCCTCCCAAAGTGCTGGGAGTACAGGCGTGAACCACTGTGCCTGGCCCCCTTGAGTCTTTTTTTTTTTTTTTTCCTGGAAAATTACACTCTCCCAAGACTAAACCAGGAAGAAGTTGAATCCCTAAATAGATCAATAGCAGGCTCTGAAATTGAGGCAATAATTAATAGCCTACCAACCAAAAAAAGTCCAGGATCAGACAGATTCACAGCTGAATTCTACCAGAGGTACAAGGAGGAGCTGGTACCATTCCTTCTGAAACTATTCCAATCAATAGAAAAAGAGGGAATCCTCCCTAACTCATTTTATGAGGCCAACATCATCCTGATATCAAAGCCTGGCAGAGACACAACAAAAAACTAGAATTTTAGACCAATATCCCTGATGAACATTGATGCAAAAATCTTCAATAAAATACTGGCAAACCGAATCCAGCAGCACATCAAAAACCTTATCCACCACGATCAAGTGGGCTTCATCCCTGGGATGCAAGGCTGGTTCAACATATGCAAATCGATAAACGTAATCCAGCATATAAACAGAACCAAAGACAAAAACCACATGATTATCTCAATATATGTAGAAAAGTCCTTTGACAAAATTCAATAGCCCTTCATGCTAAAAATTCTCAATAAATTTGGTATTGATGGAACGTATCTCAAAATAATAAGAACTATTTATGACAAACCCATAGCCAATATCATACTGAATGGGCAAAAACTAGAAGCATTCCCTTTGAAAACTGGCACAAGACAGGGTTGCCCTCGCTCACCACTCCTATTCAACATAGTGTTGGAAGTTCTGGCTAGGGCAATCAGGCAAGAGAAAGAAATCAAGGGTATTCAGTTAGGAAAAGAAGAAGTCAAATTGTCCCTGTTTGCAGATGACATGATTGTGTATTGAGAAAACCCCATTGTCTCAGCCCAAAATCTCCTTAAGCTGATAAGCAACTTCAGCAAAGTCTCAGGATACAAAATAAATGTGCAAAAATTACAAGCATTCTTATACACAAGTAACAGACAAACAGAGAGCCAAGTCATGAATGAACTTCCATTCACAATTGCTTCAAAGAGAATAAAATACCTAGGAATCCAACTTACAAGGGATGTAAAGGACCTCTTCAGGGAGAACTACAAACCATTGCTCAGTGAAATAAAAGAGGACACAAACAAATGGAAGAACATACCATGCTCATGGATAGGAAGAATCAATATCGTGAAAATGGCCATACTGCCCAAGGTAATTTATAGATGCCATCCCCATCAAGCTACCAATGAGTTTCTTCACAGAATTGGAAAAAACTGCTTTAAAGTTCATATGGAACCAAAAAAGACCCCACATTGCCAAGACAACCCTAAGTCAAAAGAACAAAGCTGGAGGGATCACGCTACCTGACTTCAAACTATACTACAAGACTACAGTAACCAAAACAGCATGGTACTGGTACCAAAACAGACATATAGACCAATGGAACAGAACAGAGTCCTCAGAAATAATACCACACATCTACAGCCCTCTGATCTTTGACAAACCTGAGAAAAACAAGAAATGGGGAAAGGATTCCCTATTTAATAAATGGTGCTGGGAAAATTGGCTAGCCATAAGTAGAAAGCTGAAACTGGATCCTTTCCTTATTCCTTATATGAAAATTAATTCAAGATGGATTAAAGACTGAAATGTTAGACCTAATACCATAAAAACCCTAGAAGAAAACCTAGGTAATACCATTCAGGACATAGGCATGGGCAAGGACTTCATGTCTAAAACAACAAAAGCAACGGCAACAAAAGCCAAAATTGACAAATGAGATCTAATTAAACTAAAGAGCTTCTGCACAGCAAAAGAAACTACCATCAGAGTGAACAGACAACCCACGGAATGGGAGAACATTTTTGCAATCTACTCATCTGACAAAGGGCTAATATACAGAACCTACAAAGAACTCAAACAAATTTACAAGAAAAAAACAAACAACCCCATCAAAAAGTGGGCAAAGGATATGAACAGACATTTCTCAAAAGAAGACATTCATACAGCCAACAGACACATGAAAAAATGCTCATCATCACTGGCCATCAGAGAAATGCAAATCAAAACCACAATGAGATACCATCTCACACCAGTTAGAATGGGAATCATTAAAAAGTCAGGAAACAACAGGTGCTGGAGAGGATGTGGAGAAATAGGAACACTTTTACACTGTTGGTGGGACTCTAAACTAGTTCAACCATTGTGGAAAAGAGTATGGCGATTCCTCAAAGATCTAGAACTAGAAATACCATTTGACCCAGCCATCCCATTACTGGGTATATACCCAAAGAATTATAAATCATGCTGCTATAAGGACACATGCACACATATGTTTATTGCAGCACTATTCACAAAGCAAAGACTTGGAATCAACCCAAATGTCCATCAGTGACAGACTGGATTAAGAAAATGTGGCACATATACACCATGGAATACTATGCAGCCATAAAAAAGGATGAGTTTGTGTCCTTTGTAGGGACATGGATGCAGCTGGAAACCATCATTCTGAGCAAACTATCCCAAGAACAGAAAACCAAACACTGCATGTTCTCACTCATAGGTAGGAATTGAACAATGAGATCACTTGGACTCGGGAAATGGAGCATCACACACTGGGGCCTACTATGGGGAGGGGGAAGGGGGAGGGGCGAGGGATGGCATTGGGAGTTATACCTGATGTAAATGATGAGTTGATGGGTGCTGACTAGTTGGTGGGTGCAGCACACCAACATGGCAGAAGTATACATATGTAACAAACCTGCGCGTTGTGCACATGTACCCTAGACCTTAAAGTATAATAATTAAAAAAAAAAGAAAAAACAAATAAGGACTCTAATCCCATTCATAACAGCTCCACTCTTGATATAATCACTTCCCCAAAGCTGCACCTCTTTTTACTATCACACTGGGGACTAGGTTTCAACATATGGATTTTAGGGAGTACAAACATTCAGACCATAGTACCAGTATGCCATTTATGATGGACATTGATAGACTTTAAGCAGAAGAACAACATGACATGATACATCCTTACTAAAACTCACTAAAATTTCTATGTGGAGATATGATTGAGGTGAATGATTAAGAATGAAAGCTGGAAAAGATATTATGAAATAATCGCAACAGATGAAATAGAGTGTGAAAGTAGAATGAAGTAAAAATGATTGCTGACACATTTGGATTTAGAATTTATAGCTTTGTGGATAGACTGGACGTACATCGAGTTTCCAAGAGAGGTGGTGTGTTTATCTCCACAAAAGCTTCTTTATATTTATGCTTTAAGTTGCTGAAAGTTCTCAAGCTCCTTTTGTATTAGATGCCTTATTTCTCAGCTATGTAGACTTCATGCATTATGTTTTTATTTTATTCTTTTCTTTAATTGTAATTGCACAAATCTTCACAATGTTCTTAACTTTCCACAATTGCTCAACAAATACATTACATTTTAACATTAAATTAATGAAAGAACAGATGAAGTTTTAATGTGATTTGCATTTTATAAATATAACTTGAATCTCTTTATAGAAGAAGCATTTGATGATCCCGAAATCAGAGCTTACGTTTAGGTTGCTAACAGAACCATTTATAAAGTTGGAAAAAGCAAATCATGTGAAGGTAAGTGCTTTAGCGTGACAAGAATGTGAACATGTTCTATAGTATTCTCTGTAAATGCCTGCGAATCCTATCTCTGTTTAAGCTGAGAGAGGTGATATAGTCCTCTTTATTTTTTAATTTTTATTTTATTTTATTTTTTTTGAAATTGAGTCTTGCTCTGTCGCCAGGCTGGAGTGCAGTGGTGCAATCTCTGCTCACTGCAACTTCTGCCTCCTGGGTTCAAGCGATTCCCCTGCCTCAGCCTCCTGAGTAGTTGGGATTACAGGCACTGGCCACCACGCCCGACTAATTTCTTTTTTTTTGTGTATATATATATATATATATATATATATATATATATATATATATATATTTTGTTCTTGTTGTTAGTAGAGACAGGGTTTCACCATGTTGGCCAGGATGGTCTTGAACTCCTGACCTCGTGATCCGCCTGCCTCAGTCTCCCAAAGTGCCAGGATTCCAGGCCTGAGCCACCGCACCTGGCCGATACAGTCCTCCTTATTACTGGATAGATACCTCCATTGAAAAAAACAGGGCTTGAACCACTAGCCTGCAGAAGAAAAAAGAAAACCAGAGCCAAGGAAGAAACTAGACCCAGAGGCCAGTGTGAAAAAGAGAAGTCCGAAAGGTGAGGACTCACCAACCATCTCGTGACGTGAAACCAGCTGAGAGTTGGAAAAATTAGATTCAAATAATATCTTCAAATGTCACTATAAGTGAACATTAGGCTTGTAGGGAAATGTATATAATTGGATTTTCTAAAATTAGCAAACACCTGGAAGCAGGAGGACAAAATGCAGACGGTCTAAACAATTTTAAAAACAATCAAAGCTTATTATTTTATGTTTAATCCGTTAATAGTTTAATAAACACTATGACAATTGATATGACATCAGTCAATTAAAACTACATTATGACATTATTAATAAGCAATGTAGAATTATAGTATAAAAGTATGCACTAATTGTGCACAAGACTCTTCTCTTCTATGTATTTATTCCATATGCCACGGGTCTCTGAAATTTTGTGGTCTTCAAAGGGTAGAACTGCATGAAAAGGAAGATTATTTTCTATCAGAGAAGATTCAGAGCAGGGAGCAACTACCGTGAGAGACACTGCAGTTTTTCTTTTTTTTTTTTTTTTTTTTTTTTTTTTTTTTTTTTTTTTTTTTTTTTTTTTTAATTTATTTATTATTATTATACTTTAAGTTGTAGGGTACATGTGCATAATGTGCAGGTTTGTTACATATGTATACTTGTGCCATGTTGCTGTGCTGCACCCATCAACTCGTCGTTTACATCAGGTATAACTCCCAATGCAATCCCTCCCCCCTCCCCCCTCCCCATGATAGGCCCCGGTGTGTGATGTTCCCCTTCCTGAGTCCGAGTGATCTCATTGTTCAGTTCCCACCTATGAGTGAGAACATGCGGTGTTTGGTTTTCTGTTCTTGTGATAGTTTGCTAAGAATGATGGATTCCAGCTGCATCCAAGTCCCTACAAAGGACTCAAACTCATCCTTTTTTATGGCTGCATAGTATTCCATGGTGTATATGTGCCACATTTTCTTAATCCAATCTGTCACTGATGGACATTTGGGTTGATTCCAAGTCTTTGCTATTGTGAATAGTGCTGCAATAAACATACGTGTGCATGTGTCTTTATAGCAGCATAATTTATAATCCTTTGGGTATATACCCAGTAATGGGATGGCTGGGTCATATGGTACATCTAGTTCTAGATCCTTGAGGAATCGCCATACTGTTTTCCATTCAACCCCATCAAAAAGTGGGCAAAGGACATGAACAGACATTTCTCAAAAGAAGACATTCATACAGCCAACAGACACATGAAAAAATGCTCATCATCACTGGCCATCAGAGAAATGCAAATCAAAACCACAATGAGATACCATCTCACACCAGTTAGAATGGCAATCATTAAAAAGTCAGGAAACAACAGGTGCTGGAGAGGATGTGGAGAAATAGGAACACTTTTACACTGTTGGTGGGATTGACACTGCAGTTTTTCAAGAGGGCAGGCTGACTTTTCTACAAAGAGCATCATTAGAGCATGCTAACAAAGTGTATAGCACTGTGGCTCTTTACTGAGGCCAACAAAGCCAACTTGGACCAAAGCCGACCTCTGCCGTTTGCTAGGAGTGTGTCATTGGAAAATTGTATCAAATTACATGATCACAATTTTCTCATTTGTAAAATAAGTATAGTAATAAAACTTAATTAGTAGTAATATTGTAAAGAGATACTAACTATACAGTATAAGCACAGTAAATACTAACTTCTATTATTATTATATCATCTCTTATTGAACACACTTTCTTGAATAAGCATTAGGAGACTGAATATAAGTGATAACATAAAACTCCAAGTGACCCAGACCTAAAAGAACTGCATATATTTTGTAATGAGGGAATTAGTGGAGATCAGAAATAATTCTTTGTTTTCAACTTCTTCTGAAATACAATGAGAAACACACAAAAAAATCAAAAAGAGTACTACAATTTCATCTGTACTACAAACAAAATAACAAAAACAAACATGAGTGCAAAGCATAGCTTAAAAGTGTATAAATCATGCTGTATAGACAAGAATAAAAAGAATAAAACCAAGAGAATATTTTTATAAGAGTAAAATATCACACACACAAGTTTTGGAGCGATAAGCACAAGACCAAAGATAAATTCAATTTTTTAAAAAAATGTACAGTTTAAAAGAAGACAAAGTTAGTTATAACACGTTGCTCAATTGACCAATCCAAATCACATTGCAGTTTCTTCATTCTGTTTAAGTGTGTACATGTGTGTACATGTAGAAACTGAATATAATTTAATGCATAAGAGAAAATATAAAATGCATTTTTTATAATTAAAATATAGGAATAAAGAAAAGTATAGTGGTTCCATTATATATCACCAGCTTTTCATTTTCACAGTACTAGTAATACTCTAATGAAATGACTAAATTATATTTTAAAGAAGATAATTAGAATAAGAGTAGTATATTTAATAATTAATTTTCTTCAATAGACAAAATGTTTCATCCATAGAAAGTATCATTAGCCACAAATAATGGAATATTTTTGTAATTTCTACTGCTGAATGACTTTATTAATTTAGCATTTTATAGATTCCATTATTGGTGCCAGGTATAAAGAACAGTCTCTGAGATGTTTACTGTATTTTGAGGAAATAACACTCTTCAAGTAAGTTGTGGAATTTTGTTTTAATTTTAGCTGCCATATTCCCAGGTCTTGCTCAGCTGTCACAAAACTGATGTTAAATGAATCCCAAATCAGTGGGCACCTGCAGGCCCATGGCATAGAAAGGATTGTGAGATATGTCTAATTAATCATATGAGTCTAATTCTGCTCTAGGTGTTACAGGGCAGGTGTGTGTCATCAGAGTAAAATCATTCAGTGGACAAGATGAATATTAAAATTAATCTGTATTTTGTTAGTATTTTTCTTTGGAATTGAATGCCATATTGCAATTTATTGAATGCATACTTGAATTCTTATCAACTAGTAACATTTCTTACATTTAAATTGAAGCACTTTTTACTTTTTCTTCAAATATGATAAAGAAAATAATGATCACTCCAAATTGCTAAGCCCTGGGACCCTCTGTTTTCTAAAATTGTATGGATTTCCAAAACCAGCAATAGTGGGGTAGCTCCATTTTAAAAATAATTCTGCAGATCAATGTACATCGGGGAAATGATAATTGTTTTCACATGATAATAGTAATTTCTTAGTCCATTTGGACTCCTGTTGCAAAATATTTTAGACTGGATAATTTATAAGGAATATAAATTTATTGCTCAGGGTTCTGCTGGCTGGGGCATCAAATTCAGGGGACCAGCGTCTGCTGAGGGCCCACTCTCTGCTTCAAAGAGGTGCCTTTTCTCTAGGCCTTCACATGGTGGAAGGGACAAACAAGCCCCCTCAGGCCTCTTTTGTAAGAGCACTAATCTCATTCATGAGGGCAGAGCCCTGATAGCCTAATCACCTGTCCAAGTACCCATCTCTTAATACTATTACATTGTAGATTAAGTTCCAACATGTAAATTTTGGAAAGACACAAACATTCAGATCATAGGAAGTAAAAACTTATATATGAGGTCGGTTTTAAAATTTAAAAGGACTTTTACATAAAGTTTCTCATCTGTTCCTCAAAAAGTACTGCCAGACAGAGCACACAATGTTATTTTTATCATTTATAGAGAAAGAAACTGGCACTTATATTATTTACAAGATATGCCAGGGAATATGGTTAGCCATTGGTTGAGCCGGAACTCAAGATTGCATCTTCTTTTCAGACTGTAGCCCAAGGCAGAGCATTTTAAAATATAACAGCTTGGACCCTAAAGTCACAGAGTTCTGTATTTGAATCCTAGACTCTACAGCATACATCATCACCTCTTCTAATCTCCATTTTCTTGTCTGTAATAAGGAATTTATAATACCAAAATTTTTAAACTTAGGGTGGGGATTACATGATATAAAGTAACAGTAGCAGTTCCTTGCTAAAAATTGTGTGTACCTTTTGTTTATATGTTTTAACTTCAACATCCTCCCCACACTACACTGATCTTCTCTGATGGTTTTATTAAAATTTCATCAAAGCAAGAATTTGCTAGATGAATATCCATGAAATGAGAAAGCAAGCCCAAATTTGCATACTAAGTACTGATTTAGCTTTCTAGAATATGTAGTAGTGCAAAAAGCAAAAGAACTGCTGGAAGACTTTGAGTTTAGCCTCCTTTCTGGTTTCAGCATATGTTGGTTAATTTTATGTGTCAACTTGGTTAAGCCATGGGACTCGGTATCTGTTCAAATGCCAGTCTAGATGTTTCTGCGAAGGTATTTTTGAGATATGATTAACATTTTAATCAGTAGAATTTGAGTAAAGCAGATTGTCCTCCATAATGTGGGTAGACCTCATCCAATCAATAGAGGGACTTAAGAGAAAAGACTGAGGTTCCTCAGGGAAAAAGGAATTCTGCCTTCAGACTGCCTTCAGACATGAGACTACAACATTAACTCTTTCCTGGGTCTACAGACTGCTGGCCTGCCTTGCAGATTTCAAGCTTGCAATCCCCCATAATAGCATAAACCAATTACTTAAAATAAATCTCTCTTCCTCCGTACACACACACACACACACACACACACACACACACACACACACGCGTACCCCTCCTATTGGTTCTATTTCTCTAAAGAAACCCTAGTAATTTTACTACCATTTTTTCCCCAGAGTTTCAAGTCAAATCAAATAGTATGTTTGGAGAGGCATACTGAAAAATACATATATAATTCACTTCTATACTAGACTTTCTTCCCTAAAAACTAATTACGTTATTCCTCATTATGTTAATTTTTCAAAATCTCCTCCATTCTCTTTAATTTCAGCTGATGAATTTATTTCCAACTCCAAGGGGAAAAACACAAAGAAACAAACAAATACAGAAGCATTCAGGAAAGAAATTCCACAAGTTCCCCACACCATATTGAAGCAAACCGTGTACATCTTTACCTACATCTGTCTTCCCTCCTGTAACCAAGCATGTACGCCCCAGTCCTGTATTTCGATCCAGTCCTCTACTTTTGACAACTTGGAACTCTAAACTACAGTAATCCTCCCCTCCATATTCTACATCGTTAGTATTTCCAGCTCTATGGATTGTTTTTATCAAAACAAACATTTGTTAACATATTTTCCCTGTGAAAAATAATAAAAACACTTCCTTCACACCACATGCCACTCTATCTACTGCTTCATTCCTCCTTTAGCTTTACAGCAAAATTATTTTAAAAAATTGTTTAAATCAGCTGTTTCCACTTACTCTCCTTCCATTTCCCATTGAACTCATTCCAATATTGATTTCTTGCCTCCAAGTCCCCAGTCTGTTCTCCCCATAACAGCCAGAAAGACCCTTTCAGAAAGTCGCTCAGGTTGCATCACTGCCCTGTTGGAGATTATCCACCGTTAAACTATATGCATGGTCTGCTTGGTTGGCCCTGTGTGATCTGGCTGTTTTTTCTTCTTCTCTAGTTCACTCTCTGGTCACTCTCACTTCACTCCAAATACTTCAGCCGTGCTCTGATCATAAGTCATTTACACTTGTTGTTCCGCTACCTCGAATCCTTCTCAGCTAGATATCTTCATGCCTAACTCCTGTCTGATCTCTGCTCAAAGTTTACATAATCAAAAGGGTTGTTCCTTATCACTTACCATAATATAGCAGTCTTCACCCATACCTCACATTCCCTATCTCTTTTATCCTATTCACTTTCTCCATAGCACCCAAAACCATTGGACTATTTATGTATTTATTATTTATATGTTTATTGTGTTCACCTGTAAGTTTGTCGAGTTCCATTAGGGCAATTGCTTTAACTCTTTTTTTTTTTTTTTTTTTGAGACAGAATCTCACTGTGACATCCATCATGGAGTGCAGAGGCACCATCTTGACTCACTGCAGTCTCAGCCTCCTGACTCAAGCAATTCTCCTGCCTCCAACAATTCTCCTGCCTCAGCCTCTCGAGTAGCTGAGACTACAGGTACCTGCCACCATGCCTGGCTAATTTTTGTATATTTGGTAGAGATGAGTTTTCATTATGTTGGCCAGGCTGGTCTCAAACTCCTGGCCTCAAGCAATCTGCCCGCCTCAGCCTCCCGAAGCGCTGGGATTACAGGCATAAGCCACTGTGCCTGGCTGACTCTTTTTATTAATACTCTAATCTTAGCACCTAGAACAAGTAGGAAGATCCAATAAACATTTCTTGAGTAAAAAAGTGAATGTTTTACTCTGATAGCTTGCACCATGATCTTTGTTACTCAATAGGATCTAATCTTGATATTCTCATACAAACTACACTATACAAACTATGGATGCTGTCTCCTGCTTCAGATAGACTATATATGCTGCATCCTCCACCCAGTTGAATGACCTCTTTCTTCTCCATGAGCTCCCTTTGCAGTGAGACTCTGCAAATAACCATCAATGAGAGCTTTTCTTCAATGCTCTAAGAGAGTAAGTCTACCACTTTTTATTATTTTTATACTCCTTGCAATTATTTTATTTCTTTGTAAATCACAATTTCAATTATTGATTCATCATTTTCATGATGCCAAATGCCATGCCTTGCTTGGGCAATTTTTGGTTTCATTGAGTTTTCTCTACTTTTTGTTATGTTTTCAATTTTAAAATATTTGCTCTTATCTTCATTAATTGATTTTCTTTCTGCTTGATTTAGATTGAGTTTATTCTTCTTTTCCTAGTTCTTATGGTGAAATCCTAGATTACTTATTTGAGAACTTTATTTCTAACGCAGGAATTTACTGGTAAGCCTTTTTTTTTTTTTTTTTTTTTTTTTTTTTTTTTTTTTGACTAAGCGCCCTTTAAATCTTCATCACACAAATTTTAAATACTTTGTTTTCATGTTCTTTTAGTTCAGTACATTTTCTAATAGTCTTGAAGTTTACTCTTTTACCCATAAATTATTTAGTGGTACATTTTTAAATTTACAAATATTTCAGGTTTTCCAGTAATCTTTGTGTTAATTGACTTTTAGATTATTTCTGTTATTGTCAGATGGTGTGCTTTCTTTTCAATTCCTTTAAAAGGTCTGTTTTATGCTCTAAACTTTGCTGCCACTGTTGGTGGGCATGCTTGAGGGGTGGTCTGCAGTGCAGCTTAGTTCTCAGTGCCTTTGATGTGTTGCTAGTGATCTGTTACATTCATGTTGAGCTCAGAGGTGAGCCTGAGACTTGGGTCAGGTCATGTGCAGCTTTAGGGTATACTTTTTTCTAGCTTCTTGCTCCTTCCTCCCCACACTCTCCTGATCCCAAGGGCTTCTCTTCCTGATGTCTTTCATCAGGAAAAATTGATTTGTCTCAGGATTCTAGCCCCTTGCTCTGTTTGCATATTTATGTAATTGGTCAGAAGGAAGCAGCCAGAAAAAAAGGAAAATAAAATAAAATCAGAAACTTCACCTAATAATCCTTGGACCAGAAAAGACCTTCCCCCCCACCTTCCCTAAATTCTCTTGCCATTCAATAGGGATTTAGATGCTGGCATGGCTGCATTGCCAATGTCCCTGCCACAGTAGCGTGGGACTTTGATGCTGAGATTTCTTGGGCTGGGAGAGAGATTGAGGGAAACAAGATATTTTTCCTTAACTTAGTCTTGTGTCTTACAGAGGCCTTTTACTTTAAAGTGTTGAACAGAAAGATATTTTTTATCCTAGAGAATTTATCGTCCAAGAACACAAGCATTTGTGGAATTCAGCTACCTTCAAACCAAAGCTGGAATATATAAGGAGACAAAGGTCATATGGTTCTTGTCACTCTTCAAGGTTTTACTTTCCATCTCAATCTGGTCATTGTTATATACTTTTAAGAGTCATTAGATAATTTTTAAAATGTATTTACTTGAGTTTTTTTTTTTTTTTTTTTTTTTTTTGAG
This sequence comes from Macaca thibetana thibetana, assembly GCF_024542745.1. Lineage (NCBI taxonomy): Eukaryota > Metazoa > Chordata > Mammalia > Primates > Cercopithecidae > Macaca > Macaca thibetana. Next base: position 131,511,772 of record NC_065583.1, on the reverse strand, counting down.
ACAGAGTCTTGTTCTGTCGCCCAGACTGCAGTGCAGTGGCACGATCTCGACTCACTGCAAGCTCCGCCTCTCAGGTTCACATCATTCTCCTGCCTCAGCCTTCTGAGTAGCTGGGACTACAGGCGCCTGCCACCACATCCAGCTAATATTTTGTATTTTTAGTAGAGATGGGTTTTCACCATGTTTGCCAGGATGGTCTGGATCTCCTTACCTTGTGATTCGCCTGCCTCAGTCTCCCAAAGTGCTGGGATTACAGGCATAAGCCACCGCGCCCAGCCCTAGAATTTTTAGTTGTTATCAGTGGGAGAAAAAGTGAATAATGGGATAACTCTATCTCCACTTCAATCTGAACTCAGTGAAGAAATTTGAGACTCTATTCATTAAAACATTATTTAGACCCACTACTAATCCCTTAATTCTAATATAAACAAGATGATTCATTCTCACAATTCTGTGAGTAAAGTCTATGCTAAAAGTTGAACTTAACAAATACCTATCCAAAGTTAAAAAAAAATCTTTATAGGACTGTACAATAATTTTAATAGAATACATTTGAGTTTTCAGTGCTACTGGCTGCCATTACACATAATAAAACCCTTCCACTATTCCATTATAAATTTGCAGTGCTCCTACTTGCTTCCTTTACACTCATTCTTTAGCTTTTCTACTTAGATCATTTCTTAAGGGAGCCTTCAAGCTTAATAAAACAATGAGTACCACACCAGTAATTGGGAAATACAACCACTTCAGAAAATAAATGTATGAATAATTATAAAAATAACTATGACCAAGGGTCTTCTATGTTCAGGAGCAAAGTGAGGAACTTAATATGGATCATCTTATTTAATCTTTACAACAGTGATGTAAACAAAATGTTTCATTTTACAGATGAGGATTCCAAGACCCAGTAAACTGAAATAGTTTGCCTGGAGTTACTTAACTAGTAAATGCAAAACGGATTTTAATCCAGTTCTGCCAGGCTTCAACCGTTTCTCTTTTCAAAAAATTACTGTAATAACAATCCAAATCTTATCAAGCGAGTCCAGCAAAAATGTATACAAACAATGGAATTTTATTAAGTCAAGATCATGAGTTAGAATTAAGATAAATTAAGCAGATTTTGTAATTATAATGGATAGTAGAGTTATACCTAGGGATTGTGGAAGAGAGTTTTAAATGAGATTCAGAGGCTGTGTAATGAGAATGATCAAATGAAAGAGACAGAGTAAGGGGGACAGCAATATTATTTTGATGATGAATTTGTTTTTGCAAAATATAAAATAAAAGAAAGTAATAAATATTTCCTAGATATGTGTGATTGACACCAAATTCTATGGGTAAAAATTTTTTGTTTTTTTTTTTGAGATGGAGTCTCGCATTATTGCCCAGGCTGGAGTGCAGTGGCACGATCTTGGCTCACTGCAGCCTCTGCCTCCTGGATTCAAGTAATTCTTCTGCCTCAGCCTCCCAAGTAGCTGGGACTACAGGCAAGCACCACGATGCCCAAGCTAATTTTTGTATTTTTAGTAGAGATGGGGTTTCACCATATTGGCCAGGCTGATCTTGAACTCCTGACCTTGTGATCTGCCCGCTTCGGCCTCCCAAAGTGCTAGGATTACAAGCGTGAGCCACTGCACCCGGCCCACATATTACAATATACTTCTAAGCGTGTTGTCATATTTCCTTGGGTGCACATTTAGACAATTGCATTCAGGTTCACAAACAATTGTGGTATAATACAGCATAGACACTAAAACTATAGAAAAGTAAATAGGATCATTGAGATCTAAAATAAAAGTTTCACTCACCCAAGGAGTCTAACAAAATTCACATTGGTAAATTCAGAAATTCCTACTCCATATTTTCTTCAATCTCAGGACTAAACTTTTGTATATATAGACAGGTATCTGAGATACATGTTTATGTGTAACTTTTGTGTATATATATCCCAGATGTATATGTTTATGTGTCTATATGTACAAACATTTAGTACATAATTTCAATGAATTATTACATTTAGAAACATTTCTTTTTTTTTTTTTTTTTTTTTTTTTTTGAGACGGAGTCTCGCTCTGTCGCCCAGGCTGGGGTGCAGTGGCCGGATCTCAGCTCACTGCAAGCTCCGCCTCCCAGGTTTACGCCATTCTCCTACCTCAGCCTCCCGAGTAGCTGGGACTACAGGCGCCCGCCAACCCGCCCGGCTAGTTTTTTTTTTTTGCATTTTTTAGTAGAGACGGGGTTTCACCGTGTTAGCCAGGATGGTCTCAATCTCCTGACCTTGTGATCCGCCCGTCTTGGCCTCCCAAAGTGCTGGGATTACAGGCTTGAGCCACCGCGCCCGGCCTAGAAACATTTCTTATTGATTTTAAATTATTTTGTATCTTTATAAAAATGTAGCACCCCTGTAGGTTAGTATTAGTAGCATTAACATTTATTTTGTACAAAACAAACACTTTCCAATATGTTGACAAATATCATCAAAATCATCAATAAAATGTATATCTCATATAAAAATATGTAATAGAAAGTCACTTTTTACCTGTTGAACATAAGTTTAGAGTTAATTTTAGGGACTTTGTTTTTGTTTTTGCTTGTTTGTTTGTTTTTGAGATGGAGTCTCACTCTTGTTGTCCAGGTTGGAGTGCAGTGGTGCAATCTTGGCTCACTGCAACCTCCACCTCCTGGGTTCAAGTTATTCTCCTGCCTCAGCCTCCTGAGTAGCTGGGATTACAGACACACAACACCACACCTGGCTAATGTTTGTATTTTGAGTAGAGACGAAGTTTTGCCATGTTGGCCAGGCTGGTCTCAAACTCTTGACCTCAGGTGATCCATTAATTTCAGTTTTTTTAAACACTGATATCAAGGATAGAGATAAGCCTCATACATAATGTAATCACTATTTTAACTCTATTTTTATTAATGTTTATTTTGTTTTCATTGGGACTGCTAGTCATAATCATCATTTTCATTATAGTCATCACCATATTTAGTTGACTTTGTAAGTGCACTTTTTCCAGGTTCTTTGTTAGACATATATTTCTCATTTAAGAATGGCAATAGTATTATGAAGTAGGTTTCCCATTTCGTAAGTCAAGAAGTTGAAACTTAGAAGGTATACACTTACTTTCCAAGTTCACACAGCTCACACGTGACTTTCTTGGAATACAACTAAGCTCTATCAGACCCATTCTAAACTTCTAACCATTAGGCTATCATCTTACCAGCTCTGTGTCTACTACACCATTTTTTGGACTGTCAAAGTGAAACACTGGTATAAATATGGAATGGCTTTTAAGTAGAATATATGTTCTGATCACATGTGAAATTATTAGTTTAGCTAAAATGACACTTAGGATTTTAAAACACTTAAACTTATTGATTTTGTCTTAGTTATTTCAATTTTTAAAAAGTATAGCATGTTTGTATCTTTTCCTTATTACTGCCATTGTCTATATAGCTCCTAAGTCACTTGTTCCAGCACACATTTAATAGAGGTTAAAAGGGAATATCGAGTAATTATGATGAGTGATTGTTTTTTCCCTTGAACAATAACAAATTGAAACCTTCCTACCATAGTGTTTCTTTAAACATCCCTTCTAGCCTGATAAATAAATAAAATATTCTGTAAACAGTAACCTGCATGATAAATACTGTTATCTAACGATGTGCAAAACACATTGTCAAATGAAATAATTAAATTGGTGACTTCACCTATGGGAAATATGTAGAGCGATACTTCTTTAGGCTAGTTCCATTTCATTAAATGTAGAAAAGAGAATTAAATTATTGTCTATGCATTGATATATAAAGACAATACAGAGATTTTTATTAAGTGAATAAAGCAAGACACGTAAGGTCTGTAGTTGCTAGTTTTGTGCAAGAAAGATCAACATACAAACTATGTAACATGAATGTTGCTTCTATTTATGAAAATAAAACTCAAAGTATTTATAAGAAAATAATAAAAGTGGGTGCCCACTAGGTGTGAGAAAGATCAAAGTTGCAACATATCTTTGCAATGTGTTCTCCTAATGAAGCAGTTTCATCATGTAAGTAGTTTTAGGTCTAGATCTTTTATACACTGCAAAACTGCAATTATTTTATCCCTGGATTTACTTACCTAATAAAGAAGAGAAAATTCTAGGAGTAATTATGTTGGATTAATAATAATTCTCTTAAACACAGCATCGTGAAAAGTCACACTCCCCAAAATGAGACAATAGTTATATATAGTTAAGCAACAAAAAAGGTAAAAACTATTAAATAATGCTTGCTTAATTTTTTAAATGTTATAGTTAAGACATAGAATATTAAAACAACTCCTATACAATAATTAAATTCAATAAATGATGCCACATAATGGATGTGTATTTTAGGGCCATATTGTACGGAGTATCCAATATTCAAGAACCGACAATACATGAAACCAAGACCAAGGTCTTCAAGTTCCTAACTGGTTTATGAAAGATGCCAGAGGTCATCAAGACTAGATAAATTAGGATGATAGAGAGTATTTTTTAAAAACTAAGTCCTTATGATTTGAGAAATGGCCATTATACTGAACTTGCTATTTTTATATGTACTTTATGGCATATGATGATAAGTGAATCATCTGATTTAGTTGTGAACATACTAACCTGAAAAGTAAAGAGCAACTTTCTGTGATTCTCTGGTTACTCATTTTTCTAAATGGCCCACAAATTCCCAAAGTCTATGCATCATCATCCCACAGAAATTAAAAAACACAAAACTGTGACAACCAGAAACTGTATTCATAATGTTACACATGTAATTTATGTTTAAGTAGATTTGATTTTAACTCAAGGCCCTATCTAAAATGTATATTATTCTCTTGAAATAAAAGTAACTTAAAGTATGCTTCACATTTTTACATCAAGGCCAAAAGCAAAGGCAGCAAAAAAAAAAAAAAAAAAAAAAAAAAATTGGATAAGAGAGTCTCAAAGTTGCAAGTTTAAACATATGAAGGAAAAATCATTTTCTTTTATGAGTTATTTAGAGAAAACCTCCTCTTTGTTAAGACAATTAGAGAAATACTGCATTTAAAACATAAATTTTGAAACATTAAATAACTGAATTTTTTGTTTAAATAATTTTTCTTTTCATCACAGAATTGTAGAGAAGTTAAGCGATTGCTGAAAGCATTAAAAGTAACAATAATAAAGTAAGCTTAAATAGACCAGCGCAGATTTTACTCCTCTTCTCCATCTAAAGATTGAAATTCATCCTGCTAGGTAAGAGTTCTGACTTATTAACAGATAAGCATTTCATTTAGTTCACTGTTTATTATTACCTTCTTTTCCTGTCTGTTACAAAATATGCCACAATTGAGTCTGCTTTAATGTAAGAGCTCATACAATGGTCTATGAATTGAATTTGAGAGGGAAGAGGTCTTCTGGAGTTTGATGTCAGAGGAACAGTGACCCTGCCAGCCGCCTTGCCCTCCTCTAGAGCAAAGCCACTGCATTTAGTCATCAGCTTGTCTCAGGCTGCTCAACTGGGATGTGAGCATATTGACAGAGCGTACCTTGGAATTTCCCTGTCTGGACAAGAGGGCAGGTTATTCAAGCTGCTGCAGGTAACCCAAAAGTTTCAGGTCCTACAGTTAACTTTATTACCTCACTTTGTATAAACATATAAATTTTATTAATATAGCTTCATCGAATTCAGATGTTTGGGTTTATAATGTCACATTTTAAGAAACAAGCTTTTTCATTGAATGAAAGTGTGTTTAAATATATCTTCTTTGTAAGTGAAAGTCAGGACTCTTTTACTTAGATAAATATCCATTAGACATCCTTTGAAAATTACCTTACTAATCATTCCCTGATGACGTGAAACAAATTCTATGTGGATTTCTAAAGCTGTATTTTACTAGATTAATTTATGAGTTCTCTTAGTCCATTCAAGCTGCTATAAAAATACTATAAACTAGGTAGCTAATTAATAATATTTTTTTTTCACAAATTCTAGAAACTGAGAAGTCTGAGATCAAGGCTCGAGCAGATTTGCTGTTTGGCAAGCTCCCACTTTCTGATTCAAAGATGGCGAGATAGTACTTTCTTGCTTTGTTCTCACCTGGAGGAAAGGGCAAGGGAGCTTTCTCAGGTCTCTTATAAAGCATTAACATCATCCATAAGGGCTCTACCCTCATGACCTAATCCTCTCCCCAATACCTCACCTCCTAATATCATCACTTTGGGGTTTAGATTTCAACATGGAAATTTTGGTAGCACACAAGTATTCAAACCACAGCAAGAGTACACACACACACACACACATACACACATACATATCATATAGCTAACCCTTGAACAACTTGGATTTGAACTGTGTGGGTCCACTTGTAAATAGATTTTCTTCCATCTGTGTCTCTCTTCTTCCTCCTCTTCCTCAGGCCACTCAAGTTGAAGACAACAAGGATAAAGACTTTTATAATGAACCACTGTTAATTAATGAGTAGTGATATGGTTTGGCTGTGTCCCCACTGAAATCTCATCTTGAATTGTAGCTGCCATAATCTCCATGTGTCATGGGAGGGACCCAGCGGGAGGTACTTGAATCATGAGGGAAGGTTTTTCTGTGCTGTTCTTGTGATAGTGAAAAAGTCTCAGGAGCTCTGATGGTTTTATAAAGGGCAGTTCTCTCCACATGCTTTCTTGCCTGACACCATGTAAGACATGTCTTTGTTCCTCCTTTGCCTCTGCAATGATTGTGAAGCCTCCCCAGCCATTTGGGACTGTAAGTCAATTAAACCTCTTTTCCTTATAAATTACCCAGTCTTGAATATGTCTTTAATGGAAGTGTGAGAATAGACTAATACAGTAAATTGATACCACGTAGTGGAGCTCTGCTGTAAAAATACCCAAAAATGTGCAAGCAACTTTAGAACTGGGTAACAGGCAGAGGTTGGAACAGTTTGGAGGGCCCAGAAGAAGGAAGGAAAATGTGGGAAAGTTTAGAACTTCCTAGAGCTTTGTTGAATGGCTTGGACCAAAATGCTGATAGTGATATGGACAATAAAGTTCAGGTTGAGGTGATCTCAGATTGAGATGAGAAACTTGTTGGGAATTGGAGCAAAGGTGACCCTTGTTATGCTTTAGCAAAGAGACTGGTGGCATTTTGCCCCTGACCTAGGGATCTGTGAAACTTTGAACCTGAGAGATGATTGAGCATATCTATCAGAAGAAATTTCTAAGCATCAATGCATTCAAGAGGTGATTTGGGTGCTCTTAAAAGTATTCAGTTGTATTTATTCACAAATATATGGTTTGAAATGGGAACTTATGTTTAAAAGGGAAGCAGAGCATAGAAAGTTCAGAAATTTTGCAACCTATTTGATAGAAAAGGAGAACCCATTTTTGAGGATAAATTAAAGCCCACTGCAGAAATTTGCATAAATAATAAGGAGCTAAATCTTAAACATCAGGACAATGGGGAAAATGTCTCCAGGGCATGTGAGAGGTCTTCACAGCAACCCCTCCCATCACAGGCCCAGAAGCCTGGGAAGGAAAAATGGCTTCCTGGGCTGGGTCCAGGGCCGTGCTGCTTTGCAGAGTCTCAGGACTTGGTGCCCCACACCCAGCCATGGCTAAAAGAGGCTAACATACAGCTCAGGCCATTCTTCAAATGGTACAAACCCTAAGCCCTGGTGGCTTACACATGCTGTTGGGCCTGCAGGTACACAGGAGATAAGAATTGAGGTTTGGGAACCTCCACCTAGATTTCAGAGGTTGTATGGAAATGCCTGGATGTACAGGCAGAGGTATACTGCAGGAGTGCAGCCCTCATGGAGAACTTCTGCTAGGTCAGGGCAGAAGAAAAATGTGGGGTATGAGGCTTCACACAGAGTCCCCATTGGGGCACTGACCAGTGGAGCTGTGAGAAGAGAGCCACAGTCTTCTAGACCCCAGAATGGTAGATTCAATGGCAGCTTGCACCGTGTGCCTGGAAAACCACAGACACCTAACACCAGCCCATGAAAGTAGCCAGGAGCGAGACTGTACCCTGCAAAGTCATGGGGTGGAGCTGCTGAAGACCATGGGAACTCACCTCTTCCATCAGTGTGACCTGAATGGGAGACATGGAGTCAAAAGAGATCCTTTTGGAGCTTTAATATTTGACTGCCCTGCTAGATTTCTGACTTACATGGGCCTGTAGCCCCCTTGTTTTGACCAAATTCTCACATTTGGAATGGGAGTATTTACCCAATGCCTGTAACCTCATTGTATCTAGAAGTAACTAACTTGTTTTTGATTTTACAGGCTCATAGGCAAAAGAAACTTGCCTTGTCTCAGATGAGACTTTAGACTGTTGATTTTTGAGTTAGTGCTGAAATGAGTTAAGACTTTGAGGAACTGTTGGGAAGGCATGATTGGTTTTGGAATGTGAGAATATGAGATTCAGGAGGGTCCAGTGGTGACATGACATGGTCCCTGTGTCATGGGAGGGAGGCAGTGAGAGGTAATTGAATCATGCAGGCAGGTTATCCTACGCTGTTCTTGTGATAGTGAACCAATCTCATGAGATCTGGTGGTTTTATAAAGGGCAGTTCCCTACACATGCTTTCTTGCCTGCTACCATGTTAGACATGTCCTTGTTCCTCCTTAAACTTATGCCAAGATTGTGAGGCCTCCCTAGCCATGTGGAACTGTAAGTAAATTGAACTTATTTTCATTATAAATTACTCAGTCTTGGTTATGTCCTTATTAGCAGTGAGATAACAGACTAATAGAGTAAATTGATACTGTGTAGTGAGGCACTTCTGTAAAGATACCCAAAAATGTTCTAGCAAATTTGGAACTCAGTAACAGGCAGAGTTTGGAGCAGTTTGGAAGGCTCAGAAAAAGAAATAAAAATGTGGAAAGTTTGGAACTTCCTAGAGACTTGTTGAATGGCTTTGACCAAAGTCCTGATAGTAATATGGACAATAAAGTTCAGGTTGAGCTGATCTCAGACTGAGGTTGGGAATCTCCACCTAGATTTCAGAGGTTGTATGGAAATGCCTGGATGTACAGGCAGAGGTATACTGCAGGGATGGAGGCCTCATGGAGAACCTCTGTTAGGCTAGGGCAGAAGAAAAATGTGGGGTATGACTTTTGAGTTAATGCTATAATGAGTTAAGACATTGAGGAACTGTTGGGAATGCATGATTGGTTTTGAAATGTGGGACCATGAGATTTGGGAGGGCCCAGGGTTAACATTACATGGTTTGGCTGTGTCTCCATGCAAACATATCTTGAGTTATATCTCCCATAATGCCCAAGTGTCATGGGAGGGACCTGGTGGGAGGTAATTAAAACATGGAGTGGGTTTTTCCCATTCTGTTCTCATGATAGTGAACAAGTCTCATTAGGTCTGATAGTTTTATAAAGGGCAATTTCCCTTCACATGCTTTCTTGATTGCCACAATGTAAGACATGCCTCACTCCTCCTTTGTCTTCCACCATGATTGTGAGGTCTCCCCAGCCATGTGGAACTGTGAGTAAATTAAACCTGTTTCCTTTATAAATTACCCAGTCTCAGGTATGTCTTTATTAGCAGCATGAGAACAGACTAACACAAATAGTAAATATATTTTCTCTTTCTTATGATTTTTTAATAGCATTTTCTTTTCTCAAGTTTATGTTATTATAATAATATAGTATATAATAGATACAACATAAAAATATGTGTTAACTATATATGTTATTAGTAAGGCTTCTGATCAACAGTAGGTTATTACTAAAGTTTGGGAAAGTGAAAAGTTATATGTGGATCATTTCAAATGGAGTCCAAATAAAAGAATCCTTTCAGCTCTGTTTGGTGTAACTAGCTTACTAATTCTGGAGCTATAATGCCAACAAAATTTTTGAGTCTGGAGAATGTATATCAGATAAAGATAATAAAAAGCAGTATGAAACAAAACAAAACAATTTACAAAATGTTTCCTTAGCCAGAATTATTCCATTCGCCTTATCATATCTAATCAGTGTAATTTTTTGATGTGACTAGGCATGTAAAACAATTTATTTTTAAAATTTTGATTCTTGGAAATACACAGCCACCTCAGATTGAATCAGGAATAAAGTAAAACCCTTAACACACAAATGATGAGCTCCAAAATTGAGTCAGCAATAGAACAGCTACCAACCAAAATCCTTAAATCAGATGGATTCACAGCCAAATCTTACCAGACATATAAAGAAGAGCTGGTACCAATCCTACTGATACTATTCCAAAAAAAATGAAAAGGAGAGACTTCTTCCTCCCTCATTCTATGACACCAGCATTACTGGTATCAAAATTTGGCAAAAATGTAATGAAAGAAGAAAACTATGGGCAAATAGCCCTGATGAACATAGACACAAAAATTCTCAACAAATTACCAGCAAACCAAATCCAGCACAAAGCACATCAAAAAGTTAATTTACCACACTCTAGAGGGTGCCTGTAATCCCAGCTACTTGGGAGGCTGAGGTAGGAGAATTGCTTGAGCCCAGGAGGCAGAGGTTTCAGTGAGCTGAGATCATTCCATTGCACTCCAGCCTGGCAGCCTGGGCAACAAGAGTGAGACTCCATCTAAAAAAAAAAAAAAAAAAAAAAAAAAAAATTAATTCACTACAATCAAGTAGGCTTTACTCCTGGGATGCAAGGTTGGTTCAAAAAATGTGATTTACCACATAAACATAATTAAAAATCAATACTACATGATCTTCTCAATAAATGCAGTAAAAGCTTTTAATAAAAAGCAACATCCCTTCATGATAAAACCCTCAACAAACTAGGCATTGAAAGAACATACCTCAAAATAATAAGAGCCATTTGTGAAAAACCCATCACCAACATCATACTGAATGAGCAAAATCTGGAAGCATTCCCCTTGAGAACCGGAAGAGAGTAAGTATGCCTCCTCTCACTATTCCTATTCAACATAGTATGAGAAGTCCTAACCAGAACAATACCACAAGAGAAAGAAATAAAAGGGATTCAGAAAGGAAAAAAAGAAGTTTAACTATCTATCTTTATTAATGATATAATTCCATGCCTAGAAATCCCTGAAGACTACCAAAAGTCTCCCCTGTAACAGATAAACAACTTTAATAAAGTTTCACGTACAACATCAATGTAAAACTTCAGTATCATTTCTATACACCGACAACATTCCAGCTGAGAGCCAAATCTAGAACACAATACCATTTACAATAGACAAAAAATACCTAGGAATACATCTAACCAAGAAAGTGAAGGTCTCTACAAAAAGAATTGCAAAACACTGCTGAAATAAACAATAGATGACACAAACACTTGCAAAAATACTCCATGGATTAGAAAAATATTTCATGGATTGGAAAAAGAAACATCATTAAAATGGCCATACTGCCTAGAGCAATCCAGAGATTCAATGCCATTCCTATCAAACTACCAATGTCATTTTTCACAGAATTAGAAAAAATTTTTGTAAAATTCATATGGAATCAAAACACAGCCCAAAGAGCCAAAGCAATCCTAAGCAAAAAACCAACACGAAGGCATCACATTACCAGGTTATATTATACCAATATAACCACATTATATTACAAGGTTACTGTAATGAAATAGCATGGTACTGGTACAAAAACTGACACATAGAACAATAGAATAAAATAGAGAACCCAGAAATAGAGCTGCACATCTACAGTCATCTTGTCTTCAACAAAGTTGTCAAAAATAAACAATGGGAAAAGAGTCCCTATTCAATTAAATGGTGCTCAGATAACTAGCTCGCTATATGCAGAGGAATGCTACTGGGCCCCTACGTTTCTCCAAAAACAATTAACTCAAGATGAATTAAATACTTAAAGGTAAGACCTCAAACTATAAGAAACCTGGAAGAAAACCTAGTAAGTACCCTTCTCAATGTTGGTGTTGGCAAAAAATTTATAGCTAAGTTCTCAAAAGCAATTGCAACAAAAACAAAAATTGACAACTCAAAACTAATTAAACTGAAGCACTTCTATAGCGCAGAAGAAACTATTGACAAAGTACACAGACAACTTACAGAATGGGAGAAAATATTCACAAACGGTGTGACAAAGGTCTAATGTCCAGAATCTGTAAGGAACTTAAACAAATCAACAACTACAAAATAAATAACGCTTTAAAAAGTGGCCAAGAACATAAACAGATATTTCTCAAAAGAACATATACAAGCAGCCAATAAACATATAAAAAATGTTCATCATCACTAATCATCAGGGAAAAGCAAATCCAAACCACAATAAAACACCATCTCATACCAAGCAGAATAACTATGATTAAAAAGACAAAAAATGAAATATATTGGTGAGGGCTCAAAGAAAAGGGAATACTTATACACTGATGTTGGGAAGGTAAGTTAATTCAGTCACTGTGGAAAGCAGTTTGGACATTTCTCAAATAACTAAAAATGGAACTACCATTTGACCCAGCAATTTCATTACTGGGTATATACCCAAAGGAAATTAAATCATTCTACCAAAGACATTCATGCACTCGTATGTTCGTTGCAACACTATTCACAATATTGAAAATATAGAACAAACCTAGGTGTCCATAAATGGTATATTGGATATAGAAAATGTGGTACCTATATGCCATGGAATACTATGTAGCCATAAAAAAGAACACAATTATGTCCTTTGCAGCAACATGAATAAAACTGGACACGATTATCCTAAGCAAACTAATGCAGAAAGAGAAAATGAAATACCACATCTTCTCACTTATAAGTAGGAGCCAAATATTGGGTACACTAAGACAAACATGGGAACAACAGAATGGGGACTACAAGAGGAAAGAGAGTAGGATGGGAGCAAAGGTTCAAAAACCACCTATTGGGTCTATGATCACTACCAGAGTGATGGGTTCAGTCACACTCCAAACCTCAGCATCATGCAGTATACCCTTCTAACAAGCCTGCACATGTCCCGTTGAATCTAAAATAAAAGCTTAAAAAGCAGAAAAAAAAAAAATCCAAAACAAAAATAAAACAAATTTCAAAACTTTTGCAATATTTGCTAGATTTATAGAGAGGTTCTCCACTTTGTTTCATAAAATATTGCTATCCATAATTTTCAAAAACATGGTCCATGACATAAGCTTTACAAGTTATCAACAAAATTGATTTGAAGGAATACTGAGGAAAAGGTTAATAAAATATTTGATTTCTTTTGTTATTCTTTATTTTTTCACTCTCTTTTCTTAGCAGCACATTCCTGTTCTCCCCCAGCTTTTTTTTTTTAACATTCTGTTTTTTATCTTTTATATCCAGTTGTGTTTTTATTATTATTATTATTATTATTATACTTTAATTTCTAGGGTACATGTACATAACATGAAGGTTTGTTACATATGTGTACTTGTGCCATGTCGGTGTGCTGCACCCATCAACTCGTCAGCACCCATTGACTCGTCATTTACATCAGGTATAACTCCCAATGCAATCCCTCCCCCCTCCCTCCTCCCCCCTCCCCGTAATAGGCCCCGGTGTGTGATGTTCCCCTTCCCGAGTCCAAGTGATCTCATTGTTCAGTTCCCACCTATGAGTGAGAACATGCAGTGTTTGGTTTTCTGTTCTTGTGATAGTTTGCTCAGAATGATGGTTTCCAGCTTCATCCATGTCCCTACAAAGGACACAAACTCATCCTTTTTTATGGCTGCATAGTATTCCATGGTGTATATGTGCCACATTTTCTTAATCCAGTCTGTCACTGATGGACATTTGGGTTGATTCCAAGTCTTTACTATTGTGAATAGTGTCACAATGAACACATGTATGCATGTGTCTTTATAGCAGCATGATTTATAATCCTTTGGGTATATACACAGTAATGGGATGGCTGTGTCATATGGTATTTCTAATTCTAGATCCTTGAGAAATCGCCATACTGTTTTCCATAATGGTTGAACTAGTTTACAATCCCACCAACAGTGTAAAAGTGTTCCTATTTCTCCACATCTTCTCCAGCACCTGTTGTTTCCTGACTTTTTAATGATCGCCATTTTAACTGGTGTGAGATGGTATCTCATTGTGGTTTTGATTTGCATTTCTCTGATGGCCAGTGATGATGAGCATTTTTTCATGTGTCTGTTGGCTGTATGCATATCTTCCTTTGAGAAATGTCTGTTCATATCCCTTGCCCACTTTTTGATGGGGTTGTTTGTTTTTTTCTTGTAAATTTGTTTGAGTTCTTTGTAGGTTCTGTATATTAGCCCTTTGTCAGATGAGTAGATTGCAAAAATTTTCTCCCATTCCGTAGGTTGCCTGTTCACTCTGATGGTAGTTTCTTTTGCTGTGCAGAAGCTCTTTAGTTTAATGAGATCCCATTTGTCAATTTTGGCTTTTGCTGCCGTTGCTTTTGGTGTTTTAGACATGAAATCCTTGCCCATGCCTATGTCCTGAATGGTATTACCTAAGTTTTCTTTTAGGGTTTTTATGGTATTAGGTCTAACATTTAAGTCTCTAATCCATCTTGAATTAATTTTTGTACAAGGAGTAAGGAAAGATCCAGTTTCAGCTTTCTACTTATGGCTACCCAATTTTCCCAGCACCATTTATTAAATAGGGAATCCTTTCCCCATTTCTTGTTTTTCTCAGGTTTGTCAATGATCAAATGGCTGTAGATGTGTGGTATTATTTCTGAGGACTCTGTTCTGTTCCATTGGTCTATATGTCTGTTTTGGTACCAGTACCATGCTGTTTTGGTTACTGTAGCCTTGTAATATAGTTTGAAGTCAGGTAGCATGATGCCTCTAGCTTTGTTCTTTTGACTTAGAATTGTCTTGGCAATGTGGGGTCTTTTTTGGTTCCATATGAACTTTAAAGCAGTTTTTTCCAATTCTGTGAAGAAATTCATTGGTAGCCCAGTTGTGTGTTCATCTATGCTAAGATCCAGTGGATATTTTTCCTGGTAGTTTGAAAGCTGCTCCAAGGTTATTATTCACAGTTCACAGATGGACAATCCACCACTAGAAGTTAGTTGTTAATGCTAGTTTGGAAAGAACTTATGACTCATAAAGTTCCATTGGGAGCAAATTCTTCCTTATCTCCTTCTATTTTTTGAGTAGCCTACAACCTAAGGTCCATGGTTTACTATTACTTTTGCTCCACTGTTATGAATTAAGTACACTTTTCTCAAGTAGGGGCCAAGCGTCCTTTGATCATGAAGAAAGTGATGTTTTGTCCTGTGTTTTGTTCTATTAGTCTTCAAGAGAGTCTTAATAACACATGGTGAAAGTTCCCTTTGTTGTAAGAAAGAAAACGGTTTCATACAATTGATTTGATACAAAGGTTTGTCAGGTTGATGAAGTTCCTTTTTCTGAAGAGATATCACATGCTTATGTGCACAGTTCTACTAGTTTATTTTTTATTGCACAAGTTCTATTCCTGGACAACTTCTCATTCTTTATGGAATGAAAAATTTTTTGGAAATTATTGATTTGCTTTTAAAAAGAACTGTTGACAAAGATTCACCAGAAATACACTGAACCTTTGGCAAAATACAGTCCACACAGCTGGACAACTACTAAAATAATTCCAGGACGGAGATTTATTCAACAGAACAAAGTCTCTTAGGTGCTGTCATTGATAAGAAAACTCACTTCTTCTTCCTTTCCTAAATATGCAGTGTCATGATTAAGAGTATTTTATCACTTCTGTTCTTTCCTAATTATATAAAAATTAAAATAAAAACTTAAAAACAAATATGTCTTCTCTTTAAATGGTTCTTACAGATACAATTGTAATATTTTTATTCAATACTGGTGTGGTTTAAGAGATTGTTTCCATTCATTAAACAATATCCCACCCAAAGAAAACTGGTAGACTATAGGCTTATAATGCAAATAAAGATTTCAGGAATGTAACAACTGACAATTTCCAAATGCAAAGCAGATAAACTTTTTAGAAAGGACATGCAAATATCTCTACTAAGCAAATGCCACAAAACGAAAATATTTTATAGTTTTACTGGAGATACTGATGGGACTTCAGATGTCTCCAAAGTCAACTTTAGTTTCACTGATAACACAAACATGAAGCTGGTGTATATCCAACACTTTCTAGAGTCATGTTCACCAGCAAGCTTGCAATCTTGACTATCTCTGACCAAGGAAAGCAAGCTTTGCATTGTTTCACCAGTGTTAATTATATCTTAATAATCATGATATTCTTTCCAGTTAAATTTGAGAGATTATCTCAACCAATTACTTTTACACTCCCCCTTTGAGTGGTGATTACAGTAGCTCTTCAGTCTGATAAAATCTATAGTATAGGAATGGAACTATAACTATATCCAATCATTGCTTTGATGTAATCCAGCAGATGAGTAAATAATTTATAGCCCCCTTGAGCACACAGAGGTCTACAATGTCATGGTCTCCCATCTCCTACATCACATATTGAGTATCACATATTTGGCCCTGTCCTTAATTAGTCCATGAATAATAAACACCTTTTCAAACCCTCCATGTAATAATCAGCTATAAAAAAATAAATATAGGTCATAATCTGGTTTGTCATCACTAATCATGGTGTCGAAGCTATGATGACCAGAAAGGAACTGGCGAGCATGTGGCATCAGGGGAAGCTGGCCATGCTGAGTAAAGCAGGAGGTGGAGGCACAGTAGAAGGAAGCTCTGCTTAGGAAAGGCCAAAGGCTTTTCAGGCTGTTCCCTTTGTGGTATTATTGAATGAATTAAAAAGTCCTAGATTTGAATACATTTCAAAGGGATCATTGGGTATCTATTATATATCTATATCTAAAACCTATTTTATAAATAATATCCTAGAAAAGAAAATTCTCAAAGTGTGGAAAATAGTTGAAAAACTATCAGAGTCAAGTAATTTTTTCCCACAATGTAGGTTTGTGAAATATTTTTGAATGTTTATATACAAATGTTGTTTTGGTATATTTTGTGCTACTATTACAAATGACCACAGTAATTTATAATGAACAGACATTTATTTCTCACAGTTCCAAAGGTTAAGAAGTCCAAGATCAGTGTGCTGGCATCTGGGCAGGGAATTCTAGCTGCGCCATTACATGGTGGATGGCATCACAAGGCAGAAAGGCAGAGTCATTAGGGGCAGGGAAAAAGAGAGAGAGAAAAAATACAGAGAGAAAGAGAATAGGGCCAAACTTACTCTTTTGTAATGAACCCACTTCTGCAATAATGGAATTAATCCATTCATGAGGGCATAGATTTTATTACCTAATCACTTCTTAAAGGCTCAACCCCTTCTTTCATTTTATTTTATTTTATTTTATTTTACTTTATTTTTTTTTGAGCCAGAGTCTCATTCTGTTGCCAGGCTGGAGGGCAGTGGCGCGATCTCGGTTCACTGCAACCTGTGCCTCCTGGGTTCAAGCAATTCTCCTGCCTTAGCCTCCTGAGTAGCTGGGACTGCAGGCGCATGCCACCATGCCCAGATTATTTTTGTATTTTTAGTAGAGGTGATGTTTCTCCATGTTGGCCAGAATGGTCACCATCTCTTGACCTTGTGATCTGCCTGCCTCGACCTCCAAAAGTGCTGGAATTACAGACCTGAGCCACCACGCCTGGCCCCCTTCTTAATACTATTACAATGACAATTACATTTCAACATAAGTTTTGGGGAGAGCAAACATTCAAACCATAGCAAATATCGTATATTTAATTGAATTACTCGGTTGTTTGTTTCTTCAACAAATATTTGTGCCTTTATTATGTGTCAGGTCCTTATGCATGTGCTATGATGCAAAAGTTAAATTTTTTTGTTTTTTATTCTCAATGTACTTCACTCTTTTGGGGGCTAACATAAATAGATACACATCTATATGTAGCATATATTGCTCATACATATCACTCATTATTTTATTGAAGAAAGATGTAGTAACCATATATTGTGTGCCAATCACTCTATTGGTTACTGTTAAAAAAAATGTTTAAATTAAATTAAAAAAACAGATCTAGAAGAAAGTCATTGTATGCTACAAAATACAGTTGTACTCAGACAAGGATCAATGAACTCCTCTCTGTTACCCTTTTCACCAATTAAAAATATGTATACCTGGCAGAAAAAAAAAATAAGGAATATAGTGTCAAATGTGAAATGCTAGGAAGTGTGCTAACCTGAGGACAAGAAACTGATGTATTATTTCTGTCTTTTATGCTAGCTGTGCAAATCTAAGGATACCTTATATCCTTAGAATGGCTTCACTAGCTTCTGCTATTAAATACCTAATCTTAATGCTACACAGGGACACTCAAAATATGATTAATGTTAGGTTTGTGTTGGAACAATCTTGTAGGAATTCACTACAAGAATACTACAACAGTTTGAAATATAAAAGCCTGATTAAGATGAACTCCTATTAGCTTGTATGGCAGATGAAACTGGTTGACATTCTTCCTGCTTTGGGACCAAGAACAAACTCAGCCACTACTAATGCTAATCGGTCAAAGAAGAGGAGAATCAAGTTGAAAGAGTCTGGTTAATATGTTGTTCATGTAGTGTACATTAACTTTGGAATTATGACATAGAATTTTACCAGGAATCTGCATAAAGGCTGTATATCCAAAATAGTAAAGAAAAATTAAGTAGAATTAATTTTAAAGTGAATGAAGGCAACTTTTAACCACTGTGCTAAATAATTTTAAAATAGTTTGTGAGGTTTCATAGAGTTCTGGTAACAAAACCGTGAGATGCTCTTTCACTATTTTCAAGACTTTTTCATAAAAGTAGACTTAAATTAGTACTGAAACATTTGATTAAGAAAAAAAAACATTTCATTATTTATACATGTATGAAAATACAATTACATGATTATGTTTAGCAACTAGTTATTTGTTACACCTTTTTCAAGGGTTTGACTTTTAATATATGTAGACAAGTAATGTTAGTATATTTATTATGGGATATAAACCAAAGGTGGCTTAAATGCTTGATCAATTCAGTTGGCCAAAGGGGATCCTAACAACAAACTCTATTCACAATCGGACTTCATTCTGATGTCAACAGAGCTCTAGTCGGCCAAGTCTAATTGGATTTTCTACATAAATCAATTGATCAGAGCTTGTTAAGACTGTCAATAACAGTTCTCCCAGTTACTCTCTTTATCCTGCTCTTACATTTATGGCTGTTAAGCTTGTGCTCAAGCAGGGCTGATTGACAGATTCTGATTATACAGGAGAGATTCACCAAACCTACAAAAAAGCAGGTATGTTCTACTATCCAAAATCAAAATAGTTTATGTTTTCCCTTTTTTTTTCCTAAAAGAAATGTTCTGGCATAGTCTTTAGTTATGACAACAAACAAACAAGAAAAACTCAAGTGTAGTGCTTTCCAGTGAGTTGTGATGGACATGAGTTTTGAAGCCCTTGAGCTCTACCACTAACAAGTGGTTCTCTTGGTTTCTCACTGCATCTTTGGTTTGCCATCTGTAAAATCAGGATTCTATGTGCCTACATTTCAAGATGTTGTGTTATGTGAATTAAAAATATAAAATTCTCAACACTATGTTTTATAAATGTTCCAAAAATACTAGTTTTATTTGTATTTCTATTCAAAGTCCCTAACCCTCTCTGAACAAATGTAAATTCTCTCCCTTTTTTCAGTGGGCCAATGATGTAATGTCATTGGCAGTTAGAACAAAGAGGTAAACTATTCTCATAACACAGGCACTGTAATTTAACCAATTAACACTTTTGAGAAAATTTACAAGTTTCTCCATGTTTTGGGATCCGTGTTTTGCTCTAATTTCTAAGCACACTAATGAAAAATGCACCTTTTATTCGAATTAATATTGATAGGTAAGGAAATAACAAGGAGACAATACATTTCTTTTCCTGCTTAAACCTTTACTATTTTGTAAATAAGTTAAAATGATTAAATATTTGGAAAAAAGAAAGATGTTTATTATATATGGAATATGTCAGATCTTTATAAATCTAAGCTTCAATTCTCTCCTTTCCATCTAAAACAAGACACTAAAAAAGAATCATAAGACCCCAACTCTAAAATTTGTGGTTTAATAGATAGATTGTGAAGGAAAAGCAATGAGAAGTTAACATAACACTAGAACAAAAATAATATCACTAATAAAAACATTTTCATATATAAAATGCATTTATTTTGCCACTCTAGTTTAACTCCTTGCCACAAAACCAAAAAAAAAAAAAAAAAAGAAGAAAGATATAACTTACAAGAAAAGTAAAGAATAGTAAGATTGCCATGTCAAACCCAAAATCATGTCAAGTGCTGAATGAAAACTTGTAAAACAAAGACTTTTCACAGAGAATTTTTGACTTCAAAATTACCATGAGCAGTAATAAAAGTTATCCAATCAGTAGCAAGACAATAGACACTCTCTTATTTGTATGGTTCATTATCATTTTCAGTTTTGGTAAATACTATTGTAGTAGATATGAAGGTACTATTAAACCAACAGGGAGAGGAGAGAAGTTTATTCTGAAAATGTATGCTGGTGTGTTACATTGTTGCCCTTATGTTTCTGGGACTTGACTTCTCTTTCTTGAAAATGTATTACTATACCTACTAAAGCATTATACTTCAAATCATCATGCTTATTTGGATATTGTGTAGTTATTAGCCTCCAGCACTGCAAAATTCACACCTGATCCAGATTAAAAGACCCAAATCCCTAAATATTCTAGAATTTTGAAGGGAAGGCTGATGACATAATCTGTTACCTGAATAACTTGAAGATAATAATTATTCCTTCTAAACCTCTGGCACTTAATCTGTAAAATGATAGTGTGATCTTACTTATAGTGTGCTATGAAAATTAAATGTGCAAATGATCACAAACTGTTTAGAATGATGATGACTGGCAGTTAGTATTAGCTAAATAAATTATATATGCAGTACTCACATGACCCAAATTGAGATATTATTGTATGTAGGATCACCTCCATGTCTTCTTTTTAACTTATGTATTAATTCCTCCTCTTCCTTCTTTACTTATTCCTTTAATTTAAGTGAAACTTTTGCATCTATTATAAATCTGTTGCACTTCTTCACAGTTTCTGAAGTTTTTTGTGTTTCAGATATGTTATGAGAGAATCCCACTCCTCAGATTTGGGATTCCTTAATTTTATCCTGAGCTGTTTCAGTTATGGCCTTTGACTAGTATTTGGTTTAATTTTGTTTCTCTATTATCTTTTTCCCTACAACATTAACATTTTGTTAACAATTTATGCTTTTTAGAGAATAAAATGGATATGTTAACATTTAATTTTTTGATACAGATTATATTTACCCTAATTGTCAAATGTTTCATCTGTAATACACTTAGGAAGTTTTTGTTGTTGTTATTGTTGTTTTTTGAGATGGAGTCTCTGGCTTTGTTGCCAGGCTGGAGTGCAGTGGCACAATCTTGGCTCATTGCAACCTCTGCCTCCTTGGTTCAAGCGATTGTCCTGTCTCAGCCTCCTAAGTAGCTGGGATTATAGGTGCGTGCCACTACACCTGGCTAAGTTTTGTATTTTTAGTAAAGATGGGGTTTCACCATGTTGGTCAGGCTGGTCTCGAACTCCTGACCTCGTGATCTGCCCGCCTCAGCCTCCCAAAGTGCTGGGATTACAGGTGTGAGCCACCGTGCCCAGCCAGGAAGCATTTTTATGCCACTTTTCTTTTTTTTTTTTTTTTGAGACGGAGTCTCGCTCTGTCGCCCAGGCTGGAATGCAGTGATCGAATCTCGGCTCAATGCAAACTCCGCCTCCCAGGTTTATGCCATTCTCCTGCCTCAGCCTCCCGAGTAGCTGGGACTACAGGCGCCCGCCACCACGCCCGGCTAGTTTTTTTGTATTTTTTTTTAATAGAGACGGGGTTTCACTGTGTTAGCCTGGATGGTCTCGATCTCTTGACCTCATGATCTGCTCGTCTCGGCCTCCTAAAGTGCTGGGATTACAGGCTTGAGCCACTGCGCTTGGCCTTATGCCACTCTTAAAGGCTTTTTAAAATAAAAATCTTAAATAACTTCCTTTAAATGTTTGGTGAGAATTTATTGTTTATATTCTAAATTAGCTTCCTATTTGAAATTAATTTTAAGCAAAATTGATAAGGAAAATATTAGTCCTTAATCCAAAAAGAGTATATTTGTGGTAAATGCAATTCTGATCATAAGAACTAAGCTACTGATGATTGTGTCTTCAAAACGTGGTTGTCTACTGCCCCAACCTGGCCTGCAGTCGCTGCTTTTCGGCCCTGGTCTCAGGTCCGCCCTACTCAGATAGCTGCAAGCTAGAGAAGTCGATGACTCTGTTGTCCATGGATTAAGTTAATGCACAAGTAAAAGTCTCTTTCTTCTTGCCTTCACTGCCTCTGCTTCTAATTTTAGAATTATTTGTGAATTCTAATGGAAAAACACCTTCTGATGATATTGTCATCTCTGTATGTGTTTGTGGGCTCCTCAGCTGTGGTATTGTCAACAACTTTTTCCACCTCTGCTGTCAAGTTCCTTGTATTCATGTATTCCTGTATGTAATTCCTCAAGGTCTAACTGATGTAGCAAGGTACAGTTTATTCCCATAAGTAAAAAACACAAGTTTATATGATCACATACATACATGAAATCCAGAGAATGGTGTCGAAAAATTTTGTGCTTGCTTTTTCGTTTTTAATATCTTCCCTCAGGCACCTGTGAATCCCCATCAGTCTACACTGCTATCTGTCTGAGACATTAGGGGGTTCCTTCTTACTGTAATCCTTTTTTCTTTCTTTAACTCACAATAGTCTTCTTAGACTTTTACCCCCTTAGAGTCTCATTTCTTCCTCTCAAACTTGACTCAAGCTCTCTCTTTTCTCTTTAAAGAAGCAGAAGAGGAAATAGCTTCAGATCCTTCAGGCTTCTCATTAGGGGTCTGAGGAATGAGGGAAGAATGAACAGAAACTGTCCAGTCAAACTTGAATCAATATATAAAACACATGAAATATTGATATTGTTCATATCAACTGTTACTCCTCTTGTTAATTTTTTTTTTGGTTGTTGTTTTTTGTTTTTGTTTTTTTAGCTAAGGCTGACACAATTACTGTCGTATTTCTTTTTTTTTTTTTTATCTTAACAAAGACCTTCTTTTATTTTCCTAGCTTCATGTGAATCTGGGCCTTAGAAGGTGTTAAAACGCCTTGGTGCATGAATTGGGTGAGAAGGTTAGCAAATTCCATACTAATGTACATCATTTCAGTGAGATTCTTAGAAGCAGGGAAACTAAACTGTTATTTCCATTTATCAAGTTAATTTTTAAAAATATAATATTTTTCCCTAAAGTTGTAAAAGTGAAAGATAAATAAAATGAAAATCATATGTTTTTGAAATAAAAAAATATATTAACTAGGTACAATAAATCTATTGTGAAGCCTGCCATAAATACTAGAACATGTTTTGAAGGGAATTTAAAAACAACATATATAGTATGTCATAATGCCAAAATTAACTGCCAGCCAAACTATTTGAGGTACTCTTTGGGGATATCTCATAACGAATTCTAAATTTATTCAGCAAAATATAAAATTAAGAAGTTTTAAAGCCAAAGAATAAACTTTGAAAATTATTTTTTTTTTCTCTTTGAAATGGAGTTTCATGTTGTTGCCTGGGCTGGAGTGCAATGGCGAGAGCTCAGCTCACTCCGACCTCCGCCTCCCGGGTTCAAGAGAGCCTCCTCCCTCAGCCTCCTCAGGAGGCTCCTCTCTCAGCCTCCTGAGTAGCTGGGATTACAGGCGCTCACCACCACGCTAGTTTTTTGTGTTTTTAATAGAGATGGGTTTCACTGTGTTGGCCAGACTGGTCTTGAACTCCAGACTTCGTGATCCGCCCCCGCCTCGGCCTCCCAAAGTGCTGGGATTGCAGGCGTGAGCCACCACGACTGGGCCTGAAAATTACTTTTATAGATGGTTGTTGATTAACCCAAGAAGTCAATGAAAACCGGTCCTCAGTTTCTTATATTTTTATATCCTTTCTGATTTGTTTTCTTTCTTCAAATAAATAGCCTATTCTGCTTGAATTCAGGGACATAACTGAGGGTGTTGTCAAGTTTAGCCTAAAGCTGCCTCCTTACCTACTTTAATTTTGTTGTTAGAAGGTGTAAAAACCTTAGAAGATTTCTCTGTGCATTGTGAAATATAACCTAAAGGGAGTTGTAAACAGACTGTAGCCTATTGTGCCAATCACTGAGTTTTGGCTAATCAAAGGTGGCCAACTGTTCAAACTGTGTTCAAGTAAGGCAGACATAAAGCTGTAACCAATTTGGCTGTCTGTACTTCACTTCCATTTTCTGTAAGTCACTCTCCTTTTTCTGTTCATAAAGAGTTTCTGAACTTACGCTGGCTCGGGAGACTGCCCTATTCATGAATCATTCTTAGCTCAATTAAACTCTGTTAAATTTAATTCAGCTATAGTTTTCTTTTAACAGATGACATTAGAAGTGGGATCTAAAGTTGAGCTTCCAGGAAGTGCCAGGAGCGCGGAGTGACTAAGTGAGGTACCAGCCGGGCCCATTATATTCATTGCTCTCTCACAGCACCTGGGGAATGGGGTAAGTTCTCTCTCTGATTCCAAAGCTCCACAGATTTGTGTTTTGAGCTCTCAGTTTCTTTGAGCACATTTCTGATCCAAACTGGGTTTAGAAGTCATGACAGAAAATGGGCTAGGTCCAGAATCAGACTGGATCTGATACTTAACTGCCTTGGATCCAGTTAGAGTCCTCTTATGTCTGACTGGGTCAGAAAGAAACTAGTAATAAATGGCAATATTACAAGGAGTGTAAAATTTGGTTTTTGAAAATTTGCAGGGAATTTTGTGTTCCATTCCCTTTGTTTCTTCTTTCTTGCATATTTAGGTAGGGAAAAAAACATTGGTTAAGTTGATCAAGTGGATCTTCAAAATGACTCAGGATTTTTCTCGGCCACTTTGCCAACCAGGGCAATCTCCACAGCCAGCAATGCCCTGGCCCTGCTGTGGGAGGCACCCTGCCCATTCAGCCTCGCTGTGTTACAGCCTGTACCTGTATTTGGCAGGTAAGCTCTTGTCCTGCTTCCAAAAAGAATGGAGATACGCTGACAATTTGAAGGGTGAGGATGGCAGAGAAGAATTTTATGGAGCGATGGAACAGCTCTCAGTGGAGAGGGGAATTTAAAAACAACATATATAGTATGTCATAATGCCAAAATTAACTGCCAGCCAAACTATTTGAGGTACTCTTTGAGGATATCTCAGTGGAGAGGGGACATGAGGGTGGTCCCCCACCCACGCAGTCAGGTGGTTTCTCCCAATGTGGCTGAATCTGGGGCTTTTAATGGGCTCAGAATAGGGGAGTGCATGCTGATAGGTTTGGGAGTATGCAAAAAGGTTAAAACAAAAGCACCACTCAAAGGTGGGCATGACAGTGTAAAAAACCAATGAGGGAAGGGTAGGTATATGTAAAATAGGTGAAGGGTAGAGATCAATCAAAGGAAAGCCTGGCAAACAGGAAGACAGGTCCTCAATCAGGTCAAAGAATTTACCTGGGACTGTCTTCAGCTTGAAGGTGAGGTTTTACTGGGGACCCATTCCTGTCTGCCTATTTGTTCGCCTCCTGCTGCTCTCATTTCTCCCATTTGAAGAGGTACATCTAAATGCTGTTAGGATACAGATGATGAGCAATCTTAACTGCTTCCTGCTGACAGGGGTGTTGTTTTGGGAAGGCAGCACTCAGATCTCCCTCAGAGGTCTATCTAAGGGTCCCTGGTAAAAGAGAGCCATCATCCGAGGCTCCAGTTGCATGACCGTTTGAAGTTTGATGGCCTGAAGGTGAGAAGAGACAAACTAGGTTATTAGGAGACATGGATCAAAATGAAACAAAGGGGTAAAGTTAGCTTAAAAATCCTGAGGCTGCCAGCATGCCGAGATAACTGGTGGGCTATAGTTGTGCCAGCTAAGATGTTGGTGTATAGGGCTTAGCTTTGGTTAGGTTCCTTGGCTTTATTTTCCCAAACAAAGAAACCTTTGGTTTATGGAAACCCATTTACCTCTATCATCTAGCAGGATTTACAGGATAATTGCCCAGAACTAGAATATTGATTCAGATTTTTACATTACCTATCCCTTTGGTTTCTTCTGAGCTGCAGCCAGAGATCACTGATTGGTTCACAGGAATGAGCAGGGTTAGTCTAAAATGTAGGTAAAAACTTAAAAACAGCTAATAGAACTAGAACTTAATGTTGTGTATGTTTTTAAACATAATTTTTCTCTCTCCAGTTCTCATTTTTGTTAAAAGCAAATCATGATAGGACTGAGTTGTTTGCAAAATAAACTTTAGTTTTACATTTGGCCTAATTATTTGCATAAAAGTGCCGCAAGAATAATTTTTTTTTCACATAGGTTCTTTAAATTGGCTTTGATGAAACTCAATTCTACAAAGAATCTCAGATAAAACCTTTTAAAGTTGAGTCCAGTCATAGGTTTGTTCCCTCAAATACGAGTGGGGGAAATTCCTCTCTCTTGAGGTCCGAAGATAGGTCGGGGCTCTTGGGCCTATTAGAAAGTGACATTGTTTACTCACCACAGGTTAGGAACCTCAAACAGGGAGTGTGTAGATACAGAATCAGGTCAGTTTTCTCAAGAGGCTTTTATTGGCTCTGTAAGTCTAGCTTAATACCCTGAAGGAAAGCTTGCCATTTCAGTCAAAGCCTTCATAGAACAACCAGTTTCTGCAATTGCATCCTGTTGCAAAAGAAAATGGATTGTTATTGCACTGATGCAAATAACTATATCTCCATAAGTTAAGAATACTCACAGTTTCCAAATTCTGGAGGTTCCAGGCAGAGAGGAACAAATATGCTCCAAATTTTGTTCACAGGATTATAACTTATTCAATTGTTAAAAGCTATAGATTGCTCAAAAGAAAAAGTTTCCTTGACTCTGACAAACAAAACAAAGATCAGCAATGTTTTAAGCAAAAAGTTAAAAAAGATTGTTTTAGTTTTCTGCTGGTTCAGTCTATTCAGTGAACTCTTGTTCTGCCTGATATTCATGAGCATTTCAGCTCTTTATGAGTCTTGTATGTTTTTCTTTTATTCCAATGTCACAGTCTCCAAAGTCATCACATACATGCATTTGAGAGCAGCTATAATATTCAAAGCCCTATAGCTCATTATAAACCATCTTTTGATCAAATCGAGATAACAATTGTCTGTGAATGACAACATGTCCAGGCAGTGAGAGTCAAAAACACAATTGACAAGGAAATTGGTTATTTATGTGGTTTACAATAACTTAACACAATAAGCTTAATTATGATTACTAGCATATACTCAGATGTTAGAATTTTAGAAATCCCATACAATTTTGGAATATATGTTAATATTATTCACTAAAATATAACCTGAATAAAATTAAACCTTATTTTCATTTTAGAAATCCCATGTAACTAAACATGTCAAATAATCCTGTTTACCTCTCTTTTGGATGCTCCAGGGGGCCTCTGTGGTATTCAAAAGTTAGGGGTTAGAAAAGACAATTTTTGAAGATGAAATTTGATTTTGTGAAGCCCGCTAGGTATGCTAGAGATTTAAAACACTTGATATTATGAAATAGAATTCCAGATTACTATGTTATTTATTTAGCCAAAATGAAGACTCAAAAAATTTTTAAGAAGGCAAAAACCTTTACTTGTTGTATTAATTAGGGTTCTTTAAAGGAACAGAACTAATAGAATATATGTCTATATGAAGGGGAGTTTATTGGGAGAATTGACTCACACCATAACAAGGCGAAGTCTCATGACAGACATCTGCAAGTTGAGGAACAAGGAAGCCATTGGTGGATCAGTCTGAGTCCCAAAACCTTAAAAGTCAGGAAGCCAACAGTGTAGCCTTCAGTCTGTGGCTGAAGGTCTGAGAGCCCCTGGAAAATTACTGGTGTAAGTCCAGGAGTCCTACTGCTGAAGAACTTGGAGCCTGATGTTCGAGGGCAGGAAGCATTAACACGGGAGAAAGATGGAGGCTGGAAGACTCAGCAAGTCTTCTCCTGCCTACTTTTCCTTTCATCTTCTCCTGCCTACTTCATTCTAGCTGCACTGGCAGATGATGACATTGTGCTTACGCTCATTGAGGGTGGGTCTGCCTCTCACAGTCCATTCACTCAAATGTTAATTTCAATTTCCTTGGGCAACACCCTCACAGACATACCCAGGAACAATACTTTGCATCCTTTAATCCAATCAGGTTGACACTAAATATTAACCATTGCATTCATTATGAGGGAAGACTTAGCTTTCCAATCAATCTGTCTCCTGTCTTCTTCTTTCCTTTTTTTGGTAGTTTATTTACAAACAAACATCTCTCATTATCCTTTAATACTATGTGAAAATCTTGTTCAAGAGAAAGAAAGTCAAATTTCACCCTGGCATTAGTCCACTATTAATGTCAACCCCAATTTTTTTAATAAAAATTTTTCGTTACATGATTTCTAAAAACAAAAATCTGTACTTTTTGATAAAGGAGACTCAGCTTTCCAAAAAGTCGAAAGACCTGACACAGCGTGAGACGGGATCTGTCTCTTCTTTTCTTTCTCTTTTCTTTTCCTTTCACAGTTTACTCAAAAGGTGAATAAAAATATTTTACTATGTCTTATAAATACTACACAAAAATTTTGTTCAAAATAGAAAACCAAATTTTACTTTTATATTAGTGTGTTATCAATACTAAAACTAATTTTAATAAAACCTCATAAATTTATCAAATCTGCCATCTTTTAACCATACTATATTTCGATACATCTTTTGTTTTACATTTTCCCTCTACTTTCTATATTCATCTTGTTTTATCTGTTGTTTTTACTTCTTCAGTTTTAAACCTTTAAGTAACTTCAAACCAGACAAGATTTTCAACACACACATATTATTATGCTTTTATGACTTTTCTCATCAAGCAGATATCTTTCTTTTGTTTATATATTCTGTATACAGAATTGTTTCTCTCATATCTAGTTTTTGAATCTTAGTAACCCTGATTTCTAGTGGAAAGTTGAGTCTCCGTTATCAAAGAGTACAGGTTGTTGTTATTGGAAATCTTTTAATTATCACTTTGGCTAAATGAATGACTATTGTTTCATGGTGGCCTGTGATCCTATTTTGGTCAAGTGTTTTAAACCTTTGACATATTTGACAGGGCTTCTAAACCCAAATTTCAACTTCAAAGTTGTCTTTCTTGACCTCTAATTTCGGGATGCTACAGAGGGCTCCTGAAGCATCCAAAAGTAAGATCAACAGGATTATTCAAAATGATAAGTTAAAGTGAGCAGACTCTTTTTGACCTATTTGTTTTTAGTTGGTTCGGCTTATGGGGACCCTGGCTAAAGAGCACACTCCAAATTCTTGGTATTATTCTTCTGATAGTCATAATAGTGTTCTCCCTGGGGAACTTTATTATCCCTAAAGTTTTAAATATTTGCATGCAGCCATCTCTAGAATATCTAATGGCCTCCCTTCAACTGCGACGACAAGAGCAGAGATAAATATGTGACCATGAGGGCACTATAACCTTTGAATGACCTGCGGAGGCTGGAATCCCAAAATGATGGTAACTGAGAGTGATATTACGGCCCTAAGTTTTGGTCACACTCTCACCTAAATGAGAACCTGACCAAAAGGAGAAAATTCTTAAACAAAATTTTGGGGCGCCATGCACTAGGCCCCAACAGACCAGACCAAACCAAAATAGAATCAGTTATGCTAAATCTGACATAGCCAAACTAAGACTTTAAGGAAGCACATAGATCCTAAAACAGATCAGGTTTTGTTTTTCCCCTGTAAACAGAACATTCCAGCTAATATGGGTTGGCCATGTCCCCACCCAAATCTCATCTTGAATTGTATCTCCCATAATCTCCACGTGTTGTCAGAGGGACCTGGTGGGAGGTAATCGAATCATGGGGCAGGTCTTTCCTGTGCTGTTCTTGTAATAGTGAGTAAATCTCAGAAGATCTGATGGTTTTATAAAGGGGAGTTCCCTTACTCAAGCTCTCTCTTGCCTGCCACCATGTAAAAAGTGACTTTGCTCCTCCTCTGCCTTCCACCATGATTGTGAGGTGTCCTCAGTCATGTGGAACATGAGTCCCTTAAATCTCTTTTTCTTTACAAATTACTCAGTCTTGGGTATGTTTTTATTAGCAGCTTGAGAACAGACTAATACACCTTCATAAGGGCACCCTCTACTCTTGCTGTTACAAAACCAACCAACCAACCAACCAACCAACCAACCAAACAAACAAACAAACTGTGAAGTTCTTGTTCCCTTAAATTCAGCCTAAAGATTTCTGTATGTTGTGAACTATAACCTACAGGTAGTTGTAAACAGACTGTAGTCTACTCTTGTTCTGAAGGTGGCCAACTGTCCAAACTGTGTTCAAATAAGGCAGATGCCACGTTGTAACCAATTTGACTGTTTCTGTATCCAATTTCCATTTTCTATGCATTGCTTTCCTTTTGTCTGTCAATAAGTCTTCCACCAAGTGGCTTCCCTGGAGTTCCTGAACCTACTCTGACTCAGGAGCCTGCCCAATTTGTGAATTGTTTTTGGCTCAAACTCTGTTAAATTGAATTCTGCTAAGGGTTTTCTTTTAGCAAGGGGCAAAACCATCAGAAAACATCTTACTGACATAGGTTTTCCAACTGAAAAAATGTAAATATTTTCCCATTTCATTGATATAATTTCCTGTTTAATGCTTAGTAATAGATTTCTCAGTAGGAATAACTCAGAACAATTTTAGTCCCCATATAATCTTCTAATAAATGAACATCCTGTCATATCATGACATAATCATCAAGGTTCTCAGTTTAATTGTGTGGCAGTGTTGGAGGACTTTCACCACAGTGTACAGTAACAGAGAGGTAAAAAATCAAAGTGAGTGTTTACCTACATGAAATGTTTTATGAATTTAAAAAGTTACCAGTGTAAACAATTTGGTTTATTACTGAGTCATTTTCTATCTGCTCTGTAATTCCTAAAAATATTGCAGTGATTTACTATGTTGTTGGCATTTGCAGACAACTATTTAGTATGTTTTCTTTCTATGTGCTGCTTTTCAAATAAGGAAATCATGTTTTACTCACATTTACCACAACTTAACTACCATCCCTCTGAATTTTATAAGTCTACTGCTTATTTTGAAACACTCATTATTGGTTGAAAATATGTAAGTGGCATACTAAGTAGTTCAATATCCAATCTTTTAATTTTATAATTAGAATGCATTCAAGCTGTGCTTCTGCATTTTCCTAATGCCCTAAACACTAAAATGAAGTGTACTCTGAAATCATACATTAAACAGAAAATCTTTGAATTAGTAACTTAAAGTTTAGCTTTATACACCAAGGAGTTTTAGTCATTAGCAGGTAATTTAAATTCTTTCTTCTCCCCACCCCTTTTGCTCCAGGGAATGTTAAACTTGTTTTTTCAAACCTTCCTTCTGAAATATGAGGGGCAAAAATAGTACAAAATCAGAATTCCAGGACACACAAAAATCCTTCAGCAACCTTGAGTCCTTTATTTTAGCTGTTTGCATCTTTCTTCTGTGTAAGGATAACTGGGTGGTCATCAGCAAGGCAGAAACAGAGTCTAAGAAACTGGATCTAGAAAGAGTGAACTGGCATATTAGGGGTTATTTTCCTTTTACCTCCTAATATGGTAACCAAATCTCATCTACTCCCCAGGTGTCAGGGGAGGGTCCTAGTAGGCAGTGATTGGATCATGGGGGTGGATTTTCCTATCCTGTTTTCATGATAGTGAGCTCTCACAAGATCTGAGGCTTTAAAAATTTGATACTTGCCCCTTTACCTCTGTCTCTCTCCTGTCACCATGAAAGATGTGCCTTGCTTTCCCTTCGCCTTCTGCCACTGTGAATGTAAGTTTCCTGAGGCCCCCCCAGCCATGCAGAGCTGAGTCAATTAAACTCTTATCTTTATAAATTTTCCAGTCTCAGGTGTTCTTTATAACAGTGTGAATGTAATAATACATCTCCTGTACTGGTGTGATGGGTCTGCTATAACAAAGTATGATGAACTTTGTCTTCAACAATAGAAATTTACTTTCCCACAAATCTGGAGACCAGAAGTCCAGGATCAGGGTGTGTGAAGGGCTGGTTTCACCCTTGGATCTCTCTCTTTGGCTTGCAGATAGCCATATTCTTCTGTCTTCACATAATCATCCTTCTGTGTGTGTTTATATCCTAATTTCCTCTTCTTAAGAGGACATGTGTCACATTGGATTAGGAGGTACACTAACGGCTGCATTTTAACTGAATTATCCTTTCACATATGATATCTTCAAACACAGTCACATTCTGAGATACCAGGGGTTAGGACTTCAACATATAAATTTGGGGGAGATACAGTTTAGCCCATAACACCTCCAAACAGCTGTCTCATCATGACAAAATAATTGTAACACAACCTTACTCCATGTTGGCTGTGATGGGGCATGAGGCCTAAGGTTCCCCTGGTGCTCTGGTTCATAAAGACAATAGTAGGACTCACATTCCTTTAGAAACTGGGGATCATTATAACAAAAACTCTAATCATAGAAAAGTTTGCCCAGTTGAGTGGATGAACCCCTGATCTTAATAGCCACATATAGCCTTGAGATTTCATAATCTTTCCTGTCAAAATAAATGCATGATTCAGAAATGGTAATATTTTCTATGAATTCAGTGTGGATGGGGCCTGACATAGATGATATAGAAAAATGAAGATTAAATGTGCCTTGTGAAGTATTCATAGGCTTTACTATCAAGCACAAAAATACATGACTAAGTGCTTTTTCAAGTTTTTGCTAAGCCTGA
The DNA here is from genome assembly GCF_024542745.1 of Macaca thibetana thibetana. Lineage (NCBI taxonomy): Eukaryota > Metazoa > Chordata > Mammalia > Primates > Cercopithecidae > Macaca > Macaca thibetana. Next base: position 131,478,935 of record NC_065583.1, on the reverse strand, counting down.
TATTTGAAGAATGTTCAAAGATGTTTTCCTGATATGTGAATGTTATGAGTTTTGCTGATGGAATAACATATTTCGCACAAGTTAAGGTCTTGTACACAAATATATAATTTATAATCACTCCATTTTTTCCCCACCTAGTAAATTTTCCTACCTGATAAATAACTGCATACACTTTTTGTTCTAATTTATAAATGTTGGCTGTAAATACTGAATTGCTGAGATCAGCATTATGCCAAAATTTAAATGTAGAAGCTGGAAAATAAACAGTTACAAAATTAAAAAATGTTTTAAATAGAATAGCCTAGGCTACTAGATCTTCTACATTGAAAACCACTCCTGTAAAAAATATGTGATGTGGGGGAAGTTTTTTTGGATAATCTCAAGTAAACATCCTCCTGTGATTCCCAGGGCTGCCATCAGTGATATGCCTCTATGGGCTCTGTCCTCTCACACTGGTGTTTTTGACTTTGTAATTTGTCACCCAGCCTTTATCTTAAGACAGTCCCCAAAATGCAATGATGACACAAGCAACAACAAATATTTCTCCCTAAATATCAAAGGGCTGAAGCGAGGCAGTGGGGATAAAATCCTTGCCATTTTAAAAGTATTACTCTTCCACCTTTATGAAAAAAAAAAAATATATATATATTTTTATATATATATATATATATACACACACACACACATATACACTCTAGCCTTGTGAAATCCTGTGATATGGTTTGGCTCTGTCCCCAGCCAAATATCATATTGAATTCCCACATGTTGTGTGGGAGGGCCTTGTGGTAGGTGATTAAATCATGGGGGTGGTGGGTCTTTTCCATGCTGTTGTCATGATAGTGACTAAGTCGCACAAAATCCAGTGGTTTTAAAAACGGGAGTTTCCCTCCACAAGTTCTCTCTCTTTGCCTGCTGCTATCCACTTAAGATGTGACTTGCTCCTCCTTGCCTTCTGCCATGATTGTGAGGCCTCACCAGCCATGTGGAGCTGTAAGTCCATTAAACCTTTCTTTTGTAAATTGCCCAGTCTGGGGTATGTCTTTATCAGCAGCATGAAAACGAACTAATACATCCTGCTACATCATCCTCCATCCTACCAGAAAACTGGATTTCACTGGAGCCTTGCACAACTGGATTTTTAACCAAGTCATGTTGTATTCCTAAAAAATTATAGCCTCAGTTTAAAAAATATTGAAACTATGTAGCTCCAATGTCTACTACATCCCTAACTTTAAAACCGTTACAACTCTGTGGCAGAACTCACTTACAGCTAAAGTGAAAATGGAAAATTTCACTGAAAATTGTCCTAACCTAAAACTGTTCTTTAGTAGTGCCACCCTTTTTACTAACTGGCTAATAAGTCCACCTGCATTTCTTATATTTCTTATACAGTAAAATTCCCATCACTTCAGATAATTTTGCTTATAGTTTTTTCTTCACCAAGAAGTCCTGCATGCAGTTTCTACCTTGGGCCAATCTCAAAGCTTCCCTCCATCACATCTCCCTCCTTAGTTCCTGTTGTCAGCCTCTATCACTGGAGAAAATATTACTTAGCAATCCTTTTGCATCTGTTTCTAACAGCTTTCTTCTTTCCCTGAGAAGTTATTCTAGACTTTCTACTGTTTCACAGGGTATCTGTCTTATTCCTTTACACCTTGGATCCCTCAGAGAAGGAAAACTTGTTTTACGTTTCACAGAGAAATGAAGATTATTGGGTGGGAATCTCATATAGTTTGGATCTGTGTCCCCACCCAATCTCATGTCAAATTACAATGTCCAGTGTTGGAGGTGAGGCCTAGTGAGAGGTGACTGGGTCACGGAGGCAGAGTTCTCATGAATGGCTTAGCACCATCGCCTGTTGCTATCCTTGTGATAGTGAGTGAGTGGATTCTCATGAGATCTGGTTGTTTAAAAGTGTGTGGCACTTCACCCTCTCTCATCTGTTCCTGCTCCAGCCATGTAAGATGTTCCTGCTTCTCCTTTGCTTTTTGCCATGCCTGAAAGTTTCCTGAGGCCTCCCCATAAGTCAAGCAGATGCCAGCCTCATGCCTCTTGTACAGCCTGTGGAACTATGAACCCACTAAATGTGTTTTCTTTATACATTACCCAGTCTTAGGTATCTTTTTGTAGTAATGTGAGAATTAACTAATACATAATCCAAATTTCTTACCCTTAACCTAAAAACCAATTGATATCTGGCCTATACCTTCCTTCAAGTCTCTAATATATCTTGTTCCTCCTATCAGTGGCTGGTCTGCATGTATGGTAAATCCCAAGCTTACTCTTTTGTTTTCTTTCTTTTCTTTCTTTCTTTCTTTCTTTCTTTCTTTCTTTCTTTCTTTCTTTCTTTCTTTCTTTCTTTCTTTCTTTCTTTCTTTCTTTCTTTCTTTCTTTTCTCTTTCTTTCTTTCTTTCTTCCTTTCTTTCTTTCTTTCTTTTCTCTTTCTTTCTTTCTTTCTTTCTTCCTTTCTTTCTTTCTTTCTTTTCTTTTTCTTTCTTTCTTTTTCTTTCTTTCTTCCTTCTCCTTCCTTCCTTCCTTCTTTCCTTCCCTTTTCCTTCCTTCCTTCTTTCCTTCTCTTTCTTCTTTCTTTCTTTCTTTCCTTTCTTTCTTTCCTTCTTTTTCTTTCTTTTCTTTCTTTTTCTTTCTTTCTTTTTCTTTCTTTCCTTCCTTCTCTTTCTTCCTTCTCTTTCTTTCTTTCTTTCTTTCTTTCTTTCTTTCTTTCTTTCTTTCTTTCTTTCTTTTTTTTTTTCTTTTTTTCTTTTTCTTTCTTTCTTTCCTTCCTTCCTTCCTTCTTTCCTCCCTCCCTCCCTCCCTCCCTTCCTTCCTTCCTTCCTTCCTTCCTTCCTTCCTTCCTTCCTTCCTTCCTTCCTTCCTTCCTTCCTTCCTTCCTTCCTTCCTTCCTTCCTTCCTTCTTTCCTTCCTTTCTTCCTTCCTTCCCTCCTTCCTTCTTCCTTCTCCTCTCTCTCTTTTTCTCTTTTTTTGGAGTTAACTCTCTCATTGCCCAGGCTGGAGTGCAATGGCACAATCTCAGCTCACCGCAACCTCCTCCTCCTGGGTTCAAGCAATTCTCCTTCCTCAGCCTCCCAGGTAGCTGGGAATACAGGCATGTACCACCTCACCTGGCTAATTTTGTATTTTCAGTAGAGATAGGATTTCCCCATGTTGGTCAGGCTGGTCTAGAACTCCTGAAATCAAGTGATTCACCCACCTTGGCCTCCCAAAGTGCTGGGATTACAGTTGTGAGCCACTGCACCTGGCCCAAGCTTACTTTTTCTTTAGGAATTTTTCTCATCAAATATCTCCCCCTCCTCTGAATGTGTAATCTCTCCTTTTCTCTAGTGTTTCCCCTCACTCTCAAAACAAACCTAACTCTTCCTCATCTTTTAAACAAAACCATTCTTTAACTCCATTTTGCACTGTAATCTTATTTCTCCCTCCTTCTCATTCACATATTTTTAATGGAGTAACTACCACTTTTTCACCTTCTCAAAACTCATCAGCAAGAGCAATCTGTCCATCTAACTTCTTCCAAACCGCTCTTTCTTAGATTGTCAGTGCCAATGGAAGTGCCACATCCAAAGGTCACCTGTAAAGACTTATTTTTATTGGCTCCTGTGTGACATTATTAATGCTAAACAGTTTTTTTGTGCATAACACTATTTGCATGCTTGGTAACCTCATTCTGGGTTTTCTTCTATTTATACCTTCACTTTTCTCCCAGTCTTAGTTCCTTGCTCCTCTTCTACCAGTGACTGAAATGCCATTCTTTCTGTTTTGTCTTTGAATTTCTTGTGTACATCTACATCTTTGAAATTACCTGTTGTCCTCTCATGCTTCCTCTACTGCCTGCTTCCTGGTAGTTCTCAAATCATAATAACCAGCTCTAATTCTTGTAGAAATCTGCATTGTGTTAGGCAAATGTGATAGCCACTACACAATGGAAAACTATGCTATCTCACCCAAATCTCCTTCTCTCTTTCCTTCTTTCTCTCTCTATCTCTCTCGCTGTAATCTACATTTCATAAACAGTATCACTAGGTGCATATTAGGTAAAGGGAGTTTTAAGAGCCCGGTTGGTGGAGTAAGACAGCCCAGATTCAAATTTCTGTATAGAAGATGAGCTACTTAACCACTCTTAGTCTTAGCTTCTATGTGTGAAAAATGCATAATAACATAGCCAACTTAGCTTGTTGATTCTAAGGATTAGATGTAATAATTTAGGAAAGTGCTTAGCACAGAGCCTGGCACATAATTAGTTGTCAAGAAAATTTGTTTACCCCCTATTGTAATAAGAATAAATACTAAATGCAGTAAAAATAATTTAAGGAGTCATCCAAGTCGGAAACTTGGGGCACATCCCAGACTTCATCTTCCCTCTGAGTCCCAGGCCCCATTAGCCACTTAGGCTTACCCACTTTTACCTTCATCATACTGACTGTCATTATTTATTAACACTCCTCCATTTGCTCTGCCAGCATCACAAGGCAGTATCTTACACTTTGCTTGGACTGTTGCTATAGCATCAAATTGATTTTGGCATTTCTAACATATCACACCTCTCTCCCTTCTAATGTATATTGGTGCCAAGTAATCTTTATAAAAGGAGCACATTTTATTATATTACTATACCATGTAAAAACCCATTATATTCAAGAGGAAATACAAAATTCTTAACATGGCATAAGTATATTAGCACACTATGATCTCTTCTTTCTTTTTTGTTTGGTCTATTTCTTGCCATGCTTTGATGGCAATTTTCACTTTCTTTATTCCAAATTACTTCTTGAAATTTGAACATACTCCAGATTTTCCATGTTTCATTATTCCTTTGGTTTGCTTTTCCTCTTTTTCTTTCTTTTCTTTTTGCCCCTTTTTGTTAGTTATTCTTCTTGGGCCTACATTTCCTTTTCTCCAATATTCACTTGCACAGTTTATGTAAAACTCAATCATTGGCAGATCTTTGGAAATTTTTCTCTTCTATTTACACTATGTTTATTTAGTATCTTCTTTAAATTTCCTCACTCTTTTTAAACTTAAGCACATTCTTTAAAAAAAAAACTTTATGTCAATGCTATCCATTTTAAAGTATTACATTAGCAATAAATAGAAGGTCGTTATTAATGGTACAATGAAAACAAAATAATTTTATTACATTCTCCCTAGATCCCATGGCCTAGTCAAAAGACAGTAGATAGTGCTATTACATTCATTTTACAAATGAAGAAAAATGCTGTATGTTAGTAATACAACTAATTTTTATGAGATGTAAATGAAGTCTGATTACAGACCTTTCTAGATGCTGAAGACAGCATTTCCTCTTATTTCCTTATTTCAACAAGTAAATTTTTCTTAATATTGCTGCTTGCTTCTTTTGTAATGCAGCATTTTTCCTTAATACTTCTCATATCATTCCTTATCTATTTTAATATATTTATTAATAGATGCTCTGTAGATCAATTTACATGAGGCTGTCCAGATTTATATCTGTTGTCTCGGTAGAATTGTTAATAGTGTCTGCTTCCACTTCTAGAATATGCTAATATGAATGATGGATCATATGGTTGCCCTTATTATATATGTCTGCTTCTGATGGGGAAGCATCAGAAGTATTATATATATTTTTTGAAGTAATCATGCTCCTCAAATATGTTGTTATTTAGGCGCACAAGTTCATAATCTCCTAATGTTGTCAGCTACTTGCCAGTCAACTCATAAGAAAAGAAACCGGATCACCATCTGATCACGTCTGAATTTAGTATTAGGGTTGACTGGCCCGAGTATTAAAAGCCCTGAGTGCCACAACGCACATTTAGCTATTACTCATTGGAATGCCTCAACTCTGGGTTTTATCCTTTGCTCCCAGTAAAAAAGTGGTTTTAGAAAGGACTGCACCTGAGCTTTTAATTCTCCAGCTCTAAGAGTTTAGAGGACAGCAGCATGCAACTTTACCCAGAGTTAACTCCACATGGTTTTGCCAGCTATTTAAGGCACAGAGGCTCAATGGTGTCCTGATTTTACTCATGAGGACACATGAAGCTGAGCGTTACGTCACTATCCAGGTGGATCATGGCTGGCACTGTTTATCCAAAGCAAAAGGTGAGGTAGGGCTGAGTTGACACAGACTGAACAGGTGCGTCGTTGGTGAATGTGTGTGGGCCAAGGTCAGGTCAATGCAAACCTCAGTCACGTTGGAAATTTCCTACTGTTTTTCTCTTTTTCTAATTTCCCTTCTGTATTCCTTCCAAGGATTGCTCTTTGAGGAGAAAGCTAAGAGTAGTAGCTCAGCATCTTCATTGGAAACAGAATCATAAGAATGTAATCAGGACCTGTTTTAGTTTCTCGCATGTCTTGAAATACATAAGTTAAACCAATGAGCGAGACCCCATTATTTACTACCTTACGTTATTTTGCCAGAGGGGTGCCTTACAGTCTTCTGCTCCAATCTAAAACCACCACCCCACACATGTCAGGTCAATGCAAACCTCAGTCACGTTGGAAATTTCCTACTGTTTTTCTCAACATGGGATATTTTAGTTCTAATTTCCCTAAAATGTAAAAATGTAGCTCTGAAAACTGTAAGGTAATGCACATTGCATTCTTTCGCAAACATAAATGCTTCAATAGGAATTTTATCCATTCTGAAGTTCTGTTAAATGAATAATACTGGCATTAAATTGGAGGATAGAAATCCTGATGAAGTTAAGCTTTCGAAAATGTTTATTTTGCATATGTCTTAAAACGCAAATAACAAATGTATGAATTATAACTAGATGGATAATTAAGATACATAGCAAACATGAACTGCTATAAGTGTTAAGACACAGTTAAAATAAATGAGAAATAAATATATTATGACTCAAAAGTTTTAGTACAGAGCAATAAAACATTTTCAACTTAAATACAATAAAAATACTATGTGCTCCAAACACATAAAAATATGGAAGTAGTGCTCAAAGAGTTTTGCTGATAGGAACAGTGGAAAACTAGCAGTAGCCTGGTGTATTTTATATTAAATATATAATGGGCAGACAAATCCCTTAATATCTTAAAATAACAGTAATTCAAGCTAGTGACTTACTTAAGAATTTTTAAAATAAAACTGAGGTATGATTAAGATCTATAGATAAGATTTACAATATATTTGCTACTTTGGTCAATTACTGATAAACTTTTATCACTTTTAAATGCAGAACATAAAATGTTTCCTTTTATTTAAGTAACTTCCTTCCTTCTTCTTTCCTTTCTTCTTGTTTTCTTTCCTTTCTTTCTTCTTTCACTTTCCCCCTTCTTCTTTTTATTCATTCTTTTATTTTATCATTTTGTTTTCACCCAAATATAGATCTGGCAACATAGCACTTGAATTATATTTCAAGCATTGGATTACTTCCCAGATGCATTATTCTTATTAAAATAGATAGATGAAAAATCAGAGGGTAAGTAATGGTTAATAGTGGTCTTATACTACATGAAAAACTACATACATTTGAAAATAATTAATGTAATCATCCACTTTACATTAGGATTCTTTGTGCAGATCAAGTTTATTTACTTGAAAATAGAGGCATTGCTAACAAATAAATTGCCATAGGCTATATGTGCTGAGTGCTGTCTAATGTAAGTAACTCCTTCATGAGATTTCTGTCTCTGCTTGAAAAAAGACCACAAGTATCAGTGAACATTTTGTTTGGGGACTGACATACTATGTTAATCAGGATTCAATTTACACTGTTGTTGGGAATAGAGCAGAATAAGAAAGACAGAAGTGGGGATCAGAGACATGGGTTCAAAAATTTTCTTTTCTACTTTGTCTGTCTGGTGACGATTGCCTAAAATGTAAGAACTTGATTCCAATTCTTTTCAACTGAACTAATAAAAGACATTGCTCACAAGATGGTGTCATTGTTAGCGGATCGAATGAAATATGCAAACTCCTTTAGGCAGGATATGGCATATTATAATCAATAATTGTAGTACTTGTAATTGTTTAAAACTGTTCCCGTAACCCAGTGAATTTGGACAATATTCTATATTTTATCTACCTTTGACAATTCATAATGCATAATGGTTAGTAAAACGCTCAGAGGGAACTTGTGGTCTCATTTATTTATTTTATTTAAGCTTAACATTATGTCAGTTATTTATTAGGGAGCGTGTGTGTGTGTGTGTATAATACTTATTGTTTTATTTTACTTTAATTTTGAAATAAACTGCCTTATTGAATTCTTTTCACTTTTTTCTTTACATCAACATAAATAAGAATTTTCAGCTATATGAAGCCCAAAATGATACAATTTAAATTGGCAAAGTTAAAATTGTTCATGGAAACATTTTCTGCTGATTAACAGCAGTTCTTGAAATTCCACAGGAAAAAAAAATTTGATTTTATTTTACTTTTTGTCATAGTGGAAATGATGATTTTAAAAAATTAGTTGAGAAGACATGTATGTTTGGCAAAAAAAAAAGCTAGTGAGGGAGAGAAAGAAATTAAAGTCCTAGAGATTTCGTTACCAACTTCTTCTAAAAGTATTTTGTTTTATTGCTATAAACTAGCGTTCTTTTAAATCTTCCCATTTGATAATTTAAACTTCCGTAGACATTACTCATGCATATACCAAATACTGAAGTTTTAATTTTGTGATTTGCTTAGTACTTTCTTCAGTTGTTTAACACAGGTCAGCTAATTATATAATGTTAATAGAAAACGCTGAGAATTCAGCAAAATGATTCCAGTTTTAATATTGAACACTCTTTAATGTGTGCAATTTTCCAATCAAATGTTAAACATTATACACTTTGGGATAATTTCAAATTTAGGAGAGAAATGCAGGCATTTTTAAAGGTTTCTTTTTTTAGGGGGTTGTTACTAACCAGGGATTGGAGAAGATAGAAGGAAAAGTATAAGAATAGATGTATATTTGTTGCTGAATGTCAATGATTGAATCAGATCGGAAACTCTCTTTCCAGATGTTACTATTGTAACATATTTGTAGCAGGTGTGCACATTTTCTGATATTACACAAGCAGCAGAAATGTCCTTTTAGCTTGCCTTTTTTCCCAGAGACAACATTGGCAGGTAGAAATGGCTCTCCGAGCACAATTGAAAGCACAGCTTTTAAAGAGAAAAATATAAAAGGGGAAAGCAAAATGTAGCATTATGGCTTCGTAGCACTTTTCAGGAAATCAAAATGAGGAATTAAGTATGTTTACTTTCCTCTAAGTATTATTGTTTTTATTCCCTTTTTATATTTCTAAAATATGGAAGTCTATCTAAAACGATGTTTTTATTTCTGTTGTTATTGCTTCTCTAAAGATCCTAATGACATATCAGCACAAGACTTAGAATCGATTGTCACCTAGGAGTAACAGTGATGCAGGACAAGATCATCTTTCTTATCTTGCATGGTCCCTGCTCTCCTTCCCTTTCCCCTGCCCCGGTTTTCTTCCTCCTTTATGTACCATGTGGCATATAATCTTTATTCCCTCAACAAATCTGCTCACAAAAAGATTTTATTTTATTTTCATGAATTTACAACCAAATGCTATCTCTCAAGTTTATTTGCATTTTAAACCTTATCTCAGACCGTGGAAGCAAAAACTTTAACACCCTGTTAAGGGGATTTTAAGCATCACTCGGCAGGCAGGAGTATGTGTTCTATGAGCAAATCCTTTTTCTGCATCTCAGAAATTGTATTCTCTGTAGTAGCTTCTCCAGGTGGGAAGGTGAAATAGTTTAGAAATAAACTTGCTAGATTTAGGGACAGGCAGACATAAATTTGGATCCCTGCTTCTGCCATTTACTTCTTGAATGATCTAGGGAAAGCCACTTAACCTTTCATTTTCCATTTCAGATAAGTGAGTTAAGTAATCAAAGCTACCTCATAAAGGCGTTGTGAGAATCAAATAGCTTATTGGGAAAAGTATCTAATTAATAAATGGTAACTATTATTATTGTATTAGTCTGGTTTTGGCTGAAGAGTTAGAGTACCCAATTTAACTTCATTTTTTTTAATAGATAGTGTTTTATCTATTCTATTATGAAATGTTAACAAACCTTAAAATATCCATCGTTTCAGATGGGTTGCCAGTGTCCAGTCTAACATCTTTGGAATTCTCCTCAGTATTTCTGCTTGAGTGCCTGCCTGTCACATCGTATTCAGCATTTTCTCTGTTCCTCTTTGCACTAGAATCAATACTCACCTGTATCTGCTCGGCCTCCTTCTGACAACAAATAATGCCTGTGAACAGGAAAGCCTCATGCTCAGCAAGAATAAAGTATATTAGAGAGCAAGGTGAATCAACTATAAACTCACAGATTAAGCTAGCATCACCAGCACAGGTATTCAAATTGCATACTTTCTTACCCCTCAGGGGTGAGATCCCAGTTCCATATGCTAAGCCCTGCCTTAGCTGGCTTTCTGGAAATAATAGACTGGTGGTACCCATTGAGAGTCTCAAAATTTTCATTTCTGAAGATAATAATGTCTGGCTATCTGATAACACCTCAATATTAATTCTTTCCCTTGGCTTTTATTCATTGAACAATTCACATTCAGTCAGCAACCATTTCCTGGATGTTGACATTATGCCCATTATGAATCAAGGCCATAAGGAATGTAGTCACCCAGAATATGAGTTTTTTTAATATCTTGTCTAACATGATCAGAGATAAATATTTTATTATCATCCCCCCAATTCTCCTCTACTTTTTATGTTTGATTCTACCCTTGTTCTCTAATCATACAATAACAAAATTGACCAGCTATAAATTCTAATTCTTCCTTAATTATGGTTCCAATATCTCCCACACCAATTTTTAATTCTGAAAGCTATTATATTATATGAGTTATAGTATTATAAGCTAAAACATTTTAATTGATTCACTTTGTTTCAACCTAAAAATATTTATTTAACCTGAGTGAAGAATATTTTTAGTTCATCTTCTTTCCTGCCATTCATATTACAGATAAATATAAGCAAAAAAAAAAAAAAAAAAAAAACTTGCTTAAATACCTTTCCCTATCCCACATTAAATATTGTCAAAAGACAAAATTACAACAAGTTTAGTAAAGATCTAATTAATTGGCTTTTTTTGTCATTCAGGAATTATGGTAGCTTCGATCCTACAAAATAGGATGAGAGCTCCCACTGGGCAATGGCAGAACCTTTTGAAAGGAGGAAACATGGAAACAGAACAATGGAAAGAAAAAGAACTCGTTGGTTGACATGAGGTTACTTTATTTGTAATGGTTAAAGCACAAATGACTTCCTTATTACAATGACTCAGGTAGACTAGAGTCTCCTGATTTCTGGAATAACTGATCTATTTGGGAACCTATCTGTTTCCTTAAGCTTTGGTTTGGCCTGGTCTCTTGGGGCCTAGTGCAGGAGCTCAGTCCAACACAATTGCCTCCTATAATTTTTGTTTATCCACACAAACATTAATTCCTGGTGGAGTAAAGATCCAAATGTGAAGGAGATACTTCTAAAAGTCTTACTGAAGAATATCTTCATAATATCTGGTTAGAAAAATAATTCTCAAACCTAATATAAAGTAAAAAATTATGAAGGAAAACCTTAACAACATTAATGTAAAAACTTTCTGTTCACCAAGTAACATCATAAAGCGGAACAAGTAGAGACTGAGGGGACATTGCTTTATAATACAAATGCAATGCCTATAGATGTAGGAATATCTTAGAAAACACATAGAAAAAACATAGGGAAATTTCTACTTTAATCAAGAGAATAAAATTCTTTTTCACACCATCATACTGGTAAACATTTAGAACATCTAAAATAGCTATTGCTACATTATAGAAACTCTCGTATACGGCTAGTGAGGGTATATTAATTAATAGGAGTATTTTAAATAGGATCTATGTTCTGTAACACAAACACAGCAGAAGCAAATAGAATTTTATTTATCTCCTGTGGGAAAGTATCTCTGTAACTTGGAAGTTTTCAAGAACCCAGCCTCTGTTTTATTGTTCCATCATAGTAGTGGGCCCAAGATGGCCCACATTCATTGGTTAATAGAAGACAATGAAGAAAATCTTTTGAAAAATCAAGATAAAATGTAGAACAAAGAGATGTTCATCACTGAGAGAGAAAGGATTTAAGAGAAAGTTTTTCCATTCAATAATGCATTCATTATTCATTAAGCAACTATACAACAGGCATTGAGTTAGAACCTTTATCTACATGTTACTCTAAGAGCTGATCAACGACTAATTTTTAAAAGCACCAGTTCATATCTTTCACATGCCAGTAAATCAAGCTACATATTTATGAAATATAATGTCAATTTGTATTCTAAAATATATGTTTTTTCTTTCTGAAAACTTGGAGCAAGGAATTATTTATTGCTTTAAAAATAAAAAAGCACTATCTAGGCTCCATGTGGTTGTTCATGCTTATAATCCCAATATAATCCTAACACTTTAGGAGGCTGAAGTGGGAGAATCCCTTGAGACCAAGAGCTTCAGACCAATCCGGGCAACATACCAAGATCCCATCTCCAAAATAATTTTTTAATTAAGATTAGCTGGGCATCTGTAGTCCCAGCTACTTGGGAGGCTAAGGGGGGAGGATTGCTTAAGCCCAGGATTTCTATGCTGCAGTGAACTACGTTCCTGACACTACACTCCAGCCTGATCAAAAGAGCAAGATTTTGTCTCAAAATACATTAATTAATTAACTAAATTATATCGAATATGGTCCCTTAAGCAAATAAATAACCAAAATAATTAAATACATATTAATTATGTTACATAAATTAATTTTTTAGTTCTTTCTTTAATTCACACGTTTTGAACCTCAACTTGTATCAGGTACCATACAAAATTCTAAATAAAATAAGAATAACTTAAAAATATTTATTCTTGGCTGGGTGCGGTGTCTCATGCCTGTAATCCCAGCACTTTGGGAGGCCGAGATGGGTAGATCACCTGAGGTTGGGAGTCTGAGACCAGCCTGGCTAACATGGTGAAACCTGTCTCTACTAAAAATACACAAATTAGCTGGGCATGGTGGTGGGCACCTGTAATCTTAGCTACTTGGGAGTCTGAGGCAGGAGAATCACTTGAACCTGGGAGGCGGAGGTTGCAGTGAGTCTAGATCATGCCACTGCACTCTAGCCTGGGTGACAGAGTGAGACTATGTCTCAAAAAAATATTTATTCTTAAAAGGTGTCTATGCTTTTGTGGGAAAAGATGTATAAACAAGTAGTTATTTAAAAATGAGTTAAATATAATGCTGAAAATAATTCCACAAAGTTATTGGATCATAAAAGAGGACTTCGTATCTGATGAGGTTAAGAAGCTAGGCAAATTTTCTAGAAGGAATTATGTTGAACTGAAAGACAGATGAAATTGATCATATAAAAGTAAGAAGGGGATGATAGAACATTTTAGGCAGATAGTAGAGTACAGGAAAGACTCTAGATGAGAAAGGAGATTGACTATAATCAAACAAGAATAGACAGCACAGAATATTCTCATATCAATACATCTTTCTATGCATACTTTTGGAGAAGAGCCATTATCAAACACTTTCACTTTTGGCTTTATGTTATAATCTATTATAGGGGTTCTATTATATATAGGGCTTATATTCTAATATAGTTTATAAAAGAAATTAGAAAAGGTGAAAAAGGAAAAGTAAAGTGAGGAGGATAGTGTGGGAGAGAGGAGGTTGGAGAGAGGTAAGAGGAGAAATAGAAGGAGAAGTAAAAGATTAAATCTTAAAAGAAAATGTGTGAAATCCAAATTCATTTTTGGAACTGTAAGTACGTCATCATTATCTATTTACAGTAATTATACTGCAGGAGACTTCATAACCTATCAACTTACTAATTACTCTTTATTTTCTTAATCTTCTCTCACATACATTTGATTATAATATTAAAAATAAAAGAGAAGCAGATACTAGCCATTAGTTCAAATGTCTGGTAGTACAAAATATTGCACACTGTAAATTAAGTAAAAATATAAAAAAATTAGAAAAATTAGTCCAGATTCATGTTTTCTTCTATTCCAAGAAAGCCTTCATGGTGATCTGACATGAGTACTCCACAATGGCCAATAATTACTCAATTAAAGTATAATTAATGGCACTATATCTATCTGTGATGTCTTTATAAAACCAGCTTTTAGATAACAGAATTTTAATCAACAACCTAGGCAAACGATTACTCCAGGTGAAATACTGTATTTTATCACAAAATCTAAGCTATGAGTTTATCAGAAAAAATTCCATTCTATGTAGTGAGTTAAGTTTATAAAAATTAATTCAGTTAATAATATGTTATTTTTAACTATAATAAAAGCACAACGCAGGCTATTTTTTAAACTGACAACCTTTTTCACTCAGGTACTTTTCTCTGTATTCTTCACTTTCACTGACAAAAATTTAGACTTTCTGACTTTTTCTTAGCCCTAAACAAACAAATAAGCAGCAAACCATCATGGTGCATGTATACCTGTGTAACAAACCTGCACATTCTGTACATGTATCCCAAAACTTAAAGTATTTAAAAAAAAAAAAAAAGAAAGAAAGAAAAAAAAAAAGAAAAGAATGAAAAGAAAAAGAAATTGTATGTTGGGAGCGAGGAACTCTCCGTGGTGCTGAAAACAGAAATTTTACTTGTGTTCCTCGATTTAAACTTGGAATCGTAGATGAAAGAACGAAGGAAAGAAAGATAGGAAGGAAGGAAGGAGGGAAGGAAGGAAGGAAGGAAGGAAGGAAGGAAGGAAGGAAGGAAGGAAGGAAGGAAGGAAGGAAGGAAGGAAGGAAGGAAGGAAGGAAGGAAGGAAGGAAGGGAGGGAGGGAGGGAGGGAGGGAGGGAGGGAGGGACGGAGGGACGGAGGGACGGAGGGAGGGAGGAAGGATTTCCATTTATCTTATACCTATATACGTCTGGTCCAAGGTTTTATCAATTATACAAATTTTGCACTTCATCGAACCTTTAATCCTTCACAAGAATGTGTCTTCTCCATGTGCTGCTGTTGGATCACAGTCCTTGTGTTTATGCTCTTGATACAATTAACATAAGCAAACTGCAAATCTCTTAGTGTCCATGGAGAATGGTTGCCTTCTCTAACTTCTCACCTAATATAAAAGGATATTTATTGGCTCTAGTTGTTGTGATTCTGGCCAACATCATATTTATGGGAAGTACATGTTATCCCTTCATCTAAATATTGAACCTAATAATTTAAAGATTAAAGTATTTTTATTGACTTACTTTAGCATACTTAGGGAAAATGCTATGTATAGTTATTAACAGCTTATTTTTAACTTAGAAACTCTGGAAATAAAAAGCATCTAACATTTATATAAGTGCATGTTTTTCATATTTGTATTTATGGAGCTAAAGAAGTGAACTAATTTCCTCACCTAGTATTATTTTGTAAGTGTTTCTAGTGTGTCTATGCTTCTAGTGTTTTATTTTAATTTTTAAAATTTGGGTAGAAAAACAGAGTAAAAGGTGAGAAGGTATTGACAAATTGGTTGTTAAGATCATTTTATTCTCCAACAAATGCTTGCACTATAGTAGTAACTAAAATGAAAGATAAACTGTTTTGTTATTAGTTTTTTATCTGCTAGCTTGGGATTCATTTCTCAATTGCATAGGCTAACACATTAAAATTAACATATTATTCTTTAGTTAATCGGAAAAAATATTTAAAAGGGTACAATATTAATATATTGCCTTTGATTCTTCTGACAGTAAATCTCATTAAATGCCTAAATTTATTCACCTAAGTGATGGATTTTAAAACATATATTTTATCCCATAAGAATTATTTAATTTTTATTACATTTTTAAACGTTTTAGCATCAATCAATTTTTATTTTTATTTTTTACATTATGAGTGACATCCACAAAGGTGGGGGGCTATCGGCTTCTATGGTCATGGAGGAGTCTGTCTTTTGCTTGTCCCAGGACTCTATCTGAGGGTCAGGAACAGGGCGGAGGCAGGGAGGAAAGTTGCTGCTAAAGAGCAGACCACGTGACCGCTCCACTCCAAGACTCAGATATTACTGGTCTAGACTTAGCAGGTGAAGATAAGAGCTTCAAAATGAATGTGAGACTGAGGTTTCATAAAATTCTATGTAATAAAAGTGACTGCTTAATAAAAAGTGACTAAGAGTTCTGAAAGTAAACTGGCATATTATTAAGGAAGCACGCTTTTCCACTGGAAAGATGGGAGTTGAACACATCATTCTCAGGGGTAGTTACTGCTAAAATAAAACCTTTTCAGTATTTTCTTAGATAAATGACCCCTTCAAGAAGAGGTACATATACATACCAAATGAAATACATATACTCACTTTCAGCATGGTGTTCTACAAGTGTTATACTGTCCTTGTGTGGAGCTAAACTCTTCTTATTCCTGTCATTTTCAGAGACAGTGTATTTTTCAGTATGATTCCAAATTCCACTATTTTAATCTTAACCCAGTAAGAAGTATTATTCAAAAAAATTTTCATATAATTTATTATCAGTAGTTATATTTTACAAAATATTTCATATGACTTTCATAATCCATATGACAAGATCTTTCTCCCTTTTAAATATTTTATGCTTTCCTTAACTGTGAAATATACACAGCTAAAACTCCATCAGCCTTTGTCCTCCCAGACCTACACATTTTACATGCCCTTTCTCTCTCTTATAAGCAATTTTAGCTTAGAGCCCTGTTTTGTATCCAGCAGGTCACAACTAGGTGACCAGACAAAAATGCTGACTTCAAAATCAGTTCATTGGAAATAAACGAAGTCCAAGCTAATTAGAAAAAGTAAAGACTATTTATTCAAATCTTGCTATAGCAAGGGAGTCAGCCACTGTTATTTGCATTTTAACAGAGACTTCAGAGAAGGTGGAGGAGTGGGGAAGTTTTACAGTGGACAAACGGGAAGGCTTCAGGTGTGTCCTGATCAGTGGCTGTTAGCATGGGAAACTGTAGGTGGTCTAATTAGAAGCAGTCATCTTATGCGATTGATTAAGGTTTCATATTTGGCTTTCGTTGGTTCCTAAGTTGGAATCAGGGACAAAAATTAGAAAAGCTGTCAGTTATTGATCAAGCCCTATCCATTTTAGGCTACTTGTTATAGGGGTTAATGTTTGGCTTCATGGACTACCGTAGGGATGGCAGACTGACTTCCTACTACCACCCCCTTACAGCAGTTTGGCTCTCCTGAGCTGGTTATGTAAATAATGAGCTGATTTCCTGGTCAGGTTGTTGCTGACTTTGTTTCAGATGTCCATTTTTGTATGTGGTCTAGTCAATATTTGTGTATTCAGTCTCTCACCTTCTACTCTTCCTGTTAATCTGGTCATGTTTGTTATAACCCATTTACCTTAAACTTACACTACACATTTATGTATATACTTATTCACATATGTTGTTTATTTAGATATAATACTTACGTATATATGGGTGTGTGTATATATATATATATATACACCCACATATATGTGTATATAAAATATATAACTTTATAGGTGATGTAGTTGCAGGTTGAAAGTAAATGATAAGTAAATAAAATAAAATACTTGTCCATAAAAATCTTACAATCTGGTAAAAGTTAAATTAAACAGCTATGTAATGAATACTTGTTTTATGCCTAGCTCTATGAAAGGCACAGCGGACATTTTGGGAATTGAGATGGATATAACCTCTAATTTCTCTGAAATTGCTGTCAAGAAGGATGATGGATGATTAATTAAGCATGCAATTGAAATATAGTGCAAAATGTTAAATGAAGGAAATACAGGAGCACATAAGAGGGGTACATTAGTCAATTAATGAAACCATATTGCTATATAACAAATCCTTTCACAACTCCATAAACAACACTCACATATTCTCATAAATGTGTGGGTGACTAGGGCAATTCTGCTTTGACTCTGGTATCTAGTGACAGCTATTCAATGTTGTAGATCTCCAAGGAAGATGTGTCTCATCCTCCTTGGGCCATCCTCCATGAGCCATCAGACTGACCTTGGCATATTCTATTTACAGTGATGTCCAGAAGACAGGAGGAAAAGAAGGCTGAAGCTTGAAACAGGCACACTATCATTTCTCCCTTATATTTCATTGGCCAAAAAAAAAGTCATATGGCCAAGCACTCTCCCACCAAAAAACAAAAGGGATGGGAAAAAATGACCAACCTTTTTGTGGAAGAACTGCAGAATAATAACAAATGGTGGCAGGGCATGGTGGCTTATGCCTGTAATCCCAGCACTTTGGGAGGCTGAGGCAGTCAGATCACAAGGTCAGGAGATTGAGACCATCCTGGCTGACATGGTGAAACCCCGTCTCTACTAAAAAAAATACAAAAAAAATTGCCGGGCATGGTGGTAGGCGCCTGTAGTCCCAGTTACTTGGGAAGCTGAGGCAGGAGAATGGCATGAACCCAGGAGGCAGAGCTTGCAGTGAGCCGAGATTGTGCCACTGCACTCCAGCCTGGGTGACAGAGCGAGACTCTGTCTCTAAATAAATAAATAAATAAATAAACGTAAACACATGGTGTATTAGTCCATTATCATATTGCTATGAAGTAATACCCTAGACTGGGTAATTTATAATGAAAAAGAGGTTTAATGGACTCACAGTTCCACATGGCTGAGGAGGTCTCACAATCATGGCAGAAGGTGAAGGAGGAAAGGCACATTTTACATAGTGGCAAGCAAGAGAGCGTGTGCAAGGGAACTGCCCTTTATAAAACCATAAGATCTGTGAGACTTATTGACTGTCATGAGAACAGCATGGGGAAAACCTGCCCCCATGATTCAACTACCTCCCACATGGTCTCTCCCACAACACATGGGAATTATGGCAGCTACAATGCAAGATGAGATCTTGGTGGGAACACAGCCAAACCATATCATCTCATGCCTGCCCCCCCTCAAATCTCATGTTCTTACATTTCAAAACCAATTATGCCTTACCTACAGTCCTCCAAAGTCACAACTCATTTCAGCATTAACTCAAAAGTCCACAGTCCAAAGTCTCATCTGAGACAAGGCAAGTCCCTTCTGCCTATGATCTTGTAAAATCAAAAGCAAGTTAATTACTTCCTAGATACAATGGGGGTACAGGCATTGGGTAAATACACCCATTCCAAATGAGAGAAATTGACCAAAACAAAGGGGCTATAGGTTCCATGCAAGTCCAAAATCCAGTGGGGCAGTCAAATCTTAAAGCTCTAAAATGATCTCCTTTGACTATATGTCTCACATCCTGGTCATACTGATGCAAGAAGTGGGTTCCCATGGCCTTGGACAGTTCCAACCCTGTGGCTTTGCAGGGTACAGCCCCCCTCTGGCTTCTGTCATGGGCTGGCATTCAGTATCTGCAGCTGTTCCAGTCACCTAGAGCAAGTTTTTGTTGGATCTACCCTTCTGGGATCTGGAGGACGGTGGTCCACTTCTCAAGACTTCAGGCAGTTCCCCAGTAAAGATTCTGCATGGGTGTTCCCACTCCATACTTTGCTTCCACACTGCTGTAGCAGAGGTTCTCTATGAGGGCTCAGCATCTGCAGCACAATCTCTGCCTGGACATCCATACATTTCCATACATCCTCTGAAATCTAGGCAGAGGTTCTCAAACCTCAGTTCTTGACTTCTGTGCACCCACAGGCCAAACACCATGTGTGAACCACCAAGGCTTGGGACTTGCACTCCTTGAAGCCGCAGCCCTGAGTTGTCCTTTGTCCCTTTTATCCATGGTTGGGATGCAAAGCACCATGTCCCAACACTACACAGGGCAGCAAGGCCTTAGGCCTGACCCATGAAACCATTTTTTCCTCCTGGCTTGTGATAATAGAGGTTGCCATTAAGACCTATGATATGCCCTGGAGACGTTTTCCCCATCGTCTTGGTGATTAACATTTGGCTCCTTGTTTCTTATGCAAATTTCTGTAGCCAGCTTAAATTGCTCCTCAGAAAATGGGTTTTTCTTTTCTATTACAAATTTTCCAAACTTTTATGCTCTGCTTTACTTTTAAACATAAGTTCCAATTTCAAAATGCATCTTTATGAATGAATAAAACTGAATGCTTTTAAGAGCACCCAAGTCATTTCTTGAATGCTTTGCTGCTTAGAAATTCCATCTCTCTCAAGTTTAAAATTACAAAGATCTCTAGGGCAGGGGCAAAATGCCTGCAATCTCTTTGCTAAAGCATAACAAGAATACCTTTGCTCCAGTTCCCATATGTTCCTCATCTCCATCTGATGTCACCTCAGCCTGCAATTTTTGATCAAAAACTTTCAACAAGTTTCTAGGAAGCTCCAAACTTTCCCACACGTTCCTGCCTTCTTCTGAGTCCTCCAAATTGTTTCAACCTCCACCTGTTATCCAGTTCTAAAGTTGCTTCTATATTTTTGTGTATCTTAATTGCACTGCTCCCCTCCCAGTACCGGCTTACAGTATTCATGCATTTACATACTGGTATGAAGAAATACCTGAGACTGGGTAATTTATAAGGAAAAAGAGGTTTAATGAATTCACAGTTCAACATGGCTAAGGAGGCTTCACAATCATGGTGAAAGACAAAAGTCTAGCAAAGGTACATCTTACATGGCAGCAGGCAAGAGAGCATGTGCAGGGGAACTGACCTTTGTAAAACCATGAGATCATGTGAGATTTATTGACTATCAGGGGAACAGCATGGGAAAAGCCTACTCCCATGATTTAATTATTTCCCACTGGGTGCCGTCTATGACACATGGGGATTATGGGAGCTACAATTAAATATTTGAGTGGGAACACAGCCAAACCATATCACATGCAACAGTGTGGTAAATCAGTCTACTGCAAATGGCAAATGGCATGGTAGGAGTAAGCTACTCAAAGACCTACCATGGTAATGGACAAAATGAGACTAAAGTTTTTTTCACTCTCATACAGTTGTCAGACTAAACCTTCACTTAATGAATACATGTGCCAAACTGGAAAATACTTCTTAGAGGTAGAAAATAATATCAGCTGGGGATGGTGGCTCATGCCTATAATCCCAGCACTTTGGGAGGCCAAGGTGGGTGGATCATTTGAGGTCAGAAGTTCAAGACCAGCCTGGTGAACATAGTAAAACCCCATCTCCACTAAAAAAAAAAAAAAAAAAAGCTGAGCAGTAGTGATGCATGCCTGTAGTCCCAACTACTCGAGAGGCTGAGGCAGGAGAATTGTTTGAGCCTGGGAGTTGGAGGCTGTGGTAAGCAGAGATTGTGCCACTGCACTTCAGTCTGGGTGACAGAGTGACACCCTGTCTCACAAAAGAAAAGAGAAGAAGAGAAGAGAGAAGAGACAAGAGAGAAGAGAAGATAAGAGAAAAAGTAAGAAAAGAAAAGAAAGACAAGATGGGAAGAAAAGGGAAGGGAGGAGGGGAGGGGAGCAGGGAAAGGAAGGGAAGGGAAGGGAAGGGCAGGGAAGGGAAAAGGCTATTTCTCAGTCTCCAGACATTTAGAGAACAGAACTAAAAACAGAAAACAAAAAGAACAAAGCCCACAATGTGAGAAAGCTGACATAGGAGGCAAGGTGAATATAGGTGACTAGTCAGGATTTTGGGAAGACTTCCTTTTGTCAAATTAGAAAGAGTAGAGACTATCACTGAGGAATGCATGCAGGGAGGTAATAATCAAGAGTGTCTTGTGAGGTGATCACTCTGTTATGGTGGTGAAGAATACCACAAGAGGCACAAAACATCCAGAAAGTGAATCAAGAGTGATCCAATTACATAATTTGCATTTTAGCATCCTTTCTCCCTTTCTAGTCATCCAATTAGAACCTTGCACAAGTTTACTAAGAAACTATTATTTAAGGAAATGATATGAGTGTCACGTAATTATCAAACTCAGAGGACAATAGAAACATCTTAAATAGGAACAAACAATTAAATATTTTCTGCCATGTCAGGTTTCTTGAAATTTTCATTTTCTTTTTTCTCTTCCTTCTTCTTGCCTATTCTGCATATACCCTATTTTTTTTTAAATATGCCTTTATTGTGTATATCTTCTCTCAGAAATCCAGAGGGACATCACTTTTCTGCAAGACAAAGGGACAAGATCATCATTGCTTCATGCCCTTAAATAAATGCATTCGTCAAAATGACAATGTCATTGGCAATCAATAAAGACATAGAAAAAATTGGCTAAAGCAAGTGGTAAGTTCAGAAAAGCAGTCTAGTTAAACAATTACCCACCTAACTGAACAAGATTAATAGTGATTGATTCCAAATACACCCCATAGAGCATATTTGTCTAACCATTCATGCATTTCTATCTCCTTTCCACCTGTCCCCTTTTTCTCAGTGTCAGTTTTACCAATGACCTACAGATTTACTTAGAGAGCTAATTACAGTCTCACTTTGTCCATATGAACTGAGTTCTAAATATATTAATTTCACTAATTTATCTGTATTGATGAGTTTTGTACTTTATAAGAAAAATAATATTTAATGCTTGCCTGAGTTGGGAATATTATAATTCTATACATTCTCCATGTGTACCTAATTGAAATTTCTAGATGAAAACAAGCAAGGTACTTTCTCACCATCTCTTCATATCCCATTCCAACTCACTTGTATGCATACCTAAAAAGCCAACTTTTCTAATATTTTTTCTGATCTTTACCATCCTGTCCTTTTCATTTCTGTACTTTCATTTATTTCTTATGTTTTTGTTGTAGTTTTTATTTATGTAATTTTTACTGTATTGAACATGTGCCAGATATTAAACATTGCCAAATACCTAGGTATTGCCTCAAGCCTGGGAATGAAAAGACAACGATTTTGTGGCTCCTGTCCTAAGATATTTAAAATCTAATGAAAAATCTCAAAAGCTGTGATGACTGGTAAAATAATAGAGTAATATGTGATTGATAGAAATAAATAAAGTAAGCGTTGCAGAGGGACAATGAATGGCCCAAATTAATGAGAAAGTAAGAGCTTTATCTTGGAGGGTTAGGGCTAGTGACTTGTAAATTTATTGCGTAAGCCTACTTAACCCACTCAATAATGAAAGAGGCTGTCCAAGGCGGATAAAATTACACAGAAGGTAAATCACAGAATTCAAGAAGAAAGAAACACATTGAAAATGGTCAGAGAGTTAGGTATAGTCTAAAACACAAAACATCAAAGCTTGCATTTGGTAATAAAAGTTGTCGTGTCCCATTATAATTTTTTTTATAAAAATCTGCTATGGTACTTAATAAGATAAACCAGTTTGCTTGTAAAAGAAGGAAGATAGATATGTGTGCATGGGTATATGTACCTGTATTTATGGCTTCATGAGGAGTTTCTTATAATCAGTTGACAGAGGAAGAGAAGACTTGGTCTTATTATACAGATGGTTTTAAATGATGTGCAGATACACATGAAAGTGAATAGCTGCAGCGTTACAGCCCTTTTCTGGGATATTCCTGAAGGCCAATGGTGAAATAGAATTTTCCCAGTGGGCAGAACTGAGGTTTAGCCAATGTTTGGTTGTATGATCAGGAAGTTGAAAGGAGCATGATTCAAAAATTAGTGATAGGAAAGTCCGGAGAAGAGGTATGTCCTCTTTGAATGGCAAAAATTGCTAAGAAAATTTTTGTCTTATGTGAATATTGATCAAAGGGTCACCTTAGCAGAGGCAAATTTTGATAGTCAAGTGGATAGGATGACCCATTCTGTGGATACTAGCCAATCTCCTTCCTTAACCACCTCAGTCATTGCCCTATGGACTCATGAACAAAGTGGCCATGATGGCAGGGATGCAGGTTATGCATGGCCTTAGCAACACGGACTTCTACTTACAGAGATTGACCTGGTAACAACACCTGTTAATACTCCAATTTGCCTATAGCACAGACCAATAATGAGACCCCAATTTGGCAACATTCCCTGGGTATGATGCCAGCTATCAGCCAGCTACCTTGTGTCAACTATCCTGAAAACAACCAAAAATACACTAACTTTTTCCCAGAAGAGGATGAAAAGTCCTTGGGTGGTGTTTACTTTTCTCTTTGGTATTTCATTATTCAATACTAAACAATATTGAACAATGTAAACAATACATGAAAACATGTAAACAATACATGAACACTATGTCAGTACATCCTATATTACATGGCAAAGGAATAAGAGAAAGAAGGAAACATATTTGTTTACATACAAATATATATTTATAACAAAATAAGGGAGAAATACTTATGACAATTATAATCCTAATTTCTATAACTGGTCACGTGGTCATAGCTGGTATTTATAACTACTTTCTTCCATTACTCATTGGTTATTCCCTTAGCCTTCAGCAAGTACCTCAACTGGTGATGATTCTTTACCAGTTAGGTAATTAAAGCCAGATGGGGGAACCATTAGAAGTTCTGCCTGATTTGGGCTGTAGTTCTCCATTGGCTTTAATTGCAGGGCATGGTAACACTAAGAGATACCATAAGGGATCTCCTGTATGCCACAAGTACTCTTCCTTACCTCCATTGTGGAGTATCCATCCATGTTCTTCTTGGTAGTCAAGATCAATTACCCCAGCCAAAACAGTAACTCTCTTCTTTTCCTTGCCTGCTGACTCAAAGACATGAGGAGACCAAAGGAGCAGGAGTTTTAACATGAGTTATGTGGAATCATTGTTGTGTTCCCTAGTGAAAGCATTCCTTCCTTTGGAACCAAGACCTGTAGGACAGTGGATAATAAGCTCTTGGAAACAGAAAGCAAAAATTTTGACAGTGGGTCAGTAGGGACAATAGTGAATGATCTCACTCTGATTTCTACTCCTTTATTCCTAGACTCGTGAATCCTGGCTATGGAAGAAAAAGAACCATATATTGGCAGCTGATTCAGAGCATGTAAAGCCTCCTGGTGGACATTGCTCCAGTCCTTAAATTTATTGTTACTTAGTTGGTGTTGTAACTGAATCTTCAAAAGGCCATTCTGTCATTTTATTAAGCCAGCTGCTTCTGAATGGTGTGATAAGACCAGTGAAGTCCATGAATATGGCTTTGCCATACTTCATTTACTTTGACGTAAGTTTCTTGATCAGCAGTAATGCTGTGTGGATACCATGACAGTGTATAAGCAATTTAATAAATCCACAGATGGTAGATTTGACAGAAGCATTGTATGCAGAAAAGGCAACTCTAATAGAGAGTGTCTATTCCAGTAAGCAGTTACAAATACTAGCTATGATCATGTGACCAGTTACAGAAACTAGAATTGTAATTGTCATGAGCATTTCTTCTTTATTTTGTTATAAATATATATTTGTGTTTACAACAAATATATTTTCTTTCTTCTTTTATTTTTCCATCATGTAATATAGGATGCATTGACCAAATAGCATAATGTTCATGTGTTGTTAACTTTACATCATAGTATTGAACAATGAGATACCAAAGAGAAAAGTAAACACCACCCAAGGACTTTTCATCCTCTTCTGGGAAAAAGTTAGTGTATTTTTGGTTGTTTGCAGGATAGTTGTATTATGGTAGGCAGAATTATGACCTTATTTATTTAAATATTAAGTATGTTTTAATTGGATATATATAAAGATGATATAGGTAGGTAGGTAGATAGATAAATAGATAGATAGATAGATGAATACCAAGTTGACAAGGAGTGGACCTGTGATAGTTAATTTTGTGTGTCAGCTTGGCCAGGCAATGGTACCCAGATATTTGGCCAAACATTTTCTATATGTTCCTGAGAAGGCATTTTTGGATGAAATTAACATTTAAACCAATAGATCTTGAATAAAGCAGATTACTCTCCAGAGTGTGGATGGGCCTCAACTATTAATGAAAGCCTTAATAGAAAACTACTGACCTCTGTGGAAGAAGAGGAAATTCTGCCAGAAGACATTTCTTGAATTCAAACTGCAACTCTTCCCTGATTCCTCACTCTGCCAGTCTACTCTTTAGATTTTTGTCCTGTCAGCCTCCACAGTTGAGTAAACTAGCTTCTTAAGATAAATTTCTCTCAGATGGATAAATACATAGATTGATAGACATATCTATCTGTCTGTTTCTCTGGAGCACATCAACTAACAAAGTAATACAAAGGCTCTGAGTCACTAAGTTTGAGGGTGGAAATATTTTAAACATGGTAAGTGCTTCAAAGGCTCAGCAGCCAAATGTTTCACTAGTCAGTGTAGACAAGATTATGCTGCAGTAATAAACAACCCTGATATCTCTGTTACTTTAGACAACATAGGCACAGTTCTTACTCTTATAAAGTATACTTCCCAGATAGCCAGGAGCTCTGCTAGATTCCGTCATTATCTTCCTTATTCTAGGGGCCTGGTAGACAAAGCAACAATACAAGCATTTTGTGGGATGTTACCTATGACAGTGTGTCCAGAGTTTGTTCCTTCCAGTGGGTTCGTGATCTCACTGACTTCACAAATGGGGCCGTGGACCTTCATGGTGAGTGTTCCAGCTCCTAAAGATGGTACAGACCTAAAGAGTGAGCAGCAGCAAGATTTATTGTGAAGAGTGAAAGAACAAAGCTTCCACAGCAGGCAAGGGGACCCAAGCGGGTTGTTGCTGCTGACTGGGGTGGCCAGCTTTTATTCGCTTATTTGTCTGCACCCACATCCTGCTGATTGGTCCATTTTACAGAGTGCTGATTGGTCCATTTTACAGAGTGCTGATTGGTCCATTTTACAAACCTCTAGCTAGCCACAGAGCGCTGATTGGTTCATTTTACAATCCTAGATACATAGTGCTGGTTGGTGCATTTTATAATCCTCTTGTAAGACAGAAAAGTTCTCCAAGTCCCTGCTCAACCCAGGAAGTCCAGCTGGCTTCACTTCTCAATCCCCCTCTACAGAGGATACCCCAATTGCTTTTGGGAATTGGGTGATGACTACTCTAGTTACTTCCTGTTGGATAGAGGTGAAGAAGCGGCCCTGCAGTGGTAGTGTCCTCCAGAAGGGAACTCTCTAGGCCAGCCAGAGGGTCAGTAGGTTGGTCCAGGGGTCCTTGGTAGAAGTTGTTAGTTGAGTTCATTTGGGGTTCCGCTTGTAAGACCATCTGTAGCTTGATGGCATCAATCCTGGAGGAAACAAATTTGACAAGGAGGTTAAAAACACAGGGCCCGAAGGTGAGTAACAGCAAGATGGCTGTCACGGGACCTAGAAAGTGGGGGAAGCCATGTTGCCTGATCCAGAGGTTGGCATAAGAGTTTTAAAGGTGTTATCTGATTTCAGAAGCCTTTTCCTGTAAACACCGGGCGGCCTCTCATATTATCCATGACTGGGTAGTGTAAAAGCAACACTCTTCCTCTAAGAAGGTTCAAAGTCCTCCTTTCTCAGCAGTGAGGAGGTCTAGGCCTCAGCAGTTTTGTAGAGTCACTGCTGCTCAAAGAGTCTATTTGGGATTGTAGAGTAGGATAGATTTTGTTATTTCTTATAAACTGTCTGAGAAATCCTTTTAGAGTGTGTGGTAGTGGTATAATGAAGTAGATAAAACTGTTATTCCCGTTCCTGTAGCAGTGGCCATTCCTAACCCTATAAGTAGGGGTATTAGTTGTATGCCCTTGCACTGATGGACTTGAACTTTGAGGGGCACTGATAGGGTCTGATTTCCACAAGATTAGACATTAGGATAATACACGTTACCCTGTTAACTTTTAGCAAACTTTACTTTTGTTGAAAACTTTGCAAGTTTGAGATTTCAATTATTCATTGCTATTAACAAGACCTTGTTCAGTCCATATTAACTTAGAATTAGTATAGATGGCCCCTTTCTGATTCTGTAAGTACTTTAAGGTTTGGCTGAGTGCAAACAGCTCGCACGTTTGAGCAGACCAATTATTATTATTATTTTATTATTATTATTATTATTTTTAAAATTTATTTATTATTATTATACTTTAAGTTGTAGGGTACCTGTGCATAACGTGCAGGTTTGTTACATATGTATACTTGAATCAACCCAAATGTCCATCAGTGACAGATTGGATTAAGAAAATGTGGCACATATACACCATGGAATACTATGCAGCCATCAAAAAGGATGAGTTTGTGTCCTTTGTAGGGACATGGATGCAGCTGGAAACCATCATTCTTAGCAATCTATCACAAGAACAGAAAAAAACCAAACACCGCATGTTCTCACTCATAGGTGGGAACTGAACAATGAGATCACTTGGACTCAGGAAGGGGAACATCACACACAGGGGCCTGTCATGGGGAGGGGGCAGGGGGGAGGGATTGCATTGGGAGTTATACCTGATGTAAATGACAAGTTGATGGGTGCAGCACACCAACAGAGCAGACCAATTATTAAGCAACCTTCCTAACTGCTTCTACAAGAGTTCCCTTATCACTTACTGAATATCCATTGTGTCTTTTTCCCTTAATGGCCTGGGAGGAACCATCTATCCTCCTGTCCTGAAGGGAGTTCCTCCTAGATCTGGTCGGACCTTTGTATGGTAATTAGTTAAGATTTAGATCCCCTGTTAGGAAACCTGCTGGGTTAAGGATTTTTGATAGGAAGGCTGTGGGTTGTCAGTGGCCTCAGTGCTTTTGGGCTATGCTGTTTTTTACACTGTCAATGAGGTGGTATTCGAGTGTTATAGGTTTACAGAGAAGACCTTCAGTTATAAAATTATAGGTTTTAAATTCACTCTGGCTTTTAAAGGAATAGGGTACACTGTTTTATCTTTACTATTTACATCTCTCTTTCTCTCTCTTTGACTCCTTTATCTCTGTCTCTTCCTCTCTCCCTTTCTTTGACTTTCTGTCTTTCTTTCTTTTCTTTCTCTCTGACTCCGTTTCTTCCTCTCTCTCTCTTTGACTCTGTCTCTTTGACTTTCTGTCTTTCCCCTCCCTCTCCTATCTGCTGGTCTTTCACTGCCTCTGCCAGCTGTTTATGCTGCTGTTCTCCCCTCTCCTTCCCCATGACTTTGGCAGTGTAAGACTGCTGCTTCCTCGAGTTTTTGCACTGAGTGCAATAACTCCTTGATTTCCTTGTGGTATTTTATGGGGTTTCCTCCAGAGCTTAGGAGCTCCCTTTCTTTCCATACTGCAGCATGGGCGTGCAGGATTAGATAAGCATACTTGCTATTTGTATACACATTTATTATTTTTCTCTTTCTCAGTTCTAAGGCTCGGATAAGTGCCACTAGTTCTGCTAAATGGGTGCTGGTCCCTGGGGGAAGAGGCTTACTTTCAAGGACTATTACATCACTAACTATGGCATAATGTGCCCTTCATATCCCATTCTCCACAAGTGAAGTTCCATCAGTATATAGGTTATGGTCAGGGTTAGTTAAGGGGAATTCTAAGAGATCTTTTTGGGTGGCTATAATTTGTTGGCAGTCATGCTCGATTGGTTCTCCATCCTCTGGGAGAAAAGTGGCAGTGTTGAGGGCCACACACACATGCATATTTGAAACATCAGACCCTCAAGGAGTAGTGCCTGGTATCTGAGTAGGCAGTTGTCTAATAGTCATAAACTTCCTTTGGCACCTAGTATGCCATTTACATCATGAGTAGTCCAGATAGTGAGATCCTTTCCTTGTATTATTCTGATAGCCTCTGACAGGAAGACAACCACTACTGCAATTACCTGTTAACAGTCAGACCAGTCTTTCGCTACTATATCAATTTCCTTACTTAGGTATGCTACTGGCTGTGGGGTTGTCCACAAGTCTAAGTAAGGACTCCAAGAGCTATTCCTGCTCTCTCTGTGATGTATAAAGAGAAGTTTTGTCCTGTGGGAAGGGTTAAAGCTGGAGCTTGTACAAGGGCCTGATTTAAGGTTTTGAAGACTGTTTCTGCCTCTGGTTCCCATTCTACTAGATGACTATTTGCCTTCTGGGCCTCCTTGATTAGAGTATAGAGTGACCTGGCCTTCTCACTGTATCCGGGGATCCAGAGTTGGCAAAGTCGGTGATTCCAAGGAAGTCCAGCAATTGTTTTAATGTCTTAGGGTGAGGATAAGCCAGTCTAGGCTGTATTCCTTCCTTTCTGAGGGCCCTGGTTCCTCTGGATAAGATTAGACCTAGATATTTGACTTGTTGTAGGCAGAGTTGGGCTTTTGATTTAGATGCCTTATACCCTTGATTAGCTAGAAAGCCCTCAAGAGATCTAGAGTAGTCTGCTGGCATGAGGCTTCTGAACTGGTAGCCAAAAGTAAATCATCCACATACTGAACAACTAGAGTACCTGGACTTGAGAAGTGGCCTAGATCTTGGGCCAGTGCCTGATCAAGCAGATGAGAGCTATCCCTAAACCCCTGGGGCAAGACCCACATAAATTGGGATATGTGGTTTGTGGGATCCTAAAAGACAAAGAGAAACTGGGAGTCAGAGTGCAGGGGAATACAGAAGAAGGCATCCTTGAGGTCCAGAACAGTGAACCATTCTGCTTCCACTGGTATTTGAGATAGTAGGGTGTAGCGGTTGGGTGCAACTGGGTATAGAGGAATTACTGCCTCATTGATGAGTCTAAGATCTTGCACTAGTCTCCACTGACCATTCAGGTTTTCTACTCCTACATTTGGGTTGTTGCAGGAACTGCTGCATTTTCTTACTAAGCCTTGAGCTTTTAAATGTCTAACAATATACTGTAATCCTTTATGAGCTTCAGGTCTTAAGGGATATTGCCTTTGATAAGGAAAAGTGATGGGGTTTTTTAGCCTGATTTGGACTGGGTGGGCATTTTTTGCCCTTCCGAATTGTCCTTCCAATGCCCAGATTTCAGGGTTAATTCCCTCCTCAAGCAGGGGACAACAAATGGGTAACTTGTTCCCCATATTCGTATAGATAATAGCTCCAGCTTTGGCTAATATGTCCTTCCTAATAAGGGTATGGGACTTTTGGGCATAACAAGAAAGGCATGTGAAAAGAGTAAAGTCTCCCAGTTACAACTGAGGGGGTGAGAGAAATACCGGGTTACAGGCTGTCCCAGGATTCCTCAGATGGTAATGGACCTTGAGGACAGCTGTCCAGGACAGGAGATTAACACTGAGGAAGCCACACCAGTGTCCAGGAGGAAGTCAATTTCCTGGCCCTCTGGTTAAACATACCTAGGTCTCAGTGAGGGTGATGACATGAGCTGGCACTTGCCCCAGGCATCCTCAGTCTTGTTGTTGGATCATCTGGTTGGGGGCTTCTGGCCCAGATAACCTTTGTCCTCTGGGGCGGTGCGCCTTCAAATGATTTCCATGGCATAGTGGACATGGGCGAGGGGGCAGCTTGTTTCTCATTGGACAATCTTTTATAAAGTGTCCTTGCAAGCCACACCGATAACAAGCCCTACCGGGTGATTGGCCTGCTCCATTTTCTGTCCTCTCTGAACCACCAAGGTTTGTTCATTTGAGGGCCATGACTCAGGCTGCGGCCTTTCTCTGATCTCCCTTTCCCTTTTCAGCCTGCTCCTCTTGGTCCTTACTATAAAACACTGAGGTTGCCAGGTTTAATAATGCCTCCAGATTTTGTTCAGGGCCGAGGGCTCGCTTTTGGAGCTTTCTCCTGATATCTGCAGCTGATTGGGTAATAAACTTATCTTTTAGGATCAATTGGCCCTTGAGAGAGTTGGGTGACAGGGGAGTATAGTTTCTAAGGTCTCCCACAGCCATGTTGAGGAAGGCAGAAGGGTTTTCTTTCTTTCCCTGAGTTATGGTGGACATCATTGAATAATTCATGGGCTTTTTCCTAATTCTCCTAAGTCCTTCTAGAACACAGGTCAGCAGATGTTTGCAACTCCAGTCCCCATGATCTGAGTCGGGGTCCCAGTGGGGATCCATACTGGAGATGGCTTGCTGACTGGTAGGGAATTTGTCCCTTTCTTTGGCTGTCATTCTGTCATTTACTTGATTAAGATACCAAGTATCTCCAAACTCATGGGCTGCCACTAAAGCTGCATTCTTTTCATTAAAGGCCACACTTTGATCTAACAATAGCATGACATGTCTCCTAGTGAGGTCAAAGGACCTATACCCTGTAGGCCCTATACCCTGTATAGGACCTATACCCTGTAGGACATCTGAAAACTTCCCCAGGTCTACCTTGATCTGCTTTAAATCAGAGAGGGAGAAGGGGACACTTTACCCGGGTTGGGCCAAATTGCCCTCTCCCTACAACTTGAAGGGGACAAAACTGATAGCCTGGGGGTTTTTGTGGTCCTTTGGAGGTTTCTTTGCTTGTTTCCTTCTGGGTGGGGAAGATTAGAGGATACTTATCATTAATAGGAAGGGGAGCTATAGGAAGGCTAGGATATGGAGGTAAGCTGACAGGTCCTCCTGTAGGATGCCAATTGCAAGCTTTGCATAGTTGTGGATTATCCTTAAATGAAAAGAAAGATTGGACATAGAGTATTTCACTCCATTTGCCTTCTCTCTTACAGAAAAGGTCAAGCTGCAGGATAGTATTATAATTTATGCTTTCCTCAGGTGGCCATTTTTCCCCATCAGAGAGAGAATACTGGGACCAGGTAGCAGGGCAGAAAAAAATGAGCCGCCTCTTTGTCAGGGTTCATGGGTCAAATTGGTCCCAATGGCTTAGGATGCATTTCAAGGGTGAGCCTGTTGAGGCCTGAGTGTTTCCCATGTGAAAGAAAAAACTGTCCGCTGTTTTGGTTTGTTAGTTTCCCACCCCCTGCCCAAGAACCCTCAACAGTCCCTGGACCCTGCTGATTGGGATAGTTGCGCTCACCAGCGCAGCAGCAGAAACACTAGTTTTCCTCCTAGACCACAAGGAGGACCTAGGAAGGTCAGATTTAGGGGCCCTTACTGACGCACCCTTGCCTTTCCTTTTAGACCACAAAGAGGACCGAGAAAAATCGGATTTAGTGGCCCTTATTGATGCATTCTTGTAAACCCGTTAGAGTCCTAAGCATTTTCTCCTGTTAATATTGGGACCTTACCCCTGTCCTATAAAGATGTTATGCCTCAAATTTGGAAGGCCATACCCTGAGGGAGGGAAGGGATCTCCAATTTGGAAGAGTGATGCCTTTTGTTCCCACTTCTCAAGATATGGACAGGAAAGATATAATTTCTAAGGCTCCCCATATCCTAGCTTTAGGAATAGTCTTTGTTAGGCCTGCTAGTCTGAGGAGAGATCCTAAAATTCCAGATAATAACCCCCACACCCCACCCCTGTCTTTCTGATTGGTGAGCATGGGTGCCTAAGGAAGGGAACAGAGTCTTGAAATTTATACCAGAAATCATTCCTATAGGACAAACTAGAAAAACACCAGAGACAGGGAGTGGTTTTTAGAAGAAGGACTAGCCTCGGGAAGAGATGTGGGAGGGTTTGTCTGACAGGCATTAGGACCCAGGAGACAAGGGTGAGGATAGACAGGATAGATGGGCAAGTCTCACTTTGGGTGACATGACTTTGAGAGTTCCGCTCATGGATACAGGGTCAACCAACTTTTTGTCAGGATCCTGGAGCTGAATGGCTTTTCTCTCTGTTGACCCTTGGCTCAGCCCAGAAGTACAGGAAAAGCAGAAGCTGGTTCCAGGCAAACCAATGCTCCCAACTCCAAAGAGTTGGGAGTTGTTAGAGAGACCTTTCCTGGAAAGCCCGACACCCGTATCTTTATTCCAGTGGTCATGTTAGTTGTTTTTAACTGGCTGACAGGTGCCTGGTGTTTAGTTCCCGAATTCTGGGGAATAATAGGACAGAATAGCAAGTGAAAGGGGTCCAGTGATACTCACTGCTTGGCGATAGTCCCTTCATAGTCACCAAGATGTGTCCAGAGTTTGTTCCTTCTGGTGGTTTCATGGTCTGGCTGACTTAACGAATGGAGCTGCAGACCTTTGCGGTGAGTGTTACAGCTCTTAAAGATGGCACAGACCCAAAGAGTGAGCAGCAGCAAGATTTATTGTGAAGAGCGAAAGAACAAAGCTTCCACAGTGTGAAAGGGGATCCAAGTGGGTTGCTGCTGCTGGTTGGGGTGGCCAGCTTTTGTTCCCTTATTTGTCTCCACCCACATCCTGCTGATTGGTCCATTTTACAGAGTGCTGATTGGTCCATTTTACAAACCTCTAGTTAGCCACAGAGCACTGATTGGGGCGTTTTGCAATCCTAGCTACAGAGTGCTGATTGGTGCATTTTACAATACTTTTGTAAGACAGAAAAGTTCTACAAATATCCACTCAAACCAGGATGTCTAGCTGGCTTCACCCCTCAACAGTAGCAGAGGTAAGAGAGACTGTAGTAAATATGTTTTATCTCTCAAACAATCCTCCCTACCAGATTCCTTTACAAATGTCATTCGCTAAAGCAAATCATACAATCAAATCAGAATTTACAGAGCTGGGAAACTATAATTTTTCTTCAGGAAGAGAAAATACTGTGAAACAGCAATTCTATAATACCAAACATACATGTTTTAATGCATTCATATTATGGAAATATTATTCCTATAGCAGGGGGAATATAATTATATAAAGCCAGTCATAACTAGTGAGAGGGCACCAGTTTAGAAAGCTACTGCAGTAATTTAGACAAGAAATGTTTACCGATAAATTAAGTAATGGTAGTAATAGTAGAAAAAAATGAGAAAATAAGGGAAAAAATAAACAAAGCTTTTTGACCAATTGGTTATGGGTTACATATGAGAGGAAGGGTTCAATGATAACACCCAGGTCTTCAGTTTGGGTAACTGAACAGAGTTATCTAATCTGAATAACGTTTGAAGGTTTTTTGTTGTTGTTGTTTTGTTTTTGCATAGCATAATCTAGTGAAAGTTGGCTAATATGAATGTGACTGGCCCCATTCACTCAGATAAATCACATAGGAAAGGGAAAATATTTTGGTTGACATATATTAAGTTAAATCATGGCCATTTTGAGTTTGAGAAATTATAAAGTGCCCAAGAATTATTATGCAGCCCAATTTTCATGGAGCTATAGTTTTAGGAGTATCAAAAGATCCTTGATAGTTTTGTTTGTTAACATTGTCCTGAGAAGGAAGAGAAGGGAAAAGAAAGATCCTGATACTTAAAGTTCAGTAATCAGAAGAGAAGCAGATGGGGGGAAAAGCAAAACAGAAAAACAAGGCAACAACAAAATGAGAATTGTTAGACAAGAGGTAGAAAGAAAACTGTGATACAAGGAATTTAAGATTAAGCCAAGGAAAGAGAAAATGTATTTCAAGAAGTGAGAGAGGAAAGTTGTAGTTACTAAGGAGAAAAAGATCTGAAAAGTTAAAGTTAATTTTAATTACCAATTACTGTCTTCTGATAATTCGTCCTCTATACATATAGCATAGCCCTGGCTTTGACCAGGGTTTCATAGTAAGCTTGAGTGTTGTTGAGTTGTATCTACTACTTGGCTATAGACCAGATTCTTAAACTAGAAACTTCACTGCTATTATAAAACTATTGTGTCTTTGACATATATGACTAGACCCTCTGGGTATGTGTTGACATGTCATACAGAAGAAACCATCTGCCCTTGAGAAAGACAAGAGTGACAAATTGATGAATACGTATATATATATATATATATATACATACACATACACACACACACAAATATATTTTCTATAGATATATTTTGCAGCACTCACAGAGGAGAACTTTACAGAGTTATGTATCTAGTTGGATGAATATAGCAAGAAGATACTTTTTGACATGTTCTGGGTCAAAACCATGTGAGAAGGGGTAAAAATGTATGTGTATATCATTCGCTAGAGATGGAAAGATGTTATCGGCTTCTATTTAAAAACTATAGCTTCATCCTCCTTTATGAAGTGAGCTCATATTCAACAGAACAAATTGGTTCCCATGGCACCCATAAATATAACATTATGTGAAACTGTCATTTACTTCAAGTTAAAATGGTTTCACGAGTGTGTATTTGTATCCAAATTCATTGAGTTGTATACATTAAAAGGAGATATGAGATAAAGGTGTTTGGGATGATAAAGGGGGATGTGGGAATTCTCTAAATTTAGCTCATTTTTCCTATAACTCTAAAACTACTCAAAAATAAAGTCTTAATTAAAAATATAAAATAAAATGAAGACACACACACACACACCAATTACAGGTTCTGTAAAAAACTAAGTGCTATCTGAGTATTATATGCACCATATATGCCACTTTATATCCTTATTTTTGCTACATTTTTTCTAATTTATAAATCTCAGAATACTTACCATTTATACATATGCTGTAGTAGTTTTGTGTAATATAACAACAATATTATTTTTGTATTAGTTTACTGACTTCTCTGTAGTTTATATATTACAACATGATTTTCTATAAGCAGAGGACACATAGGATTTAGTTCAGAGAGGGGTTTCAATTTACGTATGTTCACTTTCCAGCACACTAATGTAGAAAACTCCCTGTACTCTAGCTGGTATCTGCTGTCTTAGTGACACGAGGGAACAAATAAATTTCTGCAGTCACAAGAAAAAAAGAAATAAAGAATTAAATATATTCACATGGAAAAAAAGTAAAACAAAACAAAAACTGAAACTTGCTTTCCCTGATCTTGCATTGGTACCGAATTGTAAGAGCGAACTTGCTGCATATGTGGAGAATATTTATCTTTCAACACTTCTTGCTGTATTAGATAAAACAAAAGAGAAGAAATAAGAATAAGGGAAACTACATAATAACGCTAATGGCTTCTTCTGTGACCTTGGGCAAGTCACTTAACCTCCTGGTGACTCAGCTTTTCCATCTGTAAAACTGAATTGTAATTACCTCATTTATTCTGCACTCAATAGGTTCTCATTTGTGTAAGCTTTGTTCAGCATCAAGGACATTTCTTCAAGGCTTCCTTCTTTTCATAACTTGATGTCTATTTTTCACATTTAAATAATGATTAATGTGATTACTCTAACAAAACGAGAAAGAAAAAGCATAAGTCATCTACCTCTGCTGTACTACAAGTGATAGTTAAGCCATAGTAATATATACCTTATGTATTTCATATTTTCCTTTGTATAAAAGATAATAAATGAAAGGCAAGAGCCTAAAAACAAGAACAGATTACATTTACTCAGATGTCACCCATTAGTTACATTCTTCGTGTTTTATTTGAATTCAGCTACTAAAATATTTACTCTCTCTGAAATCAGAATCAAAGTCATCAATGAAGATGACACCATCTGTTGTGCATACCTATTTTTACTGAATCGTTTTTCAGTGTTGACTCATGAGGTCAACTACTTACCTCACTCATATCCTTTGGAAAAATGCAAACAGATGTTCCACTTCTCTCTTGCCTATCATCAGATCTAACTAATGACGGTAAAGTTCAAGTTGGCAAATCTTCCCTGGCCTGCATTATATCTTCCAAATAACTTTGAGTCTCTCTAGCTCCTTGACACCACGTTTATCATTCAGTAAACACATTGATTACTTGACAAAGAAGATTTCAGCTAAATTGAACATTTTTAAGATCGATTTAGGCACCGTCTCACTATTGGAAGAGCTAATACAATTTTTAAGCACATTTCTTTTTCTCACATCCACTATACTGACCTACAAATATAATTTAAAGCCAGCGCATAAAAATCTTCAAAGATTCTTACAACCCTGAATCTACAATTATATTACAATTAATAGTCATGTTTGCAACTCTAGAAATGTGTAAAAGCAGGAGAGGAAAGTATTGTTTAGATTTAATGCACAATTACAATCTTTGATAATTGTGGTTACTGATGTGAATAAGTGATATCATGAAGTGTTTTCACTAGAATATAATTTAAATGAAGAAATGAAATATTAATATGAAGAAATGGGAATATTTCAAGTGACATGGAGATTAGCACTGCCCAACTCCATAGGAAGTCAAAAACTTTCTTGTTGGATTAATGAAATACCATCATGATACACATTCCCATGGTTTTAAATTCACACGCATGCATATATTTTTTATTATTAAACACTTATCATGTAATCTTACAAATAGAATAATTCTATTGCTTTTAGTGTGTCTTGTATTGTGTCAAAACACAAGCTGTTCAAAGCCTTCTAACCCAAGCTTGAGTATACTGCTACATTTTTCTACATTTCACAGGTGACAGTGCTAACAAACCTTTGGCCATGTAACAAAAGTTCCCTCTTTTCCAGGCCCTCATAATATTTTATTTATTATCCTTAAGGCCCTTATCAAGTATTCTTGAGGTTTTATTAGCTTTTACTGTCAGTTTCCTGAAGGCCCATGCAGCTTCTGCCATCTTCTTCATTCCCCAATGTATGTCATATGTTCAAGGTATTACAGAGGAACCTCATTTCAAATACTGGATTCTGTTCTGGTTTTCTATTTCTACACAGCAAACGACATAACCTGGATTTAAATAACAACTTTTAAAATTATTTCTTATTATTTTATAGGGCATCTATTTGGGTAGATCTTGGCTGGTTAATTCTGCACCATGTAACATCACATGAGAAAACTCTGTGGTTTCCATCTAGCTGATGGGCCCAGTAGCAAGATACGTGATTCCTTCACTAACATGTCTAGAGGCTTGGAGAGGTTGGATGGAAGACTGGACTCATCTGTTATTGTCAGAGGCACCTCCATGAGGTCAGGATGCACAGAGTGGTTGGATTTCTTAAGTGGGAGCTCAGGAATCAAAGGAAAAGGTTACAAATGGCCTGTGGCTATTCCCTGTGACTATAATCATAGGTGTAGTCAATTCTGTAATGGTAAACAGGTATTTAGTTAACCCATGGGGAAGTGGGGCAATCAAAATGAACAACTGGAGTCAGTTGTAAAGAGAAAAGTGAAAGAAAAATAAATAAATAAATGAATCCCTGTCACACTGGAAGCAGAGGTAGAATGATTCCAAAGAGATGAGTGTTACTCCAAGGACAGCAATAATTACCAACAAATAGTTTCTCATATCAAAAATGATGGTACCGTAGAAATACCTTCTAAAAGGAGTTAGTTCTACCTTAATGTCAGGAGAAGCTAACTTTTCATTCATAGTTTATTGCTCAGTCTTCCAGTGGGGGACAGTGGGAGTGACACAGCTTCATTAGGACAATTCAAAGAGGGTTTAATAAGAGGATTATTCACAAACAGGTGTTTGAGGTGCCCGGAAATCAGAAGGGGTAAGAAAGTAATCTAGGAATAATGAGTGAAGCTGCGACTGCTTTTAGTATCAGAAGAAACAAGGAGAGAGTGACTTCAAGAACCTGAGAACTGTAG
This sequence comes from Macaca thibetana thibetana, assembly GCF_024542745.1. NCBI lineage: Eukaryota > Metazoa > Chordata > Mammalia > Primates > Cercopithecidae > Macaca > Macaca thibetana. Next base: position 131,439,804 of record NC_065583.1, on the reverse strand, counting down.
AGACACTTTCCGCGGTTTTGTGCCCTGTATTTGCGGCATACTGCCGGCTCAAATTCCTTACATTACAGAGAACCATGGAAAAATAAAACGTAATTCTCATTTGATTCCCTGCTAGGATCCTCCATTGGCCAAATCAACTGGAAGCCAGCAAATAAAGATGTAACCTATTTGGTCTAAACATGAGAAAAACTTCAGACAAATCCCAATTAAGGGACATTCTATGAAACAACTGACCACTACTCTTCAAAACCAGTAAGGCTGTCAAAACCAATGAAAATGAGGAACTTATCACAGCCAAGAAGGGCCTAAGGAAACATCGTGACTAAATATAATGTGATATTCTGGATTCAGTCTCGGAATAGGAAAAGGATATGAGGTAAAAACTGAGGAAATGTATTTAAAGTTTGGGTATTAGTTGATTACAATATATCAATGTAATTTTGCTGATTATAAAATATGCGCCATAGTAATGAAAGATGTTACTAAGCGGGAAAACTACGTGGCTACACAGGAACTTCAAGTATTATCTTTGCCATTTTCTAAAAATCTAAAATTGTTCTAAAATAAAAGTTTATTAAAAACATTATTAAAAGTTTTGATTTTAGTGTTTTTGATGGTAACATGACCCAGCTTTGAATGAAATGCACCTCTCATTCCATTTGTAAGTACCAAACCACTTTGAAGGATAAATGTACCTCAAAATTTAAATGATTCTCGGGAAAATCAGATGATTGAGGTAGTTTTTGTTCTATTCCCGACACCTAACACAGTGCCTGGTACATTGTTGGAAATCAAATTAAAAAATCCTTTAAGTATGGAAATATCAAGAATACATTTGTAGTTTGAAATAAGTCATTTTGAAAAGAGACATAACTTTCCTGATATTCAAGATTAAAGTTTCTAATGTAAGATAACTTGCCTACTAATTCAATAGCAATTATAAAAAATATTTATGGCTGGGCGTGGTGGCTCGCACCTATAATTCCGGCACCTTGGGAGGCCAAGGCAGGTGGATCACCTGAGGTCAGGAGTTCGAGGTCAGCCTGGCCAACATGGTGAAACCCTGGCTCTACTAAAAATGTTAGCTGAGCGTGGTGGCAGGTGCCTGTAATCCCAGCTACTCGGGAGGCTGAGGCATGAGAATCACATGAAGCTGGGAGACGGAGGTTGCAGTGAGCTGAGATTGTGCGCCTGCACTCCAGCCTGGGCGACAGAACAAGAATCCATATAAAAAATGGATATATGTACAGAAATGACTTTACATAAAAACTAAAAAACAAATACATAAAATATAACTTATGAATAAAATCAACAGTGGAATCTGTTTTATCGGTATATTCAAGTGTTAATATGTGGAATGCAATATAGAAAACTCTTGATATTAATTCACATTGGCACATGTATCATTGTGTGTTTATAGTTTTGAAAATGTAACAACTAACTGCGCTTTGCCGATTAGTCCTTCTGAAAGTTGATAGACATTAGATAAATTCAACTACACTAAAAAGCTTTAATAAATAAACACTTTACTGCATTAAAAATATCACGACTGTAATGATTATTCCAATAATACTATGTAACATCGGTTGTCATCTATGAATCTTAAACTAACTGTAAGAGCTATGCAAAGTAACCATTTCCAAAATTTTATAAAGAAAGATAATACATTTTAAGACATTACATCTCAAAACAATCTGTTACCTCTGTATTTTATTGTGACACTCATTGTTTGAGTTCTCTTGCTTGTATTGCAACATTAGAATTGTTTAACAAGTATCTTGGGAATTAGAGGGTATTCCTCAGTAGTGACACAGTCTTCTCTGCTGCATACATAGTAGTGCTTCGACATCTCCTAGACTGACCTAGCATTAACTAAATTGGATGTCAAGTATGTCAGCGTGCTCTAACTGCCAGTGACATTGTCACTTGGGCTCCTGAGATGAAAGACAAAACACCCTGAAAAGAACAGAATACAGTATTTTAAGAAGCAGGTGAAATGCAAATGATTTGTCTTTTATTTCTGGATTTAATATATTCTGATACTTCAGGGCTTTAGCGTATTGAAACAACTGCCATAAGCTTTCTATCAAACATGTAATTAGAGGCCATCATTTATTCATATACGAACACAAGTCCAAAGACCAGTACAATTAAAACTGTGGCTGGAAACTTGTGGTCCTCAGTTCCTTTTAGACCCTGTTTCATAAGGGGTACCTGCTCCTTGCTAGCAACAAAGTAAATTTTGGGTATCATCATAGAAATTATTTTCTGTTATTTGCAATTTCTTTAATAGTGGTAAAACTTATAAAACATGGTAACAGGTAAATTATTACCTGTTTATTTTGTAGTTAAAACACATATTCAAGTTTGCCTATGGAGTGAAATTTAGTGTAGACATGTTATAACCATAAAATTAAAAAAAGGATTTTTTAAAAGTTTAATTCTTTCCATAATATGAATACTATTTCCTCACACACTGGTCTTATTTTCCTCATTTTCCTCACAAAATGGTCTCATTTAGATTAGACTTCACTTTCTTGTTCCTGAACTATTGTTTAATAATACTGAATGAAGAAATTCATTGGCTTTAATCCATTCTTCAATACTTAGCTGAATATATATCTACTTCAGTAAGCTTGTCTGGATTTCTTCAGATTGCAACAGCATTGCACTTATACATTTGTTAAGGTTTCTGGATGATATCGTAAAATTAGCATTGCTCATTTAATTCTTTCATTAAATTGTGTGCTCTTTTGAAGATTAAAAAAAAATAAAGAGAAATAAATTAATGGATAAATGTGGCAATCATTATTGATGACTTTTCAATATCTATTGTCCACTTTCCTTAGTCATAGAAGTCCAAACTTTTAACCTAGCACACTTTTACCTAGATATTTAAAAATTCTACATTGTCCAGCATCTTTTACAGGTCAGTATGATTATGCATTAATATTTCAATGATGAAATATCAGAAAAAGTGATGTAAGGGCCTTCAGGCAATCTATATAAGAGAAAATTAATCTTCCTTTCCTCTGCCTAAGAATTCTGTAGTAATTGTTGCAGTTTTAGCAGTCATTTTGAATAAGGAAGTATACTTGAGAATCCCAGAGCAGCAAGATAGAGTTAGAATCCCTGAATATATTAGCGAGATTCTATAATGTCCACGGTATTTAACTCCAAATTAATTTTTTGATATAAGCTTATATCTTGTTTTAGCCACACTTGTGTGTGTCTGTGTGTGTCCTCATATGTAATCAGACCTAATCCTATTAGAGAAAAATGAAGAAACGACAGGATTTATTTAGCATTTGAGCCTAACAAATTGAGCAACCACTCAGTATGCTCTTGTGTACAATTTTTATTATTATATGTGTTAAAATTTATATTTGTAAACTACAGTGAGACATTTAGCTACAAGTACGCTTCTAAAAGAAAAATATTAACCTACATGAGGAGTCATACAGATTTATTTTAATTAGTTGTACCAAGTATCACATGTAGTTTGCTTCTCATTATACCATTTCTTGAGTATGAAAATAAAGTTAGCATGCATAGAATTTTCCCTCTTATTTTCCTGTGAGCATTTAGTATTACCCGGATTTCTTTGTTCAGTGGATAGTGCATATGGGCACCATGTAGATATCACTGGTTGTTCATATCATATGAAAGAGACTCATTACTTAAATTTCTTCTTTTCACGTTTATACTGCCCAAATGAAAACATTTTTATTATAATATAATGACCAAATACTTTAAGGTATGAAATATGCAGCAAAGAAATATTTTCATTTTATCTATATCTGTATATCTTATATCTGTATCTAGATCTAGATATACACAGACAGAAATAGGTATGCCTGCTTGAAGAAGTAACTTGGGTAAGTTTGTTCTGCCCAAAAGAGCTTTAAGAAATGAGATAACACTTCTAAAAGAAAAGTTGTTAAACATTGTATAACGTATAGTACAGAATTATGATCACTGAGAATAGGAGAACATTATGTGAGTCCTATATTCACCCACAGATTTCTACATGGAGGCGCTATGACAATGTGGAAGAATTAGCAGATGAATACTTTAATGTATGTATTATAAATAGGTTTAAGAATTTAAAGGAAAAGATATATGTAAGGCAAAAGTAAATGTAATATAACGTATAGAACCATAGAGAAATTCTAGAGCAAAAAATATAATTAAAAAAATTTATAATGGGATATAAAACAAATTAGACTCTGCTGAAGGAAAGAAATTATTTATCTCTCCCACTAAATTACCATTTCTGAAAAAAATCTTATATATGTATATTAGGTCTATTTGTAGACACTCTATTTTGTTCCATTGATCTATATGTCTATACTTATGCTAATACTACACTGCTTTAGTTGCTGTAGCTTTATTGTGTATTTTGAAGTAAGGTACTGTAAGTTCTCCTATTTCATTCAAAATTAGTTTAGGTCTTCTTGCACATTTTTACAATCAGCTTGAGAATACCCAAAATATCATGCTAGAATTTCAATGGAAATTATATTAAATCTATATCTTGGAGAAAATGAACACTAATACTGAGTCTTCTAAAACATACATAACTTTAGGTATTAATCACTATCATCAATGTTTCTATCGTCAATGTTTCACTGTACCAGTCTTGCACATATTTTGTTCAATTTATTCTTAAGTAATCTTTTCTGATGATATTGTAAATGACATGTAATATTTTATTTTTTATGTACTCATTGGAAATACATAGATGTATAACTGATGCTTGCATACAGACCATGCTAAATTCACTTATTAGTTCTCATGGTATATTAGCCCATTCTCTTGCTGCTAATAAAGATATCACTGAGACTTGGTAACTTATAAAAAAAGCAAGTTTAATGTACTCACAGTTCCACACTACTGGGGAGGACTCACAGTCATTGCAGAAGGTGGAGGAAGAGCAAAGCATGTTTTTACACGGTGACAGGCAAGAGATTGTGTGCAGGGGAACTCCCCTTTTTAAAACCGTGAGATCTCTTGAGACGTATTCACTATCACGAGAACAGCACAAGAAAGACCCATCCCCATGATTCAATTACTTTCCACTGTGTCCTCCCACGACATGTGGGAATTATGTGATCTACAATTCAAGATGAGGTTTGTGTGGTGACACAGTCCAACCATATCAGATGATAAGTATATTTATTCAGATATCCTATATGCACAATCATACCATCTGCAAATAAAGGCTGTGTTGTTTTTTCTTTCCATATTTGTTTCCATATTGAACTAGCTAAAATCTCTAGTTTAAAATTGAAAATAAGTAAGAAAAAAAATTCTTGTTTTTTTTCTTCCTCTTACAGTAAAAGCATTCAAACTTTCACCATTAGTGTGATGTTAACTGTAGGTTTCCAACAGGTAACCTTTATAAAATTGAGAAGATCCCTTGTATTATTCATTTGTTGCATTTGTCTATTTCTCTTCTCAGTTTTGTGAAATTTTGCTTCATTTATTTAAATGATTCGCATTCTTAAGCACGATGTCCTCTTAATAAATTGATCTTTATCATTATAAAGTATCCCTTTTAAACTTTGATGATTTTCCTCGCTTACAAGTCTACTTTGATAAGTGTCCTAATCATAAGTATATGCCGAACTTATAAGAAAATGCCAAACTGCTTTCTAACGTGGGTGGACAAATTAGCATTTCCATAAGCAATGTATGAGTGTGTCTTCAGTTTCTCAACATTCAACTACCACTTAGTTTTATATACCTTTTTTATTTTAACCACAATCATAGTAGTAAAGCAAATTAACTTATCTACCTCTCACATAGTTACTTTTTGGTATGTGACGAGAGCAACTGAAATCTCATTTAACAAAAATCTCTAATTAACTTTTATTGACTAGAGAACTCATATTGAACATTCTATCTCTAGACTTGTTCATCTCACATATCTCCTACTTTGTATCCTTTGACCTACATTTCCCCATTTTCTCCCTCCCCACCGCAGTGTATTTTAAAAGTATATTCTTATGAACATTTATGTTACCATTTATGCAGTTTAATTAACGTTCATTAATGTTTCTGTTTTCTTCTAAGTCTATATGGCTGTTTGAATAAATAAATAATCAAATAATTGAATAACAAGTTTGCAATCAGAACAAATATCACCAGAGGGTGGGAGAGAAATCACAAAATACATCCCTCTATACTTACAGATGATGATGTTGCTTTCTTGCTGCCTATGAATACTAAGTTGTAGTCACACATCCCAGGTGAGGGCCTTAAGGTGAAGCAATCAATAAGCAAGCAGAGTTTCAAAACCTCCTGTTCACCTGTAATTGAAAGACAAAGCACCTGGAATAAATGTCACAGACTGAGTCAACTTCTTCTTTAATTAACTGTCTCCATTAGGTAAAACAAAATGTTCCACCTACCTCCTATCCCCACTCCTCTTAATTTCAAACTCAGTTTATTACCAATGAGACTGGCGTATTTATTCTACTGGGCTATTTTTATTTGGCTGAATTTTCTGGATAACTGATTTCCTTGTAAACAAACTGCAATTAGAAGTGTAAACTATTGTAGTAATATTATTCTCTGGCATATTTTACATGAATAGGTAGGTGGTTAAAAATTGCCTCTAATCTAAATGAGCTTCATTTGTTTTTGTGCATGTGTGTGTTTTGTGTAAAGGATATAATCATTAGCAATTAGCATTCACCTTTCCGTATAAAGAATTATTTTCCTTATGAAAGAAATGAAGGGATTTGGGCTATGTGTGTGTGTGTGTGTGTGTGTGTGTGTGTGTGTGTGTGTGTTTTCCCAACATAATTGTTAGATTTAGGAGACGAAAGCCCCCTAGTGAGGTTTTGTTGTTGTTATTTTTAAAACTTTTTCGAGCACTTTTAGGTTCATAACACAACTGAGGAAAAGGTACAGAAGTTTTCTATATAACCTCTGCTCCCACACATGCATAGACTCCCCTATAATCAACATTTCTCACCATAGAAGACACCTGTCACAACTGATGAGCCTACATTGATACATACTAATCACTCATAGTTCACATAAGGGTTCCCTCTTGGTATTGTACATTCCATGGGTTTGGGCTAATGTATAATGACATATATGCATCACATTGTATCATACACACTAGTTTTACTGTCCTAAAAAGCTGGTGAGCTTTTTAGTCTTATACATTAAGTTCTAAAACTGGTAAACTAGATGATATTTTGATTATCATTTTTTACAAGATTGGGGGAGGAGAGCTGTCTTAGTCCATTTTGTGTTGCTATAAAAAAGTACCTAAGACTGGATAATTTGTAAAGTAAAGAGGTTTATTTGGCTCATGGTTATGCAGGTTGAGAAGTTCAAGGGCATGTCTGGCTTCTAATTAGGGCTTCTGTGCTGCCTGAGAACATGGCAGAGAAGGTGAAAGAGGGAGCAGACATGTGTAAAGGCTAAGAAACATGAAGGGTGTCCTGGCTTTATAAGAACCCACCCTTTTGGTAACTGTCCATTCCTGCAAGAACTAATCCAGTCTCTATAGAATGAGAGCTCACTCACTGCTTCCAGAACAGCACCAAGCCATACATGAGGGATCTTTCCCCATAACCCAAACACCTCCCACTAATCTCCTCCTCCACTGCCTTCCCAGCATGGTCACAAGAGGGGATCAGATTTCAGTATGAGTGTTAGTAGGGACAAACAGATCATATACAAACCATATCAAGAGCTAAACAGTTTGTGTACAGACACATGCATTTCATGAGTCTACACTTTATGTTGGAAGAAAGTTGTGGCATATTGAAGAGGTCAAATTGCAAGCATAATAAACAGGGAAAGCCACAAATGGAAGTCTAATTTGAAGTAAATACATGATTGATAGTATAATCAATGTGGAAATGATCAAGGAGAAACTTGAGAAGTAGAAGAGCATCAGGAAAATTGAGTATATCAAATAAGAGTGGAGTAGAGGGTTAGTAAGTGTCAGAATGGTAGATATTCACATAGGAGAAACAAGGAATTAGAATGCATAATTTGAATGAGAGTCATAAATTATCCCCTGTGTATATGTTTGCAATGTGCATCCAGAATTGAAAATGAAGATCATAGAAAGCTTTCATTTAACATATTTTATTTTTACATATGTACAAAATAATGAGACCCTTAAAAGTTAGATATTTCACTATTGAAAATAATCCAGCAATTTAAAGTACATGCCAGGTAGTTAACACTATTGACAACTACAATTCATCTTTGATGTGGTAGGATATTAGCACATAAAATAACCAAATCTCCAAAGAATAGGTTCAAAAGTTGAATTTGACTTACAAACATAGATAGATTTTTCTCTAGTTTGGTCCAGCCACCAATGTAACCAAATCCACCGTAGTTATCTATTAGGCATAAATCTATTTAAAAACAACTTCCAAGCATCAAATTTAGTGTAACTAGAAAATCTTCTGAAGAGAAACACAAACATAAAAATGTTCTTTAGTATCTTGACATATAATTTGCATAATAATGGCATCTGAAGTAAGTCAACACGTTTAGTAATAATGGAGTAAATTATGCATCCAGTACCCATATGTGTAACAGTAAAAATCAATGGATTATCAAGCTAATAGAATCTATATAGATACATTTTCTCATCTCTCTTCGTATAAGCCATTTTTATCGTGGTTTGTTAATGGGAGGTATAAATGCCTGCCTTTAATAGCCCTAAGTAATCTGCTTGTGATTTATGTTTGCTCTTCTGCCATCTAGTTTAATGCAATGTTTCTGATGCTAATTGCAGCTTTATGGCACCATTTGGTGACAAAAAGTTTTCGTTTTCATAGAAATGCAAACTGATTCCTCTATAGATAGTCCAGCCAATTTAGTCTATTTAATCTTTATCTCAGAGGTCAGAGGAAGTTCAAATAGTTGTGTGGCTGGGATGAATATTAGTCTGGTATCAAAGAGATTTGCATTGCACTGAAAAGCCAGAGCTTTACTTCATTGGAGAAAATGGAAAAAAAAAATGCATTTATTGTGAGAACACTGTGTGCCAGGTACATTATATATATTCCATTCCTTATCCATCAAACCCTCTTTGAAAGTGGGATTGTTCTCATTTTATAGATGAGGACACTGAGACCTCTGATTAATGAACTGTGCACCACATCCATGAACAGAGTGGAAACACTGTTGCCTCACTCTTAGCTGTGTCATGAAGATAAATAAGATACTACTTGCAAAATTCTTTAAAAAGTGATGTTTTAAAAAGTGACTTTTTAAAAGAAATTTAGGCTGGGTGTGGTGGCTCAGACCTGTAATCCCAGTACTGTGGGAGGCCGAGGCAGGTGGATCACGAGGTGAGGACATCAAGACCATACTGGCCGACGTGGTGAAGCCCCGTGTTTACTAAAATTACAAAAAATAGCTGGGTGTGGTGGCGGGCGCCTGTAGTCCCAGCTACCTGGGAGGCTAAGGCAGGAGAATGGCTTGAACCAGGGAGGTGGAGATTGATGTGAGCCCAGATCACACCATTGCACTCCAGCCTGGCAACAGAGTGAGATTCCGTCTCACCAAAAAAAAAAAAAAAAAAATTAAACAAATTGTGTCTCATGTGGGAGATCGTGCTATTTGCCTTTTATCAGGCATCATGAAAGATTACATATAGGTCATTTGAAATACTGGATTCCTCGTATAACTTATTTTCTATGGCATTGTGTAATAGGGCTAGCCTATCTGAAGAATTTGAGTTAAAAAAAAAAAAAGAGATTTTGAGTTTGAGATTTCTTGTTATCTTCCTCCATTCAACAATGACCTCACTGTGTTCCTCCTGGCTATTTGTCCCTTTCTCATTTTCCACAGAGTGAGACCACAAGGTATTGTGGAAGCCACATTGTGTACTCACCATTAAGAACAATGGCTCAGAAACTATTGCTGGACATTCAGACAAATTACATGGATTTTTAACTTTTTATCAACCGTGAGATGAACATAAAATGTAATGCACAAGGTTGTGAAGAAAATTCCTTGAGAAAAACAGCCTAATATGTCTTTCAGTGTAACTGGAACACAGTGACTTTTCACTTTATCTTAACACTCTTTCTGTTCCTTCCCCAAGCAAGGTAAACTAATCACTTTTATATTTAATTTTTAAAAATATTCTTTTTGTAAACTTGTACATGTATGTACATCATCTGTGATGAAATCTTCACCACTAAACACTGCTATAGCAAACATCACTATTTTAGGATGTCAGCTCTTTCACTTCTGTGTAGACCACTTATGTATAGCACCAGAGATCCATATGGTGGAAAACTACCAATGTCATTTCTTTCTAGTAAACTCAGAAGTTGCTGTGATTAATTTAAGACAATAAAGACCAAAGGAGAACATTTTTATCATAAAACACTTAAAGTCTCAATTTTTCCTTGTTAATTAATTGACATCTGCAGTACGGATTTGTTAACATATGCGATGAATAGCCCAATATTAAATTAATCCTGTCTCTATTATTCTCTGAAGCATTTCCATCATATCCTATAGCATTATTATGTTTCCACTTTGTATTACAACTGTTGATGGCAAGAGAAAGCAGAATACTAAATATTTTAGTTTGTTATAGTTAATACTTTTAAAACGTTCTTATTCGGAATTGCAGATTACTTTCTCTAGATGCTTAAAAATAAAAGTAGGTTTTATAACTAATAGTTCATACATCTCACTCAGTATTTTGGAAGTAACAAACTGACAACTTTCGATTATAAATTATCCTCTGTTAAAAGTTGTTGTTGTTTGATAATATATTTTCTTTTCCCTGTGAAACCAGCTATTTAATAGCCATTAGGTTTGTTGTGTTTGTTTTCAGTGTAATTACAAGTGGCTAACTTTAGGCATTGTAAAGTCTACACTGTGCTCAGCTTTCTGAATTATTGAGTCTCAATTAACTTTCCCCAAAATGTTTGGGTTGACACTAATTTGCATATGAACTTGAGAGTTAAATATTTCCCCATCCTTTAACCAAAGGGACATGCGTGGATCCATGAGATGCCCCCAAGAGAAGCACTTAGTGTATCTTTAAAAATGCAGGCTGATTTTGTAATGTTCAATTACCTTATTTATCATTTGCTCTATGACTTTTGAAAACTCATTAAAAGATTAATCTACAGCTAAATTCTGTAGACAAGGAATTGTATCTGCACCATGGTACACCTTGAAACAAGTTTGTCTTTTCTAAATCTCACCACATATAAGAATTTACTTGGGAATTTATTGGCAGTGTGTCATCAAAATAAAGGCAAATTATACACTACTTGACAAGAAATAGTAGCTTTGTTTTTCAGTATTTTGCTTATTTGCTTGGCTTTGATTTCCTAGGAGATTTTATGTTATGATTTTATGTTTTCTTTGAAATATGTGTTCCAGGTTTTAGAGAGAAATCTCTTTATAAACCCATAGTTCTTATAATTTGTTAACAGATTAGATGATGTTTTCTTCCCAGTGTTTTATTTTGGATAAGGAAATTACACAATATATTTATCTTGGCTACAATTCTTCAAGTGTGATCTTAATGTAATTGTGTAATATATTCTGACATGTATATATAACACTAAATTTTTCCAAAAAATAATTTATTGGCATATATAAGATGTCAGGCTCTGTTCCAAACACTGAGAGGTAATTGTGAACAAGAAAGACAAGCTTCCTTTTCTTCCTTTGGAGATTATTCCATAGATGTAGACAAAATATTAAAGTGAATCAATAAATATAATAATTTTAATGCAAAATGGCATCAAAATTAAACAAATAATATGATAAAGAGAAACTGGTAGTGGGTAGTTCTTTAGACTCATCAAGGAAATTCTTTGAAAAGAAACATTGAGATTTGAATGGTGAAAGAGATTGATGCTGAGGGTTAAGTAGAGAGGTCTTAAGTAGCGGAGATAGCCAGTGCAACATTCTTAAGTTAGAACAAGTTTGGTATGTTTAAGCTTAAAATGTACATATAGGAGGTAAAATATTTTATATATATGATATAGATGTAATATTTATATGTGATATGTGATATATATTCATGATATATACACCTACATGTGATATATATATATATATTCATGATATACATATTTATATGTGATATGTAAAGAGCAGTGTATCATAATTCTCAGATATGATATACACTGATACATATATCACTTTTTCTGGAGAATATGAGGGAGGCACTGATGGAGAAGACAGAGTCTTATTACAGAGTATCCGGAGGTCTACTGAAAGCTTAATGAGAAGATATTGAGTGGAGTCATAGCAGGGTAGTGATAATGTAATTCAATTCTTCTTCTTTTTTTTTAGTTACTTTTGCTATTTAGTGGAAAAGACATTTGGGGTAATAGGAGTAAGCAAGGAGAATGCTGCAGTTGTTCAGGTGAAAGATGGTTAAGGGTATTGAAAACTGAATGCAAGTGAGGAGAGGAAGACAAATCTCTGCAAACAAATTTTCAGAGAAATGGTATAGAGAAGGGTAACAGACACTGCAAGGAAAATTGGAGTTAAGCAAAATATCATTTTTTAAATAATGACACACAATAGAACAGGCTATATTTGCATGCTGATCTAAATGTTCCAAATGGTAGAGATAAATTAATGATATCAGCAAGAGTAGTGAAGGTCTTAAAAACACGCAGTCGCAAGTTGACGCATCCTTGTCTTGAGCAAGCAGGGACATCCCTTTTTTTTAAAAACAAGAGCAAAACCAGATTGTGGGTGTGGATGAGTTAATATATTCTGGGGTAATTGTTGTTCATGGCGTATGGAAGGCTTGGCGTTTGGAGAAGACAGCCTCCTGATACAATGTTGTGCATCTTCATGGAAGGGAGAAGCTGTCTCAACAAGTCACCTGCCAGTCTTCATCCTTCTTCCAGGGATGTGTTCACTGTAAAAAAACAATTCAAAGTTCCCATAGTCAGTCATGTGGAGACAGGCTGCTGCCGGGACACACCAGGCTATCTTGTTTTCAAAGGCTATTTTATCAACTCATTGTTGGTAGTATCTGAGTGACCTGGGCTGTCTCACTCCGTCTTCTCAGCCGGTCAGTATCCCATGATTAGTGTTCACCCACCTAGGTAGGTATGGTAATTCACCAAATCCAAGCATGGCAAATGAGCAGTATGACATTAAGTGTCTATTCTGACATATATTTATAAGTATCAGGGAAAGGTAATAGAAAGGATAAATGCCTTTTCTTCATGAATTTCTTCAATGAAGAAGTCAATGAGAGCCAGGACAAATTCAACTGAGACACCATTAGCAGGAGGTATGTATGGGTAGTCAGTCGTAGGCATCAGGTTTTCTTAACTACTCTTGCTACTGTCTGTTATTCTTATCCCAGTTTCCTAAACTGCATAGTTATTATGGGGTACCAAAACTTCAGATTCTTTGGTTTGCCAAGGTGCATGATTATCTGATTTTCACTGTGTACACAGCTACTGGCAGAAAAAGCAACTGAGTTGTGTACCTGATCTAAAGCCACTTCTGAGCTTTCTGATTGCCTAGTTTACTAAAATGATTGTCTCTCTTTTATGATCTTACTATAGGCCCTGATAAGTAAATAATCGGCTATATTCTATATCTGTAAATTTCTAACCCTAACCCCTATCATATCTGCCACAGATGGCAAAAGGACTGAAGTAGGCACAAGCTCTGGAAGTAGCTTTTACTTTATTTATTTATTTTTGTTTTGAGTGACTTGTCAAACTAATAGATGGGAACTGTATCAGATGAAGAAAGTGAAGCTGAGAAGTTATAAGCAAGTGATCATTAATTGCCAGTTTACCTGGGATAGTCCTGGTCCCTGCCACTGTCCTGTGATAATTATATTGCCTGGTTTTACACTCAGAAGTACTTATATTTTTTAGGATAAGATACATGGTCCAAGTATCTTGTCCAACCAATGTCTATAGCTAATATTTAGATGGCAAATCAAGTTTCAGACTCAGATCTAACTTAAAATGTTGTTTACTCTTCTACAAAAAAAAAAAAGCAACCTCCGCTCATTAATTAATCTGTCTAGCCAACTCTGTAACTACAAGATAAAAGGGTTAAAATATGTTAGTTTCAATGTTAATAGTTCTTTTAGACCTTTGTCATTTCCACATACCATATTAGTCGCATTAGCAAAGTATAAACTAAACTCACTTCAGTAGTTTTTTATTTATTGAGAAAGTTTTTTCCAATGGGAACTTATCTCTGGGAGTTAATTTTTAGATGAAGATCTCTCAGTGAATACGTTTTTTTTACATTTAACTTTGAATTAAGTCAATTCTGTAAATCTCAATATGCTACATTTTTCAGTTCAGATTTCATAGGGAAATAATAAACAATTATTTAACATAATTTTATTAAATGCCTATTAAAGGCAAAGCTGGTGGTATAATTTTGAGTGTTTATTATTTCTGCTTTGTCTTTTTAAACTACAGTTCCTCTCTAAGGTAAATCTTAGGATGAAGATTTATTTCTGGGAGTTCACAGGTCTCTTTTTTTCTTGTTAGCCTATCTAGTTTATGAGCAGTGGTGGAAATCCGAAGTCTAATGTATAAAAATATAATTTTTTAATTTTACACTTCTCCTAAAAAAATACCAAAAACCAAACAAAAAAATTCCATGTATGGAAGTAGCTAGAACTTTTGCAATAAAAAACGACTGGGTTGAAGCTAGTACCAGATCTCTTAAACACATAATTAAAGTGTGATATTTCATCTGACACAATTAACTGCCTGCATGTCAGTTTATCCTAATTAGCTTGGTCGAGTTTGACAGGTATCAGCATCTATTGTCTTTGTGTCCTTATTATATTCTGGCACATTAAATTTAGTCTTAAAACATACAAAAAAATATGCCGCAATGTCTCTGGTAAACCAGAGCCTCTTTGGAGCACGGAAATGACAGTTGCAATCTCCTTCATTAAGAAGATACTGAGAGGAAAATGGTATGAAAATTTATCCAGTTTCTATTAAATATGTTTGCATGACCAACCTCTTCAGTAACTTTGAGGAAAACAGTTTTCTTATAATTTCAATATAATGCTAACATAGTTTGATTAGTTGAAGTCGAAAAAAGGAAGAAACAAGCACCATGATGACACCCAATTCTATGCATTCTTTGTATAGACAGAGTATCAATATAATAAGTTACAATTCTAAATTATTTTAATTGTAAATATATTTTAATATTTATATAAAATATGAGTAATTAATATTTTTCAAATTTTAAATACGTTTTTATATTTAATAAGCACAGTTTGGCAAAGAAAACATTAAGTAAAATGCTCCCGAAATCGTATAGCATAAAGCTCAAGTAGAATAATGGATGAAACAAATTGAAGAACTTTGTTAAGTGTGTTTCCCCGATATGGTGCTCTATTTATATTTATATTTCTCTTTTTTTGTGCATATGCAATCAAAATTTAAACATTAGCTCTATGGAATCATCCCATTTTTTTAGGACCTTTTGCAGTGTCAGATTCCTGAATTCCTTGAATGACCTTGAGAAAGTAGCTTGTCAACTTTTAATTACTAAAGTTAACTCTGAGTGCTACAATGCATTTATAAAATATCTGCTAAATAAGTAAAATTTTCATCTACAACTGAGTCCATCACTGATGAGATTAAGATGATAAAACTTTACAAAAATTGGAATTAGACAAAGGCTTTCAGAGAAGTTGTGTTCTGCTTATTACTGATATTAAAATAAAAGGTATTGATTGGGGTATTTTTACTTTTCTTAAATTTTAGAGTTTTTATATTTCTTGAAGTTTAAAACTTGTGATAATTTTGTTTATAACCTAAATCCTATATTATAATTAAACTGTATACTTCTTGCTCCAAGTATTAATAGTGCTTAAGAAATGTATTTGCTTCTTTTCAATTTAATTCCATTTAAATTGCTTATTGAAATTTAGTTCAGACAAAAGTTGGGTACTCAATCTATTTTTCATCTAAAAAATTAATAATTTTGTGTTTTATGCAGATATCTAGTGGCCAAAATTAGAATAGTTAATTGCTGATAGCTATGGAGATATCTGCTGAAGACGTACACTGGTATACTATAACGCAAAATTTGTCAATTCATGAAACTATAAAATACCTTGAAGTGACAATACCTGTGAATTCATTCTTTTTTTTTTTTTTGAGATGGAGTCTAGCTGTCATCTAGGCTGGAGTGCAGTGGCGCAATCTCGGCTCAAAGCAATTTCCGCCTCCCAGGTTCAAGCGATTCTCCTGCCTCAGCCTCCTGAGTAGCTAGGATTATAGGCACTCACCACCACGCCTGGCCAATTTTAGCACATTTAGTAGAGACAGGGTTTCACTGCGTTGGCCAGGCTGGTCTCGGACTCCTGACCTCGTGATCCACCCACCTCGACCTCCCAAAGTGCTGGAATTATAGGCGTGAGCCACCGCACCCGGTCTATGAATTCATTCTGAAGAGAACTAGACTTTCCTTGTGAGAACACAAGACACATTCCCTTCTAGACATTATTTTTTATGCTCAACTAAATGACCTCACTTAAACGATCAATTTGCTCTTGCTACCTTTTATTTTGTAAAGAGCATTTCCTGCACACCTACTAGAATAGCAAAATTAAAATAAAATGGCAATTATAAATGCTGGCACAGAACAAAAACCAACTGGTACTCCTATATATTTCTGGTGACACAGCCAGTTTGGAAAACAGATTGGCAGTTTCTTATAAAGCTAAACAGGCTTCCCCTAGTCCTTTGTACTATCCAGCTATCTCATTTATAGGTATTTACCCAAACGACTTGAAAGCTACGTTCATGCAGAAACCCATATATGAATGTTTATAACAGCTTTATTCCTAGTCACCAAAAACTAGAAGAATTCAAACATCCTTCATCTGATAAATGAATAAACAAACTGCCTTATAATCCTACGATTGGATACGGTAGTCCTCCTTTGTCCTTGGGGGAGTATGTTTCAAGACCTCCAGTAGATGCCTGAAACCTCAGATAGTACCAACCCCTATATATACTGTGTATTCTTTTCCCTTTACATACAGAACTATAATAAAGTCTAACTTATAAATTAGATATAGCAAGAGGTTAATAACAATAATAATAAAATAGAACAATTGTAACAATATACTGTAATAAAACTTACATGAATGTAGCTTCCCTTTCTTTCAAAATATTTTACTGTACTCATGAGGGAGTAGCTTCTTCATGAGCAGACACAGCCTCTCCAGTAATTTTCATATTTAGCAGTCCAATCCTATTCCTGAATCTGTGTAACCATCTCTTATTTGCAGTAAACACCTCGGTGTGACATTTACCAGGGGATCCCTTGCTGAAATCTTTGTGTAGGCTTAATGGTTTGTGGTGCAACATGTTGCTGCCAATCAGTACACATTTCAGTTCATGCCTTCCACCCCAAATTTTAATGCCTTTTCCATTATAGCTAAGCACTTATCACACATTATAGTGACAACTTTTGCAGTTTGATGCCACAGCAATACTAGCATGAGTTTTTCCTTCTCCACAGTTCTATGGGTAGATTTTTTTCTGGACAGCAGCAGATTTCGTTTTCTTTCCTTAAGTTGAGGACTTTCACCTTTTCCCTTAAAGGTAACACTTTACGGCTTCTCTTTGGCATATCTGAATGACTGGCATCACTACTCTTTTGTTTTGGAGCCATTATAAGATGAAATAAGGGTTCCTTGTTGCACAAGTACTTAGATACCACAACAGTCGGTCTAAAAACCTACACAACTATTAAGTGATTGATGAGCCAAAGGGTCCACAGTGTGGATCTGCTGGACAAAGTGAAGAGTCACATCTCAGGTGAGACAGTGAGATGAAACAAGATTGCATCATGCTACTCAGAAAGGCATGTGTGTAATTAAAAACCTACGAATTGTTTAATTCTGAAATTCTCCATTTAATAATTTTGGAGTGCAATTGACCTTGGGCAACTGAAAATGTGCAGATCAAAACTGGCAAGAAGACAGAAGCACTATACTCCTCAACAGTTAAAAGGAATAACCACTGCCACGTGCAATAACATGAATGAATATCAAATGAAAGAAGCCTGAGTCAAAAAGTTTTACTCTATATAATTTCATTCACATGACATTTTAGAAAAGTATACATATAGGAAACTCAGTGATGTCGTGAAGCTGTAGGGAGTGAGATGGAATGACTGTAAAATGATAGCGTCAGGGAATGTTTTGGGGTGATGGAACCTTTCTATATTTTGGTTGTGATGGTTACTATATGGGCTCAAACGATGCAAAGCATAAAACTGCACAATAAAAAAGTGATTTTTACACAAGCTCCACATAGCTAAACAACACCTAATACAAATACATAATTTAATCATCAATTATCCTTTTTAACTCATATTATTTGCTTTATTTGTTGGAGTGGTTTCTATTGCTTTAATCCAGGTAACAAATAACTAGTTATTTTGCAAGCATTCTTGGTAATTAGATCAAAACATAATGCCATTTAAAGACTATTTCAATTATGTTCAAAGTTAATGTTTGAATGATTGAAAGTAAAATGTTAGAAATAAGGGTTGTATTTTACCACATTATACTAATAAAAAAGCAAGTTTTCTCTTCAGAACTTTCTTGTGTGGAAACAAAAGTCTGCAATTTACTAACAGTGCCAGTTGCCATTGTAAAGGTTTGTTTTATTTTTAGATTTTTCTTTTTAAAGCATAAAGACATTTTCCTAAAAGGAAGGCAAAAAATGGAAATTATGCTCACACTACTCAATGCCATTCATTTTATTGGACTTTGTTTTGCAGTCATTAAAATCACTGACTTTTCCTGGGCATGAGGATATTAGATATGGGGGCTTTCTTTGCCTCTTTTTAAAGTAGTTTTGTTTGAAGTGATTTCATTCCTGTGAAAGAAGCAGAAAGCAGAGATAATTACAGCAGTGTGCTTTACAAGCTCATGGGGTTTCAACTTTTCCATAGTTGCTTCTTGAATTAGTTCTATTACAAAAATAAAACCTTTCACAACTCATTGTCACTGGTGTTATTGCCTAAATGAATCACTTCTCATCTTTTCTTCTTAATATTTGACAAGGCACAACTGTTTTCACAAAAAAGTTCAGATCAAACTTTAAATATCCTCTTTTCTAAAAAAAACATTCTCAGCAGAAGAAAGGTAAAAGACAATTGTCCTACAAACTGGGCACAAGAAACTTAATGAAATTATTAGATTCTCAAGAAAAGTTTGGATGATTAATCAATTTATTTTGTATGTGTCAGATTGTCCTTCTTAATAATTTCAAAGCAGAACCATTCCTAATTGAAAAATCTATTACCTCTTGAGAATTTATAAATTGTAAATTAATAACTACATATTTATTTTTAACATGGAACTTATCAGCATACATAGAGTGTGAGAAATGTTTCCAGAATAGAAACTTCAGTAAATATAATGCATTTATCATTTTATTACTAGATTATGGGCTAAATATCACATTGTATTTAAAGAAGAATTGATTGTTTTGTCTGGCTAATCATCGCTAGATCTTTTCTCTCTACTCCTTCAGAACTTGAGACCTACTTCCAATCGTTATGCACATGTACCCTAGAACTTAAAGTATAATAATAATAATAAATAAATAAATAAATAAAAACAAAAAAACCCCCAAAAACCAAAACAACAACAACAACAAAAAAAAACACACACAAAAAACAAAAGGAAGCATCGTCAATAATTGCGGGTTTCCTTGGGTCTCAGGACTACAGGAGAAGTTGTGATTTCCTACCAGTATGCCTATTGCTTATGTTCCCCTTATATAATAGACTGAATTATATTCCTCTTAAGAAAGTTAAGTCCAAATCTGCAGTTCTTCCAAGTGTGACTTTCTTTGGAAATAGGGACATTGCAAATGCCACAAGTTAAGATTAGTTCATGTTGCACTCGGATGTGCCCCTAATCCAATATGCGTGATGGCCATGTGAAGATAATCATGTGAAGACAGACACACAGGGAGAACTCCATGAGAAGATGGAGGCAGAGATTGAAATGATTCATCTACAAAGCATGGAATGCCGATGATTGATGGCTATCACCAGAAGTTAGGAACAGGAGAGGAAGGATTCTTCCCTACATGTTTCAGAGGAAGTACAGCCCGATGGATACCCTGATGTTGAACTGTTTAGCCTCCAGGACTGTGAAACAACAGACGTCTGTTGTTTAAAGCCACCCAGTTTGTGGTACTTTGTTATAGCAGACCTAGGAAATGAATACACTTTGAAAATAAAACTCTCTTCTTCTTTTGGACCTGAAGTTGGTATCAGTCAGAAAATGCATATCCCAGGTTTTCTTGAAAGTCAGGTCTCCTTTGCATCCTGAAAAATGTAATTGTTCGCCTGAAACTCTATGTTTGTCTCTTCCATTGTGGGGTCATAAAATTCTGTTAAAAACAACCTCTGATAATGAGATTAAAAAAACTAATATGGTGATTAAAGAGGATGTGATTATAGAGGTTACATATTTCTTACTCTTATTTAAACCTTCTTCAAACTACTGTTGAAAGTCATCACTAAAAGTCTTTCAGTAGATTGAGTATGCAGAGCCTAAGTGTAGATGAATATTTTCTCTGTGACAATGAATTAACACCACAAATGTACACACACACACACACAAATACTTGACACATAATTAAATCTATGGATTAAGTGCAGCAAACGTTAGCATAACCTGTTACTAGGTTTTTTTTTTTTTCCTACTCTGTCCATGTCCACGTGGGTCAACTAATTTAGTTGTTTATAAAATTGAGTATTTATTAAAATAAGAAATATTAAATCAGATGGGGAAGAAGAACAGGAAAAAAAATTTATTTCGTTATTTGTTTTAGGCTCAGGCAGAAGATAGGCTTGCCTACTATCCTACTCAGAGATAAAAGTTTATTAGATTATGCCAAGTACATGGTTGTTTCTTACAGACTAGTAAAATTTTACTTCTTGATTCTTTACTCAGATTTACTATGTAAATTTTAACATCTAGCAGTGGCATTATTCTTTTTTTTAAATTATACTTTAAGTATAGGTGTTACATGTGCAGAATGTGCAGTTTTGTTACATAGTTATACATGTGCCATGGTGGTTTTGCTACACCTATCAACCCATCACCTACATTAGGTATTTCTCCTAATGTTATCCCTCCCCTAGCCCCTGCCCCCTGAAGGCCCTGGTGTGTGATATTCCCCTCCCTGTGTCCATGTGTTCTCATTGTTCAACTCCCACTTATAAGTGAGAACAGGCAGCGTTTGGTTTTCTGTTCCTGTGTTAGTTTGCTGAAAATGATGGCTTCCAGCTTCATCTATGTGCCTGTTAAGGACATGCACTAATACTTTTTTTATGGCTGCATAGTATTCCATAGTATATATGTGCCACATTTTCTTAATCCAGTCTATTATTGATGGACATTTGGGTTGGTTCCAATAGTCTTTGCTATTGTGAATGGTGCCTCAATAAACAAATGTGTGCATATGTCTTTATAGTAGAATGATTTATAATCCTTTGGGTATATGCCCTGTAATGCGATTGCTGGGTCAAATAGTATTTCTAGGTCTAGATCCTTGATGAATCACCACACTGTCTTCCACAATGGTTGAACTAATTTGCACTCCCACAACAGTGTAAAAGCATCATTCTTATTATTTAAGGAAATGATCAAAATCCCAAGAGGAAAATTTCTATTCACAGGCTTAAATCAACTTTTTAATTCTAATCTAAAAAATCTAATCATCAAAAGTAGACTCTAGGATATATATAGAATGCTTTTGAAAATAGTACAAATATTAGCACTGACAGAACTGACGAGTTCAAAATTCAGTCAATAACTGTAGGCTTAGACAAATTATTAAATTTTCTATACTCTCAGAATCTTCATTTCTAAAATGGAAAAATAATACCTACAAAACAGGTTATATAAAAAGTGAAATTAAATATGGATTATAACATACCTAGCATATGGTTGTTGCTTCATGGATGTTAATTTCTCAGCATATTAATGTTAATATCATGTTTATGTTATGATTCCTCTTCACAACACAGCATTTCAAGTCACATAAGAAGAATCTCCGCTTATATAATCATTTATAAATCCCCACATTTCCCCACAACTTCTGCTGACTTAATATTGGGATTATCATCATTATTCATTGACTGTTCTATCAATGAATTTGTTATCTTTTCTCCCAGTTATTCATAATTATGAAATATGATGTTAAAAGAGCTCAGTTACTAGGAATGTTACAGAATTAAAGTGAAATTTCTTTTACAATTCTGTCCACCAAACTTATTTTAATTCTTTGCAGCAACTACAATCAGTGATCTTGTCCAGATCATCCAGGGTTCCCTTAATGGTTCTAAATTGTACCACCTGCCCAGATCTTCAGATGGTCCAAGAACCAAATGTGCTAGAATTTCAACACACCAACCCCAACAATTGACTCGTGTAGGATTATGAAGGTGTAGCACTCTCATATCAATGAAGAACAAACTCTGCAGTCATTTTTGTGAACCTGAGCCTTGCTGAATAAGGCTGAGGCTAGTATTCACCTGGTTGACTTCTTTCTCCTTTTCCAACAGGCTTCCCCTAGTCCCTTACCAGATTCCCCTGGGATCATTTTCTTAATAAATCACTTCCACAAGAAACCTTGTCTCTGATTCTGCTTGAGGGAAACCATCAGACGCTCCTTATACTGTTAAAATACTGTGATTGAACCCAACATATTTAAAGAGAAATGTTCTCTGTAAATGATAAGCCATGACTAATCCATTCTAACATATACTTTTCTTCTGTAAAAATCTTAATGATTCAACCAAATAATACGAGCAGAATGTTTATAAAAATTGCTCATAATTACACACTTAGTAAGATGTTGTGATTTTATTTCTCAGGGCATTTATTACTATTAGCTTACTGTAAGGGTAACATACATTTTAACCACATCACGATTATGCATTTATACAACTAATTTAACCTGACTTAAGTTTCTGAAGGAATGATTTATATTTATGTACTGCTTTCACAAATTATCTCCACTTATTTTTTATGTTTTAATTATTTTGTTAACCTTTTTTACCCCTGTGTTGTAAATATTTTCTATATATATAGGTATATGACCGACAAGAGCACTGGTATAGGATTTGTGTACATAGATTCATGAATAAATATGAAATAAACATTTCCAATAAAAGTGCTTTCAAAAGTTTATCCATGCGCATGTCACATTATTTTTCTCCATTTTCTCTTATTCACCAACTAATCTTCTTTAATGAAACAGAAGATATATTAGATGTTCAAAAATATGACTTTGATTTCTATATATTCTACTATTTATAGGTTTTGTTCTTCAGTAGACACAATTACAATTCCAAAAAAAAAAAAATAACAGCTAAAATGCAAACATATCTGAACAAATATCTGAGTGTATGTGTGTGTGTGTGTGTGTGTGTATATATATATATATATATGTTTTTTTAGACGGAGTTTTACCCTTGCTGCCCAGGCTGGAGTGCAATGGCGCCATATCGGCTCACTGCAACCTCCACCTCCCAGGTTCAAGTGATTCTCCTGCCTCAGTGTCTTGAGTATCTGGAATTACAGGCATCCACCACCACAACCAGCAAATTTTTGTATTTTTAGTAGTAATTTTGCATTTTCACCACGTTGGCCAGGCTGGTCTTGAACCCCTGACCTCAGGTGATCCATCCACCTCAGCCTCCCAAAGTGCTGGGATTATAGGAATCAGCCACTGCTCCTGGCCATATCTGAGTATATCTTATACAGCACATTAATAAACCTGTTGCTTAAAGCTCAGAATTCTATGGGTACTTTGTTAACATTTTCAATTTTATTCTTTTTGCTTAGTCTTGCTTTGGTTGTAAAGGCTCTTTTTTGTTCTATATGAATTGTAGGCTTGTTTTTTCTAGTTCTGTGAAGAATGATGGTGGTATTTTAATGGGAATTGCACTAAATTTGTAGACTGCTTTTGGCACTGTGGTCATTTTAACAGTATGAATTCTACCCAACCATGAGCATGAGATATGTTTTCATTTGTTCGTGTCACGGTTTCTTTCAGTAGTGTTTTGTAGTTTTATTTGTAGAGGCCTTTCATGTCCTTGGTTAGATATATTCCTAAGTATTTTAATTTTTTTGCAGCTATTGTAAAAGGGGTTGAATTCTTGATTTGATCATTAGGCTGGTCACCGTTGGTGTATAGCAGAGTTACTGATCGTGTACATTAATTTTGTATCCTGAAGCTTTGTTGAATTCATGTATCAGTTCTAGGAGCTTTTTGGAGGAGTCTTTAGTATGTTCTAGGTATAAGATTACATACATAGTGAAAAGCCACAGTTTGACTTCTTCTTTACTGATTTGGATGCCCTTTAATTCTTTCTGTTTGATTGCACTGGCTAGGATGTCCAGTACTACGTTGAACAGAAGTGGTGAGAGTGGCCATTCTTGTCTTTTTCCACATCTCAGGGGAAATGCTTTCAACTTTTCCCCATACAGTATTATGTTGGCTGTGGGTGGGTGTGTCATAGATGACTTTTATTACCTGAAGGTATCTCCCTTCTATGCCGATTTTGCAGAAGGTTTTAAACATAGAGGATGCTGGATTTTGTCAAATGCTTTTCCTGCATCTACTGAGATGATCTTATAATTTTTGTTTTTAATTCTGTTTATGTGGTATATCACATTTATTGACTTGCATATGTTAAACCATCCATGTATCATTTGTATTAAACTCACTTGAACATGGTGGATTGTATCTTTGATATGCTGTTGGATTCAGTTAGCTAGTATTTTATTAAGGATTTTTGCATCTATATTCATCAGAGATATCGGTCTGTAGTTTTCTTTCCTTGCTATGTCCTTTCCTGATTTTGCTACTAGGGTGATATGGGCTTCATAGAAAGATTGAGGGAGAATTCCCTCTTTCTCTATCTTGTGGAATAGTGTCAATAAGATTGGTACCAATTCTTCCTTGATTGTCCGATAGAATTCAGCTGTGGATCCATCTGATCCTGGACATTTTTTGTTGTGGGCAATTTTTAAATTACCATTTCAATTTTACTGATTGTTACTGGTCAGTTCAGAGTTTCTATTTCATCCTGGTTTAATCTAAGAGGGTTGTATATTTCCAAGGATTTCTCCATCTCCTCTAGGTTTTCTAGTGTATGCATGCAAAGATGTTCATAGTAGCCTTGAATGGAAGCATCACATTACCCAACTTTATACTACAAGGCCATAGTCACCAAAGCAGTATGGTTCTGGTATAAAAATAAGGACATAGAACAATGAAACAGAGTAGAGAACCCAGAAATAAACCCAAATACTTACAGTCAACGGATCCTTGACAAAGTAAACAAAAACATAAGGTGGGGGAAATACACCCTATTCAACAAGTGGTCCTGGGATAATTCACGAGCCACATGTAGAAGAATGAAACTGAATCCTCATCTCTCACTTTCTACAAAAATCAACTCAAGATGAATCAAGGACTTAAAAAACCCTTCTAGACATTGGTTTAGACAAAGACTTCATGACCAAGAACTCAAAAGGAAATGGAACAAAAGCGAAGATAAGTAAATGGGACCTAATTAAACTAAAAAGCTTCTGCACAGCCAAAAAAAAAAAAAAACCAACCAACCAAACAAAAAAAAAAAACAATCAGCAGAGTAAACAGACACCCCACAGAGTGGGAGAAAATCTTCACAATCTATACATCCTACAAAGGACTAATATCCAGAACCTGCAAGGAACTGAAACATATAAGCAAGAAAACAAAAAGTCTCATCAATAAAATGGGCTAAGAACATGAATAGACAATTTTCAAAAGAAGATATACAAATAGCCAATGAGCATATGGAAAAAAGGCTGAACATCAGTAATTATCAGGGAAATGCAAATCTAAACCACAATGCGATAGCACCTTACTCCTGCAATAATGGCCATAATCAAAAAATAAAAAATAGTAGATGTTGTCATGGATGCAGTGAAAAGGGAGAGCTTTCACACTATTGATGGGAATGTAAACTAGTACAACCACTATGGAAAAGAGTGTGGAGATTTTTTTTAAAAACTAAAAGTAGATCTACCATTTGATTTAGCAATCCTACTGCTAGGTCTCTACCCAGAGGAAAAGAAGTCATTATATAATAAAAAAGGAATGTTTTGCACACACATATTTATGGCAGCACAATATACAATTGCAAAAATAGGGAACCAGCCCAAATGTCCATCAATCAATTAGTGGATAAAGAAAATGTAATATATATATCACAACTATATATATATATGGTATATATACACACCATGAAATACTACTCAGCCGTATAAAAGAACAAAATAATGGCCTTTGCAGCAACTCTGAATGGATTTGGAGATGATTATCCTAAGGTAAGTAACTCAGGAATGAAAAACTAACACTGTATGTTCTCACTCATATGTGGGAGTTAAACTATGAGGATGTAAAGGCATAAGAATAATACAATGGACTTTGGGGACCAGGAGAAAGGGTGGGTAGGGGGTGAGGGATAAAAGACTACACATTTGGTAAAATTTACATTGCTTGGGTGATGGGTGCACCAAAATCTCAGAAATCACCACTAAATAACTTATTTATGTGACCAAACACCACCTGTTCCCCAAAACCTATAGAAATAAAAAATAAATTCTATTTTAACAAAAAATTGAATATTTCATCAAGGGCTCCTTGAATGCACAGATCTTGTTTTTATTCCAGATTAAAAAATACTGATATTATTTATTTATTTATTTTTATTTTTATTTTTATTTTTTTTGAGACGGAGTCTCGCTCTGTCGCCCAGGCTGGAGCGCAGTGGCCGGATCTCAGCTCACTGCAAGCTCCGCCTCCCGGGTTCACGCCATTCTCCTGCCTCAGCCTCCCGAGTAGCTGGGACTACAGGCGCCCGCCATCTCCCCCGGCTAGTTTTTTGTATTTTTTTTTAGTAGAGACGGGGTTTCACCGTGTTAGCCAGGATGGTCTCGATCTTCTGACCTCGTGATCCGCCCGTCTCGGCCTCCCAAAGTGCTGGGATTACAGGCTTGAGCCACCGCGCCCGGCCTGATATTATTTAAATTAAGTAAACTTAATGACTTCAGCCACTTGTAAATATAATTGATGAAATTAAACATTTTTTTTGGTGAATTCTGGTATGAAATTTTAGGTTTGCATTACTCATTCTATTTCACAGAGTAAAAACCTAAAGCTTCATATGATTAGGTTATTTACCCAGATCAGACAAGTGGCAAATCACGAAAGTGTGACTGGAATGTAGGCAGAGCCATATGACTCCAAAGGCTATGCTTCCTTTCTCTAATGTTGTTTCCTCATAATGCATGAATATAGTATTGTAATGTTAACATGTTACTATGTAACCAAAAGGTTAATGCAATTTTAAAAGTATACTAAAATTGTAAAACAATCACACAGATTTTCAAAATAAGTAAATGAGATCTCACATAATAGAAAGGAAACACAGCATTAACTTTTACTTTAATTGATTAATTAAATTTCAAAAGTCAATATTATAAATGTATACAATCTTTTGTCAAAGGATATATTATGTTTTATATGAAAATCTGTATACTCATTCAATAATTATTTCTAAATTTAGATATATCTATCCTCTAAATATGTACAAAGATATATTAATAGGATCATTAACATATGCATAAAATATAAAGTTTGAAATGATATAAATGTTCAACCAGAAAAGACTGGATAAATTATTATAACTATATTATAGAACAAATAAATTAGAGATACAAATTGAAATAGGAAGATATATCTGTGATACATTATTAGATGGAATAAAGAAGATTTCTGAACAGTTTGCATAGTGTGATTTCAAGTAGGTAGAAAGTAAGCTAAATTACTATATCTATTTATGTACATATGGATTCTAAAATTCATTTTTAAAACTCTGGAAAGATATACCACAACTTGCTTGGTGGTGTTAGCTCTGAAGTGAGAATTGGGACAATGCCATAAGGTGACATTGTGGTGGTGATCAGCAGAGTTTTTCACTTCTTATTCTCAATTATTTTCAGTGATTAAACTTTTTCTTCACTGCATGTACTGAGGTATTGTTTAGCTATTAAAGTATTAATAGATATAGCTAGATGAATAAGTTCATTTTCTATATCATTTCTCTAATGTTTCTCAGAAAGCGAAGAACCAGCTGCCTCACTTATCAGCACCACACCACTGCCACTATCACAGAAGTACGTAATACCATTGTCAGTCTGTACCACCTCTCTGCAATCAGGCTAGATACTGTCTGGAAACTTTGGGCAGTTTGGGCACTATAATATCTGGTACAATAAATTGTAGAAATACTTGAGATTAGTCTCTTCTCATCTATCATTCTTATAAACCTTGATGGCCCCCAAAAGACAAGCATTTCTCTATCTCTATTTGCAACATTATAATATATTGTCACCTAAACTCTCATTTCTTATTGGCATGCTCCTTATTATCACCTAAATTATGTAACTAATCTTTCTCCTTTATTTCTCAATATATTTTTGCTTTCCTCTCTGAAACTGCACTGACATTATTTATAATACATTTAGGATCTGCTCCATACCCTTCAGCTTTATGCAAATCCTGCCAAAATCAAATGTAAATTTCAAAAATTTATTAAGATAAAATAAGCTTTCCAATAATTTACCTTGAAAATCCCTCGACTTTATCAACTGCAGAAAGGAAAGAAAAAAATCAATGATAAATGTTGAGAAAGAACTGACTGTCTACAGTGATCATCTAAATAGGAACTCCAAGATAACCAATCAAATAACTATAAAGAAGATAATTCAGTAGGGGGACTAGAATGACTATTATGGCCTGAAATAAATAGCTTTCTGGAAATGATTTTTTGAATATCACACCAAAAGCACAGACTATGAAAGGAAAAAAAAAAAAAAAAAGGGAGTTGGATCTCACCAAAACTAAACATTTTTAGATAAAAGCACATTATATTAACAGAGTAAAAAAGCCAGCCACATGATAAGAGAAACTTTTGCAAATCATATATCTGATGAGGAGTTGATATCTAGAATATATAAAAACCTTGTATGGCTTAACAACTAAAAAACAAATCATCGATTTGTATTAGTCTGCTCTCATACTGCTATAAAGAATTACTGGAGACTGGGTAATTTACGAATAAAACAAGTTTAATCAACTGACAGTTCCACAGGCTTAATACGAAGCATGAATGCGAGGCCTCAGGAAACTTACAATCATTGTAGAAGGTGAAGGGGAAGCAAGCACGTCTTACCATGGTGGAGCAGGAGGGAAACAGTGAGTGAAGTGGACAGTGCCACATGTTTTTAAACAACCGCATCTTGTGAGAACTCACTTGCTATCACGAGAACAGCAAGGGGAAAGTACACCCCTATGATACAATCACCTCCCACCAGGCCCCTACCCCAACACTTGGGGATTATAATTCGAGATGTGGGGGAGCGGGAGGGGGACACAAAGCCAAACCGTATCACTATTCAGAAATGGACAAAGAACCAAAATAAACATTTTTTTCCAAGAAGATATACAATGGCAAATAAGCACATAAACAGATGCCTGACATCACTAATCATTAGGAAAGCGTAAATCAAAACCACAATATGATACCACTCCATACCCATTAGGATGACTGTTATCAAACATGTATTTATCCATAACCAATCAGAAATGCCCTTGCTTTTGACAACACAAAATCCAGAACAAACTGACATTTTCTTAAATTGTCCTCCAAATCCCCTGGTACAAATCCAAACCATGTATTAAGCCTCTTTTAACACACCTTTCCTGAGATGCCCTGTAGTTCTCTCCGGCACATTAATAAAAAAACTGACAAACCCAACTGATAAACTACTGGTGAATTCCTGGTGGTCACTGGCTGCAGGATATCAAAAGTCATAAAATCATAAAGAATTTCTCCCATGGGCATTTAAGGTGAAGGTAAAAATCCCTCCTTACTGTTTCTACAGCATCAAATATTGCCAACAATTTAATCATGATAATATGAACAGGAGGTAGAGAAATACTGAGTAGAAAAGGGCAGTTCCCTGGCAAGGGCCCCAATCTCAAGCCTGGAAAACACGGCCATAAATAAGAACAGTTATCCCTGTTTTTCTGCTCAAATGTTACTTTTTTGGCCTACCCTGCCCACCCCCCCCCCCCCCCCCACCATCCTGTGCCCATATAAAACCCAGGTTTCAGCTGGCAGAGAGATAAGCAGTTGAATGTTGAGAGGATAAGAAGCAACCGAATATCCCAGACTAACTTGAGATGGTACAACTTCAGAGAGAAGACCCATTGGACCCTGCTGGGCTTCAGGGAAAGATCACCTTCTTCTGGCACCATGCCCTTTCCAGCTCCTCTTCCTAATAATGTAGTGAGTACTTACAATATTCTGGACACCCTTTAAGCACATTACATATTTACATTTTTTGAATCTTCTACCCAACAGCTGTAAGAGGTAAATTGTATTATTTTTTTATTTTCAGATTTAGAAACTAAGCCACGGAGAGTTTAAATACCTTGCCCAAAGTCACACAGTCAATAGGTAAATGAACAGAATTTTAATTTCAAATGGTTAATACGAGAATTCAGCATCTTAACTGATATGCGCTGGCTGTGTTCCCACCCAAATCTCATCTTGAATTCCCACGTGTTGTGAGAGAAAGCTGCTGGGAGGTAATTGAATCATGGGGGCAGGTCTTTGCCGCCGTGCAGTTCTCGTGATAGTGAATAAGTCTCAGGAGATTTGACGGTATTGTAATAGGGAGTTTCCCTGCCCAATCTCTCTCTTTGCCTGCCGCCACCCACTAATAAGACATGACTTGCTTCTCCTGGTCTTCAGTCATGATGGTGAGGTTTCCCTAGCCATGTGGAACTGTAAGTCCAATTAAACCTCTCTTTTGTAAATTGCGCAGTGTCAGGTATGTCTTTTCAGGTGCGTGAAAATGGACTAATACATTAACCGTTAGGTCACACTACATCTTACTGCATACATTAATGAAATAATATATCATGTTAT
This sequence comes from Macaca thibetana thibetana, assembly GCF_024542745.1. NCBI lineage: Eukaryota > Metazoa > Chordata > Mammalia > Primates > Cercopithecidae > Macaca > Macaca thibetana. Next base: position 131,408,700 of record NC_065583.1, on the reverse strand, counting down.
CCTTTAAATAGGGAGGATGTTGCATCTGGTCAGGACTCACAGGAACAATGATATTCTTTTTTTGTGATGTGCATTTTCTAAACTCTCCATATACGTATGCTTTTTTTTTTTTTTTTTTTAAGACAGAGTCTCGCTCTGTTGCCAGGCTGGAGTGCAGTGGCGCAATCTTGGCTCACTGCAACATCTGCCTCCCTGGTTCCAGCTATTCTCCTGCCTCAGCCTCCCAAATAGCTGGGACTACAAGCACATGCCATCACGCCCAACTAATTTTTGTATTTTTAGTAGAGACGGGGTTTCACCATATTGGCCAGGATGGTCTTAACAATTTTTGTATAAATGACTACATTACCATGTTACACTGAAGAGTCATTCCTGAGATTCTAACTGGTTCCCTTGCCTTTGCTTTATTTTTGACCTGAACAGGAGCTTAAAAATATCCCCTTTTCATACTTCTAGTAGTGATCTTACACTAAGGCCATTACATTTTCTCCCATTAGTGCAGTTTACAAGATCTGGGTCTTTCTGGAATCTTGTCTCAGTGTGCATCAGTAGGACGAACACTGCATTTCAGAGAACTTTGTAGTTGAGGAATATTTCGTTGTAATTCTAAATAATATCCAGATATTATCCACATTACTTCTGTTAATGGAAGGAAGGTCTTGAGGGTGAGTTGTCCAGGTTTTTGGCATGTTGAACAAAGAATTGTATAAAATGCACAAAAAAAGGAACAAAAAGCAGTGAAAGCAGGGATTTATTGAAGCCAGAGTACACTCCATAGGGTGGGAGTGGCTAGAGCAAGTGGCTCAAGAGCCCCAGTTGCAAAGTTTTCTGGGGTTTAAGTACTCTTTAGAGGTTTCCTATTGGTTACCCCAGGTGAATAAAGGATTTGGCCTGTGGCCAATTAGAGCATGAAGTGAATTGGCCCCAATCAACTGGAGGCCGTGATGAGTTGTCACCCTATGCAAATGAAGGAGTGGCCCACAGCCAATCAGAGGCCTAAGCAAAGGAGTGGCCCACCCACTCAGAAGCCAGAGTGAATTGATGCCTTATGCAATTGAAGGAGTGGCCTATGGCCAGTCATAGGCACTTTACATTTGTGTTGGCAGTGAAGTGGGGGTTTGTAGGGGAAGTGGCTTCTGGTCTTTTGTTACTTGGACATGGAGAGGTGGGGTTTTCCCTCTGATCCAGTTCTAGGGACTCTGCACAAACTGGCCTTAGGTATTCTGTCTCCAGACCCTATTCTCCTACCTCACTTTCTACTCTATCTAAGGGTAGCAAGTTTTTTCACCTGTTTAGTATTTTTCAGTCAACTAACTAGGGCGAGTTCACTAGGCATTCAGTATCTGCTGAACAAACACTGAGTGCCTTTCAGCAAATGGCCACATATTCTAATAGGCTTTATTAGTTTTCCCAGACAAATAAAATTTGCCTTATTTGGCTAAGCAGAGACAACCTATCTATGGAGTCACACTAATAAACCACAAACAAAGTGACTTCCCAACCAGAGGAATTTTAACCTTTGGTTCTCTAAAAATATGCATTCTTCCTTTAGTAAAGACCTGTGAACCACCTTCTAGAGAGTGTGATGTGACCTTAGCACAATTTTCTTCAGAAAATTGGCAATAATATGTTGTCCCATCTGTTCCACAGTGTAGGAAAAATTATTGTATGTTAGTATCAGATGTCTCAAGCAGCATTTGGGGAATTTTCCTAAGATTCTACCATAATAATGTTACTTAACAGTAAAGTCCCACTTTGATTCACCAGCAAAGAGTGTGCTGACCTCTATGTTTGAAATTACAGCCTTTATCAACGCTTTCCATATTGTCCTGTTGTGATTCACTCTTTTCTGGTGTTATTGTAAATTGAAAAACTCTATGTAGTTTTGATTGTTTTAGTCTCACACCTCTATGTAGAAATAAATGTGCTGTCTCCTCAGATTGGACTTCTATTCTCATATCTATATATGCAATCAACATTTAGTTATCATTCACTCATCAGCCTAAATGTTATCCCTTTAAAGAGGCCTTTCTTTACAACTCATCATCTCCAATTTTGGTTTCTTCATTAGAATTTAAGTTTTGTGAGAGCAGGAATATTTTCATATTCATGTGGTACCTTCAGTACCTGAGTAGAATGATGTTTGGGACAAAGTATCTGCTCAACATTGATTTGGTAAATGAATGAATAATCTGAATGACATGTGTAGAACTGAAATCTGAATTTCAAAAACAGTTTATAAAATAACAAAGTAACATTGATCAGATATTTTTTCTTAACTACTGATCAAGTAAATGAACAATTTACATATGTATTCATTGTATAAGATTGGGAAGGACTTTTATAACTATGTGTGATGATGTTGGAGTGTCAGGATTTTAAAAACAACCTAAAATAAAAAGAAAAACACTGTTGTGCAGTGTTATACCTCTATTAACTCTCTTCAAATAACTCTATTATACAAAGAGTGATTTTTTTTTTCAATTTTAAGACTTAATTAAAATATGCATTATCGTCAGCTAAAAGATTCAAGTGCAAATTTTGTACAGCACAAAATACAAGATCTGACGTTAACATGTGTAAATAATAAAAAAAAGATTAAGTTGTCTTTCACTAATTAAAATGTTATAGAATTAAAATGAACATAAATGAGCATTTCTATTTTCAATTGTTAAGATTTCTAATTTAAAATATAATCCCCTTTTCTATACACAACTGGATAAAGTAATATGCTTATGACTTAGTTTAGTGAAATGGAGAAGGTGTGATTATGATTTGGCAATGAGATTTTCTTACACCCAGCCTATTTGTATTACCTGCTTGGCAAATTCCTATAGGTTTTTAGGTTTTTGAATCCAAAAATTAAAACTCTTACTAAGAAGGGAATTATCTTCTCTTCTATATTTTGCAAAGTTTCTGTATCTTCCATGTGGTCAATAAATAAATCATTATTTAATCATGCACAAAAGTACTTATCATTCTCCTTTTCAGCTTGACAGTATTGAAAAGTTAAAAATGACAAAACAAAAACCTACACACGCTTTTTGACTAACCCTTTAGTTCCACACATAGCACCATTGACATGATGATTATAGCAAGAGCTTGATTTCGTTCTAAGGCTGGGTCTTTTAAGAAAACAAAACGTGCTTTATTTGGTTTTTATAATAAGAAATGAAGCTGGTGACTTTGTTCTTCTAATCACTTATATAACATAATGTGCATCATCAGATCCACCAGAACATAGGTAGGCTCTGAATCTGCATATGATAAAGCACAATTTATTTACTTACGTGAATTTTTTTCTTCTCTTTCCTTTTCTTTTCTTGCTCTTTCTTCTTTCTTCCTTTCTTCCTTTCCCTTCCTCCCCTTCCTCCCCTCCCTCCCCTCCCTCCCCCTCCCTCCCTCCCCCTCCCTCCCTCCCTCCCTCCCTCCCTCCCTCCCTCCCTTCCTCCCTTCCTCCCTTCCTTCCCTTCCTTCCTTCCTTCCTTCCTTCCTTCCTTCCTTCCTTCCTTCCTTCCTTCCTTCCTTCCTTCCCTTCCTTCCTTCCTTCCTTCCTTTCTTTTTTTCTTTCTTTTTGCTAAAAGAAAGACTTGGTCCTGGATTTTCAAAAGATCTTATTCAACTTGACAACCTCCAGGAAACCCTTCCCATACCCCTGATTTCAGCCTGGTTTCAAGGAGCACAAAAACAGAATTTTGCTTTATGGTTTTCTCCACCAATCACTGATCAGTATTCTTAATCTTATTCAATTTGAGCAAATTAGGAACAAAATTATTTACGGCAGTGTGGTGGCGGTTTTTATGTAAAGAGTGATTAAGAATACTGATTTGCAGGATTCTGGAATGAATCCTGGGCATCTTCAAGTTTTTTAAGCTGAAGTTATTAATTATAATTAGGGAGATTCTCAGTCCATAAAATATGGCGTCCCCACTGACACCCTGCCACCACTCTCCATTTCTGAATAACACAGTGTGTCTCTGCTTTCACCTTCCTGTCTTGGATCCTACCCCTTACCATGTCATGGGCAGATGCCTCTCACCTCAAAATGGAACATTTACCTTTATCCCCACTTGTAGGCTCTGGCCTACTCTATAATGTGCTTATGTTTCCATTATGTTTGATGACACAAGTTAACATACCCTAGGCACCATTACTAGATCAGATGCCATTTTATATTGTCATTGACATATATCAAGGCCCAGTTTACTATATTCCTTGGGATTGGAAAAAATGAAAATTTTCTTTGAGAGGCCAATGCTTACTCATAATGGTATTTCTGGCGTTAGTTGTGCCTAAATGTCCCAATGGGTCACGTTGTCCAATAGTTCGGTTGATGATCTTCTGGTAGTTAGAACAGATTTTTAAAAATTATAGATATTTTGAATTCCAGGATAAGAAAATTATGCTTTCCTTGAAAGGCAATATGAAGCCATTCATTGTATGATTTTGAAGAGGGCAGGAAAATGATTATAGTTGCTCTTGAAGAAACTGGTTGAACGGTCTAACTTTGGAGAAGAAGGGGAAAATGAAGCAAAACTTTTCTTTGCTATGTTCCTTCTGAGTGCAATTGCTGAAAAGAAAGAGTGACTGCTATAGAGGGCTCATTACTTTACATTACTTTATAGAACATTTGAAAATTTATACAAATACTTCCAAAAATAGATTTTTATAAGACCAGAGTCATTTTTGTTTATTTTTATATGTTATTTACAAAAGTGCTGTATGCAAAAGTAAGAACACATGTGTAGTATGTTTGTGTTTGCTTCATGTGTGTATATAATCCATATTAAAGCTAACTTATTAATTTAGTTTGGAACAGTATCTGAAACAATTTATTAAATGGTCTCATTACAAAAGGTAGTCTGGAGTCACTGAGATGCAAAATTTCCACCAGTTTAACACCATTTGTCTCATTAACTATTCAGATCTCATGCAGAGAAAAGGAGAATTAACACTTAAAGGAGATTTGTGTAAAATATTTGGACAAGCTATATACAATGACTGCATTTTCCTTCTTAGTTGAGTTAAAGCAAACTTAAAAGATTTCACACATTACAAAAATTGTTAAGAAAATCATTGTGAATGTAATATCAGTGGAAAATATTTATATTTAGAATGAGGGGAAACTACAATTTACTGTTCATTTTTAGGTAAGACCCAGAACTAGAGAACACTGACAAAATATTGAAATGTTGAACATACAAATGTTATCCTGTATATGAGAATTAGCTACTCTCTTATCATATTCCATGTAGTGTCTATATTTCAATCCGTGTTGATATGTCCCAGTACCTAGTCTAGTCCTTCCAAGCTGATCCACACTTACAGTGAGAGAGAGAGAACATTTGTTTTCATGACTTAGCTTCAGCTGTCTGCTTCTGACGATAGATATGAATTACCCTCATTCAAGTGATTAACCAAATGAAAACTTCCTTCCATGTCATTAGTAGATCTTTGGCACTAAAATGAAAGTAAAATTAATCTTTTTTGATTAAATAATTGGATGCTTAAGTAATCTAAATAGTAGCTGTGAAGACATGGTCATTGCTACTGTAACTTAATCCTACTTTCTCTTACTACACACATAAATTTTTTGTGAGTAGCAAGATACATCAGTGACTATCATCACAAATGGGAAAATATGCAGGAATTTTATAATGGACTGATAAATAAATGAAAAGAAATGTTACTATTACAACCTGAAAAAAAAAATCACTGGTAGTGCATAAAGTGCTTCTAAAGGGAGAACGCTAGGTTTTCTAAAATGTATTAATATATTACCTTCTAGATACTTAACAATGTCTTACTGATAGACAGTTGTGTGTGTGTGTGTGCATGTGTGTGCGTGTGTGAACGAAAGACATTCATCTGGAACTCCTTCTGATCAGACTTTGATTTCCAGATGTGTTCATAATTTTGGAGTTTGGTTCTGCTCACAGCATCCTAATGTGAGATTCTGCCTGAAGTCTTTTTCAAAGTGACCATTTCGCAGGTTGTTAAGCACTAGGTAAGCCATTGTTTGCCAGCATTTGACCAAAGACAAGAATAAGTCACTTCGCTTTGAATTCAAGCTTTGGCATGCCTTTCCAAGATCATGTGAGTGAGTGTGTAAACTCTGTGTATGTATATTCATAGATGTGTGTGCATAATTGGTTAACAGCTTGCCCAGTCCATTTCCTCAAACAACGCTACTTATGAATCCTCTGCTGATAACATTAGCATCTATAACAGCAGCACGATAATGACGGACGTCACAGAGCTCTGTGTGTCCAGTACAGTGCAAAATATAGCCTATCTTCCCGTATTTTTAAAATGTCTTTCTGAGAAGGGGATTATTGTTTGAAATGTTGTAATTAGTCATACCTCGATTAAGTATTTATTGAGTGCTCACTATGTGCCAAGCTCCAAGGTAGGCAGTGGGGTACAAAAGTGAACAAAACACGCAAACTGGCCTAGTTTTGTGTTGTTCATATTCTGGTATGAGGAAGTATGCAGCAAGCAAAATTAAAGCTACTAATTTACATAGGATGTTAGAAGATGATTAGGGCTATGAAACGTAAAGCAGGTAAGTGAGGCATACGAGTGAAGAAAAGGGGATTGCACTGTTATCCATTGTAGTTAATTAGGTTTGAGTTCATAAAGAAAGTGGCTATTGATAAAAAGTTTAATGAAGAGAGACAAAAATTATCTCAGGTAGAGGAATAACCAGCAGAAAAGCCATGACGTAGAGCTTACCTGATATTTGAAGACCATCATGGAAGCTGTTATGTCTGGAATGGAGTGAACAAGGGGAATGGTAAAAGCAGGCAAGGTCAGAAACAGAAGGAGTGGGGAAATTGTAGTCTCACATACACCTTTGAGCATGGGGCTAATGAAAGCTCATCTGTGAGTTTTAAAAAAATATTCTCTGTTACTCTCTAGGGAATATGCTATAGAAAGGCAAATGTGGAGATTAAGATATCAGTGAAGCGGCTAGTGCAATAAATCAGAAAAAAAAAGAAAGAAGATAATGTGTTGGTTTAGATAGAAGATTTAAAAACTGTCCAGTCACATACTAAGTAAATTTGAATCCAAGTGTGCCTTAGTTCGGGTTTCTACCTGTACATCCTGTGTGTGTGATCTGGCATGGCGATGACTCTGTTAGCCTTTGTACAGAGAGTGCAAGTTTTTTTCCTAGAGTTCTGAGAGACATCAGGAAGAGGACCTTGAGACCAAGTGTTATGGTTAGAAGCACTGGCTTTGGTTTTGACAAAACTGTGACACTGGTAAAAGCCCTAGCTGTACTATAATTTCAAATAAATATTTCATTACATTGGACTCTCCAGTGCCTGGGTAGCCCACCTATTGCAAGGGGAATGATCATTTCCATAACAATGACATAAGGAAAGCAAGGAACAAATAATGCCATGCTACTGAGCGAAAGAAATCAACAGAGTCACCAATAATTTTTTTCTTTTTCAGGCTGTGAGAGTAGTTCTTTCAGAAAGGGCACACTGCTGTGAATTCTCCTTACTGTTCTGTGGAGCATGAAGACATGGCAGTTATTTTATTTCTTGAGAGAGTAAGTAACATTTCTGCTCTCAAAAGTTTCAAATCCTATCCTAAATCGATACGCTTGAAGTGAGTATCTAGATGATTCTGGCGATAATTTGAAAGATGCTCTAAATACTGGGGAAGTAATGAAAAGATGCATCCTAATGTGGTGGAGTAAAATTAGATAAATAGAATAAAATATATTGATACATTTTGTTTTCATTGTTTCCAGAGAGAAAATAAAATACAAATGTCATGTAGATCAAAATCTGTCCATGTAAAATTCAAGGATATGTGAATCACCATTCTGTTTTCAAAAAAGAATGCTGAATAATAAGTTTAATAATATGTTTAATTTATTTTATATGTCTTTAGAATTATCAGGATTATATTCTAGAAAATCATAGTAATTGGGTATTTACCAAGACAGCACGGATTTGAAATGCAAAGAAAAGAATGCCTGCAGGTTTGCCTGATTCAGATGATGTTTAAGCCTTATATTTCCTGTTTTTAGACAGTAAAAGTAGCACTTTTTATGCTTGCATTATGTGGCTAAGTACAAAATTAGTACTCAGCACACTGAAGCAGGGGCACTGGTGTATAGTTCCCAATATTCAAAAGGCAGAGTTTATAACTATACTAAGGACACCCACCCACACACACACACGCACACAGTGTATACTAGAAAACATTATTAGAGAACATCAATAAATATATATTATGCAGTTTTCAAAATTTAACTATTATGATTAAATAGGAATTTCTCTTCGTTAACATTGTTAAGAATTTTAAATTCATTCTAAAAGAATTGGCTGTGGCTTTAACAAACTGTGATTTTAAAGACAGATTTAAGAAATGCATATTTAATATCAGCTAGTTAGTGCTAAATAGTATCTTATTTCCGACTCTTATATGTTATAATTTTTAACGCAAACTTATAAACATAAATTAGTATTTTTGTTATCCCTTACTAAATGTCAAGGATCCCATTTTACTCATCATTTATCCACACCCAAAAGTTTTTTCAGCCTTGATCCTCTTCTACTTATTATGTTAACTCATCCTTCCTTTCACAGACAAATTACTATTCTAGTACATTTGTCTGTTGCCTTTTCCTCATTATTTTTCACTACTCAATCTGGCTTCATCTTTGCAATCTAGCTTCTTTTTATCAAAGTCTCCACAAGAACTGTGCCACTAATTCTGAAATTTTCCCAGCTTCAAAACCAATGCAAACTTCAGTGTTGATTTTCCTTAATTTTTTGGCAACATCTCTCTCCACTGAATAATCCCTACTTTCAAAAAAGCCTTCCCAATGAATTCCTTGGGACTTCATGAACACTGAATTGGGTTTCCTATTCTTCTCATAATTAATTCCAAGACTTTTAATTTTATTATCTTCTCTTCTTACATCTCCCATTTAAATGTTGTCCCCTAGTTCTCTATGAAGAACCTTCTTCTCTGTCAATGTGCATGTCTGTTCCATGGACCCATACTCATTTACCTTCTTTCACTTATTACCAAACTCAGGCAAATCCAAATATGCATAAACAGCCTAATACCTGGTCTTCTAATCTGAGAGCCACCACATTGAACCTCTGCTTCACAAGTGCTTGTGGATTGTCTCATTACTCCAATCACAACTTTTCTAATAAATTTATTTGTCCTCTGTGAATGATCTTCTTTTCAGCAATCTTTAGTATATTGAAATGAAGCTCCTTCAGTGAACATTCCAAATAACCAAACCAGAAACATCCTTCTCATTGACCCTGAGTGATATCTAGGGGTGTGGTTTGTCCTCCCAAAACTCAGGCCCAAATTTGATTCTTAATGACAGAGTTTGGAGGTGAGGTCTAGTGCGAGATGTTTGGCTCATGCAGGGGGATCCTTCATGAATAGATTAATGCCCTCTCACAGGGGTGAGTGAGTTCTTGCTCTTGCAGGAGTGAATTATTTGGTAAGTGCAAAAGTAATCTCAGTTGGAGCCATTATTTTTAAATGGCAAAAATCACAATTACTTTTGCAACAACTTAGTAATTCTTGAGAAAGAAGATTGCTGTAAAAACCTGGCATCCTTGGTTTTACTCTTCTACTTTCTTTCTCACCATGTAATCTCTTTGAATATGCCCACACCAAGTATTGGTTTTCTGCCAAGTATTGAAACAATTTGAGGCCCTCACCAGATGCAGCTACCCAATCTTGACCTTTCTAGCCATCAGAATTGTGAGCCAATTCTCTTTTCTTTGTAAATTCCCTAGTCCCAGGTATTCTGTTATAGCAACACTAAGTGGATTAAGGCAGAAAATTGGTACTGAAGAGTGGGGTGTTGCTATACAGATACCTGAAAATGTGAAAGCAACTTTGGGTAATGAGTAGTGGCTGGAAGAAATGGAAGAAGCAGTCTAAACAGTCTGTATTGCCATAAATGGAGCATTAAGGTTAATTCTGCTGAGAGTTCAGAAAAACTCAAAAACACAAGGGAAAGTAAGGAACTTCTTAGCCATTGGTTATATGGTTATCACCAAAATGCTGATAGAAATATGGAGAGTAAAGGCCATTTTGATGAAATCTTGGGTGGAAATGAGGAACCACATCATATTGGGTACCGCAGAAAAGATCATCTTTGTTACATTGCACTGTTAGGGCATAAACACAATGCAGCCAAGTTCTTTGCTGTGGGCCCTCCAATCACAGGCCCACAGCAAAGAACTTGGATGCCTTGTTTTCATGTTCCAAGAGTTTACAGAAGGCAGAATCCAAGAGTTATGAACTAGCATACCTAATAGAAGAAATTTCTAAGCAGCAAAGCAATCAAGAAGCTGTGGGGCTACTTTGAGTTACAGCTTACATTGAGTTACAACAACAAAGGGATAAACTGAAGGCAGCATTTACAATTAAAAGGGAAGAAGAGTGTAAACATTTGTGAAATTCACAGCTTGGGCATTTGGTAGAGAATGGAAGAGCATTTTCAAAAGAGGGAGGCAAGGGTGCATGACTAGGACTCTTTGCTAAAGGAATTAGCACAGATAAAAAGAATCCAAGTGCTAATAGTCAAAACTGTAGGAAAAAAGCCCTAAAGATATTTCAAAAATATTCTAGATCACCTCTCGCATCACAGGACCAGAAGACTAAGAGAGCATAATGTTTACAGGGTACTGACTCAGGGCACCACTGCCTTGAGATGTCTTAGGACACCGCTCTCTGCAACCTGGCCACTCCAGATGGAGCAGCTATGGCTCATGTTGCCTCAGGTGAGGCTCATGTCACTACTTGCAAGGGCACAAGTAGGAAGCTTTGGAGTCTAGATAGTCTTAATTCTGCAGGCACATGAAATGCCGGAACTATGAAGAGATGGCTTCCTCCATTGAGATTTCAAAAAATGTACAGAGAAACCTGCAGGCACAGGTAGACACTTGTCACAGGGACTGAGCCAGTCCAGAAAATCTCTGTTAGGGCAATACTGAGAGGAAATTTAGGGAAGGAGACACTACCGAGAGTCCCCACCAGAGCAGTGCCCAGGGTAGGGATGCTGCTGGAACCCTAGAATTGTAGTAACTGGAAGCATCCGACCTCAGCCTGGAAAAGCTGTAGGCGTGTACGTGGAACCCATGAAAACAGCCAAATGGATTCCTCTGAGCAAAGTCAAGAGATGAGACTGCCAGAGGCCCTGGGAGACTACCCCTTGTACCAGTGTGACCAGGATGTGGTACATGAAGTAAAAGGATATTATTCTGGAACTTTCATATTTAATATTTACACTGCTGAGTTTCAGACTTGCTTGCATTAGGGATCTATTGCTTCTATCTCCTTTCAGTTTCTTTCTCTCCTCTTGAATAGGAATGTCTACCCTATGTCTATTCCACCATTGTATCTTGAAAGTAAATAGCTTATTTTTGATTTTATAAGGTCAGAGCTCAACTTCGAGGCTTTTAAGTTGGTGCTAGAACAAGTTAAGACTTCTGGTACTATTGAGAAGATATGACTGATTGCATTTTGCATGTGAGAAGGACATGAGTTTTGGTGACCCAAGGGCTGAATTATATGGTTTGGATATGAATTTTCTCTTCCAAAATGAGTGTTGAAATTTGATCCTCTATATGGGAGTATTGGGAGATAGAGCCTCATAGTAAGTGTTTAAGTCATACAGACAAATTTTTCATGTATAGATTAATGCCCTCATTCCCTCGGAGGGGAGCAAGTTCTTGCTCTCACAAGAATGATGTAGTATTTCTTGAGAGAGCAGGTTGTTAAAAAGAGTCTGCTTCCTCAGCTTTCCTCTCATTTCCTTTCTTACCATATGATCTCTTCACACACAACTGCTTCCCTTCTGCTTTCTGCCATGAGTTGAAGCAGCTTGAGGCCCTCACTAAATGCAGCTGCCTAATCTTGGACATTCCGGACACCTGAATTTTGAGCCAAATAAGCTCCTTTTCTTTATGCATTACCCAGTCTCAAGTATTATTGGCAGCAATAGTCTTAAACAGACGAAGACATTTAGCCAAGTCACAGAGTTCTATAGATTTTAAGTATGTGACAGCTACTCAAATTCCACACTTACAATACCCTTGTCAATGTTTTCTTCCACCTATCATCCTTTCTCTGAAAGTGCTTAATAGACTCGCTCTTTTGAATCTGGATTTTCACTGACTATCTATATTATATTCAACAGCTAGAATAATTTTGCTTTCAGAAAGAGATTTTTTTTCTTTTCCTGTAGCACAGTAATTTCGTTTCCAAGAGACCTTGGCTTATCAACAACCATTATATGAATAACTTTTACATCCTAGAAAAATGTGCCGGGACGTTTCTAACTAGCATCCCCCACTCTTGATAAATACACATATGAATTTGAATGTTAGGGATTTTTAATGTCTATGTAATATATGGAGAAGTTCTTCAAATTTTAGTAGCAAATGTGAATCCTGCGGAGACATATATTTTGCTGGAATGAATAAATTTATGAGCTCCTTAGGATCAGTTCTTCGGGGGCATAAGGTGCCCAGATAGCTTACTTTAGTAAATGTTCATTGTTCTACTAATATCCAAGTTCCTGTTTGCTCAGCTACTTATTCCCATGTCACTGGGAATAAAAACTGGGTTGTTAAGGAGAATACAGAAAAAAATTTCACAGCTCCTTAAGTGAAGAAAAAAGGGAAAGATAAATTATATAGCAGGGGAAGTAAACTTTGGTGATAGCATGGAGATTTTTAACTGGAAATGTCATAAAATTTTTCCTGATTGATGTACATCTGAATTTCCCCTGAATGATTCCTTTTTCTTTCCTCCAAACAAATTACTGTTGTCATAACACAACACTCAGTCTCTTATTGTTTGATCTTATCATTTCCAATTAGTGGTAGGGGATTTTAAAGTATAGTGGAAATATCTGTGCCTTATAAATGCATTCAACATGGCAACATAAAACCTGGCTTTCTCCATTCTCAATCTATGCTTTGTAGTTCTCTATATTAATTATTCTTATCTGATGTGTGCACTTCTCTCATTTTTCCATTGCATTGTAAGATTCTTAGAAGAAAGAAGTCATATCTTTAACCTGTATCATACTTTCCACAACCTCCCCACTTGTTTCATCTCTCCAAAATGTAAAATATTGATTTAAATATTTTATATATTATAAATAGTATGGCAACAATTTTTAAACATAATTTTCAAAAGATGAAAAAAACCCACAAACATCTTGGCTTTTCAATTCAACTCTCTATTCACGCTCTCTACTTGCACTTTCTCTCTACGTGAACTATTATTATTACTCCTTCTTTATGAAATAAGCCAGAAAATAAGCAGAATATTACAATCTGTTGGAATTATCTTGTGGTTAAAATCAATCTACTAACCACAGAAAAACCTCAAATACACATTTCATCTGTATAAAAAAATGAAGCAGTCTGATTTCTACTGCTGTTCACTTAGTTTTTATTTATAGCTACCAAAGTCGCAAATATTTCATCCCAGGAAATTTGTTTGAAGGTAGAATTCCAGTATTCCCATATAAGGGCTGCAAACCAAATAACACAATCACTGCCACAGATTATTGCTTTATAAATAGTCTCAACAAAGTGCATCTTGTGATTATTATTTTATCAGAAAATAATGTGTTATTGGGTAGCAATATGAATTATCTATTTTCTTATTTTATAAAGGGAAGTCTATGTTGTACAGAATTGCATTTTAAATATAATGATTCTGCTTTCCTACTTCCGTTACAATTATTGTCATATGTTAAGGCTTGTTCTAATACCAGACCAATATATGGACAGTTCATAAAATAAGTAGTTTTTGTTTTTACAGAAGAAACAAAATATCTTGAAGTGCTACAGAGCAATTGTTATGTTTCTTCATCTCTTGGAAGGGCTCTTTCTGTTGCTGCAAGTCCTAGTGAGTTATAGTTCTTTTATAACATGAAAAAAGATAATGGCTATAATACCACTATGTGAATTTCAACTTTCAACCCTCTCTCTAAAGTTAAAAGTTAGCTTTCAAAGCTTTTAGAAGGCTGCTGCCCTTTCAAACTACATTTCTAGTGCATCAGTGTTATTGATTTATTCATAGTAAATGTTATCTGCTCCTTCCTTGTGTGTGAAACTAAAGAAGGGCTACATAAGTGCCTCCTAAACCCTGGCAACCTTCTCAAATGCACTTGGCTAAATACTGAAAACTTATTCTTTCTGGTCAAGACAGTGGTCACGCTGGAGAGGAAAAACGGGCTCCCAGTGCCAACAAGGATAAGTCATAAATTCTAGTTTACCACCAATATCAAATGGGAATTGTTTCACCATTCCAGGAACTATTATTTCCAGAAAGTGATAGAGCCTCTCCAGTAATAAAAGCATTGATCCTCAACTGAACTCTATCTGATGTAAATTGGAGGAGTCTTTTTGAAGAAATGCATTTCTGTAGTCTCAAAGTCCTTCAGTTTAATATGGGTGAATGCATATTAAAGAAATGAGTGAGGCAGCTTAATTCTACCATTTAAAATACAGAACTAAAAAGAGAGAAGAAAAGTGACTTCTTTCGATTATAGTACAGTCTCTCATTTCTTTTTATTTATGTATTAATCATACACATTATTTATACTCTGTTAACTTCCCTTTTGCATTGTATGATTTATTCCATGTGCCAATTTATATGCAACTAAATTATTTATTATCATGTAAAGGTTTATAAGGTAGAGAAAGCCTACAAAAGCTTTACTTTTGTCCCATAATGAAGAAAATATACAATATGCAAGTTCTTTTCATTGACTTTATTTTTGTCCATTGAAAATAATAGAATACATTCTCTAGTATTGGAAAAGGTCCACAACGCCTGGACTTTCCTAATTCCATATAAAATAAGATAAAATAAGATAATTCCACTTAAAAGAAGATAAATACTAAGATGGTTTGATCCAAATGGTTTGATACCTAGCACTCATTCCCCTTTTCAATACTTACATAGATAATAGCAAAGCATATTATGATGGAACCAATGGTGAAGTTATTATTCTTTGAAAAGTAACTACAGTCAAAGAATTCTCCAATGGTACTGATTGGTCCTGACCCGTTCAGATATGGCAGTGGGCCTGATGTGTGATTAACAGAGATTCTAAGCAGAATTATAGTGCTTCATTCTTCAAAATAAATTGCCTAGGAGCACCTGGCTTTTGACATAACCATTTAATATAAAAAGATAACAAAGCCCAAAGCCTATTTGATAAAATGGAAACATAAAATACTTGAAAGTCTTATCGTAACTTCAAACCGAAAAACATACAATGAATGCACACACAAAAATTTAAAAGCAAGAAACTAAATCATCTTATTATAGAAAATTACCTTCACTAAAGAAAGACAGGAATGAAAAACAAAAAAGAAGATACTAGAAAACAACCAGAAAACAAATAACAAAATGGCAGGATTAACTCCTTACTTACCAATAATAACATTGAATTTAAGTGGACTAAACTTTCTAATCTAATAGTAAGTAGTTAAATGAATTATTTTAATATGTAGTTGAATGGATTAAAAAACAAGACATATTGGTCTGTTGCCTACAACAAACATATTTCCCATATAAAGACAGAAGTAGACTGAAAATACAGAGATAGAAAAAGATTCCATGTCAGTGGAAACCACAAAAAAAAAAAAAAAAAAAAAAAAAAAAAAAGCAGGAGTAACTCTACTTAAATCAGACATAATATATTTCAAGACAAAAATATAAGAAATGACAAAGGTGATTATTATGCAATGATAAAGGGGTCAATTCAGCAAGACAATATAACAGTTTTAAATATGCTTGCACCCAACACTGGAGTACCCAGATGTATAAAGAAATTATTACTGGATCTAAAGACAGAGAGAGAGAGAGAGGCCCTATTACAATAATAGATGGAGACTTCAAGATCCTACTTTCAGCTTTGGACAAATCTTCCAGACAGAAAATCAACAAGGAAACATCAGACTTAATTTGCACTATTGACCAAATGGATCTAATAGATATTTACAGAATATTTAGAACATTTCATCCAACGACTAAAGAGTGAACATTCTTTTCCTCAGCACATGGATCATTCTCAACAGTAGGCCGTATGTTAGGTCACAAAACAAGTTTTAAAACATTCAAAAAATTGATGTAGTATCAAGTATCTTCTCTGACCACAAATGAATAAAACTAGAAATCAATAACAAGCGGAATTATGGAAACTATACAAATAAACAAAAATTAAACAGTATGTTCTGAATGACCAATGGGTTTATGAAGGAATTAAGAAAGAAGTTGAAAAAGGTCTTGAAACGAATGATAATGGAAGCACAATATGCCAGAACATTTTGGATATAGCAGAAACACTACTAAAAGGAGAACTCACAGTTATAAGTGCTTACATTTAAAAAAAAAGAGGAAAAACACCTGATAAAGAATCTAATGATGCATCTCAAAGAACTAGAAAAGCAAGAGCAAACTAAACCCAAAATTAGTAGAAGGAAAAGATCAGAGGAAAAATAAATGAAATTGAAATGAAGAAAAGAATACAAAAGATCAATGAAACAAAAAGTTGGTTTTTTGAAAAGTTAAACAAAATGACAAACATTTAGCTGAACTAAGAAAAAAGGAAGATTCAAATAAATAAAATCAGAAGGGAAAAAGAGACATTACAACTGATACTTCAGTTATTTAAATGATCATTAGCGTCTACTATCAGCAACTATAGGCCAATAAATTGGAAAATCTAGAGGATATGAACAATTTCCTAAACATTTACAAACTATAAAGAAAAACCAGGAAGAAATCCAAAACCTGAACAAACCAATAACAAGTAACAAGATTAAAGCCATTATAAAATGTCTCCCAGTAAAGAAAGTCCAGAAACTGCTGGGTTTCCTGCTGAATTTTACCAAGCACCTAAGGAATGCATACAAATCTTACTCAAACAATTCCAAAAAATAGAGGAGGAGGGAATACTTCCAAACTCATTTTCCAAGGCCAGTATTACCCTGATACCAAAACCGGACAAAAATACATCAAAAAAAGAAAACCACAGGCCAATATCTGTGGTGAATATTAACACAAATATCCTCAACAAGATACTAGCAAACTGAATTCAGCAAACATTAGAAATATCTTTCATTATGACAAAGGGGGATTTATCCTTGGGATGCAAGTATGGTTCAACACATGCAAATCACTCAATGTGATACATTATAAAACCAGAATGAAGGATAAAACCATAGGATAATTTCAATTTATGATGAAAAAGTAGTTGATAAAATTTGACATCTCTGCATGATAAAACCTTAAAAAACTAAGGGTAGAGGGAACATACCTTAGCATAATAAGAGCAATACACAAAACACGTTCAGCTAGTATCAGACTAAATAGGGAAAAACTGAAGGCTTTTCCTCTGAGATCTGGAACATGACAAGGATACCTACTTTCACCAGTGCTATTTAACATGGTACTGGAAATCCTAGCTAAAGCAATTAGACTAGAGAAAGAAATGTAGGGCATCCAAATTGGAATGGAAGAAGTCAAACTATCCCTAATTCAAGATGATATAACCCTACATTTAGAAAATTTTAGAGACTGCATAAGAAAATTATTAGAATTGATAAATTCAGCAAAGTTGCAGAATACAAGCTCAACATATAAAAATTAATAGCATTTCTATGTGCCAAGAGTGAGGAATTTGGAAAAAGATTTTTTAAAAAGGTAATCCCATTTACCATAGCCACACATAAAATCAAATGCCTTGGGCCGGGCGGGGTGGCTCATGCCTGTAATCCCAGCACTTTGGGAGGCCAAGGTGGGGGATCATCAGGTCAGGAGTTTGAGACCAACCTGACCACCATGATGAAACCCTGTCTCTACTAAAAATACAAAAAATTAGCCAGGCATTGTGGCATGTGCTTGTAATCCCAGCTACTCAGGAGGCTGAGGCAGGAGAGTCGCTTGAACCCAAGAGGCAGAGGTTGTGGTGAGCCAAGATTATGCCACTGTATTCCAGCCTGGGCAGCAGAGAGAGACACTGTCTCAAAGAAAAAAAAAAAAAAAATGCCTGGGAATTAACTAACAAAGGGAAAGAACTCTGTAATGAAAACTGTAAAACACCGATAAAAAAATTGAAGAGGACAGCAATAAAAAAGGAAAAATATTCCATGTTCATAGATTAGAAGAATTTGTATTGTTAAAATGTCTGATATGGTTGGGTTGTGCACCCACCCAAATTTCATTTTGAATTGCATGTAGTTCCCATAATCCCCACGTGCTGTGGGAGAGACCCAGTGTGAGGTAATTGAATCTTGTGGGATGTTACCTCCATGCTGTTCTCATGACAGTGAGTGAGTCCTCACTAATCTGATTGTTTTATAAGAAGCTTTTCCCCCACTTCACTCTACACTTCTTGCTGCCACCATGTGAAGAAGGACATGTTTGCTTCCCTTCTGCCGTGATTGTAAGTTTCCTAAGGCCTCTTGAGCCATGCTGAAATGTGAGTCAATTAAACTTATTTCCTTTATAAATTACCCACTCTTGGGTATGTATTTATTAGCAGTGTGAGAACACACTAATACAATAAATTGGTACTGAGGGAGTGGGGTGCTGCTGTAAAGATACCCCAAAATGTAGAGGTGACTTTGGAACTAGGTAACAGGCAGAGGCTGGAACAGTTTGAAGGGCTTGGAAGAAGACAGAAAAATGTAGGAAAGTTTTGAACTTTCTAGAGACTTTTAGAGCTCAGAAAACAGGAAGATGTGGGAAAGTTTAGAACTTCCTAGAGACTTGTTGAGTAGCTTTGAGCAAAATCCTGATAGTAATATAGACAATAAAGTCCACGCTGAGGTGGTCTCAGATGGAGATGAGGGCCTTTTTGAGAACTAGAGTAAAGTTACTCTTGCTATGCAGAGAAACTGGTGGCATTTTGCCTCTGCCCTAGAGATCTGTGGAACGTTGAAGCTGAGAGAGATGATTTAGGGTAGCTGGCAGAAGAAATTTCTAAGGGGCAATGCATACAAGAAAAAGTAGAAAATTAAAGTTTGGAATATTTGCAGCCTGATTATGTGAAAGTAAAGAAAAACCCCTTTTCTGGGGAGAAATTCAAGCCTGCTCCAGAAATTTGCCTAAGTAACAAGGAACCAAATGTTAATTACAAAGACAATGGAGAAAATGTCTCTAGGCATACCAGACCTTCCTGTCACAGGTCTGGAGGTCTAGGAGGGAAAAATGGTTTCATGAGATAGGCCAGGGATCCCGTGCTCTATGCATCTTTGATACATAGTATCCTGAATCCCAGCTGCTTCACCTCTAACTGTGGCTAAAAGGGGGCAATGTACAGCTCAGGTTATTGCTTTGGAGGATGCAAGCCCCAAGCCTTGGTAGATTCCATGTGGTGCTGGGTCTGCAGGTGCACAGAAGTCAGGAATTGAAGTTTGGGAACCTCCACCTAGATTTCAGAGGATGTATGGAAATGCCTGGATGTCCAGGCAGAAGTTTGCTGCAGGTGCAGAGAACCTCTTGGAGAACCTCTGCTAGGACAGTGTGGAAGAGAAATGTGGGGTCAGAGCCCCACAAAGAGTTCCCACTTAGGTGCTGCCTAGTGGAGCTGTGACAAGAGGGCCACCATCCTCCAGACCCCAGAAAGGTAGATACAGCAACAGATTGCACCATGCTCCTGGAGAAGCAGCAGACACTCAACACCAGCCTGTGAAAGCAGCCAGGAGGTGGGCTGTATCCTGCAAAGCCACAGGGGTGGAACTGCTGAGGGCCATGGGAGCTTACTTCTTGCATCAGCATAATTTGGATGTGAGACATGAAGTCAAAGGAGATTATTTTGTAACTTTAAGATTCACTTATTCCCTTGTCAGATTTTGGACTTTCATGTGGCCTGTAGCCCCTTTGTTTTCATTAATTTCTTCATTTTGGAATGGGTATATTTACCCAATCCCTGTACCCTCATCGTATCTAGGAAGTAACTAACTTGCTTTAGATTTTACAGGCTCATAGGTGGAAGGGACTTTTCTAGTCTCAGATGAGACATTGGACTTGGACTTTTGAGTTAATGCTGAAATGAGCTAAGATTCTGGGGGACCGTTGGAAAGGCATGCTTATGTTTTGAAACGTGAAGACATGAGATCTGGGAGGGGCCAGAGGCAGAATGATGTAATTTGGTTTTGTCCCCGCCCAAATCTCATCTTGAATTGTATTTCCCATAATCCGCACATGTCTTGGGAAGGACCAAGTGTGAGGTAATTGAATTGTGAGTTCAGTCAGTTCCATCCTGTTCTCATGATAGTTCTCACAAGATCTGATGGTTTTATAACTGGTTTTTCCCCTGCTTTGCTCTGCACTTTTCCTTGCTGCTTCTTTGTGAAGAAGGAAATGTTTGCTTTTTTTCCTGCCATGATTATAAGTTTCCTGAGCCCTCCCCAGACATGCTGAACTGTGAGTCAGTTAAACCTTTTTTCCTTTACAATTACCCAGGCTCAGATATGTCTTTATTAGCATTGTGAGAACAGACTAATACAATGTCTACAGATTCAATGCAATCACTATGAAAATACCAATGACATTTGTCACATAAATAGAAAAAAAAAAAATCTTAGGAACCACAAAGGACCCAGAATAGCCAAAGCTATCCTAAACAAAAAGAACAAAACTGGAGGAATTACATTACCTGACTCCAAATTATACTACAAGGTGATACCAACCAAAACAGCATGGAACTGGCATAAAACAGACACATAGACCAATGAAACAGAACAGAGAATCCAGAAACAAATCTACACAGTGGATTCATTTTCAACAGAGGTGCCAAGAACATACCCTGGGGAGACAGTCTCTTCAATAAATGAAGCTGGGAAAAGCAGATATTCATATGCAGAAATATGACACTAGACCCCTGTCTGCCACCATATACAAAATCAAATTAAAATGGATTAAAGACTTAAATCTGAGACCTCAAGCTATGAAACCACTACAAAAAAAAATTGGAGAAAATCTTCAAGACATTCGTTTGACCAAAAATTTAATGCGCAATACCCTATAAGCATGTACAACCAAAGCAAAAATGGACAAATGTGATCACAAGTTAAAAACTTTTGCACAGCAAAAGAAACAATCTACAGAGTGAAAAGGCAGCCCTCACAGTGATAGAAAATATTTGCAAACTATCCATCTAACAAAGGATTGGTATCCAGAACACATAAGGAGTTCAAACAACTGTATAACAAAAAGAATCTCATAATTTGGTCAAAAGTGGGCAAATAAGCAATTTTCAAAAGAATATATACAAATGGCAAACAGGCATATGAAAAGGAGTTTGGCAACACGGATCATAGAGAAATGTGAATCAAAACTAAAATGTGATATCATCTTACTCCAGTTAAAATGGATTTTATCCAAATGACAGGCAATAAAAAATACTGTGAAGGATGTGGAGAAAAGAATACCATCATACACTGTTGGTGGGAATGTAAGTTAGTACACTCACTATTGATAACAGTTCCTAGGTTTCTCAAAATCTGAAAATTGAGCCACCATATGATTCAACATACCATTGCTGGGTATATATCCCCAAAATATACATCAATATATCAAAAAGATATCTTCACTCTAATAGCTAAGAGTTAGAAGCAACCTAAGTTTCCTTTAACAGATGAATGGATAAAGATAATATGGTACATATACACAATGGAGCACTCTTTAGCCATAAAAAAGAATGAGATCCTGTCATTTGAAACAACATGGAGGGAATTGGAACTCATTATGCTAAGTGAAATAAGGCAGGTATAGAGAGACAAACAGTGCCTGTTCTCAGTTACTTGTGAGATCTAAAAATCAAATCCATTGAACTCATGGAGACAGAGAGCAGAAGGATGGTTACCAAAGGTTGAGAACTGTAGTGTGAGGTTGTTGGAGAGAGGGGGATGGTTAATGGTTACAACAGACAATATTTAGAAAGAATGAAGAAGATCTTCTATTTGATAGCAAAACAGGCTGACTATGGTAGCTAATAACTTAATGATACATTTTAAAATAACTTAAATTGTGTGTTGGATGGTGTGTAACACAAAGGGTACATTCTTGAGAAGATGGATTCCACATTCTCCACGATGTGATTATTTCACATTGCGTGCCTGTACCAAAAAATCTCATGCACTCCATAAATATATACACCTACTATGCGGTCACAAAAATTAACAATAGATTTTTAAAAAGAAACATATATTCTGAAGGTGGACAAATGTAAATTAAATATATATAAATAGATATGCAAAGTATATCTATATGGATATATCTCAATTTTGATATGCAAAGGATGGAAGGAAGAAAGGAGGAAGAAAACAAAGGTAGGAGGAAAGAAAGAATGATAAAAATAATGAAAATTCAGAAAACAAAGAATATGCTCTTAAAAAACATGAAAACATAATGCTTGTGATAGCAGACTTTTTTTTCTTAGAAATAGAAAATGTGGCAGAAAATAACATATAGAAAAAGTGATAAAAAGCAAATTAGAAAAAATAGAAATCTCATATTTTCTTTTTCATATTATGACAGCAATATATAATGCAAGTCCAGATTTGCACAATTAAAATAACTCAGTGTTCTCAGTTAACAATGCCAATAATTAAAGGGAATTATGTCAACATTAACATTATCTGAGTTCTTTCTTTATTTTGACTCTAAAGATTTTTACTAACATCGTATTTAAAAATTCAATCACTTGGTCTTTGTTCTAAAAAAATATGTAGGGTAATTCCACCCGTTTATGGCTGTCTATGTTTACCTATGTGTCCTGTTACCACTCAAAGAGTCTTACTTTTTGCCGGGTGTAGTGATCCCAGCTGAGGCAGGTGGATCACGAGTTCAAGAGTTCAAAACCATCCTGAACAACATGGTGAAACCCCATGTCAACTAAAAATACAAAAATTAGCCGGGCGCGGTGGTGGGCGCCTGTAGTCCCAGCTACTCAGGAGGCTGAAGCAGGAGAATCACTTGAACCTGGGAGGCGGAGGTTGCAGTGAGCTGAGACCATGCCACTGCACTCCAGCCTGGTGACAGAGCAAGACTCCATCTAAAAAAAAAAAAAAAAGTCTTATTTTTTAAATAAAACAGAAATACTTAATATTCAGCTTTACACACTCAAAGGAAAAGAGTTTCTATACATCTAAACTGATAGCAACTCTAAGAAATCTTCATGTGGTGACATACAGAGGACAGTAGTGGTGACTGTTATCACCGCTAACACTTTTACTTGAAAGCAAACTTTTTTAACACCTTTACTTGAAAAAATGCTACAGGATTTGGCTGTATAAAATATTTTACAACATTTTAATTGTACAAGTCTAGGTTGTTGGTATAGAGTCTTTAACTTATATACATAGTTCATCATCACTGGAATGCATAATATGATATATCAGTATTCTCTTTCCGTGGATGTGAGATTTTAAAGGAATGCTTTAGAAGAATGGTGATTTTTTTTCAAACTTTGCTTACCTTATATACTGTATACATATTTAGATTTTAATAATAATCTAACAATGATAAAGCTTGTTATAATAATGGTCAGAAAAATAAAAATGTAGAGAAATTATAGAAAATATATTTTATAGGAACTATTCTTAGGTGAAATGGTTTGAAAAATTACTTATAATGAGTGATGATATTGATGAGCTTGTGTAAGCATTTTTTAAAAGTCATTAGTATGAAGTTGGAGGAAGAAAAAGGATGAAAATTGACTCTCCTCTAGGATATGGATAGTTCATTATCTGGCATATTTTGTTCTTATACAGAATGTTTATTCATGAATATCATAGGCTGTATCAACATTTTGAGCTCTTACTAATCGAAGATACTGTACTAATATCGATTAGGTCCTAAAAGATTTACATTAATATTAGGCTATACTACCACAGTATCTGTTCCAAAACTTTTCCACTTTTCTCAGTTTTATATTCACTTACCTCAATGCAACAGATAAATCTAAAATATTTATTGAGAAATCAAATCTATTGGAGTGATATCTGTCCTCATTTTTAATTTTCCTACTTCCTCTTTCTACCCTCCAGCCTCAGGCCAAAGGCATTTCTACTACTGCTGAAAACCAATTCTGCAATATTCAGTTACCTTCTGCCCTGATTCCTGTGTGCTATGGTTCTCATTCTTCCTGTTCTGATTTGTCAAAAAAAGCACAGAGTGGGGCCAAGCACAGTGGCTCAAGACCATAATTCTAGCACTTTGGGAGGCTGAGATGGGTGAATCACCTGAGGTCAGGAGTTCGAGACCAGAATGGCCAATATGACGAAACCCCGTCTCTACTAAAAATACAAAAATTAGCCGGGCGTGGTGGTGGGTGCCCATAAACCCAGATACTCAGGAGCCTGAGGCAAGAGAATCACTTGAACCCAGGAGGCCGAGGTTGCAGTGAGTCGAGATCTCACCACGGCACTCCAGCCTGGGTGAGAGAGCAAAACTCCCTCTTGAAAAAAAAAAAAAAGAAAGCACAGGTGTACCACTTAATGATACTACTTCTGTTTTAACTCCAAACTATATTCCGCCTTTTAAATGACTTGTATCTAAGAATTAACATTTTATAGTTACTGTCTTTCCTTTCTATGCTTAACTTCCCCTCATTCCCTAAATTCCTTACTCTCAACTATCAAATCACAAAACTAATAGTTGTTTCTGAGACTGCATTTACCTCAACTTCCTTGAAGCAGGTTCTTTTCCTTCTCTCACTCATTAAATATCAGAGTTACATTTTATTTCTCAGTCTCTCAGTCTCTAATTTCTTTGCTGATGAATGAATGCAATGTGTATATTTCCACTTATCTTCTGGATACTTGCATATACTTGACTTTTATTCTTTTAACACAATACATCTGTATCTAAAATCGTAATCAAAAACTGGATTTCCTGTTTCTACCAATCATATACCTAAATAACAAGATCAAACTCTTAATAACTTTTAATCATTATATTACCTTTTCTTTTTCTCTCATGTAAGTTTAGGTCTCTGAATAATATCATTCCTTGGATTTTCCTGTTTATTCCAAAATGTAATGTAGCTGTTCAGAAATTTACATTGCCCACACTTAAAATATCTGCCTATTTTTTGATAATAGGAAAAGTGCAACATGTGGGGTTCCCCTGGGGCTTTGAATTGTGAGGCTACAACTAGAAAGGTGGCATTCTATATCTTAATCTATATCTTTATATATATATCTTAATATATATATTTATATATAGTATATATTATATTATATTATATATTATATATTATATATAATATAGCATATATTATATAATATATAGTATTTATATAGTATATATAAATATATAGTATATATGTATATATAGTATATATGGTATATATAAATATATAGTATATATAATTATATAATTAATAATATATATTAATTAATGTATATTATATATCTATATCTTAATCTATATCTTTATCTGAGAGGTGCTTACCACTCAGGGGTGCGTTTATCTTTTTGTACAATTAAGATCTGTGAATTCTACCAAAAATATCTGTCAATGACTATGGAGAGTTTAAGATTTTATCCTATTTGTAAGCAAAGAAGATAGCCTGACACATTGTCTTTGAGGTAGGCAGAAATCTAGTGACTCCTAGGTCAGAAGCATAGTGCTTTATTATTCAAAACACAGCAAGCAGTGTGATCCTCACACTCCCATAGGTTCCCAATGCTTCCCAAATGTTATGGTGGAGACACAAAAGACCCAGGTGAATTCTATGCCTCCAGTGAATTGGGGTCTTAGCTAAATCCCCAAAACTTATTAAATACAAATTCCTGCCTTGCATGAAGACGTTTATTGGACGTTAAAGGCAACATGTGTTTCTGCTTCAGAGAGACACATTATCTTTATCTTCCAGCACTGTTGTTTATACAATCCACCTTGAGAAGACAGTCTGGATAAAAGATAACCAGTTCTGTTGCTTGAAAAACATGCAGAAATACTAAAGACCCATGAAGAATTACTCCTCAACATGCAGAAATATCAGAGGCCCATAGAAAATTATTCTGCAACATTGTGTTATCATTGAATACGATTGTGTAAATAAGAAGAGAGGCTTTGACTTTAGACTTACATAGTTTTAATCCCGGCTCTAGCATTAGGTGTGATATGATTTACACCTTAGTTTGTTCAAGTCTCAATTTCTTCATCTGTTAAATAAGGATCATAATACCTCATTCATGAAGTTGTCTCAAATGTAGATAAAATTGAATCAATGCACAATGAGAATTAAATACATTGCTATTATTAAGTTATTAAAATAAATTAGTTTATTTTTTCTCACCTTCCATTTTTTTCTTCATTCAAAAGCCTTTAATGATTCCCTTTATTTCTAGAGTAAAGATATCTGCTTAGGCATTAGTGCATCAAACAAGCCCTCTAATCGGGAGAGTCTTTGCACTGGCTTACATATACCCCAGAAAATTAAAATGTTCCCAGATATACATTGATACTAGTAATTTCAAGATAATTAATGTTGAGATTATTCTTTTTCATAGGTAATCATTTATAATTTTGTTTTGCTGAGGACTCCCACATTTGAGAAGGTGTGATCATTCCTACAACCCCATTACAACAATAGAAAGACTTACCTCTCACCTATTCTCTGTTTACAATATGTAGTCTTCCATGCAAAATTAATTGCAGAATGCCAAAAAAGAAGACAATTTGAAATATTAGTGTCAAATACTCTTCTGTTCTGTAGGTGCCAAAATCTAGCAGTAAGGCTTTCTCTTGTACCCCGTCTTATACTTAAAATTCCTTGCTCTAAGAAGAGGGTAATTAGGCTTATATTGAGGTGATTTTAACTGAGATACACTAAAAAGTAGAGAGGTTACCAGATTAATGAGAGTCTTTATTTCATAGCCTTATCTCTCTCTTCTTTTAGTTTTAATCAAAGAGTACATCTCTCCTACATAGCATGTTGAAGAGCGAAGCAGAGAGAGCACAGTGACTTAAAATACTCTCTCTTTCATCTTAACATTACAATACAGTATTCAACCTATGTAAAAATCAATACGAAATGGGAAGTAGAAACCTA
Source organism: Macaca thibetana thibetana (assembly GCF_024542745.1). Taxonomy (NCBI): domain Eukaryota; kingdom Metazoa; phylum Chordata; class Mammalia; order Primates; family Cercopithecidae; genus Macaca; species Macaca thibetana. The sequence continues at coordinate 131,381,594 of NC_065583.1, read as the reverse complement.
CTATAAAATACGTTCTAATTTTTATCATTCTCAGTAAGATGGATAAGTTATTTTCATGTATCTTTCTTTTAATCTGCATTTGTGATGGTTAATACTGAATGCCAACTTGATTGGATTGAAGGATGGAAAGTATTGTTCCTGATTGTGTCTGTGAGGGTTTTGCCAAAGGAGATTAACATGTGAGTCAGTGGACTGGGAAAGGCAGACCCACACTTAATCTGTGTGGGGACAATCTAATCAACTGCCATTGCAGCCAGAATAAAAGCAGGCAAAAGAACGTGAAAGACTAGACTGGCTTAGCCTCCCAGCCTACATCTTTCTTTTGTACCAGATGCTTCCTGCCTTCAAACATCACACTCCAGGTTTTCAACCTTGGGACTTAGACTGACTTCCTTGCTCCTCAGCTTGCAGATGGCCTACTGTGGAACCTTGTGATCATGTGAGTTAATACTTCTTAAAACACTCTCCTTTATATATACATCTCTCCTATTACTTCTGTCCCTCTAGGGAACCCTGATTAATACATTATTATTTGTCTTGGTTTTAAAGAGAAAGAGTTAAAAAGTTTACATTTACTTTAGAGATTAAAGTTATATACATTGTAAAAGGAACATATTTTGGATTTAAATCACAGCCTGCAGTTTAAAAGATAAAACTATTAAAAGCAACTATAGCAATAATAATATGTTAAGGAATAAAAATTATTTTTAAACTATAAATTGTGACATCAAATTGTGACATAAAATGTGTGTGTAAGGTGAAGTGTAAGATTTTTGTATGTGATGAATATTACATTGTTATCTGCTTAATATAGCCTGTTAAAAGTGTAAGATGTTTTATATAAGCCTCATGGTTGTCACAAAGCGAAAACCTATAGCAGATACACAAAAGATAAAACCTTTGGAGTCAAAGCATACCACTACAGAAATATAACAAACTACAAAGGAAGATGGAAAGACAGGAAAAAGGGAACAAAATATTTATTTTGTAAAAACAAAACCAGAAAGTAATTAATAAAACACAACGTGGCAGTAGTAAGTCCTTACTTATCAATTATTTTGAAAGTAGAGTGGTTGAAAGAGAAAAACAAGACAACTATAGACTGACTACAAGAAACTCACGGACTCACTTCATCTTTAAGGATCCACATAAATTGCAAGTAAAAGGATGGAAAAAAGATATTTCACACAAATGGAAATTCAGAAAGCAGGAGTTACTACAGTTTGAGCAGAAAGCGTAGCCTTTAGTCAAAACTGTAAAAATAAGACAAACATGTTATTATGTAACAATAAAGGGATCAATTTATCAATAGGTGTGATGTAGTTTGGTTCTATGTCACCACCAAATCTCATGTCAAATTGTTATCCCCATGTGTGAGGGGAGGGAACTGGAGGGAGGTAATTGGATCACAGGGGTGGATATTTCCCATGCTGTTCTTCTGATAGTGAGTTCTCACGAGATCTGCTGGCTTAAAAATGTGGCTCTTCACCCCTTGCTCTCTCTCTCTCCTGCCACCATATAAGAAATACCTTGACTCCCCTTCATTTTCTGCCATGATTTTAAGTTTCCTGAGGCCTCCCAGCCATGCAGAACTGTGAGTCAATTAAGCTCTTTTCTTTATAAATTTCCCAGTTTCAGGAAGTTCTTTATAACAGTGTGATAATGGACTAATAAAAGGTGATAACAATTGTAAACATGTATGCACCCAACATGGGAGCACCTAAACATACAAAGTAAATACATTCATCTATCTCTTAACGATGGGGATACATTCTGAAAAATGTACCGTTAGGTGATTTCATGGTTGTGGGAACATCAGAGTTTACGTACACAAATTTACCACAAACTGAGGTATTGCCTACCACACACTGAGACTATATAGTATAGCCTATTGCTCCTAGGCTACAAACTGTACAGTATGTTACTGTACTGAATACTGTAGGCAACTATAACACCATTGTATGTATTTGTATATCTAAACATATTTAATTGAAAAGGTACAATAAATGAATGGTATTATAATCTTATGGGGCCACCATCATATATGCGGTCTATTGTTGACTAAACACTGTTTTTTAGCATAGGACTGTATCAATAGATATAAAAGAGGAGATATGCTCTAAAACAATAATACAAGGGGACTTTAATACCTCACTTTCAACAATGGACAGATCATCTAGGCAGAAAATCAATGAAGAAAAATAACTTGAACTACATTTTAGACCAAAAAATAAAAAAAATAAAAAAAGAAACATATATATAGACCATCCCATTCAACATCACCAGAGGATACCTTCTTCTCAAGTGCATATAAAATATTCTCCAGAATAAACCACGTTAGGCCAAAAATAAATAGGTAAATAAATAATAAATCTTAGGAAATTTGAGAAGATTGAAATTATACCAAGAATCTTTTCTTAACACAATGGTGTGAAGCTAGAAATCAATAACAGGGAGAATTTGGAAAATTCAAATGCTCATGTTGAAATTGAACAAGCACCTGAACAACCAATAAGTCAAAGTAGAAATGAAAAGGGAAATTTTAAAAATTACTTGCTACAAGTGCAAATGGAAACACAACATACCGAAACTTATGTGATGCAGCAAAAGGAATCCTCGGGTGAAAGTTTAGAGTAATAAGTTCCTACATACATTAAAAAAAAGTTATCAAATAAATAACCCAATATTAAACCTCAAAGAACTAGGAAAAGAATAAAGTAAGCCCAGAATTACCAGAAAAAAAGGAAATAAAAAGATCACTGGAGAAATAAATGATATATAACCAGATTAAAATAAAAAAAATATAATTTGAATTTTTGAAAGATAAACAAAATTGACAAACTGTTAACTAGGCTAACAATAAGACAGAAGACTCAACTAACTAAAATCAGAAATGAAAGAGGAGACATTACAGTTGATACCATAGAAATATCAAAGATCAGTAATGAATATTATAAACAACTATATGCCCAAAAATTGGATAATCTTGAAGGAATGTTTACATTCCTAGAAACATATAACATAACATACTAAGACTGAATCATGAAGAAATGGAATATTTGAACAGACTGACAGTAACTAAGAAGAATTGATCAGTAATAGAATGTCTCTTATCAAATAAAACCCCAGGACTTTATGTCTTCAACGGTGAATTCAACCAAACATTTAACAAAAAACTATCACCAATCTTTCGCAAAATCTTTCAAAAAACTGAGGAGGATAGAATTCTTTTTTTTTTTTTTTTTTTTTTTTTTTTTTTTTCGAGAGGGAGTCTCGCTCTGTCGCCCAGGCTGGGGTGCAGTGGCCGGATCTCATCTCACTGCAAGCTCCGCCTCCCGGGTTTACGCCATTCTCCTGCCTCAGCCTCCGGAGTAGCTGGGACTACAGGCGCCCGCCACCTCGCCCGGCTAGTTTTTTTTTTTTTTTTTTTTTTTTGTATTTTTTTAGTAGAGATGGGGTTTCACCGTGTTAGCCAGGATGGTCTCGATCTCCTGACCTCATGATCCGCCCGTCTCGGCCTCCCAAAGTGCTGGGATTACAGGCTTGAGCCACCGCGCCCGGCGAGGATAGAATTCTTGAAAGCTTTGCCTCTAAGGTCAGAAAGAAGACAAGTGTTCCCATTGTTACTCCTTCTACTCAACTTAATACTGGAAGTTCTGACCAGAGCAGCTAGACATGAAAAAGAATTAAAAGGATTAAAGGATGGTTTGAAGGATGCAAAGTATCCTTCTAAATAAGAAAGGAAGTGAAGTTGTCTGTGTTTGTTGATATTATGATTCTAAATATGAAAAAACCTTAAGGATTTCACCAAAAACCTATTAGAGCTTATAAAGAACTCAGTCAAGTTGCAGGAAACAAAATCAACATACAAAAATCAGAAGTATTTCTATACACTAACAACAAGGTAACTAAAAGCATGTTACTGGTACCAAAACATATATATAGACCACTAGAACAGAACAGAGGCCTCAGAAATAATGCCACACATCTACAACCATCTGATCTTTGACAAACCTGACAAAAACAAGCAATGGGGAAAGGATTCCCTATTTAATAAATGGTGTTGGGAAAACTGGCTAGCCATATTCAGAAAACTGAAACTGGAACCTTCCTTACACCTTATACAAAAGTTACCTCAAGATGATTAAAAACTTAAACATAAGACATAGAACCATAAAAACCCCAGAAGAAAACCTAGGCAGTTCCATTCAGGACATAGGGATGGGCAAAGACTTCATGACTAAAACACCAAACACAGTGGCAAAAAAAGCCAAAATTGACAAATGGGATCTAACTAAATTAAAGGCCTTCTGCACAGCGAAAGAAACTATCATCATAGTGAACAGGAAACCCACAGAATGGGAGAAAAAATTTGCAATCTATCCACCTGAGAAAGGGCTAATATCCAGAATCTATGAAGAACTTAAACAAATCTATAAGAAAAAAGCAACCCCATCAAAAAGCGGGTGAAGTATATGAACAGACACTTCTCAAAAGAAGACATTTATGAGGCCAGAAAAAAATCATCACTCGTCGTTAGAGAAACACATATCAAAACCACAATGAGATACCATTTCACACCAGTTAGAATGGCGAGCATTAAAAAGGCAGGAAACAACAGATGCTGGAGAGGATGTGGAGAAATAGGAGCACTTTTATACTGTTGGTGGGAGTGTAAGTGAGTTCAGCCGTTGTGGAAGACAGTGTGGTGATTCCTCAAGGATCTAGAAACAGAAATACTATTTGACTCAGCAATCCCATTACTGGGTATATACCCAAAGGATTATAAGACACATGCACACGTATGTGTATTGCAGCGCTATTCACAATAGCAAAGACTTGGAAACAACCCAAATGCCAATCATCAATAGACCGGATAAAGAAAATGTGGCTCATATGCATCATGGAATACTATGCAGCCATAAAAAAGGATGAGTTCATATCCTTTGGAGGGACCTGGATGAAGCTGGAAACCATCATTCTCAGCAAATAACACAGGAACAGAAAACCTAGCACTGCATGTTCTCACTTATAAGTGGGAGTTGAACAATTAGAATGGACAGAGAGAGGGGAACATCACACACCAGGGCCTCTCGGAGGTGGGAGACTAGGGGAAGGATAGCATTAGGAGAAATACTTAATGTAGATGGTTGGTTGATGGGTGCAAAAACCACCATGGCACATGTATACCTGTGTAACAAATCTGCAAGTTCTGCACTTGTATCCCAGAACTTAAAGCATAGTAATAATAAAAAAAGAAATTATGAAAACAATATCTTTTTAAATAACATCAAAAATTAAAACATTTAGGAAGAAATTTAACTGAGTGGGTGAACGATCTGTTTACTGTGAACTATAAACTGTTATTAAAAGGAATTGAGAAACACACAAAAAAAGTAGAATGTTTTCATAGATTAGAAGAAGTAATTATGGTAAGATTTCCACGCTACTCAAAGTGAAACTACAAGAGACATTAAATAGTTACAACAATCTTGAGGAAAAAGTGCAAGCTGGAGGCATCACACTCCCTGATTTCAAGATATAATACCAAGCTATAATAATCAAAACAGCATGATATTGGAACAGTTGCATCAACCAATGGAACAAGATAAGGAGCCCACATATACACCTATCTATTCACAGTCAGTTGACTTTTGAAAAAGGTTCCAAGACAACACAACGGGGAAAGGACTGCCTCTTCAATAAATGGTGTCTGGAGAGCATATGTCCAAATGCAGAAGAATGAAAGTGGACCTTTATCTCACAACATATGCTAAAATCAACTCAAACATGGATTAAACATTTAAATGTAAGACCTAAAATTGTAAAACTAGTAGAAGAAAACATGGGGGAAAACTCTACTAAACTTGTTTTAACAACAATTTATTGTATATGAACCAAAAAGCACAGGTGACAAAAGCAGAAATAGACAAATGAGATTGCATCAAACTAAAAAGTTTCTACGTAGCAAAAGAAATAATTAACAAAGTGAAGAGATTACCCACAGATTGGGAGAAAACATATGCAAATCATACAACTCGTAAGAGGTTAATATCTAACATATGTAAGAAACTTTAGCAAGTCAATAGCAAGAAAACAAATAACCCAAACTGTAAACCAAACTAATAAAAACAGGATCTGAAGAGACTTTTTTTTTTTAAAAAAAGAGATACAAATGGCCAAGCATATAAAAAATACTCAACATCACTAATAGAGAAATGCAGATTAAAATTCTAGAGACATATCGTCTCATACCTATTGAAATGGTTCTTACAAAAAAAGAGTAACAAATGCAAGAATGTGGACAAAAGGAAACCCTTGTACAGTGTTGGTGAGAATAAAAATTAGTACAGCTATTATGCAAAATAGCATACAGCTTCCTCAAAAAATTAAACATAGAGCCACCATGTGAACTTGGAATCTTGTGTCTAAGTACATACCCAAAGGAATTTAAGTAAGTAAGTATGTTAAAGAAATATGTGAGACATCATGATTCATTGCAGCATTATTCACAATAGCCAATATGTGGATCTAACCTAAGTATCCATCATGGTATGAATATATGAAGAAAATATGATATGTATTACAATGGAATACTATTTAACCTTTTTAAAAAGGAAGTCCTGTTATTTGTGACAACATGGATGAACCCAAAGGACATTATGCTATTAATAAATTAAATAAGCCGGGCACAGAAAGACAAATGCCACATGATGTTCACTTACATATCAAATCTAAAAATGTCAAACTCATAAGAGTAGAAAGTAGAATGTTGGTTACCAGTGGCTGGGGGTGGACAGAAGGGTGGAGAAATATTGGTTAAAGGGAAAATACAATGTCTTGAGTATTTACTCAGAATCATGGGTAGTGCTCTCATTAGTTTTATCCTAAAGATTACTGGATGCTATAAATTCATACTCACTTTTAATATTTGTGATTCAAATCTCCTCACCATTACTTGTATACCCATTCTTTGTTGTAGCTACTCCTATTGTGTAATCATTATATTTTGATAAACTCAATAGGTTTTGAATTCTAATTTAAATAATACCCTTAACAAAATTATTATCACCTACTTATAAGTTCTGTGTTTATAATAATTCAGCACATTTCTCTTTTTTGGCTACGACTTTTTACAAATTAGGTTAAATTGTATGTGTATTTTTGTAAGGTATATTGAAGTATAATTTATGTAAAATAAAATGCAACTTTTTAACATGTTGAATTCTTTGAATTTTGAAGCCATATACAGTTATGTAACCATCATGACAAAAACATATGGAATACCTCTGTTACAACAAAAATTACCTTTATGCTATCTTGGTATTTATTTATGTGCCAACGTGGGATCTTACTCAGAACAATATCTGAGGAGCAGTGAATTCAATAGACTCTGGTGATCACACAATGCAACAGACATCACAGATATTGGCATTCTAAGCAGAGTGAAGATATGTGACAGAACACCCGGGGCAGTAATGTGACAGAAAATTCCAGCTAAAAGTAGTCCTAATCAAACGTAAGAATAAAGCCTTTGTTAAACCCAATATTTTAAAAAACAAAAACTACCCAACAGCATACTGACTGCAAAGACCATAGAAATGTCTAACATAGAATTAAATATTACAGGACACACAGAAAAAAAAAAAGATATTGTGGCCTCTAACCATGAAGAAGAAAATAATTAAATGAATCTGAGATGACCCAGATGCTGAAGATGACAATGACAACAAAATGTTTCAAAGCATCTATTACAAACATGTTGAAGTGCTTAAAGAAGAGCATGGTCAGAATGAATACAAAAATGTAAATATGAGCAGAAAATGAACACTGTATTAAAAATATAAATTCTAGAGCTAAAAAGTACGACATGCTAAAGAACAATTTGCTAAATTATGCTAGTCTGGATAGAAAATGAAAGAAATGATCTAACATGAAAATCAGAGAAAAAAGTAAAAATGAAAACTGGAAAGACCGAGAGAGAGAGAGAGAACATTTTGATTCAGTAAAGAACCAAAAGAAAGGGACAGTAATGTAAATGAAAAAAGTCAATAATTCAGAGAACAGTAGAAGCTTACAGATCAAAGCAGCTCAGTGAACTGCGAAAAGTTAAGTCAAAAGATATCTGCATAGTGAAGGTAGAAAAAAACAGAGTAAAAGAAGAGCTTAAAAAACACCACAGAAAGAGTACATGTAGAGGAACAATGATATGAAGCACAGACTTCACATTAAAAAGGGAGAAAAAGTCTAAGATGGAAATCAGAACACATCTTTTAAAAATAAAAATGAACGTGAGACACATTCAAATATATAAAAGTTGAGAAGCTTCAAGTTTTAACAGAAAACTACATAACTAAGATGATGCGCTATTGGTATAAAAATAGAAAAAAATGAAACAAAACAAAAAAAGGCAGATGAAGAGACGTACCCAGAATTAGACAGACACTTACAAGATCATTCCATTTTTGGTAGATGGCAAAGCATTTCAATGAGGGAAGGAAATCTTTTTAAACAAATAGTTGTGAGACAAGTGGATAAACAAACATATGGCATAAAATAAATTTTAATGTCACCTAATAACATATGCACATCTTAGTTTGAGATGGAGCTCAAATATAAAGGTTAAATGTAAAAGCTAAAACTAAAAGTTTGCCACCCACCCCCCCCCAAAAAAAATAGTGGTTTCTCCTGCAACATGAGGTAGGCAAATCTTCTTAGAAAGAAAAGATTTTTACAGAAGATTTTTATTAAAAAGAATAAAAGAGAAAACATGATAAATTTCATCAAGATAACACTTCATCAAAATAGGAAAGTTAGTAAAATGTCACAAGCAAAATCTGTAACCTTCAAAAGACCTGTATTAAAAAAAAAATGTATTCTTGCCGGGCGCAGTGGCTCATGCCTGCAATCCCAGGACTTTGGGAGGCCGAGGCTGGAGGATCAGGAAGTCAGGAGTTTAAGACCAGCTTAGCCAACATGGTGAAACCTTGTCTCTACTAAAAATACAAAAATTGGCTGGGCGTGGTGGTGGGTCCCTGTAATCCTAGCTACTCAGGAGGCTGAGGCAGGAGACTCGCTTGAACCCGGAAGGTGGAGGTTGCAGTTAGGCGAGATCATAGCCATGGCACTCCGGCCTGGGCAACAAGTGTGAAACTCTGTCAAAAAAAAAAAAAAAAAATATATATATATATATATATATACACACACACACACACACACAAAAAAAATTCAACAGTAAAACAATTGATTCTTGGAAGAACAACATTGGGCAAAAAACTGGTATGCTTTAGAAAGAATCATATACAAGTGTCCAATAAACATGAGAAAAGTATTCAACATAATTATCAGGAAACTGCATATTAAAATCAAATGTATATATGCTCACCAGAATTAATACAATTTAAAAACTTGTAAATAGCAAATGTTGGCATGGATGCAGAGCAACTAAATCTCTCACACAGGCTGGTGAAAATGTAAATATTCCACTCTTTTTGAAAAAATGTTTGGGAGCCTATTATAAAGGCATACATCTGTCTCTGAAATTCTACCCTAGGTATATATTCAAGATCCATAAAAATCTCATGTCTGCAAATAATTTTGGCCAAGAATGTCCACAACTGCACTATACACAAGAATCGGAAACTGTATGTAGTCTAGGTGTCTATTAACAGAAAGATGGGTAAATATTTTGTGGTAAAATCATATAACAAAAAACACTACCTAGCAATAAAAATAAACAAACTACTAGATGCACCTCAGACATTATGTTGAAAAATGAACTGGATTAAAAAATTGTAGACAGAATGATTTGATTTATTATATATTCTAGAACAGGCAAAACTAATTCATGGTGAAAAAAATACAGCAATGTTTACCTCGTGGGGGTGAAGGGATTTATTGAAAACAACATAGTAACTTTTTAAGGTATTGAAAATGTTTTGTCTTAACAGCATACGCTCTGTCAAAACTCATTAAATTTTACATGTAAGCTTTGTTTATTTCACTCTAATTACATTTTATCTCAAAGAAACAAAAAAGAAATGGTAAACAAATTTTATTATAGCTTTGCTTCTTTTTCCTTAGTGGTTTAGGTTACTAATTTTGAAACTATCTTTTGTGTTCACTCATTTTGAGCAAACATGTAAATATTTTGAGTGTAATGAAGACTAGATTTCTCACTGTTTTGGAAGAGTGTGTTTATGTGTGTATATATGTGTGTGTGTATACATATACATATGTGCCTGGAATACATTCTGAAGTTTGGGATAAAATTGAGGTATCAGTATGAACTCAGCATCATTTTAAGGAATGAATATAGAGATACATATTTTCTGAGTTCTGCTTATTGAGAAGGCATAGAAGCTACGAATATCCTTGATGCTCAGTCTTTTTCTAAAATCATTGTCCATTTAAAAGGTACAGCAAATATAACTGAGAGTAAAACTACACCAGCAAAAAGATAATGCAAACCTGAGTCACCTTCTAGTCTCAGACATTAAAGAGGCATTTTGAGAATCCCAGAGATATGTCAGAAGGACAAAAGAAGCAGCCACATATATACAGAGAGAGCAAGGAAGACAGAATGCTAAAGCAAAAGAAAAAAAAAATGTATGCATTTGGTGAATGTGAGTAAAGTGGAGAGTATGCAGGAATTTTTTACACTATTTTTGCAACTTTTCTGTAAATATGAAATTAAAAGAAAATGAAATGCACAAAAATATTTTAATAAATATATTAAAATCATTGTAAACCATTGGACTAGTCTATCCATTATATTTAAACTCATTCTATAAAATTTCACCTCTATCTTTTAGGGTTCTTTTGACAAGTCTTTCATAATAAAATGCCTATTCTTGTCTCCCTATCACTATCACAATGCACACAAAGGGTTTCCTCTCCATGAGGCTTCCCTTGTCCTGCTGAACCTACAGAGCATTCCCTAACCACCACCTTTACAACTGAGCAGATGGCCTGCTTACAGGTAATGTATATAATGCTTACTTATATTCACTTACTTTTTGATATGTCTTTTTGTTTTAAAACTTTTGAAGCTTTAAAAGATAGCAATATTATTTCTACTGTTGCCAATCCTAACATCTAACTGCATTGCATGTAATTCAGTGCTTAATATTTTCAGTTCAATAGTTTTTGGTTTAAAAAGTATATCCCAGTGAAAATCTGGATTTAAAAGATATTTAATTCAGTATTTAGCCAACTATTTTAAAATGTATTTGTATAAGTAAAACATACTAGAAATTTCAGTTTTTTCAGGTTTTGTAATAGATGCTTATTCTTTTGAAATCCAAATTCATTTCTTAAGGGCTAATGTGTTTTAACTTGTAAATTACTTTAAAAAGTATGTTATGCCCTTCTTGCATTGCCATAAAGAAATACCTGAGACCGAGTAATTTATAAAGAAAAGAAGTTTAATTGCCTCACAGTTCTGCATGCTTTATAGACAAGCTGGTGGCATTTGCTTCTGGGGTGGCCTCAGGAAGCTTCTAATCATGGCAGAAGGTGAAGCAGGGTTAGGTGTCTGACTTGGCAAGAGCAGGGGCAAGAGAGAGAGAGAGAGAGGGTGAGGGAGAGGGAAGCTGTCACACATTTTTAAATGACCAGATCTTGAGAACTCACTGACTGTCCCAAAGACAGCACCAAACCCTGAGAGACCTGCTCCCATGACCCAGAGATCTCCCACTAGGCTCCACCTCCAGCACTGGGGATTACATTTCAAGATGAGATTTGTGCAGGGACAAATATCCAACCTGTACCAATAAATAAGTTCAAACATCAGTCAATTCATAAACTTACACTTGCTACTGTCTCCTGGATGCAGTAGTGTCTATTGCAGAGTCAAAGTGTTTTTACAACATGACAGTATTATATCACATTTATCAAAGCTATCTCGCTTCCTTGTTCTTGCCAGCTGTAACCTAGTCCTAGTAGGCAGAGAGCATTATTGTGTAAAAGCCTTTATCATTTGTGGATTCTGGACCGAGAAAAGGAGAGAAAGCAAACAGATGTTTTCAAACTCCAGTGGCCATCTGCTGAGCCCTAAGCAATGCTCCCAACAGAGGAACGATCTGCAGTGCATTTACTCACAAAATACCCATTTTGTGAATGAAATGATTTCAGTGGTCTCCAAGGCTATCTCTTTGTCATCCTCTGTCAGTACTAAAGTTAATATGGAAATAAAAATAAACAAAGCATCTTTACTTACTGCGTTTTCAAAAATGTGTCAACTTGTTTAAACATCTAACTCTAGTGGAAACAAACATGGTTTTATTGTAATTGCGTTTATATCTGGATAGAAAACAGCAACCCCTTATTAAGTAGTTTTTCCTCTTTAGGATTATGCATATTGGCTTTCAATTGAGCCCTATTTTACTTTTCAGGTGGAAGACCAAGGACTTTGTTTTATAGAGGCAATTTTCTCCTCTAGATGCACTAACCTACACATAATAATATCTGCATATACTAACAGTGCATACTCAGATTTACACTCATTTGCTGGGGCTACCGTAACTAAATACTGCAGACTATTTGTCCTAAACAAGAGAAATTTATTTCTCACAATTTTGGAGGATACCAGTGCAAGACCGAAGTGTCTACAGATGGGTTTCCTTTGAGAGCCATCAGGAAAGGATAGGTTTTAGGCCTCTCTCCCCGGCCTGTGGTTAACCACCTTCTCACGGTCCCTTCACATGATTGTCCATCTGTGCATACATGTGTTCTCCTTCCAAACTCTTTCACGGCCTCTGTCTTATTTGATTTTACTTCCTAAATCTAGACTTCACTTTGTTTCCATCACTGCTTACACACAGTGTAGATAGTATAGTATAGCAAAATTAAGTATATCTCATTTTTTTTCTGTTTCACTCATCAAATATTTAACCACTGAATGAACTCATCTATTCTTGACACAGTGTTAATATCTGAACAGATAACTGCTATGGTTTGAAAATTTTTTTCCCCTCCAAATGAATGTTGAAACTTAATTGCCAAAGCGACAGTATTGGAAGGTATGGCCTTTGAGTGGTGACTGTGTTTCGAGGGCTTTACCCTCATAAATGAGATTAGGTGCTTTTTAAAAAGGGTTTGTTGAATGGAGTTTGTTTTCTTGCCCTTTTGTCTTTTACCAGGTGGACACACAGAGTTCCTACCCTTTAGAGGATGTGGATCTTACCAAACCACTGAACCTGTCAGTACCTTTATCTTGGACTCCAGAACCAGGAGAACATAAATTAATGTTCTTTATAAATTACCCACTCTCAGGTATTTTGTTACAGCAGCACAAACCAGACTAAAATAATAAAACATAATTTCACACTCAAAATGTATAGTTGAGATAGGTCATGTCATTGCGTTTGCACATACATAGCCATACAATATTTACATTGTACAATGAGTTCTCACTAAACATCGTGAAGAGTTTCCTGGAAACTGCAATTTTAAGAGAGACGAAATGTCACCAATCCAATTTTACCATAGGCTAATTGATATGAACAAGAGTTACATTTCCACAGAATATTTCTGGTCACAAAACCATCACCGAACATCTAAATAAAGACCAAAAACACTTCTAGTACTAAACATTGAAATAAATATGAGCTATACATACATTTAAGAAAGATCAATAAAATGTTACATAATTATTCACCCAATTTTTGGTGAATCAGTATGTGACAGTGACCATAGAAGTGTGGAATTAAGTCAAGGAATAAACGTTTGCAAGGCAAAAACTGTACGGAGCATCTCCCACCACTACAGAGTCCACAAACAAAGAAGTGACAAACATGGTGGGCATGTTGACTACTATGGTATGGCATTGCTTATTGTTGTGGGTCTGTAGATTATTGTAGACTTCACACATTTTTATTTCACTGTCACTGGTATTCACTTGTTCATACATGAAATTTTCAATCTGCTTATTCCAGTTGAGGGTCTCAGTTGGCCAGAGCCTTTCCTAGCAACTCAAAGCACAAAGTGTAAACCTACCCTAGATAGGATACTATCCCCTGGCAGAGTACACTCACAGCCACATCTACTCAGACTGGGACCATGTAGACAGCCCCGTTCGCTTCATGTGCGCAGGTTTAGGATGTCAAAAACTCCAAGAATTCAGAGAAAAATCCATGCAGATATGGGGAAAATTAGCAAACTCCATACAAACAGTAGCTGGCTGGCAATCATTTTTTTCCCCCAGCATTATAAGGAAATAACATTAAGTGAAATGATGTTATTTAAGGACCTGCTATACAGTGGTTTAAATCAGAGCTAGATGAGTGTTTAAGAAAACTTTAACTTCAGGTGTGTTTAATTTGAGGCGACTGGAGTTGCCCTACAGGAGTTGTACAGAAAGAGAAAAACTGGCAATAACTGGCAATGTTACATAGGAATTCATCAGCTTACAAATAGTGATTGAAGTAACTTCAATTTTAAACATTTATCCAAAAGAAGCTCTGAGGAGGGAGATGAGAAAAGGAATAAGGATGGGGTCTGGCACGGTGGCTCACGCCTGTAATCCCAGCACTTTGGGAGACTGAGGCAGGTGGATCACCTGAGGTCAGGAGTTGGAGGCCAGCCTGACCAACATGAAGAAACCCTGTCTGTACTAAAAATACAGAATTAGTCAGGAGTCATGGTGGATGCCTGTAATCCCAGCTACTCTGGAGGCTGAGGCAGGAGAATCGCTTCAACCTGGAAGGTGGAGGTTGTGGTGAGCCAAGATCACGCCATTGCACTCCAGCCTGGGCAACCAGAGTGAAATTTGGTCAAAAAAAAAAAAAAAAAGGAATAAAGATGAAATCCAGGGGGTCATGCTTTGCTCAAAAATGCAGGAGAGGCTATTCCTCAACTTCAAGAATTATAACATTTTTAGGTTTTATGAAATTTCCAAATAAAAATTTAAAGTGTTTGGCCAAATTGTAATAGGCTTGGAACCTATTTCCCTCTTCTAAAGATCAAACCTATACAGGGGGGAGTTGGTCTAGAATAAGTATATTCTAATGCCCTGGTATCAAATATATACCCCAAACTTTTGTCACTTTACCTTTTATCTTTATCCTTCTCAAGATTTTCTTGTAACTTCTGAGTTAAATGATCTCCATAAACATTCCTTCTATACTCGAATGTAGGATCTTTTATGCCAGCTGCTTATTTTTCACCCCAGAAGTCTTAGCCACTGACACATTTGCCTGGGGAAATCTCTTCTTTACAAACTAAACTCAAGACCACAATGAATCCCCATCATAAGCACCCAGACAGTTTTCTTATTATGGGTCTTAAGGTAAATCACTACTGGGGAAGGGAAGATATAAGTAATTGTCAAATGGGCAATAGCAAAGCTTAAAAAGGTCTTAAATCACTAATATTTGAACTGAAGTCTGTGCCTTCCATTTGAGATAGTAAAATGAAATTCAGGCTTCACATTTAGTTTATCATTTTGGAGAGTGGGATTCCCACATTTCCCCCAACACTTGATCTGCTACTTTCACCTAAGCATAGCAACGCAGTCTTGACAAATTTAGCCACTATATACACTCTGTCTGAAAAGAAAATTGAAATTAACTCTGATAATGCAAAGAAGACAGAATGAGATCTCTCTCTCTCTCTCTGTTAGATGAGCACAGTTTTTCAGACAGTGTAGTTAGTTATTTCAACTAGTCAAAACATGATCGCAATAAGATAGGTACTGTATATTCTTTACCATATTATAAAACCTCTAGCCTCAAGCCAGTTAATTCCAAACTCTTTATGCCTATTTATGGACTATCACTAAACCCAAGAAAACTAGATGAAGATATGACAGGATTATTACCAGAGTATCATTTCCAATTCAGGTAAAATAACCTTGTGAACAAAACCAATGACTCTCAAACATTTATTTACTAGGTCAGTAGTAATATAGCTTCATATGATGATTATCTTATTCTAAGATAAATTTTTACCTAAGTTTATATCAAAATTAGTTTATTGTAAAGTTTTTAAAAGGGTAGTTATGGCTAAATTTTATTTTAATTCCTAATATCTGAGTGCATTTAAAGCATTGTCCACCTATTTTTCAACAACCAAAACAAAAAAAAAAAAAAACAACAAAAAAAACCAAAAACAAAACTACAAAATTAGCTTAGGTATAAATTATTTCAACTACAGGTAAATGTTAATTGAGGAGTAATTTCTCTCAATGATTGCATTTGTCTCCTTCTTCAGCTTTATACATGCCTCATTTTATCTTGAATGAGATTCTAAAATCTGTCATTGAGGAGAGTATAAAAGCTATTGAATTAAGTTCTCTAGGGCAGCCTGCTCACTTTATCCCAAGGGAAATAAAGTAGGCATGTGACTATTAAAGAACTATGTTCTTCCTTTTTAGTTATTTTTTTTTCCCCCAAAGTAAATGCATTTTCTGGTGTACAGGGGAAAACATATCTTTTTAGAAATTGCCTGAACAAATTGAATCAGAATTTTTTTCTTACTGCGACTTGATTTTCCCAGTCCTTCTCAACTTTCTCTTAATGAATGTCTATCTTTGAGCCATAATTCATCTGCTACCAACCATGAAAGTTCAAGTAAGGGTAGTAATTTCCTAAGGGGACTTAACTCTCAGGGAATTCCAACAAAAAACTAATTTTAAACTTATTGTTTGTTATAAATCACACCTGAGAAGCCAAGAGGAGTTTTCCTTTTCAAAGCTATTGAAGCCAAAAGGAACCAAAAAAAAAAAAAAAAAAAAAAAAGGTGGGGGGGGAATTGAAAGGTTGATAAGCAGAAAAGAAACTCAGATTAAAATATTTTATTTGTGTCTATTTGGTTCTGCTCTGTGGTTGTGTTAGTTCATTCTCACACTGCTTGTAAAGACATACCTGAGACTTGGTAATTTATAAAGAAAAGAGGTTTAATTGACTCAGAGTTACACATGGCTAGGGAGGCCTCAGCATCATGGCAGAAGGTAAATGAGTAGCAAAGTCACGTCTTACATAGCAGCAGGTAAGAGAGCTTGTGCAGGGGAACACCCATTCGTAAAACCATCAGATCTTGGGAGACATACTCACTACCATAACAATATGGGAGAACTGCCCTCATGATTCAGTTATGTTCACCTGCCCCACCCTTGACACATGGGGATTATTACAATTCAAGGTGAAACTTGAATGGGGACACAGGCAAACCGTATCAGTGATCATCGATAAAATCTGCAGTTTTCACCCCCTTAATGCATAAGTTATCAATAGTTTTATAAACTGCTCCTCTTCTATAAGGTATTAAGAAAATGTAGGCTAATACTTGAAATAGTCTAAGAAAAAAATTCTGAGCCCTTTTATTTATCTCTAGGATGAAGTAAAGAGCAGCAGGAATTTTTAATGAGCAAGCTTAACTGTTTCCATAACATGAAATTGAAAATCTCAATCATCAGTGGAACCAAAGAGAAGACAGGATACTCCTTTGGAAACATATATGTAATTATATTGCTTAGGATCTTCACCGTCTCCTTTTGTCTATTACAGACATTCTCCTTTTTGATCTTTCACTGAAATACCTTACTACTTGTAAATAATGAAGGTGAACACATGAGCACACAAATACTTAGTTGTTCATAATTTGTCTATTCTGGAAAATTTTTTCTTCAAGGAGATCAGCTGAAAGGGAGGATATCAACTTAGGAAGCACCCTGGAATCTGAATCCTACAGAACATTAAAATCATCATGTAGTATGAAACCTCCAGAACTTAAGCACAGCTAATGTATATTTCATTTTCACATTATAAACAGCATTTACTGACATGTGGTATTTTCACATATTCAGACACAAATCAGATGGTTCTAGCCATTAGAAAAAATTGATATCTATTGCAATGAATGACTGCTAGTTTGAAATACTTTACACATGTTATTTGTTTCAGAACTATTAGTTATTCATTTCTGTACTTAAATATGTATGCTTATATACATTTGGAAAGCTGTAACCATAGATAAAGAAACTGTTTTTGAGGGTCAAGAAACTCAAGTTTCCATTTATTTGTTATGCCTTTGAAAATGTTGCTTAGTCTCTGTGAAGCTTGTTTCCTAATATACAAAGTGTAGGCAATTCTAATGGACATTTTATATAATTGTCCTGAAGTTTACATAAGAAAATTGTGTATAAATGACGATAGGCCTATAGAAAATACTAGGTAACAGATTACTTTTACAGCTACTACCAAACTTGAACAATTTCCAATGTGAGAAAAGATAACTGAAGAGAATCTTCACTGAAACTTCTAAAATTGTATGCTATTGATAATTTTATTTTTCTATTGTTATCTGCCAAAAATCATATTTTCTGTTCATCTTATGCATTAACATCAACACCATCTTAAAAATGTTTTCATACTTTGGTACAATTGCACCCCTCAGTGCAATGCTCATTTGTAAATCCTAATTAGTTTAAACACATAATGGGAATATGACTACCTTTTCAGTGAATGGTAAAAACATATCTGCAAGAGTACAAATCTTGCCATGACATCAGAGAGAAACTCCTCTGGGAAATTCTAGGAAAGGTTTTCTCATTCTCAAAAAAGATACCTGTAATTTCTTCCTGCTTCAAACATTTTCATATTTAAATGTGACATCTGGAAGTGGCAAAGTCATCTTAGGAACATGAGATGAGCTAGCTTGAGAAAAATAAGGACATGATCTTTAAAACAAAATGAAAAGATTAAAATAATCTGGGTCTTAGATAATGTCATGAAGCCTGGATTTAACCTGCTCTACTTTTATACATTTTATTATGTGAGATGTTTTTGTTCTTAAATTTTAATTATTTTGAGTGGAATTTACCTTGCTTTAAGTGGAAAGTAATTTTACTTACCCATCAGTTCGTTGCAGACCCTGTGCAATTAGCTGAGGAGAAAGAGTAAAGCTTAGTACCAAGAGAACCTCACCATTTGGGATTTAGAAGTTGAGGATTCCATTAATATTTTCATATGTGCAAAACATTTTTTAAACAATCATTGAATATGCTTATGTGTTTTTTCACATGTGTAAAATGTTTTCGTTTTCTTTTTTTTTTTTTTAATTTTTTGAGATGGAGTTTTGCTCTTGTTGCACAGGCTGGAGTGCAATGGGGTGATCTCGGCTCACTGCAACTTCCGCCACCCAGGTTCAAGTGATTATCCTGCCTCAGCCTCCCAAGTAGCTGGGATTACAGACATGCACCACAACGCCCGGCTAATTTTTTTGTATTTTTAGTAGAGATGAGGTTTCTCTATCTTGGTCAGGTGGGTCTTGAACTCCCGACATCAGATGATCCACCCACCTTGGCCTCCCAAAGTGCTGGGATTACAGGTGTGGGCCATTGTGGCCAGCCTCACATGTATAAAATATTTTTTAAACAATCATTGAATGTGCTTATGTATTTTTTCATATATGTAAAATGTTTTTCAAATAATCCTTGAATATGTTTATGTGTTTGGCCAGCATTAATCAACAAATACTGATATTATGGAAAGTGGAGAGTCAAATTCAAGAAGTTAGCATTGTTGGCTGCCTGCCAAGCACATACATACTTTTTGTATAAATAAGCATTTGTACTTCTGTCTAAAAATTTTCTCTATCTTAGTAAATAAAATATTTTTGTATGTCATTTAATTTTCATTACCTTGATGAAACTAGTTTTACTATCATATGATGCCCTGACAATTTTATGACAAATCAGGCTGTATAATTTTTCTTTACTTAAAAACTTATCTATAGACTTCTGTTGGTATCAATTTGGTAAATTAAGTACCCATCATCATGCTGAAAACATCTAAAGAATGTTGGATAAAATACTTGTAAATAATTGATGACTTGGAAAGGAAATATAGAATATTGAGAAGTTAAATGAGAAGGTGAACTAAATGAGAGAGGCATCTGAGGTCAGAGGAGCATGGAACTTTTGCCTTGATGACATTTGATAAATTTTATTAATTTTCAGCTTATTTTTACAAAATGCCTGGAGTCTACTGAAATGTGCAAAAGCTCGCAAGAAACCCTCTGCCCCAGTAAACTGGAATCCAAGAAGACTTAATCTTTACTGTAATGGTTAATTAGAGCTATAATTACCCAGCCTTATCTCCAATCACATAGTTCAAGATTGTAAGAAAAATTGTCTGTCTAAACTTGGCTCTAAGGAAAGGAACTATTGCTTTCTTAAGATGTCATAACTGCAAGTCAACCACACAACAGTTTTGCATACCAATTCACACTATGTGGATGTCACGCAATCTTTGGTGTATGTTTTATTTAAAGTGGAATTGCTCCCATATGACTGTTAGAAACAGGAGCAATTTCTCTCTACAGTATCCTACCTTCAACCCTGGCCTCAAAGTTTCCTCCAATAAGGGTCCAAAATAATAAGCTCATGTTATAAATAAATCATAAAATACTCAAGGAAATCATATGCCCACGTAAGCACCACCTGGATATACATTGTCAGTGGATACTAGTGACTACTTTTGCCTTTCTAAGATCTTTGCCAGAAGAGAATAAAAGCAAATCTAGTAGATGATAGAGCTTAGATAACAGAGTACTTCCTTTGGAAGTGGTGTCTCCTGAGAATTTGTCATTTTAATATCTAATTGGCTGAGATCAAAAGCTGCAACATCCTGCCTCTTCCCAGAGATGTCATCCTGAGTCTTCCTCATTAGCGTTTCAGGTAGGTGAGATAATTGGCTAAAATTTGTAGTAATTGCTACATTTTTGGATATTCTAAAAGCCATTGATAGCATCACTGACCTTTGACATCCCAGCCCTTCCAAGGTATCATAAGCATTTACTCTGTTAGTTAAACACTATCCTACTCAAGGCATCCATGATAGCATCTATTTTCCTGCTAAAACTCTAAATAAAACACAAGGCAAGGGGAAGATCACAAAGTCACCACAGATAGACAAAAATATTACAAACATGAAAGAGGATATGAAATATGGAGAACAGAGTAAGAAGATTCTCTGTATATTTAAGAGTTTCAGAGTAAAAAGGAAAAAGGGTGAATAATGGAATAATGAATGATAATATTTCTGAAATTGCAAAATCTACAGATTTAAAAAGTAACATTCAAACTATATTCATATTTCCTTCCCTGAGAAACACACAAATACACAGGAAATCATATTTAGACTCATACAGATTCAAACATTCAAATGTGTAATACCAAAGATATAGAGAAGACTTATTGAACACCGAGAAAGAAAAGATGGCTCACCCAAAAGGAAAATTAGAGTACTAGAAACCAGAGGAAGTTGGTTAAATAATTTTTAATGAGTTGAGAAAAATTACATAGCAACTTACCTATCCCTTATGGAGTGTGTGTGTGTGTGTGTGTGTGTGTGTGTGTGTATAAAACAGCAATTGACAATGCCATGAAGGGAAATACAAATATATTCTATTATTGTGAATTTGTCAAATATAGCTCTATCAGTAATTGATACATCAAGCAGACAAAAGTTCAAAAATGATACAGAATGTGTAAATAACAAATAACAAGATTGACATGATAATACATTAAAACAACACAGCACAGTGAGGAATACGTATCAATTTCAAGCACACTTTGACCAGTTAAGAATACTGACCTCATAAATGTTTCGTGAATGAAGTTTAAGCAAAATGCAAAATGTTAACAACATGCCCCAAATACAACACAATTAAATTAGAAATCAATAATAAAGAGATCCCTGGAAAAATACGGATATTTGATCATGAAACCTAAACCTTGTAGACCAAAGAGGAAAATATAATGGAGATTTAAACATAATTAGAAACGTAAGAAATAAATAATTGTAATCCTACTCAAACTATTCCGGGGCCTTCAATTTATTTTAGAATACAAGCACAACCTTGACATAAAGCCTATAAAGACATTACCAAACAGAAAATTACATGTTAATCTCATGCATGGTGATGAAGGTAAAACTCTTATATTAATACTTACAGCATGAATCATGAACCTGGAAATAAAACTGGATTAATTGCAGGAATGTAAGGCTGATTTAATGTATAAAATTAAATAATATAATTTAATTACATTAAAAGAAAAATAATCCATGTTTACCTAATAAACACAGAAAAATATAATATTTTCATAAAATTTCAAACCATCTGTAACAAAAATTTTAATCTACTAATCAAAGGACATTTCCATAGCCTGCTAATCTTGTAGAAAAATTAAATTGTGTAACAGATTTAAAATAATGTTTATTTTTCACTCATTTAACGGCTCAGCATGGATTCACATTGTTGAGCAGCTCTCCTTTAGAGACCTCAGTGGTGAGTTGCTTTACCTTCCCATCATGTGGCTTTTAAAAAGAATGACCATATAATGCATTATTCAAAATGAGACATCTCTAAGAGTGACAGGGAAAACTATTAGTAATGTTTCTAGGATGCCAGGTGTAAGTCATTATTGTCCCAGACAATCTAGGTTGTATGGTCACCCCTGAAACAGTGTTTAGGATGGGACAAAGAGTGTGGAAGAGCTTACTTTTCTCAAGAAATTTTAATAGACAATCCTGAAATTATACACATCGCATTTAATCAGCTTAATTTGCGGGGATTTGTTACACAGCTTTATTAACTCAAGATTGTAGAAAAAGGGTCAAACTTCATTCCCACACAGCAGGGAAAGGTAAGTTTTCATCAGCAGCTAGGGATATTTTCCAACAATATATGTATCCACAAAAATCTGGAGCAAATATCATACTTCATCATGAGATATTAAAAGAATGATCATTCAAGATCAAGAGCAAAGCAAAGATTTCTAATTGTACTTAATATTGCTTTAGAAATGCTACCCAAAGGTGAATGAGATATATAATACAAAGATTGGAAAAGTAGGAAAAAATGTTATTATTTACAAGTAATATGATTATTTTCATAAAACTCATAAAATACTATACATAAATTATTAGAACTGGAGAGTTCAGCAGAGATTCTGGCTGTAGAATTAACATAAAGAAGAACTGCATTTCTGTAAACCAAAATAATTAAACATTATTAAAAACCACACATGCTATTTGCTATAACAGCAATGAAAATATAAATTAATCTAACAAAAGTGTACCAGACCATTATGGAAAATATTACAGAAGTTGATTAAAATACATTAAATAAGACTTAAAGAAATTGAGTTGTATAACATATTATGGATTAGAATACCCTTTATATGAAAATATTGATTATTTAGAAAATTCCAAATATAATACAGATTAATTAAATTCATGTCAAATAAAATCAAACAAACATTTGCAAATAATTTCCCTAGTCAATCTGAATCATATGTGCACACAGAAACACACATGCAGACACACACACAAACAAACACACGGAAAAGCACAGAGGCAAGAATAATGAAGGTACTGTTTACTTTTGGTAGAGTGTTGCAAAGGTAATTTTTCCATACATTTCGTATGTGTACATAATAGTTAATTTTGTGTGTCTATTTGGCTAGACTAAGGGATGCTCCAATAACTGGTAAAACGTTATTTCTGGGTGTGTCCATTAGGGTGTTTTCACGAGAGACTGGCATTTGAATCAGCAGACTGAGTAAAAAAGATCCCACTTCAATGATGTGGGTGGGTATCATCTAGT
Organism: Macaca thibetana thibetana; assembly: GCF_024542745.1. Classification (NCBI taxonomy): domain Eukaryota; kingdom Metazoa; phylum Chordata; class Mammalia; order Primates; family Cercopithecidae; genus Macaca; species Macaca thibetana. Next base: position 131,357,981 of record NC_065583.1, on the reverse strand, counting down.
CAATTGAGTGCTCAGAAAGAACAAAAAGCTGAAGAAACAGCAAATTCTCTCTCTCTTCTTATGCTTGAACATACCCATTTTCTCCTGCCCTCTGACATCAAAGCTCTTCATTCTTAGGCCTTCAAGCTCCAGAACAATTGGATCTCCTGGTTCTTAGGATTTTAAACACAGGATGAATTACATCACTGGCTTTACTGGTTCAGTAGCTTACAGATGGTACACTGTAGGACGTCTTGATCTCCATAAACATGTGAGGCAATTCCCAAAACAAAGCTTCTATGTATCTGTCTATGTATCTATCTATGTATCTATGTATGTATGTATGTATGTATGTATGTATGTATGTATCTATCTATCTATCTATCTATCTACCTATCTTCTATCTCTCTATCTCCTATTGCTTCTGTTTCCCTAAAGAACCTTGAGTAATATAGGAAATATTAGTTATAATTTATTACACTATATATGTATTTTTATTCTTGATAGTTTACAGAAAACACCTCCACAGAGAAGACCTGTGGACACTAAAATTAGCTCAAAATTGAATACATTATGCCTACTTCTCCAACTCTCATTACACAAGATCTAATTCAACAAATTGTCGATATAGACACTTGGATATTACCCTGGAATCCTTTCCTTCTAGAATTTCTCCCACATTATAAAAAATTTGTGGCTGGAAAATAGATTCTATAATAAAATATTTCATCATTCTATTCACTGTTTCTAAATCCCCACTCACTGGGTCAGGCTACTAAAATTTCATGATGATTACTGAGACTGCAATTTTTCTGCAGTGTCATAACCCTTTAATCCACACTTCCCACTGTGGCTAGTTTCTAATTTGTAAAACTGATGAGGTCACTCCCCCCGTAAATTTTCTAAAACTCCTAAAGGTATTTTTAAAAACGTCTTTAGAAAATTGAATAATTATATAGATATATAGGGGTAGAGTAGGATATAGTATCAAATAAACACCCCAAAGCTCCAGTGACTCAATAACAGAAGAGGTTATTTTTATGTTGTTTATAGATCAGCCACATGGATATTACTGATTCTTTAGACAGTTCCCTTCTATACACTAATTCAAGGACCCACATTCCTTCTCTCTTTTGGTTCTGGCATGTACTCCATCGCCTTCATAACCTGATTCTAGCCATTGGAAATGAAGGAAGGGAGGAAGGAAAGAAAGAAAAGAAAGAAGGGAAGAAAGAAAAAGGAAGGAAGGAAGGAAGGAAGGAAGGAAGGAAGGAAGGAAGGAAGGAAGGAAGGAAGGATGGAGGGAAGAAAAAAAGGAAGGAAGGAAGGAAGGAAGATAAATGAGGTACCACCATTTTTAAAAAGCTTAGAAATAATACTTATGCATTTTACTCATATTCTGTTGGCTGGAAGTCAATTCCACAACAACATCTCACAAAGAGCCTGAGAGAGAAAGTCTGACTGTGTGGCAGGAAAAAGAGAAGAATATGGATTGTAGTAACCACCTGTCTTTAAAAACTTTATAATCAGGTCCAGCTTGCCTTAAACCATCACTTGCATTTCCTGGCTGTCTCCAAATCTACTCTCTAGCCATAATAAATTTTATGCAATCATCTATATTCTCTTTCCTCTGGACCTTTTTACGCACTGCATTTTCTGATTGAATTAAAGTTTCTACCCTAAGCTCATTATGAATTGAACTGTGTACCCTACGAACTTCATATGTGAAGATCTTAATCGTCAATTTCTCAGAATGTGACCACATTTTGGGATAAAGTCTTTAAAAAGGTGACTAAGTTAAAATAAGTCCACTAGAGAGATACTTTTTAATCTAATGACTGATGTTCCTACAAAAGAAAGAGATGCCAGGGATGCACTCAAAGAGAAAGGATCTCATTAGCACATAGCAAGAAGGTGGCCATCTGCAAGCGAAGGAGAGGAGCCTCAAAAGACACAAAACTTGCCAACACCTTCATCTTGGTTTTTTAACCTCAGAATTATGAGAAAATAATTTTTTATTGTATAAGCTACCCAGTTTGTAATATTTTGTTACAGCAGCCCTAACAAACTAATACACTCATCCTTTTTTCTTGGATAACTACAACTCAGTCTTTTTTTATTGCTTGAAAATAATTATTTTTAGAGACCGGGTCTTGCTCTGTCACCCACTCTGGAGTGCAGTGGTGTGACCATAGCTCACTGTACTCCTGAAGTCTGTGGCTCAGGTGACCCTCCTACTTCAGTCTCCCAAGTATCTGGGACAATACGCATGCACCACCACACTCAGCTAATTTTTTATTTTTGTAATTTTTATAGAGACAAGTCTCACTGTGTTGCCCAAGGTGGTCTCACACTCTTGGCTTCAAGTGATCTTTGGCCTCAGCCTCCCAAGGTGTTGGGATTATCAGCCTCCCAAGGTACGAGTCGCTGTGCCTCGCTCTCATTCTTCTTTACTTATGTAATAAGCTGCATAGACAAAGCTTTCCTTACTTTATTATGACTGGATTTCATCAAATTCCATGGCTACTTAACACACTGAATCCTAATTACTTCTATTCGTTTGATCTTCTCAGGGAGATCATAGACTTCTTGGTGTTAAGCTTGTTCACTAATGAAGTTACAGCACTTAGTACTTAATAAATGTTAATCATTATTGTTTCAAAAAATCTGTAATAGCAGTAGAGTTGAGGACAGATGGGTTCAGATATGTCATTGTGAAAAACTAACTTTTTAGAGCCAGTCTATTTGGAAAACACGAATCAAAGACATTGGAGTAGACGTGTGAAGCCGAGTTCAGAGTAAGTGTGAAGCAAAGCCTGTGGTGACTAAGCAGGATATTTCCCTGACCCCTTTGCAGGCGGGAACTGGAGTGCATGGGTGCTGGAACAAGCCAGCGAATTCCACTCACCTGAACCCGCTGCGCTCCACCCCTCGTGGGAGGGGGAGCACAGGTGAGCAGGTGCAGGAGGAGCTGGGTCAAGCACTTTTGGCACCTGCAGGAGTGAATTAGGTACTGGCCCCACAGCAACATCTCGGGGGTGCCCACGACCCCCGAAGCCCAAGAGGAAGTGTCACAGTACTCTTTTAGCTCTGCCCTCTGTGGATGGCTTAAGTGCTAACAGCTCAGTGGACTCTCTGTTTTTTTAGCATAAGGCGGCTGCCTTCTGCCAGCGAGGGCAAACGGTCAGTGTGGCAGCCTTTTGCATCCACACTCATCGCACCTGAGCTGTTGTCAGGCATCCAGGAGAAATGACGTCGCACAAACGAATTGGAGGATGGTAAATGTGCCGCATTTTACTGCTGATGGATGTGGCTCTCAGAGGAAGAGGAGCTAAAAAGCAGACAGAGAGGGAAGGCAATCTTCCCCCAAAGTCCAGCTGTCTCTGGGGATTCTTCTTCAAATTTACAGCTGTCCCTCTGAAGTAAGGTATTCTCTCTGATGTCCAGCTGTTTCTCCTCCCTTTGCCGGCTGAGCCTGCAGTTTTTACGGGCACAAGACGGGGGCATGGAGTGGGCCATGGGTGGTTCTGGAAAAGGAGACATTTGAGTGGGAAAACTGGCAAGTTAAGTTCTCACTTCGGGGCTCTGTTTCAGACTTTTCAGCTTGAGGATGGGGCCCTCACCAGGGACTTGCCCTCTTCTGCCCAGAATTTCCCTGCCTCCCGTGGGTATCATTGACCAAATGGGAGAGTAGGAGAAGCTCTGAGGAATGACTTTAAAAATCAGCTAAAATGTGTGACTTTCTTTGTGGCTGACAGAGAGGTGATATAATGAGTGGATGGACCAGCCTAATCCAGTGAGGGTTGAATCAAGAACAACGGAAAGCAAGCAAGAAAACACAATGTGAGGCTCAGACTTTTAAATCACTAGGAACCGATTTCAAGATGGCCAGAAAGGACTCTGTTTCAAGATAGCCAGATCATATTATGACCTGATGGATAAGCACTGAAGAATAAAAGCCAATTATTTCTATAAACTTTAAAGACGTAAATGGTTAGCTAACTTCATTAGCAATTATCCAATACCGATCCATAGTTTTTGCAAACTACAATTGCGGACACAATAAGACCCTGAGAGCTCCAAATTTTGCCTTGAAATGATATGCTTGTGTTTTACCTGAGAAGGCATAAATTTCTAGAAAAGTACAGATTTACTAGGACTAGTAATTTAGATGTTGCATTCATTAATGTTATTTAAGAGGCTTAGTGAATAACAGCTGAAACATTTGCCCCTCTTGTCACCAGAGTTCCCTTAATCTGCTGAGTAAACAGGATCTCTGAAATTTTGGTTGTGAATATTTCTATAGTCTATGGCTTAGAACACAGATAATTTTTTCCCTGCCTGCTCTTTTAAGCAGATAAATGCGCAATCTCAAAAGTTATTAGCATATCAGTGTCTAATTGACTGTAATAAAAAATGAAAAATCCTAATAACATTCCTATATGTCATTCCCATAGACTTCAATTATTCAGAAGTTTCATAATGCTGCCGCTGCCTAGTAGAGTATAAGCCATTAAATATGCAACTGGACTAAAATATAAAAGTTTTGCAAATGCTCATAGGATGAAATCATTGTGGTGTTTTAAAATTTAATGTTGCTTAACCTGCAACACAGTGAATTCCTCTGCCCAGATATAAAGTTTATGATGTGAAAGTAAAAATTAATCCATAATGTTTTGTAGAACAAGTCACGCCAAAATTTTTTTCTTTCTTTCTTTGTTCAACTTTCAATTTCTATTTTAAGTATGCAGTTTGCCTCTAATAAAGTTTTCAAATTTGAGAAAAATAACTGCTATGTGACAAATTACTGTGGATGTTATTACCCTAAATTGCAGATAAATAATAATAAGAAAAATAAAACATGGAGAAATTAACAAAGTTGTTAAATTTATAAAACTCTAAAAATATGTACAATCTATATATGACATATATATAAATACATACGTGGAAGATAAAAAGTCCAAATAACCAAGGCCCTTTCTTTTCTTTTCTTTTTTCATTTCTTTTTCCTGAGATAGAGTCTTGTTCTTTCACCCAGGCTAGAGTGCAATGGCATAATCTCAGCACACTGCAACCTCTGTCTCCTGGGTTCAGGCAATTCTCCTGCCTCAGTCTCCTGAGTAGCTGGGATTACTGGCATGCACCACCATGCCCTGCTAAGACACATTTTAAAAAAGAAAGAAAAAATCTAAAGTGCTTCAAAGTTAGTATTTTCATATGTTTTCTGAAAAATAAATATACTGATTATTATGTTAGCTAAAATTTAGCAAATGTATTATCTAACAAATATGTTATACGTTTTTATCATTTAAAATATGTCATATTTTTAATCTTCCTAGTATTTTATAAAAATAACTAAAATATAGGCTATGTGTTTGACAATAAACTTATACTTATGTGCAAGAAATAGCCTATATTTTAGTTATTTTTAAATAACCAGATGGTCATTGTTAAATGTGCCCATAGGACTTTAAAACTATAGATAATTTGTTACCTCAGTATTATTTCTTGAAGAGTGACATTACTACAATGAACTTAAACCAATAGTAATATTAGTCATATTCAAAATCTGCTCTTTAAAAAACACTCACATAATTTTCAGAATTTATAGCATATTTCATACATCTATTTTCTGTCCTTAACCTCCTTATAGATATGGACACTTTAGAAAGCGTTCTGAGGACAGTTATCAAGATGATGAATTGCAGTGAACACCAAGACACAAAAGGTTAGAATTTTCTTCTTTTTCTTTTTTTTCTTTTTTAAAATGCAGCCCAGAAGCCTAGACAAAGGAGTGAGAGACTAAGAGAAAGATAACACAGCTCAGGATTTAGGAGAGATTTTCTAACTTGCAGAAATGTCTAAAGATACATTTGCTTCTTTGGAAGGTAATGCATTTTATAATCACGGAGAATATTTTTAAATAGGCAGGGACAACAATTGTTAATGGATTGTGCTGAGAGAATTAAGTCATGAGATGATTCAGCTTTGATTTTAAAGATATCAATCCTCATTTACTAACTTTTGAAAAGTTATGTTGGGAAATGAGAAAAACAATGCTAGTCTCCTGTCTTCAATATCCACAGTGTTCAAGTAAGCAGCTTATGTGTCCTTCTCAATAAAATAGTACTGCTTAGTATTTTAAAATATATCTTATTTATATGATCAAATGGAAACAAATTAAAAGTCACTCAAATGTCTCAAATAAATACACACATGCATGCGTAGAGCATGTGGAAGATAGCTACTTGGCTCTATCCTCGGAGAAGCAGTCATATTTTTATATGACTTCTTTCTTATTTGATGAGTTGCTACATTTCAAAACTATGAGTAATTCATAGAATCTGCTGGCAAAAATATATGTTCTGCCAAAATACACACTCACACACTTTTACTATGCTGAAAGGAATTATTTGAAATAAAGGCATATTACTTTAATAGTCATACACTCATTGAATCTGTTTAGGGTTAAAAATAATTTAAAATCTTAATGTACAAAGCAAGGAAATTTTCGGGTTAAAAAATGTTTTTATAGAAGAGGACAAATCTTCCAGTTCTTTTTCATAAGAACATATATTTTAAACGCTACATTGTAAGTTGATTTTTCAACAATCATAGCAACTGACCAAAATTATACTTGTAAGTGTAATGCTACTATTTAATTTTTTTTTTAAACTCTCCCCCTTATAATCCAAATTAATGAGTATCCTCCACATCCCCCAAAATAACGTCAGTTATATTTGTGGCAGAAATTGTACTCCTTTGAAAAAAAATTGAAAGAAATATATAAAGACATTCAAATTTTTGATGAAATAAACATTTTAAAGTTTTAATATAACTTTAGTTTACGATTTACAGAAAAGTTGTGACGTGTAGTACAGATAATTTGCATATTCCTCACATTCTGTTTTTCCTACTCTTAGTACTTTATATTAGTATGGCATACTTGTGACAACTAATGAGCCAATACTGATATATAAAGATGAATTATAATGCCTCATTTATTCAATTTCCTTAATTTTACCTAATGTACTTTTTCTGTCCCAGAATCCCATCCAGTATTCCACATTCCATGTAGTCATCATGTCTGCTTAATCTTCTCTTGTCTGTGACAGTTTTTCAAATGTTCCCTGGTTTTGATGACTTAGGCAGTTTTAAAGAGTACTGCTAGATATTTTTTTCTCAATTGGAATATTTGTGAAATTTTATCATGAGATCATTAGTGGATGTTGTATTTTGCTACATGTTTTCTTCAATGGATATGATAATATGATTTTTCTTCTTAAATGGCAGTTTACATTGATATAGTGTGAATACTAAAACAGCCTTAAACATCTGGAATAAATCCCACTTGGTCTTGTTATATAATTCATTTCATACGTTGTGGGATGTGTTGATAATTTTTGCCTGTATTTTCTGTGAGATACCATTTGGTAGTTTTCTTTCTCCTAATAACTTTATCTGGGTAATGTTGGCCCATAGAATGAGTAAGGATTGATCCCTTTGCTTTTATTTTTTGAGAAGATTACAAAAAATTAGCATGTTTTCTTGTTAAATGTTTTAAAGAATTCATCAGTGAAATCTGAGATTGGTGCTCTCTTTTTGGAAGATATTTGATTATTGATAATTTTCTGTAGTTAAGAGCTACCGATAATATCTATTTCTCCTTATGTGAATTTTGGTAGGTGTGTCACTCAAAGTATTTACCCATCATATCTGTATTTTTAACTTTGTGTGCATAGAGTTACCTATACTCTTCCCTTGTTAGCCTTTTAAAGTAGAAGTATGAATGAGAAGTCTTTTTTTATTTTTGATATTTGTAAATCTCCTCAACGTTTAATATTTGTAAATCTCCTCAACTTTTTGATATTTGTAAATCTCCTCAAATTTTGTCTTGATTGGTCTGGCTAGAGTTTTATACATTTTATCAATGTTTTAAAAAGTAGCTTTTGCTTCTATTTATTTTCTCTATTTTTTCTAAGTTTTGTTGAGTTGCATTCTAATTTTTAATATTTCTTCTTGTTTTAGGCTTAATTTGCTCTTCTCAAGATTTCTAATGCTGAGCTGAGCTAATTGATTTGTATTCCTTCCCTTCTAATGCATATATTTATGTAAGTTACACAGCACTACATAAGTACAAAACGTGTATGTCCAGGTATCTGTGCCTTTTTTATTGCATCCTAAGTGCAGAATTAAACACTTGTTTTATACTGAATCTGCTACCTATGAAAACAAAAAACCTGCTTTCTAAACCAGTGATTTTAGGTATTAAGGTGTAGTTAAACATGGCTCCCCCAAATATCCACATCTTAATGTGTTACCTTATATGGCAAAAGCAATTGTGTAGATGAGATTAAGTTGATGATATTGAGTTTGGGTGATAATTTTGGGTTATCCAGGTGTGTATGATGCAATCACAGAAGTACTTAAAGAAGCAGGCGACCAGCGAGGGGCTGGAGAGGAAGAAGCAATATGACGACAGAAGCAGAGATTGGAGTTTTGTGCTTTAAAGGTAGAGAAAGTGTCCATAAGCCAAAGGATACAGGCAGCCACCACAAGCTGGAAAGCCAAGGAGATGGAGTCTCCCCTACAGTCTCCTGAAGAAACCAGCCCTGCTGACACCTCGGCTTTGACACAGTGAAACAGATTTCACACTTCTGGCCTCCAGAAGTAGATATAAATATTGTGGCCCCTAGATATATAACAGAACAGAAACTGAATAAATTTATGCTGTTTTAAGAACTATGTTTGCCGGCCGGGCGCGGTGGCTAAAGCCTGTAATCCCAGCACTTTGGGAGGCCGAGGTGGGCGGATCACAAGGTCAGGAGATCGAGACCACAGTGAAACCCCGTCTCTACTAAAAATACAAAAAATTAGCCGGGCGCGGTGGCGGGCGCCTGTAGTCCCAGCTACTCAGGAGGCTGAGGCAGGAGAATGGCGGGAACCCGGGAGGCGGAGCTTGCAGTGAGCCGAGATCGCGCCACTGCACTCCAGCCTGGGCAACAGCGTGAGACTCCGTCTCAAAAAAAAAAAAAAAAAAAAAAAAAAAAAAAGAACTATGTTTGCCGTAATTTGTTACAACTGCAACAGGAAACAAACACATAAGTAAAAAACACATTGTGATTAAGGAGCTCTACAAGATTTCCTGAGTCCCAGAGAAATGTTCCTGTAACAAAACTCCAAGAGTTCAGTGATTGGGAGGCTTGAGGGCTTGAGTTCACACACTTAGGAAACAACTACGTGCTTTTAGAGAAATTTTTCAAACAGGACCCAGAGTGAACTCTAGTATAATCTTCTAAAGAATGTTGCAGCGTGTTGCTTGTGCTATTAAATTCACATGCATATTCTCTCTCTTATCTCTCCCATCCTTTCTTCCAATACTATTTCTCTGTGTCTCTCTCGCTCTGTCTCTATCACACACACACACACACACACACACACACACACACACAACCTCTGTCTCTGTGTCTCTTTCGCGCTCTCTCTCTCTGTCTCTCTCTCTTTCTCTCACACACACACACACACACACAAACACACACACGCACAATCATAAACTACTTTTCTTCTGAGTCCTCTCTGTAAAGGGGCTAAGCATATGACTCAAGCACTGTGACACCTTCTTTACAGAGATGAAGTAGGATGATGCAAATGCTTTGTCAGCTGCTCCCACCAACTGATTTATCTTGGGAAAGATAAAAATGTAACCTGAACAGAAATAGATATATTGGTGATGAGGGTGGAGGTCAAATATTTATATCTACTTGAAAAAAAAAAAATCAATGTCAAGAGTAACAGTAGTTCTTTTCTTGTACTCTAGCCTGCATTTCCTTAAATATTGTGGCCCCTAGATATATTGAGAGTTAAGAAAATGCTCTTTTCTTGCTCTGCTTTCCTCAAGAAAAGTTTTTTAAACCCGCTTTCTTAGCATCTAATCGATCATATCTTGTGTAAATAATCAAAAGCCTTGGAAGTTATGTGTACATGTCATGGCTTTCATGAAGCAACAGCAGATGTGTGAGACGTCTGCAAGACCTGCAGATGGCAGTTGCGTGACCCCCCTTTATTGGCAGCATTCATAATATAAACACGATTATAAAGTAAAGCACTCTGTTTACATTATTCTTGAATACAATATTCCCCACAAAAATATCTGCAAAAGTCAACACATTAAACCCAGTGCAGTGCATTTTTTATTACAAGAAGGCATTCTTTAAGGATGACTAATGTCTCTGAGGAATAAAATGGAGATTAGGCAAGAGTGTGATTAAAATGAAGACCCGAGAAAGGTTACATTCTCTATGCATTCATTCTCCGCAGGGTGCACAACTGCCTAAGAGTAAAACAAATAATTTCTCCAGCAGAAAGACTTCTATTTGAAATGAAATGCTTAAAATAACAAATTGTCTTTGTTTTTACCATCATATTTCCTTGACATATAGAAAAGTCATATTTCCTCATCATATTTCTTTTGTTAATAAGCTTCTTTTGACAGAGATTATACTTTGTCGCTATGAGAGATGTTTGAGGAGACATAATAAACACAAAAACATACTAAAACTAAAATCTATTGAAAAAAATTTAAAAAGATTGTAAAATGAATGTATTTTGACATAAGAGTTGATTCTCCAAATTAAGTAGATCTTTAAATATTAGTATTATTAATACTATTATTGCTTTTTTGTTGTTGAACATTGTAGACTGTTATAATGATTCTCAAATATATAGGGATTGCTATTTTACTATTCTTATTGTTAGTACTGAACCACATGCTATATCTTTCCTTTGTCAAATTTTAAAAGTTTCTTAATCATCTAACCACTCTTTTCCTCACCAAAACCTATATTTCCTCCTATATACACTGTCAGCATTATTATTTCATTTATGTGAACAGAAATTCTATAATTAAAAGTATATGTTTAGTTTAGTTTCATTCTTTTTCTGTTTCTTAGCAAAGACTTGGAACCAACCCAAACGTCCATCAATGATAGACTGAATAAAGAAAATGTGGCACATATACACCATGGAATACTTTGCAGCCATAAAAAAGGATGAGTTTATGTTTTTTGCAGGGACATTAATGAAGCTGGAAACAATCATTCTCAGCAAACTAACATAAGAACAGAAAACTAAACACCACATGTTCTCATTCATAAGTGGGAGTTGAACAACGAGAACACATGGACACAGGGAGGGGAACATCACACACCGGGGCCTGTGGGGTGGGTGCAGACTGGGGGAGGGAGATCATTAGGAGAAATATGTAATATAGATGACGGATTGATGGGTGCAGCAAACCACCATGGCACGTATGTACCTATGTAACAAACCTGCACGTTCTGCACATGTATCCCAAAACTTAAAATATAATAAAAAAATTTTTAAAATGTATTCAATTTGCCCACATATTTATTAATTTTAATATTTACTTTTTAAGTTGTTTCATGTGCTTTTCCTCGTGGTTTACTTCTTCTGTTAGCTGAAGTACATTTGTTTTTATTTCTTTTATTGACAGGTTATATATATATTAAACCTTTAGTTTTTGTATATCTTCAAGTCTCTTTATTTTGCCTCTCTTTATGAAATGTAAATTAGTGAGGAATAAAATTCTGGACTAATCATTATGTATTTTTCTGCACTTTGGAATTATCACTGTAGTGATCTTCTGGTCCAGCTGCTTTGGAAAGCAGGTGAAGCTATCATTTATTTGTAGGTACTCTATAGTCTATGTATTTTTGCTTTACTGGAATCTCCTTAGAATTTCTATAGGCAAGTATTGATTTTCATTTCTCCTGTTCACCAATTACAGTTTTAAATTTGAAGACTTTTGCTTTTCTAAAATTCTGAAAGCTTTAATTCCTTTAGTCTCCCATTTACTACATCTAATATAAAATTAATCCCATTTGTTTATTTTTAAATTATGTTTTTAAATGAGTTCCTGTTTTTAAGAAATCACATATTTTACTTCTATCATGAGAATTCTTGTTCTATATGTATTGAATTATTTTAAAATAGAGGTTTTGCACTTATTTTACTTTCTAAATCCTGCAATTATACTTACTTTGAAGTAGTCTTCAAAATATCCACACAAATGTTTCATTTGCAATGAGGTCCTGTTCTCACTGCTTGATTCCATACTTATTCTTTTCTTATTATATTTCTCCAAATATTTTCCAATTTTGATGACTGGTTCCTTTTAACTGAGAGGACTCATGGTTTTATTTTTGCTCTCTTTTCTCTCTGTGCATGCCCTGTTTTGTCTGCAGGCTTTTATACTGAATCCAGCCGATCCTTTGCAACCCCCCTTCTGAATCAAATTTTATAGTAGCGATTCAGTATATGTTGCTTGTTGCTAATATTGAACTTATCACGGATTGTCAAAGAGACAGCTAATAGCTTTTCCGGTTCTATTTGTGTCATCCAACATATCTTGCTATAAGCTCTTCACATATTTTTGTATAATCTAAATTTTAGTATGTTTCACAGACCTTTTTCAATCATGCTTGGCCCATACTTAACTCTGTCTTTGCTTTTGCAGTTTTCCTCATCTAAATTTCACTTATCTCCTCATGCTTACATCTTACCTCTACTTTAGTGTTGTCATAAATATTACCGTCTCTAGGAGCTTTACCTAATCACTCAAACGAGGCATAACATATTTTCTTTGACAGCCATAGAATTTAAAACACCATATAACTTTTGCCTCATAATTATTTAAATCTTTGTTTTACTTTATGTGCTAGATTATAAATAAATATAAATCTATGTTAAATCACTATACTTCTTTAAAGTACTAAGAACCATGCCTTATGACCCCCAAAATAATGCCTTATGTTAAATTTAATATATTCATCAGAAACTAGGATATTAAACCCATTTAATTTAGCTGGTGCTATGTATGACTATTTTTGGTTATTTAAAGTATCTCTTTAATGGCCTGTGACTTCCTTGCAGTCTTCCAATTTTCAATATTTTCTTTATATACATTTGTCAATTCATTGACTATAAGAAAAATTTATGTTTAATAAACTTAAAAACCTTCTAAAAATGCAAAATTTCTATAGAATGCAGACTTCTAATTTGTTCATCTTTCAGATTCCTATTAAAGTAACAAAAAATACATAAATACATAAACATGTCAGAGGCATTCGTCTTGTTAAATTGAAGGGGTACCATTTACATAGTTAAATACTAGGAAAGTTTTCAGTGTTTTCTGAAGATAAGACGTGACGGAATGAAGACAAAGATACCTGTCAGTAATTTCTCCAAAGAAAGCACATGACAACTCTGAATTTAGAAAGGGAGATGCTGGCAAATACTATAGCACCTTAGTGGATGGGAGATACTTACTGGCTACATGAACTTCCAAGAACACATTACATATTTTACAAGCAACTCAACAAAGTTTGAAAGCAGCAGCCCTTAGAGTTCTCATTTTTCCAGCTTTGACCTTGACTAGCAAAAAGCTAAACATGCAGTATCGCTGCTTCCTGACTAAGCTTGCGGGGCTCTACAAAGCTAGTCAGGGAAATTTACATAGCATGGACACATGGGTGGACAGAAATAAAATGCCCAATCTGATCTCAGATTAGCAGCTGCAACAAGCACACACAAGAAATAATTTTATTATTAGAATTTGTTCCTTATTGATCATGGACCAGACATTTTATAAATAATTTTCCCAGAGAGGCATTCACTAACTACCCTATAAACATTGAACTTCAACTTTGTTATCTCTGCGTAGATAATGCCATATCCAATCAAACAAATAAAAACAATAACAAATAGAAGATCATGGCCCCTGACTGGGATGCATACTTATAAGTCAAAATGAAACTACAATTTCACCTGTCTTATTATTTCTATTTGATTCTAAAAAATAGGTGGCTATTTGTTTAGTAGACTGTTTTAGTGAAACTCGAGAGGTGAAAAAATGAGCCTTCAGCATATATATGGATGTTAGAAAGAGTATAGAAATTAGATTTTTCTGTCTGAAAAAATAAAAAAATAAAGTCTAAAGGTGAGGTTAAAAATAAAGTTGTAAAATAAAAAGTGATGTTCTTACAGAGAACTTTGAAGTTAGAGAATACAATGAGGGAAAGGAGTTTCTGAGAAGAGACAGAGAGGCTAGAGAGGAAATTCTAATTAGTAGAAAATTGTCCATAGGTTTTAGAGCAAAGATGTTGAATTTTAGTTGGAAATTAACCACTATATTGTATAACATTGAAATAAACTTCATTTGTTTAAAACAATGTCTTTTCCGCGTATGTAGTCTGGACACATTGTGGGGAAAAACACATGCTGGGGCCTGTCGGGGAGAAGGAGGGAGAGCATCAGGAAGAGCAGCTAATGGGTGTTGGGCTTAATACCTGGGTGACAGGTTGATCTATGCAGCAAACCACCATGGCACACGTTTACCTACGTAACAAACATGCACATCCTACACATGTACCCTGGAACTTAAAATATACATTGATAAATAAATAAATAAATAAGTAAAAACAGTTTTATTTTCTTATGAATAATCTTTTGATTATTTCCTGTGAATGATGTATTGATCATTCAAGAGTCATCTTTATAAAAGCTTTAAAAACAATGTTTCAAATAAATATCTCTAAACATATGATTCTCAGTTGTGGCCCTATTACTCAGTTATTTTTCCTTAATCAGGCCGTTTTTCTAAGAAAGACTTTAAAACTCTGCTTTTCACATAAGCAAACACCTTTCACAGTTCCATAATTATACAGAGTCTGAGATAAACATGAAGAGCAAAGCAGCCTTCAGAGAGCAGTAGGTACATGAGCACAGGCTTTTAATTTACAGATAAATGTGATGGCAGAAAAGAAATAGATTCTTTAAGTGTAAAATTGGAAGGATTTACTTTCTTATTAGGGACATTTTAAAATTCTCCTCATCTCCTGTTGTGATCTGTTATAAATTTTGAGAATTTTAGACTGTCCAGATATTCTTCTGGCTTATAACTAGGACTTTAGATTATTTTCAAGTATGTTCAAAGCTGTATTTATTGAATGATAAGTATGCATATTAACCAGCTCAGGTTGCCGTAAGAAAATACCATAGCCTGAATGGTTAACCCAACAGAAATATTCCTCACAGTTCTGGAGGCTGGAAGATTGAGATCAGGTGCCAAAATGGTTCTAGTGAAGGCCCCTTTCCTATTTTGAAGATGACTGCCTTCTCAGTGTATCCTCACATGGACAAAAGAGAGAGATCTGGTCTCTCGTCTTCTTACAAGGACACTGACGCCATCACAGAAGCCTCACTCTCATGAGTTCTTCCAAAACGAATTACCTACCAAGACTCCTACCTCCAAATATTGTAACAGTTTATTGAGGGTAATGGCTTCAACATATGAATTTTAGAGAAACACAACATTTAGTCCGTAACAGCATTATTGTGTTATTTTTTAAAATATTTATTTGTTTGCCAAGCACTGATCTAAACATGCATTAACTCATTTAACAGTAACAGTTGAATAAGGTGAAATTAAAAACTCACCTAAGTTCACACAGTTAGTAAGTCCTCAAACAGATATTGAAATCCAGACTGCTTGCCTCTAAAGCTGTTAATGTTTGCCAGTGTGCTATCTTATGTCAAAGGTTGCATTTTTGGACCTGATAGGCTTATTTTATGTTCAGGTGTTGTTAATATAAAGCATGTGGGAGGGTAGAAAGAGCACTACATTTGGTGTCAGAATATTTGGTATAAAGGCCCATTTCTTAACCCAGTCCTTAATGTATGAATCACCTGAGGAGCTTTAAATAAATCATCACTAAGTCTTACCCCAAGAGTTTCTTATTTAATTAGTCTGGGCGAGAGTTTATGCACTGTTATATACACAGAGCACTTTAGCTAATTTGAATTATTGATAGGATTTGGAGAATAGTGAAGAAGTGGAGAGAACAATAGGAAAAAATGCTTATGGTTAGATCTACTAATTAACAAATTTTAAATCTTAGGATCGCAACCCTGCAAAGCATGAGGTTCCTAATCTGTGAAATGGAGAAGATCAAAAGTTATCTTACTATCTCACATAATTTTGGTAATAAATAAATAATGTATATATAAAGTGCTTTACCAATTATGATGCACATGTAAATAAATTATTGTTCTAACATTGCTTCTTGCTTTCTTTATCACAAAATATCACTGTTGCTTTGAATTATCTAATTCGAAAACCACAAGCATCAATACTCAAAACATTGTCAAAAAAGACCAATATCATACTAAAACATGGTGAATTTCACCTATGTTATGCATCTCTTCCTGTACCTTCAATATAAATATTGCAATAACCCCTATTGTGGTCATACTTTTGAAAAGTTTTGGTTCTTTTGGCAAGTATGAAAGGGTCCATAGGTAAAAATATAATATATGGAAGAAATGAGCAGATAATCATATAACCAACACAGTTATTCACAAAGTTAGTTTCTGTGATTATGTGTGAAAAATTTTTAATGTGACTCTGAAAATGTCAATGCTGTAGTGATTGCCACATTCATACGCCCCCTTTTTTTTTTGTCAATGATTGACAAGTAGGGCACATTGCAGAAAATTATGAAGGAATACCACTTCATCTGTTTAATGAATCTTTCCGTGGTATTACTATTAAAGAGTGGATGTTTCTTTTATAATATAACCAATTCACTGTTATATTTTTGGCATTTATGTCCCTTTTTCTAATTTAGCCTTAAGATAATTGATAAACAAGATTTTAATATGAATAAAATCAGCATTATATTCTTTCCTGTTCTTTGGTCCCCTGAACAAACCATCACTAATTTTTGAGCAAAAAACAAAGACCTTATACTCATGAGGTAATAAGAAACCTTCAATTGCATGTATATGTATAATTTACTATATACTTGTGTATATATATATATAGTACACATATTTTATATATGAATTTACTTGAAAAGATTATAAATACCTACATGTCTATGTTCACTTAAGACAGGTAGTCATTTTATTTTCTTCTAAATTTCAAGTTAGGTAATGTATAACTTTAAATGTTTAGAAAACCGTAACAGATTATGGAACTGGTTTTATTTGAACAGAAAATTTACAGACTAACAGTTATCCACATCATGGCTTTGGAAGGAAAAGGATATGTCATATGTAAATGATAATTCAAATATATCAAATTACTTACCAACTTATCTCTACCTATGTTTGGCTCCTCATATTCTAGTGAGAACAGTTGACTCTTTCTGCATCACTTATCCAAATGGTATCACCTGCAACACAAGAGCTATCAACCACATAACCTCTATTTCTTTTGTCAATTGATGTATCTGCTACTTAATGGCAAAGCTTGCCACTTTTACCATCTCATTCTCAGTTGATGTGCAGAAAGCTGGCCTTTGGTTTTATAGTATAACAACTGACAATGTCAAAAGACCTTTCCCCTTTTGTTATAAATGCATTCTCTTGAACTGTAGCCATGTGCCTTTCTTGAGGTTAACTCAAGAAAACGCTTAGCAATCTGATAGCTTATTGAGCTCAATAGAAAAGGCTTTCATTGAATGTGTGAAGTACATTATTTTATCGGTCTATGAGAAATGAAGACTCCTGATTTGCTTTCACGAGCATTTCATTGAAGAGTGTTGCTAGGGTTGTTTTGTGTTGCTTTGTAAAATGTGCTGATAATAACATTTAACATAAAAGCATGAATCATGTTTGACTAAATTGCTGAAAAGCAAAAGGAGACAGCAACAAACACATGGATATTTTGTGAACAAGATGCTTTCTGTGCTAAGCTGTTTTCTATGTAAATTATTCTTACTTGGCAATTTGATTCTCCTCAGTTTTCAACTATTACGTACTTTATAGTTTGCAGGGGCCTTTGAAAACATTATTTTTAATAATAAGGCAACCAAAAGTGAAGAAAAAATATACAATTTACATAAAAAAACACTGCTAATAACAGACTCAGGATTAGCACTCAGGTCTTCTCATATTCTCTTTAGTTTCTTTTTTATTATTATTCTTTAAGTTCTAGGGTACATGTGCGTAACATGCAGGTTTGTTACATATGTATATATGTGCCATGTTGGTGTGCTGCACCCATTAACTCGTAAGTCTCTAATCCATCTTCTCTTTAGTTTTCTTCTTAAGCTTTTAACTATCCATGCAGACACTCTATTTTAGATACATATACATATTATATATATTAGCACCTATTTTACAATGACTGAACTTTCACATTTAATTCATTTGCTTACTGCTGTTACAAAGCATACATTCAAAAATTAAATAAAAATTAGACAAGAATATTTTTCTAGTAAATACAAATATTTGGTTCAGAGCAAATATTTATTATTTTTTTCTGTCTAAATAATTCATTGTCTGTTATACTTTGTATAAATCACATGTTTTAACATGTCAATAAAGTTTTATTTAACTTACGTGTTGTAACTGTCCACTAATGCAAATCCTGTTAGTGTAATGATATAGAAACCTTTCCCTTAAATCTTGTTAAAAATACCTCTGGGAATTCATATTTATATTCATTTAGGACAGTGGATGAACAGAATCTACCTAACGTAATTGAAGAAAAAAATCAATAATTTATCTGATCAACTGTCCTCATTGTTTTCTGGTTTATTGTTAGGTTAGTAAGTATAAACGGAGAACTATTTCTGATCTTTAATTTGTTATATTTGTTTTCAAAATTGCATTTTAGTTAGCATACTAAAATTCTATTTCAGTAAATAAAAGGCAAACTCTAAAAAGTATTTTCTAAAAAGTATTTTAGAAATAAGATGGTAAAAATAACCTCTTTGTAGGATACTAGAGTTTAGAGAGTGGTCATTGCTCAAGGCTACCTAGTTAAGGAGCAGGACAAAACTTTAACCTAGGAATGTGACATCTCAAGGCACTCTTTCTACTCTACCATGCTGTCATTAATGACATGAATATCTTGAATACAGGCTAATCCTTGATCCACTATTCAAGTGGAAAATATTTGTTGATTAAAAATAGATGACTTTTAAAAATTAGAATATTTTTAAAGACATGTACATTCTGGTGATACCAAATGGACTCCTTGCTACTTAAAATTCAATGAATATTATGGACAAAGCTGCAGGTAAAATGAGTCAATTTCTCTCTCACTGTGAAATAATTTATATAAGCATCTAGAGACTCCGTCAAAAAATACTTATGTGAAGGATCAAAGAGCTTTTCTCAGAAACTGAGGTGCTTTAACACTACAGGCCAGAAAGAGAGCACAAGTGGTTTAGGCCAAAAGAGCAGGAAAGATATCAATTATTTGAATTGAAAACCTAAATGAATACTATCCGTAGATGCAAATAAAGAAAGGTATATTTTATGTACACCAAATTAAAACTCTTGAAATATTCAGAATTTTATTTTTCTGCATTGATAATCCCTAGTAAATTATGAGATGTAGGATCCATTGGAATTTAGTCATACAGTTGCAATGAAAAACACTAAACCAAATTAAAAAACAATTTTAGGTATTAAGATAGAATTTATAAATCAGTTTTAGAAGCCTCCAGATTACTCTATGTCTCCCTGAAGCCAAAATAGTGACTACATTTACTAAATGCAGCCTCAAATTCTATGAAGCAGTTTTAGGAATGTAACATAGAACCACTTTTGGGATTAAAAAAATGTTTAATGTTGTGAGCGTTGCTCAATTGTAATCTTTTGATTAGAGTGCTACTCAAAGACGTAAAACATAATCTTTTGAGTGTAAACCTGCAAGGTAATATCTCATGGTATAATTTTTCATAGCTTTACTTACTTAATACATTATACATTATTCTCAAGTGAATACATGCAATTTCCAATTATTTTTATAATATCTTTGGGAAAACAGGGTCAAACATTTGATTCTTTAAAGGGGCACATTTTTTCTACAGATAAAATGGAAACCGATTAACTGATTCATGACAGGAAATCTACTTTTAAAGTTGTACTTCGAATTGGAATTCCCTAAGTTCATTTTTCACAAATTTTTAAGAAAGCTTTAAATATTTTTAAATTATTATTATTCTGTTGATGAGAAGGATAAAATGCAGTTAAGTGATTGTACACTGTGGAGGCACAAAATTTGGTACTGTCAATTAATCAGTATTCTCAGTCATCTGTTCTGTCTATAACTCTAAAAATGTAAATGCATTTCTGTAGTACTGATTTCTCTGTTTATCTGAAGGTTATATTCAAATTCTTTGCTTTCCAAAAATCAATAACACATCAAAAACTCAGAGAAATATCCCATTCATCACTGCAGATTTTATCTTCAATGAAAGCATGCATTTTTCCTTATGAGATATTCATGGGAACTGCTAATGTATTTACTGAGTTCTAGATTACATCAACATATAGCAGTAGAATTGAGTCATACAGATGACTGCATCCAGGAGTGAATGATTTGAAATTAAATATGTTATACTATTCAATGGCTCGCTTTTTAAATAGAAGAATGCCAAATCTATAATTTAATTTCATGAGCTTTTATGTAATGGTGCTTACTGCTATTTACAGTTCAAGCAATTTAGCCACACGATTTTCATTTGATGGGGGTTGGAACACCATCCCACTTCTGACTGCTTTAAGTTTAACAACATGTGGACTCCTCATGAGGAATAAAAACAATGAGCGCAATGAAAATGCTACCTGAGGAAGGAATGTGTCAAAATGATCTCAAGTAAATTAAATTAATAAGATGTGAGATTTTTGTTTTATTTTGTTTTGTAAGTGCTGTTTTTGTTAATGTTTTCAAATATCATCTCATTATTTTGCAAATAATGAAAAAAGAATTTCAGTACTTTGAAAATCTGATAGCTGTCCTAAAAACTTTCCTGTTTAGAACTCCCTGTCTATATAATGCACATAATGAATGGCCCCCCTTGATGTGATAAATTATGTATTAGAATAATGGACAGATCAATCAGTGGAGCTATGTAAGTGAAACACACAGCTTTTGGCAAAGAAGGGTCTGCATGTTTACATTTATCACCCAAATGCCTTGACTTTAATGTAGACCTTTGAGAGGCATTTATTAATCATGATTTCATTAAAATTTTTGGCAAACTAATGACTTTTTATTTGTCAGAAATATTGCTGATGATATACAACTGATGTCCAAAAACACCAATCTTCTTTTTGCCACTTAACCCTCTGTGCAATTGTCAAGCAATAACTAGCATGAGACATCATACTTCAGCTTACCAGAAAGGTCCTGGTGTGGGAACTAATCAGGCTGCATATCTGCCAAAGGAGGATGGTGTGTCTTTGTCAAGTACAATCCAGTTGGAGTTCGCTTACCACATCTCATCTGCTGAAGAGTTCTACTCTAGGAAGAAATGAATGCTTTTACTGGAAGTAGTGCCTGGAATGATAATGGTGCAAATTATTAATGTTTTAATATATTCAATAATGACAAAAATTTAGAATTTGAGTGAACTACTCAATAACTAAGTGTATTTTTCTCTATGACCTACTTATATTCTATAAACATCTACTGTGATAATAGCTCTAAGCAAGTCACATGGTGGGGAAAGAAAATTGAATTTTGGGGGGTTCCATCACCTCAAGGAATTTACAATCAGCTTGACTAGACAAAAATTGTCTTTACCGAAAGTGAGAGACTAATAAAATGTACTATGCATAAGTGAAATAACTTAAAATAATGTAACAAACAAAAACGTGAAAATACACAATACAAAACAGTATTGTCATTTTGAAAAAGGAAATAACTTTGTGTTTACAATTTTTTAAATAAGTCATATTTGGTAGATGCAATTTATAATGAGGTTAATAAGTTAAGGTTACCAGGCAGGATCTATTTCCTAGTGTTTATAAAATAATTATTAAAGTATAATCTTGAATCAGTTTCTGTGTAGGATATTAACTTGGTAAGTTCATTTTATTTTTGTATTTTTATGAAAAGCTATTTTTTCAAAAAATTTAAAATGTTTTATTGTTAATTTTGAGTACACAATAGGTATAATGGGGTGTGTGTGTGTGTGTATACATATATATATATATATATATATATTTCTTTTTTTTTTTTAGGGTAAATGTGATTTTTAAAATCTAATTTAATTTTAAGTTCCAGAATACACGTGCAAGACATGTAGGCTTGTTATATAGGTGAATGTGTGGCATGGTGGTTTGCTGCACCTATCAACCCATCACCTAATTATTAAGCCCTGCTTGCATTAGTTATTTAGCCTAATGCTCTCCCTACCCGCTCTCCAACAGGCCGCAATGGGTGTGGTTCCCCTCTCTGTGTCCATGTGTTCTTATTGTTCAGTTCCCGCTTTTAAGTAAGAACATGTGGTGTTTGGTATTCTGTTCCTGTGTTAGTTTGCTGAGGATAATGGCTTCCAGCTCTATCCATTTCCCTGCAAAGGACATGATCTCATTCCTTTTTATAGCTTCATAGTATTCCATGGTGTATATGTACCACATTTTCTTCATCCAGTCTATCATTGATGGACATTTGGGTTGATTCCTTGTTTTTGCAATTGTGAATAGTGATACAGTGAATATATGCATGCATGTATCTTTACAATAGAATGATTTATGTTCCTTTGGGTATATACCTAGTAATGGGATTGCTGGGTCAAGTGGTATTTCTGGTTCATGGTCTTTGAAGAAATGCCACACTCTCTTCCACAATGGTTGAAATAATTTACATACCCACTGACAGTGTAAAAGCATTCCTGTTTCTCCACAAGCTTACCAGCATCTGTTGTTTCTTGACTTTTTAATAATTGCCATTCTAACTGGCATGAGATGATATCTCACTGTGGTTTTGATTTGCATTTCTCTAATGATCAGTGATGTTGAGCTTTATTCATATGCTGTTGGCTGCATAAATATCTTCTTTAGAGAAGTGTATGTTCATGCCTTTTTCCCACTTTAATGGGGTTGTTTGTTTCTTTCTTGCAAATTTTCTAAGTTCCATGTAGAATCTGGATATTAAATCTTTGTCAGATGGATAGATTGCAAAAATTTCCTCCCATTCTGTAGGTTGTCTGATCACTCTGATGAGAGTTTCTTATGCTGTGCCAAAGCTATTTGATTTAATTAGATCTTATTTGTGAATTTTTGCTATTGCTGCAATTGGGAAAGCTACATTAATATGAGCTTTATTTACACAAAATGACTTGGGGGATGATTCGGTTCATTTTCTAGGTAAAAATTAAGTGTATTTTGTTGTATTATTTACTAGTTAAAATTACTCAGGTAATCAATATTCTTAGCCTCCATTTTGTCAGTCTGAGTCCTAAATCTGATGTTGGGAATTATTTATGCTTTTATGACTAAATAGAAATGAACTTGACACAGTTCATAGACCATATCTTTCATCCAAGAAAGTAAAGCTAAATAGCCACTAAAACTCACAGAATTCATCACCTAGAAAGAAGAGGAAATCTTAGTAAGAGACAAGGTCTCTTACTTAACATGGTCTACATTTCTCATTTATTCTCTGAGTCAATTTTTGTAAAACGGAATATTACCTTACCTAATTTTTTTTGATATTATACATGGATTTAAACCAAAGGAAACTGTTACAAAGTTGAAGCTGGTTACCTCTGAAAATAAGTCTTTGCTTTCTTTATTAAAATTATTTCAATATACTTTTATTTAGGAAGTAGATACATATAAACCTTTTTGATTTGAAAAGACAAATATATCATCGTGAGCTGGGTGCAGTGGTTCACGCTTATAATCCCAGCACTTTGGGAGTCTGAGGCAGATGGATCACAAGGTCAAGAGATCAAGACCATCCTGGCCAACATGGTGAAACCCTGACTTTACTAAAAATACAAAAATTAGCTGGGTGTGGTGGAGCGTGCCTGTAGTCCCAACTACTCAGCAGGTTGAGGCAGGAAAATTGCTTGAACCTGGGAGGCAGAGATTGCAGTGGACTGAGATCATGCTATTGTACCCCAGCCTAGGCTACAGAGTGAGACTCTGTCTCTAAATAAATAAATAAATAAATAAATAAATAAATAAATAAATATTCTGGAAAAAAGTCATTCTGAAAAGGCAAGGGAAGAGTATTATATTGAGAAAAGCCAAAAAAAAAAAAAAAAATAGCTTATCCAGTTCCCAGGTGTTGGGGAAGGGTAGGGAAAGGAAGGAGATTTCTAGAGCGTAATAAATGAGAAAGAAGAGACCACTATTTTTAAAAGAAAGGATTAAAGAATAGGAAACCATGGGAAGATGACTTCAAGGTTGTTCTCCTAAACTAATTATTATCTGGAAATGGTTGATTACTCCCATGTTCCATCCACACTCAACATGTATCTGTCCTAATTGATTCCAAATGCCATTAAGGGAAACGACTTGTGTGTTTCACTTATATCTAAGTCTTTATTCCCCCTAGCAAAAGACCTAAAGCTTAGTCAATCCATAAAAATATTGTTTTATTTTTCTTACTTGGGGATCAAATACGGCCTATAAATGTAGTTGCAAATCATAATCTTATAATGTAAACAAGGCAAGTAATAAGACAAACATCATTTGGTAATGCTGAAATAATAATTTATGATTCTAGTCTTCTAATATGATATTATTAATGTAAAAGAAAAAAATGAAGCCAAAATATTCCTAATAAGCCCAATAAAATTTGGGAGGATTCAAGAAATTTTTGAAAGCTCTTCAAGAGATAAATGTAGTATCGGGATATTGTTTATACAACAGACTCAAAAATCTTTAAAAATCTATTTAGATATTATTAAATGAGAATCAGAGAAACGTGTGCTTTCCACTTAGATGAACTGCACATCATCTTGACCAAAATTCTAGTTTCTGTAATTGAATCTAAAATGATTGAGGCTGGGAGTATCAAACCATCAAGATTTTTTTTAATTGGCTTATTGTAATACATATAAGGAAAAAATAAGAAGTGTTTAAACATGGAAAATATTTAATTTCAAAGTTTGTATACTGTTTCTTTCATCAACCTACGTATAAACATCAACCAAATCAAGAGGATGAACTTCAAAAATAGTGGTTTTGACCGGGCGCATTGGCTCAGGCCTGTAATTCCAGCACTTTGAGAGGTCCAGGTTGGAGTATCACAAGGTCAAGAGATCCAGACCATCCTGGACAACATGGTGAAACCCCATCTCCACTGAAAATACAAAAATTAGCTGGGTGTGGTGGCGGGTGCCTGTAGTCCCAGCTACTCGGGAGGCGGGAGCAGGAGAATCGCTTTAACCTGGGAGGTGGAGGTTGCAGTGAGTCGAGATTATGCCACTGGAGCCTGGTGACAGAGCAAGACTCCGTCTAAAAAAAAAAAAAAAGAGTGGTTTTATTCTTAACATAACATCCATACTTGAAGTATGCATGATGCAGTAAAATAAATCATTTTAGTATGATATACATCTAAATAACTATCAAGTGTCATTTAGATTAATGGTAAAATAAATATAAAATTCAGTTTTTATCAGGATAGTTTATGTAAACTCTCTTCATGGTATAAAAAAAGTTAATGTGTACCCGAACTATGAATCAACAATCCGTGTTATTTGAAATAATGTGCCTCTTTTCCTAAGGCAAAAAATGCATTTTATCTTATCTTCAAGAAGCCGGCATAATATTAGTTTTGGGCCTATATCCCTGAAGTGCCCTGTTTAACTGATGTTCGGTTTACTTGGTTTGAGTAAGTTGAAGGAAGTTTCCCTTATCTACACAAGTGCTATTTTAAAACTCCTCTCAGGATTTAGGGAGATAGAAAATCATCAGCCTGATTTCCTCTCCATGGCTTCTGTGGAAGAGAGATGAGCCTATTAAAGAATCTTACCATTGGCCGGGCGCGGTGGCTCACACCTGTAATGCCAGCACTTTGGGAGACCGAGGTGGGCGGATCACCTGAGGTCAGGAGTTCCAGACCAGCCTGCCAACATGGTGAAATCCCATCTCTACTAAAAATACAACAATTAGTTAGGATATCCATGATACACTATGGGTTTCAATATTTCTTTCTAATTTTTTCCTATCACATTTAAAAACCTCTGTTCTTTCCATTCTCTTTGTTTTGAATTTCACTTCCTCTATCACTGATCCTATTGTGTCAAATCCAGGCTTCTCGTGTCCACATCATCATGCTCTTGGCTGACTATACCCTTCAGTTAGGATCCATGTTACTATGTACAGAGAATTCTAAGTCTCTAAATATTCAAAATGTATAATAATTACATATAAGCCGTACTTTTTCAGCAATGAGCTATTTGGTTCTAAACACCATTTTAAAAGTGCTATCATCAATATTTTGTGTGGGTGAGTTAATGGGGAGAATTTATGGTAATTGCTCTAATAAAATCCCCACAAGTTCAGTGCCTTAAATTAATTTCTTGCCAGCATCATAGTGTAATGCTGATCAGCTGATACTCCTGGGCAGGTTTTCCAGTTTAGTTACCAAACATGGCATTTCATACTCTTCCCATACATAGAACATCTTCACTCTTGCCCCCAGAGTGACAACAGGGAGTTCCATCATCCAGTCTCCACACAGGATAAGTGCAGAATCTCTAGTTTATCCACAGTTTTCTCCATCATGTCTAACTTTTCAGAAAGGGGTCCTACCAACAGTTATAGATAAGTTAGTGCATGTGTGTGTGTGCGCATGCACACACACACACAACCCAAATATACAATAGGAAAACTATAACTAGAATACAGTCTCCTTCCTGGAAAGGAGAAGAAATAAAGGCACATAAAATAACTAACTGGTCCATCTAGTTCTTGAAACCCACATAATTCAGGTTACAAAACAGTTATTAGGCTTCTTCCATTGTACGGCATTATCAAATCATAATTCTTTGAATTCATTTATGAAGACTGAGTCCAATATATTGTGCAAAAAATGCAGGACATTTCAAAGAACATTTTTAAATGTTGTATTTCTTTGATCAAAACAAAGCCACGATTCGAAGCATGAGATATCCAAAAATAGTCTTCTCGTGTGACTAGAGGAAAAGTTAATTGGTTTTAGGGAAATAAAATTACATATTCTCAACTTCTCCTAGGACTCTGCAATTTTGCTTTGTGTTTTTCTGATCTGAACTTAACATATTGTTCACTCTATATTCTGTTTTCATTAAAATGAGAGTGATACATTTAATATAACTATTTATTGCTGCAGTAATAACTTCATGATTGAATCTGAGTTCCAATTTAATCCTGCCTTGGATAGTAACATGGAAATAA
Organism: Macaca thibetana thibetana; assembly: GCF_024542745.1. NCBI lineage: Eukaryota > Metazoa > Chordata > Mammalia > Primates > Cercopithecidae > Macaca > Macaca thibetana. The sequence continues at coordinate 131,330,783 of NC_065583.1, read as the reverse complement.
TGATAAATTTTGTGTAATATCATCGATATCTTTTCTGCTTACAGTGGCGCGGGGGATTCCCTGTTTTGGCATTTACCTGTCATTATATAGAAAACAGCAGAACTGGCTGGACACAGAGTTCTTAATTGAGTGCCACTGACAAAAATTCAAGTTATGTCAAATCATAGCTAAATATGAAGTTATTTTGGTTATTTTTGTTCAGATAAATGTATTATTTCTACTCCATATGAGTTTTTTCTCTAGTCTTACATGGATTTGTTACAAAAAGCCAGAGCTGTGATTTTGTATGAACTGATTCCTCCTTTGCAAAATCTATTTGTAGGTATCTAGGCATAATATTTATTAAATTGAGGTAGGTTGTTATGGTTATTAAGTGTGTACATATTGATCATGTATCTGTGTACATTTCCCAAGAAAACTAAATAATTATGATACCACATAAAAAAAGTCTTCTGTGTCAATGTGTAAAATATGAATTAGTATAACCTACTTAATTAACAATAATTTGTCCCGAAACAGCCCAGGAATCATCATTTGGTGCTTTCAATTACATGCATTGTCTAACATTGGCTCTTCTGAACTGAACGAGTGTCCCATCTTTGAAGTGGGGAGTATATGTCAGTGTGATTACACACTTATAAAGCAAAAATCAAAAGTAAGTCATTTTATACATAATTTTATGTTATAATCTTGGAGGATGCAATATTGAAGTTTTGCTCTGATATTCTGAGCACGGAACCACAACGGGTCTTAATGCTATGCTAATATTCTCCACAGTGCATTGAACCACAATGGGTCATAATGCTATGCTAAAATTCTCCACAGTGTACTGAATTGAAACACTTTTGTACTTTCAAAAGCACTGAACTAAAAATAAACTTATACATGATATATTACTGAGATAGGTAAATGATATCAAAGATAATAAGAAAAACTAAACCTGCATTTTTATTTATATTCAGTTCATCTGAACACAGTTAAAAATTCTCATCTAATGTCCAACAGACAAGCTAAACCAATTCTGAATGCATTTTACTCTAAACAAATATAAACTCTGGCAATTGCATGAGAAAAATTGATTGTCGTAGCCTACTATTTGGATAGTATGGCTTTGAAATTACCATAATTCAAAAGTAGATAGACTGAAATACCTATAGGCATTCTACTCAGATGTATTTGTAGTTTTAGCAGAAATAAATGAATTTAATAATTAGCCTTACTGATTCTCTCACAGATTTAATCCATTTAGTCCTTAGAGATTTCAGTATTATAAAACCTGTTATTTGAAAACCTTTAAAGACATAGAATTACATGTTAGGCAATGAAGGAATGTCTGTCTATAAGGAAAATTCAAGGGTATGAGATCCAAGGAAAATGACACACTTTATTTTACACACACATACGCAAACACATATACATACACATACACACAGACTTTCCTTCTTCTCCTCTCTCTGGATCCATGAAGGAACCTTTTCTACTTCAGAGAACACATGATATGCAAAAGGCAACTGAAGCCCTAGCTAGGGTTTAAATTACATTTATGCAATTCCAGCTAACTAAAATAGTTAATGAAGAAATTTAATAAGATGGAGGTTTCTAATAACATTCATAGTAAAAAATATAAAATAAAAGTAAAGAAAAAAATGACCTTAGTTTTCCACAGAGAGTTTGAAGCTCATTGTCAAAAACATATCTAATTTTAGTCCTCAGTCCTCTTTCCTCATAATTCAAATGTTAGTTCAAATGGCTGTACAGATTTATTAAAATAGTACATACATACGGAATCTTACATATAGGCATATATACTATACAAGTGTTAATTTTACTAGTTCTATTAGAGAAGGGCTTTGAAGGAATTTTCCTACATTAACAAATAGAAAGTTTAGTAGGAATTAAAATTAAATAACAGAAGTGGATTAAGTCTATTCTGGGAAATTTTTAGAGCAGTTTATGTATATTATTGAAAAGTGTCACATCATAGCTCAACAGATTGTTTTGTGTTAATCTACTATACTATTTCCACAAGGGTACTGGTTTCAAAAAATGCTGCCCTATTTAAATGCTAATGTAGATACTGCTATGGAGGTCTCGTAAAGATTACGAGTTCTGAATACTTCAGTTATAAAGCATTTGGCTTTAACAGATAAGGTTTCGTCAGTGAAAAAGCTGTATCTATAAAAGGAAAATGACTTTGTCACTCGGTTGGTTCTTAATATTATTAAATATTTATTAAGATTCAACAGTACACTAAGCATTTATAGAGTAAAAGTAGAATAATGTTTACTTTGGTTAAACTAGTATGTGAAGACTCTTAAGGAAGATAGGTGTATGGTACACATGCTTTTGCTTACATATTGCTTTTCTGGGTATAGATAGGATTCAGACTCACAATAGCTCAGATCTCTTACCATTTGTTTACTTTTATAGAATTAGAGAAAAGTGCCCCCAATTTTTCCAAGCGATTATGCTCAGTTACTTAAAGTGAAGACAGACATAGCTTTGAAATTGCCTTAACTGCTTGTGTGGTTTTGTTTTTTTGACATCTTGTATTTATTCTACTAAATAACGTTGGTATTCAGAATAACAAAAATACAGATATTTGTGGCTAATATTAGGATGTTGTGATTTTCTTGTAATATATTGAATCACCAACTGTTAGAGCCTCATAAGCCTCTGAGATACATTCATTCACTTTGCCAGTAAAGAGCTTCAAGACCCGAGAAGTTAAGGAAATTTCTCAAGTGCACAGAGCTAGTTAAACACAATGAACACAACTGAATCCCAGGACTCTTGTTTCATAACTTATTGCTTTTATCGATGTATCAATCATGGGGACAGACAAAAATTAAAAGCAATTAAATTAGAAAGCTCACCATCTAGCCAGATAATTGCACATTGTGAACTTCAAAGAAAATCCACTATCTTTAATAGTTACAAATAAATATGAATCCCGCTTGTAGAACTGGTTTCATGGTACTTCTTGTTAATGATTGTATTCGTCTTCTTTAAAGCGTTTGATAGAAATGATAGTTCTAAGGTAATTTCCCTTAGAGTGAGCAAAGCCTCACTAAAATGGGGTCTTTCATGATAAGGAGAAAGGTCCAGATATTTATATGCTTCCCCTCTTAAGAAGCAGGGCAGGGAAAGGAAACTTATCTTTCTATACAAGGGATCTTCCTCCTGTTATTGAAATCTTTCTTATACTTAGTGGTAAATATTCTCTTACTTTAAGTGAGCAATTTTCATTGAATTTTCAATATTAAATGCTACTATTTTAATGTTAATAATACTCAAATGTATATAAAGACTAGGCATAAACTAATACGCTTGATATTTTTAATCAACTAACGGCGAAGAAGGAGTGGCTCTTCAATACTATTATGTGCCAAGTAATGACACAACTCTCTCGTAACAGTCTTCTCTTTTAATGAGTATGAAATGTACATTGGTGCAATGGAGCATGCATGATGCTGCCAGATGACATGAAGGCATTATTTGCCTCTGTTTGTTTGTTTGTTTTCTTATAAGGCTGTGATATATCCAGTAGAACTGTGAGGTAGTCAAAGGTAAATGCAGAGAAGCAAAATCACATATTGTATTCAATGATAGTGATGATGGTGATGGTGGTGGTGGTGGAAATGATGATCATTAGTAACATAATTATGGACATGGTCAATAACTCTAATCTTGATCTGGGAACTTCTAGGTATTGCTCTTACCACTTTACATGTATTATCTCATTTATTCATCACAATAATCCTATGAAGCAGATAATATCATCATTCCCTTTTTTAGATAAGACAACTCATGTAGAGAAAGTTGGGAGAACATAGATTTAAGCCCTACAGCCAGACTGTTACATTCTGGCTCAATCCATTTATTAATATTCACATTATTATTTATGGGAATATAATATGTGATACATACATAATAAACATTGTATGTTATATGCACAGTGTATTATTCATACATGTATACGATATCCATATCAATGTATATGTGCAATAAATATACATATTACATATATTCTATATTTCATATATATTTAATATATTTTACAAAAGTTCTTGAATTCTTGTTTTACATATTCATTTTTGTGTGATAAAAATGGGTTAAAATAGTATATAGAGTATTTATATACAATTTTAAATAAACCATTCTAGAATAGTATTTAGATGGTTCTTATGAATTGTCTTTAAGGGGTATAGGTGAAAACATTCTGCTTAATATGAAATAACATGATATGCAAAGTAAGAAACAAGGACTGTGCTACAATTTCCAGTAATTTACACTTTCAGTCATTTTAAAATATCAAAACCCCTACCTGCTTTTCAAATTGTTTTGGCATGATCACTGACTCAATTATCACTTTAATAATGATGTCAAAAATCAGTGGTCCAAAGTAATATAAAAATATATATTGATATAAGCTGACAGGAAGAGTCAGACCAGATGAAATTAATGGTTATTTGGAAACTTCCTAATATTTGTATAATTATTGTGAGTTGCACTTAATCTTCAAATTGACCTGAAATGAGCATTTGATATATAGGAAATAATATTTCATCAGATTAGACTAGTTCTTTTAGATATTTCTTGTTTTTTTTTTCCTTCTATTTTAAGTTCAGGGTAATTTTGAAAGTTTGTTATGTAGATAAGCTTGTGTTATGGGGTTTGACATACAAATTATTTCATCACCTAGGTATTAATCCTAGTATCCATTAGTTATTTTTTCTAACCCTCTCTCTCTTCCCACCTTCCATCCTTTGCTAGGCCCCAGTGTCTGTTGTTTGTGTCCATGTGTTCTCACCATTTATCTCCCACTTATAGGTGAGAACACGCGTTATTTGGTTTTTTGATCCTACATTAGTTTGCTAAGGATAATGGCCTCTAGCTCCATCCATGTTCCTGCAAAGGACATGCTCTCATTCTTTTTTATGGCTACATAGTATTCTATGCTGTATATGTGTCAGATTTTCTTTATCTAGTCTATCATTGATGGACACTTAGATTGATTTTGTATCTTCACTGTTGTGAATAATGCTGCAATGAACAAATGCATGCATGTGCCTTTATAATAGAATGATGTATGTATCCATACATCATAGCTGGGTCAAATGGTATTTTTGGGATTGCTAGGTAATGGGATTGCTGGGTCAAATGGTATTTTTGTGTTTTACACCACACTGTTTTACAAAATGGATAAACTAATTTACATGCCCAAGAGTGTATAAGCATCCCTTTTTCTCTGCTGTCTTGATGACACTTATTATTTTTTGACATTTCAATAGCCATTCTGACTGGTGTTAGATGATGTGGTTTTGATTTGCATATCTCTAGTGATCGGTATCGTTGAGTTTTACTTCATATGCTTACTAGCTGCATGTGTGTCTTCTTTTGAAAATATCTGTTTATGTTTTTTGACGACTTTTTAATGCAGTTGTGGGTTTGTTTGTTTTGTAAATTTGTTTAAGTTCCTTACAGATGCTGGATATTAGGCCTTTGTCACATGCAGAGCTGGCAAAAATTTTCTTCCATTCTGTAGATTGCCTATATACTCTGTTGATAGTTCCTTTTGCTATGTGGAAGCTGTCTAGCTTAATTGGCCAATTTTTGCTTTTATTATAACTGCTTTTGGCATCTTCATCATGAAATATTTTCCTGGTCCTATGTCCAGGATGGTATTGCCCAGGTTGTCTTCCAGGGTTTTTATAGTTCTGGGATTTACATTTAAATCTTTAATCCATCTCAAGTTGATTTTTTATATGGTAGAAGGAAGGGGTCCAGTTTCAATCTTCTGCATATGGCTAGCCAGTTATCCTAGTGCCATTTATTGAATAGGTAGTCCTTTCTCCATTGCTTGTTTTCGTCAGGTTTGTCGAAGATCAGATCCTTGTAGTTGTATGGCCTTATTTCTGGGGTCTCTATTCTCTCCCCTTGTTCTATATGTCTGTGTTTGTACTAGTACTATGCTATTTTGTTTACTGTAACCCTGTCATATAAAATTGGGTAGCATGATGCCTCTAGCTTTTTTCTATTCCTTAGAATTGCCTTTGATTATTTGGGCTATTTTTGGTTCTATATGAATTTTAAAATAGTTTTTTTTTCTTATTCTTTGAAGAATGTCATTGGTAGTTTGATATAAATAGCATTGAACTTGTAAATTGCTTTGACCAGTATGGCTATTTTAATGATATTGATTCCACTTATCTGTATTAGTTTGTTTTTAAACTGCTATAAAGAACTACCTGGCACTGGGTGACATATAAAGAAAAGAAGTTTAATTGACTCACAGTCCTGCATGGCTGGGGAGGCCTTAGAAAACTTACAATTATGGTGAAAGGAGAAGGAGAAACAGGCACCTGCCTCACAAGACAGCAGAGGAAAGAGAGATTTGGGGAGGGGAAATTGTCAAACTCCCCCTCCCTTCCCTTCCCCTCCCCTCCCCTCCCCTCCCCTCCCCTCCCCTCCCCTCCCCTCCCCTTCTCTTCTCTTCTCTTCTTTTATTTTGAGATGGAGTCTCACTCTGTAGCCCAGGCTGGAGTGCAGTGGCGCGATCTGGACTAACTGCAAACTCTGCCTCCCGGGTTCCCGCCATTCTCCTGCTTCTGCCTCCCAAGTAGCTGGGACTACAGGCGCCTGCCACCACGTCAGGCTAATTTTTTTGTATTTTTAGTAGAGACAGGGTTTCACCATGTTAGCCAGGATCGTCTCAATCTCCTGACCTTGTGATCCGCCCGCCTTGGCCTCCCAAAGTGCTGAGATTACAGGAGTGAGCCAAATACTTTTAAGACGTCAGATCTCATGAGAAATCACTCACTATCAAGAGAATAGCATGGGGGAAATTTCCACTATGAACTGACCTCCCTCCAGGCACTTCCCTCAATACATGCGGATTACAATTTGAGATGAGACTTGGGTGGGGGCAGAGAGCCAAACCATATCACTATCAATGAGCATGGACAATGTTTTCCATTTGTTTATGTCATCTCTGATTTCCGTGAGCAGTGTTTTGTCGTTCTCATTGTAGAGCTCTTTCACCTCCTTGGTTAGCTGTATTCCTAGGTGTTTTATTCTTTTGGGGATAATTGTGAATGGGATTGTGTTCCTAGTTTGGCTTTCAGCTTGACTGTCTTTGGGTATATAGGAATAATAGTAGTATAATTTTTGTACATTGATTTTGTATCCTGAGATTTGCTCAAGTTGTTTGTCAGCTTAAGAAGTTTTTGAGCTGAGATTATTGGGTTTTCTAGATATAGGATCACATTGTCTGCAAACAGAGATAGTTTGGCTTCCTCTCTTCCTATCTGGAAGCTCTTTACTTCTTTCTGTTATCTGATTGCTCTGGCCAGGATTTCCAATACCATATTGAATAGAAGTGGTAAGAAAGGGCGTCTTTATCTTGTGTTGGTTTTCAAGGAGAATGCTTCCAGATTTTGCCCATTCAGTATGATGTTGGCTGTGGGTTTGTCATAGATGGCCCTTATTATTTTGACATATATTCCCTCAATACCTAGAGTTTTTAACATGAATGGGTGTTGAATTTTATTGAAAGCCTTTTCTGAATCTATCATGGCAAACGTGTGTACTTTATCTTTAGTTCTGTTTATGTAATGAATCACATTTATTGATTTGAATGTGTTGAACCAACCTTGCATTCAAGAGATAAAGCCTGCTAGATCACGGTGGATAAGTTTTTTTGACATGTTGCTGGATTTAGTTTGCCAGTATTTTGTTCAAGCCTTTTGCATTGAGGTTCATCAACGATATTGGCCTGAAGATGTGTGTGTGTGTGTGTGTGTGTGTGTGTGTGTCTGCCAGGTTTTGGCATTGGGGTGATGCTGGCCTCATAGAACGAGTTAGGGAGGAGTCCCTCCTCCTCCTCTTTTTTTTTGTGAGGTGTGGGGAATTATTTCAGCAGGAACCATGACAGCTTTTTTTGTATATCTGGTAGAACTCAGCTGGGAATTCATCTTGTCCAAAGGTTTTTTTGGCTGGTAAGCTATTTATTACTGATTCAGTTTTGGAGCTCATTATTGGCCTGTTCAGGGATTCAATTTATTCCTGGCTCAGTCTTGGGAGGGTTTATGTGTCCAGAAATTTATCCATTTCATCTAGATGTTCTAGTTTCTTTGCATAGAGGTGTTCATCATATTTCTGATGGTTATTTGTATTTTTGTGTGGTCAGTGGTAATATCCTCTTCATTTTTTTCTAATTATGTTTATTTGGATATTTTCTCTTTTCTTTATTAGTCTAGCTAGCTGTCTATCTATTTTATTTTTTTAAAATACAACTCCTACATTAGTTGATCTTTTGAATGGTTATTCATGTCTCAATCTCCTTCAGTTCAGCTCTGATTTTGGTTATTTCTCATCCTTTGCCAGCTTTGGGGTTGGTTTTTTTCTTAGTTCTCTAGTTATTTTAGGTGTGATGTTAGGTTGTTAAATTCAGATCTTTCTAACTTTTGATATGGACAATTAGTGCTATGAATTTTGCTCTTAACGTTGCCTTAGCTTAGATTCTGGTTTGCTCTCATTAGTTTCATAGAACTTCTTGATTTCTGCCTTAATTTTATTATTTACCTTAAAGTTATTCAGGTGTTAGTTATTCAATTTCTGTGTAGTTGCTTGGTTTTGAGTGAATTTCTTAGTCTTTATTTCTCATTTGATTGTGATGTGGTGCAAGAGATTGTTTGTTATGACTCTGGTTCTTTTGCATTTGCTGAGGAGTGTTTTATTTCTGATTATGTGATCCATTTCTAGAGTATGTGCAATGTGGTGATGAAAAAAATGTATATTCTGCTGTTTTGGGATGGAGAGTTCTGTAGATACCTACCAGGTCCATTTTATCCAGTGCTGAGTTCAGGTTCTGAATATCTTTGTTAATTTTTTTTTTTAATTTTATTTGCCTCAATGATCTGTCTAACATTGTCAGTGGAATGTTGAAGTCTTCCACTATTATTTAGTGGAAGTATAAGTCTCTTTGAAGATCTCTAAGAACTTGCTTTATGAATCTGAGTGCTCCTATGTTGGGTGCATATATATTTAGGATAGTTATGCCTAGTTTTTGAGTTGAACTCTTTACCATTATGTAATGCCATTTTTATCTTTTTTGAACTTTGTTGGTTTAAAATGTGATTTGTGTGAAGTTAGAATTGAAACTCCCATTTTTTGTTTTACGTTTGCTTGGTAGATTTTTCTTCAACCTTTTATTTTTAGGCTATGAGTGTCATGGCATGTGAGATGGGTCTCTTGAAGACAGAATACAAATGTGTCTTGTCACTCTGCCTTTTAATTGGGGCATTTAGCCATTTACATTCATAGTTAATGTTGATATGCATGGATTTGTTCCTGTCATCATGATATTAGCTGGTCATTTTGCAGAGGTGTTTGTGTGGCTGCTTTAAAGTATCACTCATCTGTGTAATTATCTGTGTTTTCGTAGTGGCTGGTAATGGTTTTTCCTTTCCATGTTAATGCTTCCTCCTGGTGCTCTTGTAAGGCAGGTCTTGTGGTAGTGAATTCCCTCAGCATTTGCTTCTCTGAAAAGGATCTTATTTCTCCTTTGTTTATGAAACTTAGTTTGGCTGGATATGAAATTCTGGGTTGGAATATTTTTTTCTTTAAGAATGTTGACTACTAACCCCTCAATCTTGTAGGCTTATAGGGTATCTGCTGAGAGGTCCACTGTTAGTTTGATGGGCTTCCTTTTGTAGTTGACCTGACCTTTCTCTCTAGCTGCCTTTAGCATTTTTTCTTTCTTTCGATCTGGGAAAATCTGATGATTTTGTGTCTGGGGGACTTCTTTTGAAGTATATTACTATAGTTCTCTGCATTTCTAAATTTGAAGGTTGACCTCTCAAAGTAGGTTGGGGAAGCTCTCATGGATGATGTGGAATGTGTTTTCCAAGTTGCTTGCACTCTTTCCATCACTTGCAAGGACACCAATAAGTAATAGGTTTGGTCTCTTTACACAATTCTTTATTTCTTAGAGGTTTTATTCATTCCTTTTCATTTTATTTCCTTTATTCGTGTCTATTTTATTTCAGAAAGTTAATCTTCGAGCTCTGAGATTCTTTCATCAGCTCAGTCTATTCTGCTTTAATACTTGTGATTGCATTATGAAATTTTTATAGTGTGTTTTTCAGATCTATCAGGTGCATTACATCTTTCACTGGCTATTTTGTCTGTTAGCTCCTGTATAGTTTCATGGTGATTCTTAGCTTCCTTGGGTGCATTTCACCATACTCATGCATCTCAATGATCTTTGTTCCTGTCTTTATTCTGAATTCTATTTCTGTAATTTCAGCTATCTCAGTCCAGTTCAAAATCCTTGCTGGAGAGGTAGTGTGGTCTTTTGGAGGACAGAAGGCACTCTGGCCTTTGGAGTTGCCAGGGTTCACACATTGGTTCTTTCTCATCTTTATAGACTAATGTTTCTTTGATCTTTGAAGTTGTGGACCTCTGGTTGAGTTTTTCTTTCTCTTTTATCCTATTTAATGACTTTGTGTGTTTGATTGTCATATAAAGTGGATTCAGCTGACTGGCTTCATTTCTGAAATATTTTAGGGGACCAACGCTCACCTCCCAAATGCCTGGACTGGGTGCTATATATCTGGAAGACTTGTATGGGATCCCAGTGTTATTTTCTGTCTCCTTGAGGTTAGAAATTCACAGCACTGGGAGGGCCAAGGTGCTCCCGGATCGCTGCTCACTACACTCTGATGAGTAGTCAGGTAAAGTGTTGCTTACTGCAGTAGCAGTGGGATCCTTCTTCATTTGCACATGTCAGCAGCAGTGGCAGTGTGGTGGAGTGCATGCTTGCCTGCTGCAGAGTGCTAGCAGGTGCTGGGGTGGCTGTGGTGTGGGGATTCACCACAGTGGCAGAGGTAGCACGGTTCAGTGGGGCAGGGCGCCTGCTGGCAACTGTGCAGGCAGTCACACTGGTGGTGGTGACAGCATGATGATGTGGCACTGCCGGGTGCAGGTGCAGGTGTGTGTGCACTCTTTGTGCTTTACAGGCAATGGTGATCACTCAGAGCAAGGAAGTGTTCGTTCTCTGTGGCTAGTTTCACTCCCGCAGCAGTGTTGGCCCAAGGGTGGGGCACTGGGGGAGGCGGACCAGACTGGCTGGATCTGTGCCTGTTAAGGCTCCAACTGCAATACTGTTGGGGGATCTGGGGTGTGGGAGTATGGGCAGAGTGCCCTCTCACTGGCAGCAGTGGCAGGGCAGGATGCATGCACACACCCAAAACCTGCCAATGCACATGCTCATGGGCAAGACAATGTTGGGTGGTGAGGGGTTGCCATAGGCCTGGGGGAAGCTGAAACGTGGGAAGGAAATGGGCAGGCTGGTGCCTGGCAGTGAGACCACTGCGTTGGAGCTCTCCAATGGTTAAACACAGTCCACAAGCACAGGAGTTACAATGCGGGCACCCAGGTCACCAGAGGCTGCCCTGCAAGCAGGCACAGCCAGGTCGGGGTTCCAGGAGAGGTCAGCAGAACGAGAGGTGCTCAGGTCATACTGACTTTGTTTGATGGGCAAGCCTGCCCTGCAGAATTCAGGTCCAGTAGTTCCCTTAGAGCTAAAGTCTCCTATGGGAGGACATTGAGGCTAGGGAGATGGGTTTCCCTGGCCATGTTCCATTACAGAAGTTCCTGCATTCTGGGCTCTGCCTCAGCTGGTGTGCTTGCCCTACCACTTCTCTAAGCAGCTTTCCCTGCCAATTCCAGTGTCCATGGTGGTCGAGGGGCCTCCTCCTGCCACGATTCCAGAGGTTCATGGTGAGAGCTGGTTGTTCCTTGCCAATTCAACTCATCCATTAGCCACCGATTATCCACTTGTCTTTAGGGGCCAGGAAGGAGTCCCAGTGCATGGGAGTTCCATGCAGGTTCCCAGCTTCCTCCTACTTAAACCCCAGCTTCTGTCTTTTTTAGATATTTTATAAATACTTAGATATTTTGAGCTATCCAAAGAGACAAGCTTAATAGTTCAAACCAATCATCCTTGTCTGCCTTCTCCCCAGCAGATGTGTGTGCTGCTTCTACAGAACAATCACATGCTTCCTGTTATGGACTGAATGTTTGCTTCCTCCCAAACTAATATTCTGAAGCAGTAACCCCCAGTGTGGTTGTGTTTGGAGATGAGGGTTTTAATTAAATGAGGTCTTAGCTGCAGGACTGTGTTGTCGTGAGATTCGTGTCCTTGCAGAAGAGACAGCACTTGTCTTGCTCTACATACATACAAAGAAGAGGTCATATGAGCGAGCACTCAGGGAGATGGCAACTGCCCACAAGTCAGAAACAAAAAGGCCTTGCCAGAAACCAACGATGCAGGCACCATGATCTCAGACTTTTAAGCACTAGAACTATGAGAAATAAATTTCTGTTGTTTTAACCACACAGTCTGTGAAATTTTGTTATGGCAGACTGAACTAAGATAATTTCCAAATATGATCTTCTTCTGTTTCTTTTCATATCACTATGCAGCAATTTTTTTTTGTACTGAAAATTATTGAGGCAGTGTGATGCCTTAGGTTATATTTTGATGTTGAAATTGGGCATTTTGGTTTAGCTCCCAGTGTTGTTACATTTGACCTCTGCATAGTATTCGAGGGATATTGGCATTGACTCCAGGCTATGAGAGTTATTCCTAGGGAGTTACATCTTACTCTCTAGGTACTTGACTTACTTTTTAAAGACTTGATCAAATCTTCTCTAAGTCAAATGTGAAAGGTCAATAAATTAACACCCAATTGACCCCCAAACTCTTGCAGTTGTAATGAGGAACTTTTATTTTCAGATTTAGAACAGTGTTAGGGAGGCTCAAAATTATTTACCTTTTTAACAGATGATAGATGAAATGTAAATCTCTTACTGAAAAACAATAAACAAAACAAAAACATTATTCTGGAAGCAATTTAGTTATTATGATACTCTTTAGATATTTTATACGTTCACCTCTTCAGCTCCAGTTCAATTTTTACTATTGGGTATAGTCAACAAAGGATTTAAAAAAGACCCAGTCTACAAAGCTGGTATGAACCTTGTTTATTATTACTTGGGAAACTGAATATTTCGAAATTTCAATTAGATGGTAGTTTGATATTGTTACATCTTGAGAAACAGCTTCTAAATACATTTTCTAATTCTGAAATATTTAAATAATGAGGAAGCAGGGCATTGCTTTTACTAAAACATTGGCATATATTAAGAAACCTAAATATTTTTGATAATCTGTATGAATAATCTTAATTAAGAATACTTAATCAGAGATATTAAATTATTGGAAAGTTCTTAAAGAGGTTGTTAAATTTTTAGCTTATACTAAACTCAAAGGTGAAATCATATTTCACTATATTGCTTGGAGAATTATAGGACATAAATGCTGTGGGATTATATGAAACCTTACTATTTTTGTTCAGATTTATACTATAATTACTATGGCTTTGCCTTTGGAAGAGTAAGAGTTAATTACTCAGGCTATAAGTATGCTTTGTAAATAAACAATCATTTATTTATGGGTATAGTTAATGTGATATTGATTTCCTAGCTCACTGTGGACCCAATGTCAAAATCATGACATTAGTCTGGTGAAGAAACTTTTTCCCAAGGATGTAATCAAATTCAGAGAATGGCTTTAAATTTTCTTATTTTTGTACAAAAATATTTTTACAAAAAGTGAAGGACACTAATTTAGATTATGCTATTTTAATGGATTCTGGAGGTGGGATTGTTTTTCATGTATGGTTGAGGTTCTCTCTGAAAGTATCTGCCTCTGGAGAAATTAGATTTCATTAACTGATTCATTTAACCTGCAATTCTCGGGAAACAAACAGTACTGCCCATCCATCACCAGAGGCTTTATATTTGAGAAAGAGATTATTTTGGCCGTATAAACCTGTGGAATTTTCCACATGTCCCATTTGCTTAGTTAATGGTATCTAACCAGTTACTCCATGCCACAGAGGAACCGTAAAAAAAAGTTTTCACTTTTTGGAACTCATCCAAACTAAAGAAATACAGATTTATAGAAGGACAACTTACTGTGTTTAGTTCCTGGCCTTCATTAACTCTATGTTTTTTAAACTGCACACTATTTTCTCTATGCCTTTATTTCCTGAAATACCTATTTCTTTCATGCATATTATTATTGAGTGGTCATTTACTTCATCTGCCTGCCAAAATCCACAGGGAAAGAGAATGTATTAGAGTTAAAACTTGCACAAGCAACTTTTAAGATTTTGCACCTACAGTGGTCCACTTATTTCTATTTCTATCTTCTTTCCTACTTATTCCCATGAACAAAGCATTAAAATTGCATGCTTCATCCAACCTCAAAAAACAACCTAAATTTGGGTTGGAAAAAAAATAGATCCTCTATGAATATTAACAATTTGAGTGCATATTTACTCATTTTCTTTGGTGAAGTCATTCTAAAAGTCTAGAGAACATCCCGTATTCTTAGAACCACATGTTCGCGCATGTTGAAAAATGTTCCCAATCCTTTCCTTCATACTTTCTGCTTTCCTCTCCAAGTTAAATGAGAAGAATGCTAACAAGCTTTTAATAATTTGTTATTGAAAAACAATTGTCTACATAAAATAGCTAATGGAATTGATCTAAATGGACTTACACATTCATTTCTATTCAGCGAATTTTCACTAAAATTATATTTTAAAATGCATTATATACATACATTCTGAAAATAACTGACTTGGTCGTTTGTAGTTTTTCTCATTATTTGTGTCCTCCATACATACACTGAATAATATGGCAAGATATCCAAGAGATAGTGAAGAGATACATTACACCGAGAGGAAAAGCATTTTACAATAAAAATCATTACTTTAAGGTGTTTTCATAAATTTGTTTCTAAGATTTTTAAAAATTACTGCAAAATACAAAATGAAGAGAGGGCTAAAATGTGAGAACTATGAAGCCAGGATTATGATCCAAGATTCTTCTCATTAGTTTTATACATAGATCTATACACGGGTCTGTCATTATAAGGGTAGAATGTAAGAGCTCTATGGCGTGTGTTACGAAGTGAATATTTGTGTCCCCTCAAAATGTATATGTTGAAATTCTAACCCCAATGTGGTGGTAGTGGGAATTGAGACCTCTGAGAGGTAAGTAGGTCATAAGGGTGGCACCCCCATGAATAGGATTAGTGCTTTCATAAGAAGAGAGAGGAGAGTTGGTCCTGTCTTTCTCTGCTCTCTGCCATGTGAGAAGATAGCGAGAAGGCAAAATTCTGTAAACAAGACAGAGGTTCAAGGCCGGGCGCGGTGGCTCACGCCTGTAATCCCAGCACTTTGGGAGGCCGAGGCGGGCGGATCACAAGGTCAGGAGATCGAGACCACGGTGAAACCTCGTCTCTACTAAAAATATAAAAATTAGCCGGGCGCGGTTGTGGGCGCCTGTAGTCCCAGCTACTTGGGAGGCTGAGGCAGGAGAATGGCGTGAACCCGGGAGGCGGAGCTTGCAGTGAGCCGAGATCGCGCCACTGCACTCCAGCCTGGGCTGGGCGACAGAGCGAGACTCCGTCTCAAAAAAAAAAAAAAAGACAGAGGTTCTTCACCAAACCATCCATACTGGCACCCTGATCTTGGGCTTTCTCGCCTCCAGAACTTAGAAAACTACATGTTTATTGGTTTAGCCACCCAGTCTATGCTAACCTGTGACAGCAGCCTGAGCTGACCAAGACATAATGCAAGGTATTGCCTCTCGCAGGATCTTTCTACATAAAAATTCCTAAGATCCTGGAGAAGGCTGATCCCTCATACTAAAATCACCAGTGGATATTAATGACTTGACTTGGTAGTTAATTGTGGAAGTTCCAACAACTTACATAAAACATTTCATCCAAGAAATGTATCTCCTCTGTCAACCATAGAGTGTTTTGATCATGCAATAATGAGATGGAAAAGAGTTTGTTTCGTAAACTAAACAAATCAGATTTGGGGGCTGATTTTAGCTTATACTTTCTTGATTACTGTTTTGTCAACACTGGCCAAATCTTTAATCTCTATGGATTTCAGTTTTGTAGTCCATACAATTGAAATTAAAATAGACATTATTATTCTGTTTCACAGACATATTGTAAATAACTAATTTTTTAAGTGTGTGTGTGTAAATTAAAATATTTTGAAAAATGTAAACATCTAAGAGTTAAGAGGAATAAAACATAGTCCAAAAGGAATATTTGCTCATTTTCCTTGTGTAAGAGGGTTATTTCAATTGTAACCCTTAAATCTTTTCATTTTATACAGAGTTATGCATTCATTCTTTAGGCCCAAGTCAGGCAAATTGGAACTTGGTTGTACTGATTGTGTATAGTATATGGAGTACTAGACCAGGCTGGCCCTTTGTAAAATGTAATTTCTGCATATACTCTGAAGTTATGCTTCTTATTTTGATGAAAATGTGATTATGTTTTTGAAACCATGACATGGTATTTGACCACATGAGGCATCTTCCTTCTTTTCAATCACATCGCCATTTGTTTTACAAATGTGTTTATTTCTCACATTGCGCTGCTCTAGACACCACCTGCCCTGTCACTTTAGTGCATTACTATTTTGAGTCCAGAGGGGGCCTTTACGCATCCATCCATGGAAGGTATGTTTACTATTCTTTCAATTCTTCTATACAAGCTCAGGAAACATACATTATAAATCTTTGGGAATTTGAAAGCATGAGAATATGCTCCATCATTCCCCTCCCACAATCTCACTAAGTTTAGAATCCTGTGGGATTTTCTGTAGCAGTAACATTTTGGAGACCTACAAGAGGTGCCCACGACTGTCTTGACCTTTCAGTTCTATATTTTAAACAGAAATATTTTTTCATCTTGAAAAGCTGGGTAACAGGTGCGGTAATTATAAATATGCTGCTTTTAATATATTTTCCAATATTATGCTTTAAATCATAATATTAAAACACTGTGTTCTATCCTGAAAGTGAAAAATTATTACCTTATATTAGCATTTAATCTTAGAAATCTGTAGAAATAATTATTGCCTCATGTAGATAAGATCCAGAAATTGATGTAAATTCTGATACATTAATATATTGAAATCAACCTCACAAAAAGGAAGTTGTTCATAAAATATGCTAGTATATTTAGTAAATGATTACCATGTGTTCAATACTCTTTATGTGTTTTATACATGGTGTATCGTATAATCTTAAGTGTTATATAAAATAGGTGATATTTTATACAAACTATTAACTTTCAATTTTTAAATGAGGGACTTTGAAGTATTAAGTGATTGGTTTAAGGTTCCATAGCCAAAAAAATAATCATGTAAACTCAGGATTCAAAGTGAGGAAAAAAAATGTTGCTCTTACCAACTAATGCGTAGATTTCTTCACACCTGAAGACTATATACCATTTCCTTATACTTCTTCCTGGTGGAACAGACTTCTGATGATAAATAAACCAAACGAATTGTCTTTTCAGATTTTAGCTTTGCTCAGAAGATTTTTAAATATATGTGTATGTAATGTATATGGCAGTAATGCATATGGAAGGATCAAGGTCTGTGTCATTAGGATTGCATCTTAAGTGAATGACAGTATGCAAGTGCTCAGCCCACTTCATTTGTCTCTCCACCCAGAATTGCACTTGACAGGCTGGTTAGACATATTTCATCAGTCTATCTGATTGCTATTTGTCAGCTTCTCTGTCTAGCAATCTACTTTAGTATGCATATAATATGTCTACATGTATCATTGTTCAACTTCAGAATGCCTGCTTTGTCTTCTATTTTTCAATTCCTTTCTCATCTAAAAGATTTACTGATTTCTATAATAAAAGCAATGGAAGCAATTCATAATCTAACAAGCTTGTCGGGCACAATTAAAGTTAGAGTAGTATATATTTTTCCCTTTCCTCTCATTATTTAATTTTGCTTGTAACATTGTTAATGTAGACATGATACTGAAGTCAGGGGTAACTGAATTAATTATTTACTTACTGTAAATTGTATATATTTATTGTAAACAGATATCTACAATTCTATAGGCTTATTAACTTCACACAACATGTCATGTAACAAAGGTCCCATATGTAACTGGTCTTTTATATCCAATTCACTCAGTTAAATTACAGTGTTTTAGAGAGCACAACTTTTAACCAGTGATTTACTGTAAAATTCTAAGATGCTGATGTGAGCAAATTGAGTTGAAGGAAGAATGTACTTTTGCAATGGCTAGCTGAGCAATAGACACAAATGTGTGTAATTCTGCCCCACCAGTGACATATCATATAAACTTGGACATTCAAAGTAGTTGAAATTAGCATCAAATAATGTAAAATTGCTATTGTAAATATTTTAAAGACAGTAAGGAAAAATGAACATAATAAAAGAAATTACTGATAATTTTGGTAGGAAAATTAAAAATATAAAAATTAATCAAATAAAATTCTACAACTGGAAAAAAGATCTGAAATGAAAAATTCACTAAATGGCCTTAATAGTAGTTTAGATACTGAGTATCAGTAAACTTGAACACAAATCAAGTTAAATCATCCAAATTAAAGAAGAAAAACAAACAAACAAAAAATGCTAAAATTCCACCCAACATTATCAGTGACATTAAGCAATCTGGCAACTACATATTTGGAGTCACAGAGTCTATGTGTTAGGAGATGGAGATTCAGTCAGAAAAAGGTATGGGGAATAATAAAACTCCACGGATTTCTCTTCTGAAACAATTTATGCTGCAGAAAATAAAATGAAATGTTAATGCACTATAAGAGAAATTACAAATTTAACTAATAATTCTATATTCATTGAAAATGTCTTTCAAAAATGGGAAATAAAGAAATATTTGAGATTAAATCAATGCTGAGAAAATTTATCACCAGAAGTTCTGTATCATAAGACATCCTTAAAGTCAACTATGAAAGTTAAGGGAAATTTAAAGAAAATTTAAACATTGTTGTAATGTTTACCAAATAGAGCAGACATGGTAATTATAAGTAACTATAAAAAGATTTTAAAAAGTGTTTTTATTGAAAATAATGAATGATTAAAGAAATACAATAACAAAGAATCTGAAGATTTATAACACAAGTAGAAACAACATTTAAACTAAGGAAAATTGGATGGGAAAAGTTTAAAAATGAGGTAAGATGTTGTGAAATTCACATTATACCTGAAGTGTTATGATATTACTTGATGGTGTATTGAAAAAAGAGTAAGAAGCATATTGTAATCCTTACTGCACATTTTTTTTAAAGCATGCTGAAAAACCAGTAGGGATATTAAAAATGGAACAATAAAATTACTTAATCCAATGAAAACAAGAAAGGAGAAGAAGACAAAAATGAAACAAATACAAAACAAATAGCAAGAGAGTAGATGAAAATTGTATCATTAATTACAAGTATTATTAATGGAGTAATTATTACAGTTAAAAGATTCAGGTGGGCTAATGAAATAAAGCAAGAATCAAATGCACACAAATAAGAAGAAACATTTTTTAATAATAAAGACAGTTTAAAATGAATACAAATTATATAATACTAATTAGAAGTTAAGTTGAATGTCTATATTAATATCAGAAAATAGACTGTAGGACAAAACATTTCTAGATAAAAGAAGGATGTTTTATAATAATAAAAGGGTCAATTTAAAAAAAAACAATAATTTTAAATATGTATAAACCTAGCAATGGAGTTAAAAATATAAGAGGGAAATATCTGACAATGAGAACATCTCAGCTTATGATTTTAGTTAAAGATTTAACCAATTTGTTTTTACCATTAAATACAACTAGTGCACTTAAAACTTAAAGCACACACTTATTAAAATGGATAAAGTCCAAAAAAAGGACAACCAATTGCTGGTGAGACTGCAGAAAAATGAGACATTTCATCCATGTCTGGTGTGAATGCAGAGTGGTACAGATGATTTGGAAAATAAATTGACAATTTTTCATAAGCATAGTCTATCATGTAATCAGTCTAACAATCATGCACCTATGTGTTTATTCACAAGGTGTGAAAACTTAATTACATCCCATTTTTCAATTTTTGCTTCCGTTATAATTGCTTTTGGTGTCTTCATCACGAAATCCTTGCCCATGCCTATGTCATGAATGTAATTTCCTAGGTTGTCTTCCAGGGTTTTTACAGTTTTGGGTTTCACATTAACATCTTTAATCCATCTGAGTTAGTTTTTGTATATGGTGTATAGAATGGGTCCAGTTTCAGTCTTCTACATATGACTAGCCAGTTATTCTAGCACCATTTATTGAATAGGAAATTCTTCCCCGATTGCTTGTTTTTGTCAGTTTTGGAGATCAGATAGCTGCAGGTGGGAAGTCTTATTTCTGGGTTCTCATTCCATTCCATTGGTCTATGTGCCTATTTTTGTACAAGTGACATCCTGTTTTGTTTATTGTAACCATGTAGTGTAGTTTGAAGTCAGGTAGCCTGATGCCTCCAGGTTTATTTATTTATCTATTTATTTATTTATTTTGCCTAGTATTGCCTTGGTTATTTGATCACTTTTTTGGTTCTATATGAATTTTAAAATAAAAGAGCTTCTGTATAGCAAAAGAAATTAAAAGAGTAAGCAGACAAGTTACAGAATGGAAGAAAATTTTTGTGAACTATGCATCTGACGAAGGTCTAATATCCAGCATCTATAAGGAACTTTAAAACAATTTACAAAAAAAAAAAAAGCAAACCCAAGTAGACAAAGGACATGAAGAGTCACTTCTCAGAAAAACAACATACATGTGGCCAAGAATCATATGAAAAAAGCTCAACATCACTGACCATTAGAGAAATGCAAATCAAAACCACAATGAGATACCATCTAACACCAGTCAGAAAGGCTCTTAAAAAGTCAAAAAATAATAACAATAACAGATGCTGACAAGGTTGTGGAGAAAAAGGAATGCTTATACACTGTTGGTGAGAATGTAAAATAAGTCTAACCATCGTGGAAGACAGTGTGGCAATTCCTCCAATACCTAAAGACAGAAATACCGTTTGACCTACCAATCCCATTACTAGGCATATATCCAGATGAATATAAATCATCCTATTATAAAGACACATGCATGCATATGTTTGTCACAGCGCTATTCCCATTAGCAGAGACATAGAATCAACCTAAATGCCCATCAATAATGGACTAGAGTTTTAAAATGTTGTACATATACTATGGAATACTATGCGGCCACCTTCCTAGCAGAGGGTAAAGGGTGGGAAGAGGGAGAAGATCATTAATCTTAATACCTGGGTGATGAAATATTCTGTACAACAAACCCCTATGACACAAGTTTACCTATGTAACAAACCTGCACTGGTACCTCTGAACATAAAATAAAACTTTAAAAAAATTTTGGAAACTTATATCCTCATGAAAACACTATATATCAATATTTATAGGACAGTTACAATCTCCCAAACTGCAGGGAATCAAGATGCTGTTCAAAAGAAGAATGAATAAGCAAATTTTGATTATACACACAATGGAATATTATTCATTGATCAAAATAAATGAACCATCAAGTCACAAAAATATATGACTTAAATTCATATTACCAAGTGAAACAAACCAGTCCAGAAAAGCTGTATAAGTGATTCAAATTTTTTGCCTTTTGCAAAAGGCAAACTACTGTGACAGTAAAAATATTAGTGGTGTCCTAGGTTAAAGGAAAAAATAAACTGAACATATAACTATCCTCTAATTGGTAACATTACTTCCCATAAGAGTGTAGGTTAACAGCAGAGATACTTTATTAATGTATACTGGACTAAAAACTGTAATTGATGGCAAATTGTGAGAGGTAAGTTTCTCACTATTGGAGTGTAAATTTAAAGGTAAATAAGGGGAAGAAGCTAAAATAAACCATGAGATAATAGACTGTACCTAGAGACATCAAAATGAATTTATTTATGTTTTTAATGCTTACCTTTGTATAGATAAAAATAATTACATATAGTAGTATTTACAGATAAACTGAATCTTCTTAGCAAAATGGCTGACCTAGGACTAAGGCCCATAATAAATTTACAAAATATAAAAGATGATTCTGGAGCATGTTGCAAATATACATTTGTATTTAATGGAATGTATGGCTGTATATAATGGAAATATGGCATATGTACTTCCATATATTTGGAAATACGGCAAAGGAACACTTGGCTCAACTGGAAGAGCCCCCAACATTTGGGGATTAAAAATAACTGAATAAAAAAACAAGTAAAAATAATGTTCATGATTTCATAGTTATGTAAACATTGTTTAAATAAATTGGAAAGAATATAAAAATGTCATGTACAGAAAAATTTCAAATAATATGTGTGAATACTCTACCTTTTAGGATTTTACACATAACTTATCACTTTAAGTTTGAAATGTGTGTAATATTGTCGTTCCAAAGAATAGAGCCCAAGAAGGGGTAAAAATCAGTAACTTTACAGTGGAGAAACTTCAAAAACAAACACTACCTCAACCACATGATCAAGGTAAAATTGAACAGTGATGTCGCATGTTATAGTATGTACCCTTTTTATGATGTGGTGAAAATGACACTTTACCTTTGTTGCCTTCCTTTCCAAAATGCAGAGCCCTAGTTTAATTCTGAGAAAAAAATCTGAAAAATCTCAATACTTGAGCAGTCCTCTAGAAAACTGTCCCTATCATCAAAAACAAAAATAGTGTGAGAAACTGCCAGAGCTAGGAGGAGCCTACAGAGACATCAACTAAATATAATCTGGTATCTTGGATGGGATCATTGAACAGAAAACACATAAGCTAATAACTAAAATTTGGAATAAATGGTATATTTTAATTAATAACAATATATCAACATTGACTTCTTAATTGTAACAAACGGATCATACAATGTAAGATGTTAATGATGGGAGAAACTGGGTGGTGGGTACATGGGAACTTTCTGTATTATCTTTGCAAATTTTTTATAAACCTAACACCAGTCCAAAATAAAAGTTTACTTTTAAAAAGTCAGTAAGGATACAGAATGCTTGTACAATATTATCAACCAACCCAGTCTAATTTACCGGATACAATATTGTATCCAAACCCTGCAGCATATGTATCCTTTTGGAGTGCACATAAAGCATTCACCGTGCTAGAATGTTTTGCTGGTTCTTGATACTTGCTTAAGTTATTTTAAAATGATAGATATTGTAAACATGTTTTCTAACCTCAGAGAAATTATATTATTAATAAAAACCCAGAAAGCTATCTTCTTTTAAAAGATTTACTTTTCTTTTTTGTGAGTACATGGTGTATATATTTTTTTTTCTGATTTTTTTAAAAATTATACTTTAAGTTCTAGGGTACAAGTGCACAACGTGCATGTTTGTTACATATGTATAGTTGTGCCATGTTGGTGTGCTGCACCCATCAACTCGTCAGCACCCATCAACGCGTCATTTACATCAGGTATAACTCACAGTGCCATCCCTCCCCCCTCCCCCCTCCCCATAATAGGCCCCGGTGTGTGATGTTCCCCTGTTCCCCTCAGTTCAATTCCCACCTCCTGTTCCCCTTCCAGAGTCCAAGTGATCTCATTGTTCAATTCCCACCTATGAGTGAGAACATGCGGTGTTTGGTTTTCTGTTCTTGCGATAGTTTGCTGAGAATGATGGTTTCCAGCTGCATCCATGCCCCTAAAAAGGACATGAACTCATCCTTTTTTATGGCTGCATAGTATTCCATGGTGTATATGTGCCACGTTTTCTCAATCCAGTCTGTCACTGATGGACATTTGGGTTGATTCCAAGTCTTTGCTATTGTGAATAGTGCCGCAATATTTTTATGGGGTATGTATGTCTGGAGGTGGTGGCTCATGCCTGTAATCCCAGCATTTTGGAAGCTGAGGCAGGAGGATTGCTTGAGCTCAGGAGTTTGAGACCAACATGGACAACACAGTGAGACCATCTCTAAAAAATAAACAAATCAAAAAAATTAGCCAGGCATGGTGATGTGCACCTGTAGTCCAAGTCCCCTGGGAGGCTAAAGTGGGAGAGTTGCTTGAGTCCAGGAGGTTGGGGCTGCAGCAATGTATCCTGAGCAAGAAGAACATGACTCTGATTCAAAAATATAGATAAATATAAAATATTAATGGGTATATGAATTGTTTTAATTTCTTCTAAAAAAACGGGATACGTGTGCAGAACCTGCAGGTGTGTTACATAGGTATACATGTGCCATGGTGCTTTGCTGCACCTATTACCTTCCTCTAAGTTCCCTTCTCTTACTCTCCACCCCCCAACAAGCTCTGGTGTGTGTTACTCCCCTCTCTGTGTCCATGTGTTCTCAATGTTCAACTACAACTTATGAATGAGAACATAAGGTGTTTGGTTTTTCTGTTCCTGTGTTAGTTTGCTAAGGATGATGGCTTCCAGCTTCATTCATGTGCCTGCAAAGGACATGATCTCATTTCTTTTTATGGATGCATAGTATTCCATGGTGAATATGTGCTACATTTTCTTTATCCAGTGTGTCATTGATGGGCATTTGGGTTGGTTCTCTGTCTTTGCTATTGTAAATAGTGTTGCAATAAAGATACATGTGCATGTGTCTTTACAGTGGAATGATTTATATTTCTTTGGGTATATATCCAATAATGGGATTGCTAGGTCAAAAGGTGTTTCTGGTTCTAGTTCCTTGAGGAATCGCCATACTGACTTCCACAATGGTTGAACTACTTTACATTTCCACCAACAGTGTAAAAGTGTTCCTATTTCTCTACAGACTCACAGCACCTATTGTTTCCTGACTTTTTGATAATCGCTTTTCTGGCTGATGTGAAATGGTATCTCATTGTGGTTTTGATATGAATTTCACTGATGATCAGTGATGTTGAGCTTTTTTTCATGTTTGTCGGCTGCGTAAATGTCTTCTTTTGAGAAGTGTCTGTTCATATCCTTTGCCAACGTTTTGATGGGGCTGTCTTTTTTGTGTAAATATGTTTAAGTTCCTTGCAAGTTCTGGATATCAGCCCCTTTTCAGATGGGTAGATTGCAAAAATTTTATCCCATTCCATAGGTGGCCTGTTTACTCTTATCACAGTTTCTTTTGTTGTCTGTTGTCCAGAAGCTCTTTAGTTTAAATAGACCCATTTGTCAATTTTGGCTTTTGTTTCCATTATTTTGGCATTTTTGTCATGAAGCCTTTGCCCATGCCTATATCCTGAATGGTACTGCCAGGTTTTCTTCTAAGGTTTTATGGTTTTGGGTTTTACATTTAAGTCTTTAATCCATCTTGAGGTATATATGAAATATTTTGATATGGGCATACAATGCATAATAATCACATCAGGGTTAATCTCCTCAAGTATTTATTCTTTCTTTGTGTTACAAGAAATTCAATTACATTCTTTTAATTATTTTTAAATGTACAACTTATTGTTGACTAAAGTCACCCTGTTGAGCTATCAAAGACTAGATCTTATTCATTCTACCTAATTATATTTTTGTACTCATTGACCATCCCTCTATCCACCTCTCCCACCACTATCTTTGCCAGCCCGTGGTAATGGTCATTCTGCTCTGTCTCCATGAATTAAATTGTTTTAATTTTTAGCCCCCACAAATAAGTGAGAACATGTAAGGTCTGCCTTTCTGTGCAAAACTACAATGAGATATTATCTCACCCCAGCTAAAATGACTTTTATCCGAGAGATTGGCAATAAGAAATGCTGGTGAGGATATGGAGAAAAGGGAAATTTCTTAAGCTGTTGGGGGGAATGTAAATTAGTACCTCCACTAAGGAGAACAGTTTGGAGGTTTCTCAGATAGAACTAGGATATGAGTCTGCAATCCTGCTGTTAACGTGTATACGCAAAAGAAATCACTACATCAAAGAGATATCTGCACTGCGATGATTTATTGTAGCCCTATTCACAACAGCCAAGAGTTGGAAGCAACCTAGGTGTTCCTCAAGAGATGAATAAATACAGAAAAAGTGATATCTATATACAATGAGGTACAATTCAGCCATAAAAAAGAATGAGGACCTGTTATTTGCAACAACATGGATGGAAGTGGAGGTCGTGATATTAAGTGAAAATAAGCCAGAACGATACCTTCGTAACTTTTAAATATTTGTGAAATAAGCCAGAAAGACGTCTTTAAAACTTTTAAATATTTGTAAACTAACAAACCATTCCAAAGTATGCATGTATCAAATACGAAATAACAAAGACAGTAGAACTCATTTGGACCTAAATGAAGATTAAAATGCAACTTATCTAAATTTGAGGATATAAAGTGTCTTGGGAAAAAAATACTACAAACTCATCTACTACAGAAAAGAAATATTAAAATATGTGATATGAGAAAGATAAGTGCAGACATTAATAAACTAGTGAAATGACAGAGAAAATCAATGAAATCAAAATTGGATTATTAGAAAGGTGAATAAAATTTAAAATCTTCATTTAGATGAATCAAATAGTGAGGAAATACATATATATATATAAAATATATATATGCCCCAATATATTCTTAAGATATTCCACTATAGCAAATAGTGCAATATATAATCTACTTTTTCCTAAATATGCAACTTAATTTATATTTGAAGATGAATGCAGTTGACAGCATTTACAGATAAAAATAGAAACATTATATAATCTTCTCGATATATACTAAAAAGCCTTTGACAAAATGTAATACCCATTCATGTGAACAAATTTCTATAAAAGCTCAAAGGAAATAAACTTTCTCAGTACATTAAATAACATCTTTAAAAAACCTACAGCTATCATTCTAATTGGTATAACTGAAAAATGAACTGAACATATTCTTCCTAAGAAGAGAAACAAGAAAGATGGTTCTGTCTTATTATTTTAAATAAACATTATACTGGAAATGCTACCCAATGCAATAAAGAGAAAACTTTTAAAAGAAGAAGGCAGATATCCTAAGTGATCTATAAATGACTGTATATCTAAAAACTATTTTTAACAAAATTGCAGATACAAAGTTAACATACAAAATTTAATTGCGCTTCTATCCTTTTTTCTTTCTTTCTTTCTTTCTTTCTTTCTTTCTTTCTTTCTTTCTTTCTTTCTTTCTTTCTTTCTTTCTTTTTTTTTTTTTTTTTCATCAACTTCCCCCAACATTTTTTATTATAAATACAGGTATCAAAACAATCCTGAACATATTTTTGATACTACTAGTAGTCAGCACCCACACCGCTTCAAAAATTAACACATCTGTGACAATATTCGTTGTACCTGCTACTTTTTAAACAATTTCAACTGCAGCTCTCTTTCACTAAGCAAGATGGGTAAAGCATGCCATTTCTGTTTTCTTTCTTGAGATTTTCACTTTTTAGAAACACACATGCTTCCACTGCCATCTGACACTTCTCCACACGCTTTCATCTTGTAAACCTGAATTCTACTTTGAGTACTCCAGGTTTATGTTTAAATGACAGTGCCTTAACAAGAGAAAAAAAATTGTGCTGCATTTTTCCTCCTGTTACCTGAAAACATAATGGGTGTACATGTATTAAATATATTCTTACAAATGTCCAGGTCATGTTTACCAGCTGGAATTCTTTTACTTAATGTGTGGGTATTTTTCATTGTGATATTTAATCAAGACATTAACATGAGTAGAAGGTTGTTGATTTAAGACAAGTTTGAGATCCACTAAAATTAATTGTTGTATGTTTGTCCTTCTGGTGGCTGTGGAAGCTTCATATTTTCTTTGGACATCATTAGACGTCTTAGCTCTTGAAGTACAACTTTAATGCTATATGAATTTTGCCATTTTGCTAACACTGGTATGCTCCGGGCATCCACCATCCCACTGGAATTATTTATTCCATTCATATTAATTTTTGTTACAAATCTAACTGACGGAGGAGCTTCTGGGTATTTAGGTCCACATTCTACTTTCAGGCTATATATTCTGTTTTCATAATTTGTCCTTGGTGGCCCAATAATCATGCCTGTCCACCTTGTAAGTGTCATATCTTCATCATCTTCAAGGCCCCAGCTAACCGTACCATCGCCTACTCCTTTTTGTCCTTCTTCAAGTTCTTCCAACAAGCGAAAATTACGAGGAACTTTAACTCCTGTAATCCAAGCTACTCGGGAGGCTGAGGCAGGAGAATCGCTTGAACCCGGGCAGCAGAGGTTGCAGTGAGCCAAGACCACGCCACTGCACTCCTTCCTCAGCAACAGACTGAGACTCTGTGGAGACCGCCATCTTCTCCTGCAGCCCGACGCAGCCCTTTTTTTTTTTTTTTTTTTTATCCCTCTGTCACCCAGACTGGAGTGCAGTGGTGTGATCTTGGCTCACTGCAATCTCTGCCTTTCAGGTTCAAGCAATTCTTCTGCCTCAACCTCCTGAGTGGCTGGGACTACAGGCGTGTACCACCATGCCTGGCTAATTTTTGTATTTTTAGTAGAGATGAGGTTTTACCATATTATCCAGGCTGATCTCGAACTCCTGACCTCAGGTAATCAGCCAGCCTTGGCCTCCCAAAGTGATGGGATTACAGGCATGAGCCACTGCACCTGGCCCTACACTTCTTAAAAATGGGAAATACAATATAAAAAATAGTATTTACAAAGTACAAAATATGGGAAATCCTTGTGATCCATTTATTGTTTGTTTCAATGAAGAAACAAATACTATAAAAATTGCTGAAATAAAGAAAACCCTAATTATAGACAATAAATAATAAACGTAATAAGCCTTAATTAGTGAATACGATGTTCATTATTTGATGACAATTTTGCTACGATATCTGTACTCTCTTTATGATATATAATTTCAAAACAATCCAAATAAAAATGATATGTATTTTTTGTTATACTTGACAAGCTGATTCTAAAATTTTTATGGAAACATAATGAACCTACAATAGTGACAATATACTTGAAAATAAAAGTGTTTTAGGGCACCTGATTAATTACTTGATGTAAGCTGACCTGATAGTGTGGCCTATGTGATGGAAATAGATTAATGGGACAAAATAGAGAATGAAGAATGAGATGACTTCACATTTGTGTTTAATTACTTTGTGAAATTATTTAATGGAAGAAAAATATTTCCAACAAGCCATCCTGAAAATACAGAATATTTATAAAGAAAAGAAAAACAAAATTTATCTTTTACCATTAAAAAAAAAGAAAGAACTAAATTCTACATGAAAAGGAAGGTCAACATCCACATTTCAGTTAAAGGAGAAGACAGGATGCCTATATGTATTAAGCAATTAGTAGTCAAAATAAAAATTCCATCTTGAAATAACTGGAAATCTGTGTTTCTTGGTACCACAAAGTCTGAATTTGCACTACCATCTGATCACATCCACATGACATTGGTAATGCAAGGCAAGACCCACAAAGTTGAGCACTGTCAACCCATATGATCATAAGAGATAATAATTTGTTTTTAAACCATTAACTCTTGACGTAACTTGTTATTCAATGAAACAACTGAAACAAAAGAATCCTACTGAAGGGGGGAAAAAACAACAACAGCAACAACGTAAACAGCTGCAAAGAACATCCACACAAAAAATTCACATGGCTGAAAAAATCCAAAATATGAGAAATTCAGATGGCACAGAGAATTAATGATCTCAGGAACCAATGACAATATATAATCTGAAAGAAAACGTATTACATAATAGGCCTGTGCTAGATGCAATAAAATCAAAAATTCTCTCTTTACTTGAGAGATAGCATAGTATACTAATCAGAGCTAATGCTCATGCAAATTATAAACAGTGATGGATATACTTTATAAAAATGCAAAGTAGATGATTTGCAGTAAAATTATACTTAATGAAACCTAGTATGATTTTTATTTAAAAGCCAAGTGAGTAACCAAAAATTCCGTTTATATCTAATTAACTGGTTTTCCTTAATTACTAGTACTTGACTCTGCTAAGGACTTTTACTAGTAGTTTGTTTTATTTTATAGCAATTTACTCAGCAATCATCACAGCTATTATATACTTAACCATATTGTCATTAACTTGCATTGTGTTGTATAAATTATAAATTGAATAAAGAGAACAGAGTAATTTGAGAATATAAGCGCTATTTATTACATTGTTTCTTGAGAAATGATATTCTGAATTGTAGAAAACTAGGTGATAAAAAGATAATTAAATGTGAGAATTAATTTTGTTCCATGAGAACTAATTGCCTTATGTGAACTACATAAATCATTAAACCTTTGTTGTTAAAAATGTGTATTCAAAAACTTCATGACAATCCTCTATAAATAATAAGTAGATGCATTTTTAGTCAAATTATCTATTATCTAGAAGAGTGCTAAAATTGTTTATCTTTACAATGGACTTTCAGTTCCAGGTCAAGTTGTAGGCTAGCATCTGCTGTGGCCATATGTCATCTTAGTGGAATACCATCAGGTGAAATTTGTAACGTAACACATTCAAAGTCTCAAAATGATCACAGGAGTTGCCATAATACATAAGGCTTTCCCCTGCTTAGCCTCTCAGTCCCAATAGGGGAGATAGTTCCATACTTTAGCAAATATTTTTGTTGCAGCCATGAAGTTGGAAAATATTTTTTGCTGGATGGAATATTTCCCTGGCACCTGTGTAGTGAGCATAAGATTAAAAGTCGATTTACTCATCATAAGAAAATATTTTTTGTACACTCAAGAAAAAAGTGTAAAATTTAACACTGTATTTTCCTTTTTTTATTTCTCATGTTAGTCTGACCCTAAGTTTCTTTCTCACTCAAAGAGACCCCCAAACAGTGATTAGATTTTTCTGCTACTGAGCCACGATAGTAGATCTAGCTACATTCTATGAAGCAGCAGTCCCCAGCATTTTTGGCAGCAGAGACGGGTTTCGCCAAAGACAATTTTTACGCTAGGGGAATGGTTTTGGGATGAAACTGTTTTACCTTAGATCATCAGGCATTAGATTCTCATAAGGAGTGTGCAACCTAGAGCTCTGGCATGCACAATTCACAATAGGGTTCAAGCTATTATGAGAATCTAATGCCACCACTGATCTGCCAGGAGGTGGAGCTCAGATGGTAATGCTCGCTTGCCTGATGCTCATCTCCTGCTGTGTGGCCCAGCTCCTAACAGACCACTGGCATGTTATGGTCCATGGCCAAGGGTTGGGAACCCCTGCTATAAAGCACAAGCAGCTTTGGTTCAGTAAAATATTCCCAATTCCTTAAATTCTTAGAAGTTTTAATCAGACTTAAGCTGTTGTCTTCATCTTTTATTAATTTAGATCGATTATTTGCTTTTTAAACTAAATGAAGTCTTGAACTTTCAATAAATTAAATAATGTCAACTTAGTATATATAAAAAAACTCAGAATTAAAATACCGCAAATAAATATAAAAATAAACACATCGCATATTGTTTATATTCAAGTTCTCAAATGACAGTTTGACATAGAATAAGAATGCTAAAATTCAACTGTGAAACATCTTCACAGCAAAAAACGATACTACGTTCCAAATAAACAAAATAGACTTTAGTATTTTACATTTGAAAATATACATAATAATCAATAATGGATATTAAAACTTCTTCCATCACATTACTGAATTTTAAGACTAAAATCGTTTTAGTCTAGGCACTTGGAAGAAGGATGGTTTATAATGTTTGCATCAAATTTGGAAAATGATGTGTGGTAGACAGAATTCTAAGATGCCTCAAGTATTCTGACGCTGGGTACATATTCCCCATGCCACCCTTCCTCTTCTGTGTAGGGAAACATGTGGGTATAATGGAATATCATTCCCATGATCAACTTACTTGTAGTGAATCAAAATGGAGATTATTTTGTGTACTGATTTACTGAGCTGAGCCATTTTTTAAAAAGTGAAGCATCACATGATAGACACTCATTTATTGGCTTTGACGAAGCAGACTATTATGTTACCAAAAGGGCCACAAGATCAAAAACAATGGGGTTGACTCTTGGAGCTGAAAACTGCAGTCCTATAGCTAGGAGTAAATGAATTATTCAAGAAACCATTTGGAAAAAAGACTCCAAACCTAAAATGGAATTGTGGTCCCTTGATTTCAGCCCAGGGATACCCTGAGCAAAAGACCTAGCAAATCCATATCCTGGTTCCAAACTCACGGAAACAGTAAAATAATAAATTGTGTTTTACACTGCTCAGTTTATTGTAACTTGTTATACTGCCGTAGAAAACTATTAAATGGCCATCTTGACCTCATCCTCTCTCCAAAGTATTGAGCTGAGTAAGAATGACAGCAGGCATACACATCCAGGCCCAATGAGATAAAGAACATTTTAACTGACTGACTCTCATTATTTCCAAGCTGTACAAAAAACTTACATTGTTTACATTTAGAAGGCATTGAGGTTTGTAATTTTGAGGCCAAAAATGTAGAAGTTGAATGAATAATGAAACATACCATAGCTCACCCTAGGAAGAACAGAATGATGACAATCTAAAACATGCAAAGTTTGATAAATTATACAATAACATGAGAAAGAAATTATTATTTTTTCTTAATTCTCATGATAACTGATCAAATTTCAACAATATAAGCTTTTGGACATCTTACATTTAAGAGGGAAAATATTTACATTTAAGAGGGAAAAGACTTGTATGTTACCCATGTTAGAAGACAGCAGGGAACCATTTAATAGTTGAAGTTATGAAGCCAGGATGCATGGGTTAGAAAGGCTATCTCTATCTTTCACAACATAGGTATTTCTAAGTTAGTTATTTTACCTCTCAGCCCTTCAGGTTTTACACCTATAAAGTGAGAATGATAATAGGGCTTCCTTGTGTTAATTATCTGAAGGTTACATTAATTAAACTATATAAAATCTTAGCTTCTCATGTATAGTGAATGCTTGTGATTAGTTTTACTTTATGTCATGAGCAGAGAAAGCCTAAAGTCCTGCTTAAGTAAGATTGCTGTGTTATTTTTGTTATTTCTAGCAAAATATTACTTAAATTAAAATTTAATTTTGCAAACAATGAAAACAAAAGAATGGAGTGTTGTGTTTCATGCTTGGCATGCTTAATTGAGTTACTGTTACTTAGGTACATGATTTGTCAAGGTCTTTAAAGAAGATAATGGTTTTTAAATCTAAAATTAACAACTGATTTGTTTGCTCTATTTGACATTGGATTTAACCTTCTATTTTTCCCTTCAAGTTAGCGTATCTGTATGTCTTTAAACCATCCTGTTTAGTTTTACCATGTGGCCATATTCTCAGTTTGCTTGGCTGTTTATAAAATTTCCAAACTGAGTTCATCAAAGCAATAATCAATGCTACATATGACACTCATTATTTTGATTTTTAATAAATAGAGTGAATTTGCATCTACATTTTGTTACTCATTTCACTTTGAAATGAAAGCATTTTTCCAATAATTATTCTATCTTTTATTGACAATGACCAGTCTTGGCATGAATATCAAGTAATGGTTCTATTATATATTTGTAAGTGTAATTTTCCTCAAATGGAGACACTTAGTGATTAAATTATGATCTTTTTGTGAAAGTTAGCATGGAACAATACAAGCTAAACAACACGGAGGGCAAATATGTTCTCTGTGAGAGGCAGAATAAGACGCCCTCTGGCCCCAGAGATATCAATGTCCTAATCCCAGGAACCTATAAATACATTATATTCTATGAAAAAGGCTATTGAGGTTGCAGGTGGGATTAAGTTTGATAAACAGCTGACCTTGACATAAAAAGATTATCCTACATTATCTCAGTGAGGGGAGGGGCAATGTTATCATTTAATAGCAGACGAGAAATGCAGAAGAGGAAGTCAGAGTGATGCAGTGTAAGGAGGGTTCAAATCTCCCTTCTGAAGATGGAAGAAGAGGCCATGAGCCACAAGACTTGACGGTAGCCTCAAGAAGGTGGAAATGACAAGGTCAGGAATCCTCCCCTAAAGTTTTCAGAAATGATCACAGTTCCACCTGTCCCTTGATTTTAGCCCAGTGAGAGCTGTGTCAGACTCTGACCAACAGTGCTATACGATATTACATTTTTCTTTAAAGCACTAAGTTTGTGGTAATGTGTTGCAACAGAAAATAATACAACCCCCAACTTCTGAGGAGTACTCAGTTCAAGCAGACTGGGTGCAAATTGAACAGCTATGATGACTACGGACACTCTCAATTTTCATAGAGTGTATTCGAGAGAAGAGGAAGAATTCAAGAGTTACCACTAGAGAAATGTTACAAGTGTGCCAACAAGTCTATCAATCAGACTACACACATCGAGTCATGCCAGATTCACAAAACACCAAGCGACACTTTTACAGAGAAAAAGTGACCTTAACACAACATTTAAATCTATTTTCTATACATTAGTAGTTTTCCTAGTAATTTTAAATTTTATTCCAATGTTGATAAGCATCATAAGTTCCCATTTCTTTCTTAGTAGCCTAGAGATAGAACCCCAGCTCCATTTTTCATGTTGCTTATTCAGGTTGAAATATCTGTATCCTCTATCTATATCTATATCTATATAGTCAACTGAAAAAGAATCAAAGTCAGCAAATTAAATAAGTTTATTTCTAGGTGGGTTACATCCTGCAAGAGGGAAGCAAGCCTCTGGCAGAGACCATAAAGCATGCTTCTGATATGGTTTAGCTGTGTCTACACCAAACTCTCACCTTGAATTTCCACGTGTTGTGGGAGGAAGCTGGTGGGAGTTAATTGAATCATGGGAGCAGCTCTTTCCTGTGCTGTTCTGGTGATAGCGAATAAATCTCGCGAGATCTGATGGTTTTAGAAATGGGAGTTTCCCTGCACAAGCTCTGTCTTTTTGCTAGCTGCCATTCATGTAAGAAATGACTTGCTCCTCCTTGCCTTCCGCCATGATTGTGAGGCTTTTCCATCCATGCGGAACTGTAAGTCCAATTAAACCTCTTTCTTTTGTAAATTGCCCAGTCTTGAGTATGCCTTTATCAGCAGTGTGAGCAAAGTAATACAGCTTCAAAGGTGACAAAATAGAGGTGCGTATTTCTGCTGTATGGGAAAGCAGGACACACGTATTCTATAGGGTACAGGAGAAGGTTATGAATATTCATGGACATAAGCTGGGCATGTGCATTAGGTTTACATATATGAAACATACAGCAACATATGATCCATATTCACATTGGGGTGGAGATTTAACATTTAAATGCATTATCATTAAGTCCCATAGGTTAAAAGGTGAAGTGTGTGGCCAAGTCCAGGGAACTGCATAATCTCAGGAGATCCATCTCAACTGGTCTGTAGCCAGCAGTCATCTTTCAGGAGGCTCTTTGAAGCCTAGGATGGCTGTGATGTCAGAACCACAAAATCAGGAGGAGGGCACTGGGTGGTTGAATGAGGTAAGCAAAGAAGTCCTCTGGTCTTTTGTTCTTCTCAAGTCAACCTTTGATAAAATCTAGTAATGATTAGTAAGGGAAAGGTAGATAGCAGCAAATGGGACATGGTCAGCCTCTGTCCTGTCATGACCAGGAATTAAAACTTTGGAGACTTTTACCCAAAAGAGGGTCCATTAGTCTGTTGAAGAAGGATAGGACTTTTATTTTAGGTCCTCCCTTCCCTCTGCATATGTGTGTGTGTGTGTGTGTGTGTGTATATATTTACATGTACATATTCTTTAGCTTTTTCCTTGCTTCTAAGGAGGTGAAGCTTTGGTTTGGTTTTGGAAATATATGGTCACGCTTACTTCTGAATTGGCCATAATGAATTGAAATTTGTTTTTTTCCTTCTATCCTTTTATAAGAACATTTTTGTTTTGCTTGCTAGCATTTGAAGAGGAATGAAGGTATATAGTTCATAAGGCATGAAAGAGTAGGACATTCCTTCCTAAAGTTGTCATGTTATGTTCCTGGCCACCTGGTCTGCATTCTGACACAAGAGAGAGCAGTTTAGTTTATTATTTAAAGCTGAACACATCAGTTCTTCAAGAGAAGTATAAGAATCGAAAGGAAGTTCTTCGCTGCAGACAAAAAATTACTGTGACCCTGAGACACATTTCATTAATAGTGAACTAAGCTCATTTGAAATGCCTTTTCATATTAAGACAGCAGGTCATGTTGAAAGTAAAACCACAGGGAGAAATTGTGACATGTTTAAAGACAGATACTTTTGTAAAACATGACTATTGAGGATTATTTGGTTTATTTCCAAAATGACAATGCCCTACATGTTAGAAACAGCCACCTAAAATGTCGGAAAAATAACTTTGAAAGTTTTACTTAAATGTTCTTTTTAAAGGGTAAGTTATTCATTTGTGCAATAAAACACCGATCTATGATGAGCAATGGTTTATTTTTTTCTCCTTCCTTCCCTCTCCTCTCCTTTAAAAAAATACAGCAGATCATTTCTATTTAAACAGAAGCCACTTCCATCAATGGGACTGTTTGCTTCCTGGTGCGTTACAATGTAGCATATAATATGGAATTAATAAATGAAAAATGCTTACAAAATAGAGAGGATACAAACAAGAGCCAACACTTACATAGTGTTTAGTATGTGCAAGGCACTATTCTAAGCATTTTACAAGTATTAACTCATGTAGTTGGTACAACAGGTAGGAATATTGTTACTTGGATTTATACAAAACAAGTTAAACAGCTTGCTTAGAGGCACACAGTAGATCTGGTAGGAGTAATCCTGCTAATAGTGAAATTTCACTGTTATGTGTTTATCCAAAGCTTAGATTAAAATTAGTTGGGGCCCTGTGTTTGCAAATAACAAAATAAATTCAAGAAACAAAAGATTAAATACTAAATAAAAAGTACCACAAAGTCAGTAAGCACTCAAGAAGGGATTGAACCTATGCCATAAAAGCACTTAGAAGTTCATTTCCATTTTCATGT
Organism: Macaca thibetana thibetana; assembly: GCF_024542745.1. Classification (NCBI taxonomy): domain Eukaryota; kingdom Metazoa; phylum Chordata; class Mammalia; order Primates; family Cercopithecidae; genus Macaca; species Macaca thibetana. Next base: position 131,293,926 of record NC_065583.1, on the reverse strand, counting down.
TTCTTTCTCTCCTTTGCTTAAATCTTTGTTCTCTCTGGACTGGTCTTCTGTGTTCCGCTATTCTCATAGTTGATAGAAGCTAGCCACCACTTAGTGATAGATGCTGGCCACCTATTCTCATAGTTGATAGATGCTGGCCACCGCATCATACTTGATAGATGCTAGCCACCTATTTTCATAGTTGATAGATGCTGGCCACCACATAGTTGATAGGTGCTGGACACCACTAGTCTTCCCTGTTCCCCTATTCTCATAGTTGATAGATGCTAGCTCCTGTGGGCCAATATCTTTCATAACCAATCCATATGAACTGTCCTCATTTTACATTTTTATGCTAGACAATTAGACTGGTTAAACTTAGGTTTAACCAGTATCCACCTCTGTCAAAAGAGTTCTAATGTTAATAATCTGACTTTCAAACATCTTTGAATAAAAGTAGAACCAAGGGACTGTAAAATGTCATGATTTCGTTAAGTAGAATCTTCCAGTATAAACTGATGTATTTGTAATATATTATTAATTCAAACTCATGTGACAATATCAGTAAAAGGTTGATTATCTCCTGCTATGCAAATATATAGTGATATAACGGAATATAAAACTAAACTAAGAAGGTATTACTCGATTTCCAAACCTCCTTCCTGCCAAAAAATATTACATGAGCACAGAAAAACTCAATAATATGAGGAAATATTTATATGATTATTTTAAAGTCATGTGTATAATTTATTTGATTGACAAAGTTTTGTAAGGCATTTTGAAATAGTTGTCGATGTGTGAACAACAAGCTATTCATTAAAATTCTGTTTTTATATTCATTGTTCTTTGTTCATATGCAAACTCTTAGTTGCTTGAAAAATAAATTTCAATATTACATATATCTGACAAAAAAAACAATTAGGTGGAATTTGAACAGACCAACTATGGTACCTGCATCTAGCACATATCTAGATGAGATACTTTCAGAGCTTAGTCTCAAGCTCAAGTGACTTTCCCACCTCAGCCTCCTGAGATGTTGGGATTACAAACATGAGCCACTGTGTCCAGTCCTTCAGTCACTCTTTTGTGCTTTGTAACTTATACACATGTCATATATGTAATATATATTAAATATCTCAAAATAGGAACATAAAACTAAAACAAATGCATTGGTTATAGATCCTAATATAAAATAAAATACTGTTTTATAAACTAACCTACAGTACAAAGGTACCCCAATGTCTAAATCCTTGTCTCTCAGGGAGCCATATGTTCCTAAAGTTTCTGAAAGTGTCCTCTTCTTTCTTCTTCTTTTACCTCCCCTTCCTTCTCTCTCCTTTTCTTCTTCCTCTTTATTCTCCTTCTTAGTTATTGTCCTGAAAATATTTAAGTATATATATCTACTTCAATTACAAGTTTAAACAATTAATACTAGTGTTTTCTGCATCCTTCCAATGACTAACTTAGGACTACAGAGTCAATTTTAACTATAATGGCTACATGATAGTATGAGTTTAGTAAATGGAATTACCTTTATGTTTATGATTCATTGAATTAACAAATCATTTTACTCTTTTATGTTTTCAAGTTAAGGTGGAAAAAACAGAGGTCAACAAATAATTAAGTAATGTATTGTTGCTAGCCCAAGACCGTGGAACCCTGCTGCACACTGTATAAATTCAGTTGTTTGAATAGTAAAATTAAAGCTGATGAAAGAATGCAAGCATCACATACCACACACTAAAGAAAGTATGCTAAATTCAATACATTTTTGTTTGTTTGCTTGTAGCAACATTTTTGTTTGTTTCTTTTGTTTTGTTTTGTTTTTGAGACGGAGTTTCGCTCCTGTTGCCTAGGCTAGAGTGCAATGGTGTCATATCAGCTCACTGCAACCTCTGCCTCCTGGGTCCAGGCGATTTTTCTGCCTCAGCCTCCCCAGTAGCTGGGATTACAGGCACCCGCCACCATGCAGGCTTTTTTTGAATTTTTGGTAGACATGGGGTTTCACCATGTTGGCCAGGCTGATCTCGAATTCCTGACCTCAGGTGATCCACCCACCTCTGCCTCCCAAAGTGCTGGGATTACAGGAGTGAGCCACTGCACCTGGCCTGTTTTTGTGTTTTAAGTGGGGATTTAGTTTCAGCAAATCATCAAACCTTTATATTAATATGATATTATGTTAATTTATCACCTAATTAATCAATATTTTAATGTTTATACTTAATTAGTAACTTTTTGATATTGCATTTGTATAAATAATGTATTAGGGAATTGATTACTAGTTTCATGTTTTTGTGTAATTATAATTAAGTGATTTGTCATCACTGAAAGCGAAATATTTTTTCTCTTAAATGCTATGACTAATTGAATGTCTTTGAGATCACCAAATTGTGCTATGAAAAGCACAGATAATTTTTAAAGTGATTTATTTATGTTGACTTGAATTCTCATTTGAAATTCGGAGAAAATCATTACTAGAACAAAAATTTACATCTCAAATCATAGCTAGGACTTACTATAAGCAATTTAAACCAACATTAAGTAGCAGATCAGAAGGCAAAGATGATTATGCTCCTGCATTTTACAATGCTACTTTTAAACTTATCTAATAAGGCTTGGAGGATACCAAATGAACTTTTCCTTAGGAAGGTTATATCACGATTTCTGTGAAATCTGACTAATGTTTGTTATTCTTGCACAGCGTGTTAGCTCACTGCACACAGGTGGGTGTCATGGGATAGGTAGAGTGCTGCTTCGCCAGCTGGAAGCTTCTGTGGCTGGGGGCGCATTTGCCTCAGTTTTGCTTAGGCACACTGGGCTCATTCCACCCATTCATCCTGGCAGGCTATGCTTGGCTTATGATACTGGCCGTGATCCCACGCCTGCCAAGGGCAAGCCAGGCACAAAGCGGTGAGAGGTGAGTGAGCGAGTGTGGGGTCCAGCTGCTGCTCACAGCCAGACACTCTGGCTGCCGCAGATGGACAGCTCCAGGTGCCAGCATGGGAGGCAGCTCCCTCCGAGGCTACGGCTGGACCAGGCGTACCACAAGCAGCTTCCACTGCTGGCACTGGGGAATGCAGTGGTGCCCAGAAGCTAGAAGATGCCAGGAACCACATTGCCCCAAAGGGGGTGTCACAGCCCTGGCTCAAGGAGCTCCTATGTCTGGGCTCCCAAAAGGGCTGCAGCTCTTCTCTTTTTCTCTCTTCTCTCCTTCTCTTTGCCCACAACGTGGTGAGGAAGGGGTGTGTCTCAGCTTTGTTTGTGTTATAGTTCTTTCAGTCACACCATTCAGCGGGTTCTGAATTCTTGTCCATGTCCAGGAAGAATTAAGTATGCAAATAACTGGAGAGTGAGCTAGGCAAAGAGGTACTTTATTAAGAGATAGTACAGCTCTCAGGAGACCTGAAGTGGGTAGCGCCGTTTGCAGGCAGGTCATATCATTATCTGCCTGTGGCTGGGTCCAGGGTTTCTACAGGTTTCAGAGGGGAGAAAGCACGCGCCGCTTAGACCGTAGGTGACCATGGGAGGGCCTGGGAAAAACACGGTAAGTTCTCACTCCAGTCCACAGAACTGGCAGCCCAGTTTCCATGCTTCAGGCCCTCCCTGGCTGGAAGGTGGGGCTTTACTGGGGACCAGCCCCTTTTTGCACTGGAGACTGTCTGTCTCCTACCACCATAAACCTGCTATCCAGAGTGCCAATAGTCCCCAGGCTATTTGTGCTGACGGATAACTGCATGTTCACATCTAGCTGCCCTCAGCCACCCCTCAGCCTTGCTCCCATGCTCATTGGTGCCCAAAGCTCAGAGGGCGCCCAGGCGACAGGGTGATGGTGTGTCAGTGCTGTCTTGAGCACAGGCACACCTGGCCGGGTGGTGACAGCACCGTCACTCAACCTCAATTTTGCTTTGAAATTGAAGTGGCACTGGCAGTAGGAAGAGGCCATGCAGTGGAAGCAGGCACTTCTGAATCTGTGGGGGCAGGGACTTCCCACGACCCCTAGAGTGCAGGGATACGTGGGTCCACAGCCGCGGCTGGGTGGCTGCAGCTGTGCCCAGGAGGGCGGTGCTCCTGCCTCACCAACTCAGAAGCAGGTGGGGCTTCTGCCTGTTTCCGGCTCCACCAGCTCCGTGGAGTGAGCAGCCCTGGCCAGGCCTCCCCTGCCAAAGACAGCGTCTTCACAGTGGCTGCTCCAGATGGGGCCCCACTGCCGTCATTGGTACATACAAGATATTTATATTTATTTTATGAGTGAATAAATGAATGAACAAGTCCTGCAGGAAACTATTTTATATTAAGCAGAATTGCTCTCTTCCAATAGAAGTCCTATTCCAGGAGTCTAAGTGTCAGAAACAGATTGTCTCTTCTGGCCTGTGCCTGATTCTTTTAGGCTTCACTTAATCTCCTGGCATGTTCTTGCTCAAATGCTTCTCGTAAGTTCATCTAGATAGAGTTAAGTATGCAAGACGCCTTATGAAGCCAGTGTTATTTCACTATTATATGATTAAAATTTTGTAACAGTTTGTTAATTTTATAATAATAGCTTACTAATTTTGAGATTTCATAAATGACTCCAATGTGTAGTTGATATAAATGCATTTCTGCTATAGTACATCTACATCTATAAATGTATATTTATTACACATCTAAAGAGCATAGTAAATATAAAATTCCAGGGCAAATCACCATGTGTGGAATCTGCAAAGTAAATATAAGATAATAATAAAATTGGTATCAGGGGTGGGATTCATTCACCTCAAGTATGAAAGAAAGGCAAGAGAAAGAAAAAGGAGAGAAGTCTTTTTTTAGAGACGATATTGGGAAGAAGATATCTTTAGATAAGAATATGATGTGATATTCATTTCCTCTCCTACAGAGAGGAGGGCTTGATCCCTGGACTCAAACATTCTTCTGGGGTGTGGACTCTCACCGAGATCTATGAAGAATTTAATATACAATTCTTTCATCTAGGAGGTAGAACGAACTAAGTCTGACTCTCACCTCGGAATCCTTGCACAAGAAAGAAGGACTTAATATAACTCTTTAGAGGAGGTCACCGATTTGGGATGGGCCTACACTCTCTGTATGTGTTTTAACAATGAATGCTTTTATGGTTCTCTCTTAGTGGGCTTGAACTGTGTAAAGAGCAAGCCATCTTGACTTTTGTCCAATAGCGCCACCTGGAGTCATGGAGGGAATTCAGCAGCAAAAAGCTAAAGATGCATCCCCAGAGCTCATGAAAGAGTGGTCAAGATCAGTTAGAATAGAGGTTAATTTGCCATGGTCAAGAGAATGCAAAAGAGAAAGGACTAGCAGGAAACCTTAGAAGATTTCACAGAAGAAACTCTCCCCCAGTGTATGTCATGCCCCTAGTACTCAACGATAGTTAAAACAAGAAATGCCATTAATTTGAAAATAGCATCTATAAAAGAAGGCAGGAGAGGGAATTTTTTTAATAAGATAACTTTAAAAATAAAAAAAATTCATTATACCAATTTTTAATCCTGAAGGCTTACAGCTTAAAACAGGCTGGCTAGAGTGGATTAGAAATATGCTATTAAATTCAAATTCAGAGTTGAAATTAATATCTTGAATTGAACATTCTAATTACTAAATTGTGTCTGTGATAATAATAAAAGTACCTCTAGAACAAATTTTATTTACAAGTGAGAAGAAACACCCTGACAGTTACTTCACTAAGTATATTTTAAAGAGGCAGTGAGGGACAAAAACAAATTTGGATATATTAAAAGGAATTGTTCAACATACAGGTTATGTACGAACATGTAACACTTTTCTTACATAATTTATTTCTCTACTCTGCACCCTCAAGACAAGTGACTTTTTTCTTTGACATGGTTAAGTGTGGTTTTATTTCTATTTCCTCTAAATTTGTTGTCTAAATTCTGTGGCCTAGCCAAAGCTGATAGGGCAAATACCACTATCACAAAGATTCTGTTAATAAGGATCAACATATGTTTCATAAACATTCTTATGAAACTGTGCATGGATTTCAATATTTTTTGCACCAAAATAAACTCATACTCACTTGTTACTATGTCCAAAAGGGACCTAATTTTAGACATTAAGAAGGATAAAAATAGTTTGAGAACAGCCCCTGTTAAAGCATCATGCTTTCTGCTAAAATTGAGACAAAAATAAACATCAAATTTATGGTGAAACCTGGGTTGAAGAATGGGAAAATCACTGATGCTTTTTGAAAAGTTTATGGAGACAAAGAAATCAGCAGTTTACAGATAGATAACTTTTTTTCAGAAGGATTAAGATGATTTTAAGACAAATCCCGCAGTGGCAGGCCATCATGATAATTTTTCCTTTCCTCCCTTCCTTCCTTGCTTCCTTCCTTCCTTCCTTCCTTCCTTCCTTCCTTCCTTCCTTCCTTCCTTCCTCCCTCCCTCCCTCCCTCTGTCCCTTCTTCCTTCCTTCCTTCTTTCCTTTCTTCCTTTTTTCTTTCCTACCTTCCATTCTGTTTTTTTCCCCTATCTTTCTCTCTTTTTCTTTTTGCCGAGACAGGATATCACTCTGTTGCACAAACTGGGGTGCAGGGGTGCAATCACAGCTCACTGTAGTGTTGACCTCCCAGACTCAAGCATTTCTCCCACCTCAGCCTGCTAAGTAGCTGGGACTACAAGTGCATACCACCTTGCCCAACTATTTTTATTTACAATTCTGAAGGGATAAGGTCTCACTATGTTGCACAGGCTGGTCTTGAACTGCTAGGCTCAAGCAGTCCTCCCATCTCAACCTCCCAAAATTCCGAGATTACAGGAGTGAAGAAAAAAAAATAATTTCATTTGTACCATAATTGAAAAAAAACAACAATTAGCAGCATGAATAATAGCCAACACCGTAGACATCTCAATTAGTTCAACGTATGCAATTGTAATTGAAAACATAATCTTTAGCAAATCTTTCACTCAATGGGTGAAATTGTTGCACCAAAATCAACTGCACATAAGAACAGAGCTTTCAACTGAAATTTTAAACAAATGGGATCAATATCCTGTAGCATTTCTTCAAAGAATTGTAACAAAAGATTAAACATGGCTTTACTGGCATGATCCTGAAAACAAGGCACCGTCAGAGCAATGGTCACCAAGAGGTAAAAATGGTTCAGTCAAAGCAAAAAGGGACCAACAGAGAGCAAAAGTCATCACAACAGGTTTTACTTGTTTATTTATTTGGTCTGATCATGGCATTTCTTTTGTTTATTCTTTGGAGGGCCAAAGAACAGTAATATCTGCTTATTATGAGAGTATTCTGTAAAAGTTAGTCAAAAGTTGAGCAGAAAATCACTCCTCATTTTTTCAAATAAACTATACTAATTATATGTTTTCTGAAATCTTCCAGAAACCAAGATAAAGCAAAAATTATTCCTTCATGATATGGACATGTATTTTGAATATCAGGACATTTCCTCAAAAATAACATAGGATATTCTGGTCCCTTCATCTGGCTTACAATTATTAATAAAATCCATTGATTCCTGCTTTTGTCTATATACTTTTTGATACCACACTTCCCTAGTTCTTCATTTTAGGTAATGTTTTGTATGCTATTTCATATTATATTTATCAGATATTCTTTTTTAAAAAATAAATTTTCATGTTTATATTTCAGGTTTACAACATGATTTTATGGGATACACATAGATAGTAAAATGGTTACTAATGTAAAGCAGATTAACATGTTTATAATCTCATACATTTTTATGACAAGAGCAACTAAAATCTAGTTAACAAAAATTTCTAATACAATACAATTTTGTTAACATTATTAGTTCTCACTCATGTTGTACATTAGCTCTCTAAACTTGCTCATGCTACATATCTGCTAGTTTGTATTTTTTTTTTTTTTTTTGCCTACTTCATTACATTTCCTCATCACCCTCCTCCCTTCCTATGGAAACCACTGCTTTTTTCCCCTCAATCTGTGTATTTGAGTTTTTTTTTAATATCTCAAATATAAGTAGGATCATGCATGCAATGTTTTCTGTGTCTGACTTATTTTACTTATCATTATGTCCTTCAGTTTCATCCATGTTGTGGTAAATGGCAGGGTTTCCTTATTTTTGAAGGCTGAATAATATTCCATTTCATATATACTACATATCTGTAACTAAATGTCTATTGATGGACATTTAGTTTGTTTCCATATTTTGGCTATTATGAAAAATGCTGCAATGAACACAGGAGTCTAGATATCTTTAGGAGTGACTATTTCATCTCCTTTGCGTACATACCAAGAAAAAGAAAGGGGAGGGGGGTGCTGGATCATCAAATACTTCAATTTTTAATTGCTTAAGAAACCTACACACTGTTTTCTATAATGGCTACACTTATCTGCATTCACACTAACAATGTATTAGGTTCCTATTATCTATATCCTTGTCAACATGTGTTATCTCTTCTTTTTTAGATCATAGCCATTCTTTTGGGTGTTATGTGAAATTTAACAGTGATTTTTATTTTCATTCCCTGTTGATTAGTGACATTAAGCACCTTTTCATATACCTGTAGGTTATTTTTATATATTCTTTTTAATTTTGAAAATGATCTGTTCAGGTTTTTTGCTCATTTTAATTCAGTTTTTGTATTTTTATTAATGAATTGTATAATTGGAGTTATTTATACATTTTGGATAGTAATTTCCCCCAGTATGTGTTTTGCCTCTTTATTTTGTTGATTGTTTCCTTTGGCATGCAGGAGTTTTTCATTTGATGTAGTCTCATTCGCTTATTTTTGTTTTTGTAGCCTGACCTTTTGGTGTGACAGCCAAAACATTGATCACCAAGAACTTAAAGATTATCAAGGAGATTTTTTCCCTATGTTCTCTTGTAGGAGTTTTATGACTTCAAGTCCTACATTTAGATCTAATTATCTCCTTATTCAATTATTGCACCCTTGACACGTGGGGATTATTTCAATTCAAGATGAGATTTGGGTGAAGACACAGCCAAACCACGTCAGGCCACCTCTGACCCCTCCCACATCTCATGTGCTCACATTTTAAAACATAATCATGCCTTCCCAACAGTTCCCCAAAGTCTTAACTCATTCCAGCATTAACCCAAAAGTCCAAGTCCAAAGTCTTATCTGACACAAGACAAACCCTTTCCACCTATGAGCCTGTAAAATCAAAAGCAAGTTAGTTGCTTCCTAGATAAAATGTGGGTAAAGGCATTGGGTAAATACATCGATTACAAATGGGAAATATTGGCCAAAACTAGGGGACTACAGGCCCCATGCAAGTCCAAAATCCAACAATAAATTATTAAATCTTATAGTTCCAAAATGATCTACTGTGACTCCATATCTCACATCCAGGTCATGCTGATGCAAGAGATGGGCCCCAAAACCTTGGACATCTTCACCCCTGTGGCTTTGCAGGGTACAGCCTCCCTCCTGGCTTCTTTCACTGCTTGCATTGAGTGCCTGTGGCTTTTTCAGGTGCATGGTCCAAGCTGTCAGTGGATCTACCATTCTGAGGTCTGGAGGATGGTGGCTCCACAAGGCAGTGCCCCAGTGGGAACCTTGTTTGGGGACTCCAACCCCACATTTCTCTTCCACACTGCCCTAGCAGAGATTCTCCATGAGGGTTTCACCCATGCAGCAAACTTCTGCCTGGACATCCAGGTGTTTTCATTCATCCTCTGAAATCTAGGCAGAGGTTCCCAAACATCAATTCTTGACTTCTGTGCATCTGAAGGCCCAACACCACACATAAGCCACCAGGGCTTGAGGTTTACACCCTTGAAGCAAAGGCCTGAGCTGTACCTTGACCCCTTTTAGCCACACCTACAGTGGCTAAGATGCAGGCCACCAAGTCCTGAGGCTCCACACAAAACACAATCATGACTTCCCAAAGTCTTAACTCAGTCCAGCATTAACCCAAAAGTCCAAATCCAAAGCCTTGTCTGCCACAAGGCAAATCCTTTCTACCTATGGACCCAGCCCAGGACATCAATTTTCCATCCTAGCCCTCTGGTCCTCTGATGGAAGGGGCTGCTGTGATCATCTCTGACATACTCTGGAGACATTTTTCCCATTGTCTTGGTGATTAGCATTTTGCTCCTCATTACTTATGCAAATTTTTGCAATAGGCTTAAATTTCTTTCCAGAAAATTGTTTTTTCTTTTTCTACTGCATTGTCAGGCAGCAAATATTCCACAATTTTATGCTCTGTCACCTCTTGAATGCTTAGCTGCTTAGAAATTTCTTCCACCAGATACCCTAAGTCATCTCTCTTAAGTTCAAAGTTTCACAGATCTCTAGGGCAGGGGCAAAAAGCTGCCAGTTTATTTGCTAAAGCATAGAAAGAGTGACATTTACTCTCGTTTCTGACGATTTCCTCATCTCCATCTGAGACCACCTCAGCCTGGACTTTATTGCCTATATCACTATCAGAATTTTGGTCAAAGTCATTCAACAAGTGTCTAGGAAGTTTCAAACCTTCTCATATTTTTTCTGTCTTCTGAGTCCTCAATGTTTCTACGAAGTTTCAAACTTTCCCACATTTTCCTATCTTTTCTTGAGCCTTCCAAACTGTTACAACCTCTGACTGATAGCCAGTTTCAAAGTCACTTTTTCACATTTTAGGGTATCCTTATAGCAGCACCCCACTCTCTGTGGTAGCAATTTACTGTATTAGTCTGTTCTCACAGTGCTATGAAGAAATACCCAAGAATGAGTAATTTATTAAATAAAGAGGTTTAATTGATTAACAGTTATGTATGGCTGGGGAGGCCCCAGGAAACTTACAATAATGCAGCAGGCTCCTCTTCACAGGGTGGCAGGAGAGAGAATGAGTGCCAAGCCAAGGGGGGAATCCCTTATAAAACCATCAGATCTCATGAGAACTCCCTCACTGTCACAAAAACAGTATGGGAGAAACTGCCCCCATGATCCAATTATCTCTATCAGGTCCTGCCCTTATACATGGGCATTATTACAGCTAAACTGTGTCAGTTCTCTATTCTGTTCCACTGGGCTAAGTTTCTGTAAATATGCAGGTATCATGTTCTTTTGATAACTATAGCTTTGCAATATAATTTTAAATAAGGAAGTGCTACATCTCTAACTTCATTTTTTCTTAGTATTGCTTTGGCTATTCTATTTTTGTGTGTGTATGTGATTTCATATTAATTTTAGAATTGCTTTTTTCTACTTCCATAAAAATGACATATTATTTTGATAGGAATTGCATTAAATCTTTACATTGCTTTGGGTAGTATGAACATTTTTACAATATTAATTTTTTTCCATTTGTAGGTATTAGATATCTTTTCATTTATTTGTTTCTTCTTCAATTTTTTCACCAATGCTCTGTAGTTTTCAGTGTACCAGTATTTCACATCCTTGGTTGAATTTATTCCTCACTACTATTTTTATACTATCGTAAATGGGATAGTGTTCTTGATTCTTTTCAGATAGTTTATTATGTGAGTATAGAAATCCAACTAAGTTTTATACGTTGATTTTACATCCTGTAAATTTACTGAATTCATTTACTTGTTCTAGCTGTTTTTTTCTGGAATTCATATTCTGGATAGGAATATACCATCTGTAAATAGACATCATTTTACTTTTCTTATTTCTGATTTTCATGGCTTTTACTTCTTTTTCTTTTATTTCTTTCTACCTGTCTTTGATAGGACTTCTAGTCCTGTTTGAATAAAAGGGTTAAGAGTGAGCATCCCCATCTTGTACCACATCGTAATGGGAAAGCTTTCGGTTGTTTTCTGTTAGCTGTGGATTCTTCAAAACCAGGCTTTATTGTGTTGAGGAAGTTTTCTTCTATAACTAAACTGTTAAGAGTTTGTATCAAAAAAAGATTGTTAAACTTTGTCAAAATCTTTTTCTGTGTCAATTGAGAAGATTATGTTGTTTTTATCTCCCATTCTGTTAATGTGATATATCATATTGATTAATTTGCAACTGTTAAGTCCAGGCTTGCATGCCAAAGGCAGATCCCATTTGGTCTTCATCTATAACCTTCTTGATGTGTTGTTGAATCCAGTTTGCTAATATTATGTTGAGCATTTTGCATGATGCTAATTAGAGACATTGGCCTATAGTTTTCTTTTTTGTGGGGTCTTTGGCTTAGGTATCATCGAGGTGATACTGGCTTCATAATATGTGTTTGGAAGTATTTATATTTCTTCGAATGTTTGCAAGGATTTAGCCATGAAGCCATCTGGTCCAAGACTTTTCTTTGTTGGAAGGTTTTTGATTACTTCTTTAATGTTTTTAATCATTCTTGGTCTGTTCAAACTTTCTATTTCTTCCTCATTCAATCCCCCTTGCCGAAAGATGTCACTTGGTACATAGTAGCATCTAATAAATACTGTAAAGATGTGTCTAGGTAAATAGTAATTAAATAGATAATTTCTACATATATTTTTATTGTGAGAAGTAAGTAAGATAATCCATGTGCTTAAAGTATTTAAAATATGTCTACTGCACAGGAATTCATAGACAAAGATTTGGTGTCTTTGCTATAATTTAAGAGGATAGGAATTACTAGGTAACAATGTTTTGATCTAAGAAAAAGGAACAAACATATTGATACAGAATGAGTGGAGGTATATAATTGCATACCACATTGTGCTTGAGATACATTTTCCAATGTACAATAAGCTATGGTGCTTAAATAAAATTCTCTCTTCCTTTTAACGTGGGAAAGTTCATATCTGAATTATAATCTTGTCTTTCAGCAGCATATGTAGGTTTTTTTTGTCACAACAGGGATTTAAGTCCAGATAGAAGTGTTGTTAGCACATAGAATTTTAAACAAACTGGCATACATCACTTGCATTTAAAACCTTTTTTTGAATTTTCTAATACCGAAAGATAAAAATCAATGGGTATTGTTAATATGGCGGTAATAGTTAATTCTACAAAGTTCTAGAGTAGAACTCAGGAGGCAAGATGAAAGTTGAAAAGAAAGGCAAATTAAAGAAACTGTGAAGATTATTTAGAAAACAGTACATTCTGCTTTTACTCAAGCCATTTAAACCTATTCTTACAAATTGAGATATGTTATTAACTCATCTAAATAGTTGCTTCTATTTTTGGCTTAATTTTTAATAGAGACATCTTTGATAGAACATAATTAAATTGTCAGAAAAGGCAGAATAAGGGTGGACATTACACACATTTCCAGGTAGGTAAGACAAAAATTTCATTCTAAGTTTAGAGATTAATAAATATGCATTAAAGATTTTCTTTAAAAAAAGATATGGGAAAAATAACTAAATAATTCAAGATGTTGTGTTGAAGTTGAAAGACCGTAAAGAAACCCCCTAAAAAGATAAAATCATTACAAAATATTTACTACATTTTCAAAAATTGTAGTAATATTAATTTTCTTGTCTTTGAAAAACAAAGACAGTGAAGATACGACTCTGGCATCAAGTTGATTCCAATGTGTTGGGAAGCAAATGAGATAAGGAGCTGAATAATTTCAACATTGACAAGTATTACATTAAAGGGATATATACATGACTAACATAACATTGATAATGGAGGAGTCTGGTGGAAATATGAGTTAATAAACAGATGAGGAGAGGGAAAGAAACATTTAAATTTAGTTTTGAAGATATGTTTTAGTTTCTTATGATCATTAAGAAGACATTTGTTATAAGCAGAGATATTGTAGAAAAAATATCTGGAAGTCTGCAGTAATATTTGGATAATCATAATAATCGTATATGAACAGAAAGTACACTTTATGGGAGGAATAGCCAGAGACTGATAGGAAAGAAAAATATAAATTACATACCTGGCTTAATAGTTCTTACAAAGAGTATATTAGTATGCTAGTGCCCCAATACTTTAAACGTTTTTCCTAGAACAATGTTTTCCTACTTTCTGATGAAAAAGACTCCCATAAAAGCTCTTTGATAACCACCATCCCCTCCTCCAATATTGCTGCTCAACTGAAATCCCACTAATAAAACAACTTGTGTCATTCTTTAAGGACAAGACTCAAAAGGCTATTACTTGGAAGTTATATTTATTGCCTTCAATTCACTTGGAAGTATAAAGGACTGATAGATACCTTTTTTTTTTTTTTAACCAAAGTACATTTAACAGGCAAAGAGATATAAAAAAAAAAAAAAAGGTAGAGATAAAAACATTCCCAGCAAGGGGATGAAACAAATACCTTGAGTAGGGGAAGTAAGCCTCCCTTATTTTATTTGGTCTCTGAGGCTTATGCTGTTACTAAAGAGGAGGAAAGAACCTGTCTTTTATTTATTTATTTCACCTCATTCACACAAACAATATTTTTCTGGATAATATAAGCTAAGCCTCATTTATAAAGTTCAATATCATCTGAAGTCATAGCATAAAGATTTACCAGAAAAGAAATCAGAACACAACAGTCGGAGTCACAATAAATGGTGTTCCTTTTTTCAGATTCATGTAAAGCCCTTGGATTCAGGAAAAAAACTAAACCTGCTATCACATGACATTATTACAACTATAACAAACGCTAACTATTCATCATTGCTGTGAATTTTTTGTGGAGGAGAATGAGAGGAGGATGAAAGGAGTATTGTGTTATTTTTTGTGGTTAACTCCCACCTTTTATGTTATTTGTTCATCAAATGTTTAAGACGCTATTGTGCCTCCGACCCATTTGTGTAGTACTTAGTGTCTAGTATCTACAATGGAAGTTACCAGCATTATTTTCTCTGAATAATGTTCTCATCTGTCAGTGTTGATCTAATTGTCAGCAGCAACAATTACAGCAGAAGTCACTATGATCCTTGGAAAACCTTATAAAGACAGATGATTCTGACATTCTAAAGAAAAGGGTTGAGGACTCTCTATTCAATTACCTTTTACCTAGACACATTTTTCACAGTATTTATTAGGTGCTACTATGTACCAGGTGACATCTTTGGCAAGGGGGATACAAACCTGAATGAGTCAGTCGCTGTTGCAAAAACACATACCAAAGCCTCAGCAGCTTTCCCAGAGCAAATGTGAGAATACATTCAAGGTAGCTAAGGCTGCTGTTCTTGACTCCTCTCCCTTGTTATTGTTGTCAGCAATTAGTCGGAACAACTTCCTTTACCTTCATTTCAGAGTAAATGGAATGAAGGAACATTGTTTATGAAAGTGAAGAAGAGAATAGTGGGTTATTAAAAACAAAGATACTTCTTACAATTCATCTTTTGGTGAGTCAGATGTTTACCTTTGTTGTGGCACATACACTTATTTATATTGGCAATATCTTAGTCCATTTGGTCTACTCTAACGAGGTACCATAAACTGGGTGACTTATAAACAACAGAATCTTTTTTTGTTTGTGTTTTATTTTCTCACAGTTCAGGAGGAAGGAAGTCTGAGATCAGGGTGCCAGCATAGTTGGGTTGTGATGAGGTTTCTCTTGTGGGTTGCAAACTGCTGACTTCTCTCCCCATTCTCACATGGCAGAAGAGACAAAGGAATTCTCTTGGACCTTTTATAAGCACTAATTCCATCCATGAGGACTCCACCCTCGTGATTTTAATCATCTCCCAAATGTCCGATCTCCTTATATCATCACCTTTAGTGTTAGGATTTAAACACATGAATTTTGGGGGGACACAAACAGTAAGATCATAACAACCAAGAATCTAAAATTCAGTGTAGGACATGGGTAGAGTTCTAATGGCTTTAAAGCTGGCAAAGTTAGAAAATATCTAAAATCAATAAATTTTATTTTCTTGAAGATAATCAGTCTCTACATAGACTGTCTTAAAATCAAACCTACATATATACATGTTTTCTTTCATATACTATTTATTATAAAAGCATCTCTTTTTATTTTATGGCTTAAATGAGTATGCCAGATATAGAAATATACTGTTAAACATCTGTGTATGTGCAATTTTGAATAAAGGTTCTTTAAAAAATTCTAGAAATGTAAATTGATATAGTCTTTAAATATATCTGATATTTTTATAAATATCTATTTAATTTATTAAAATCAAGTATGCAAACCAAGACTTAAGCATTTATCAATGTTTCAATAAAACTGCATTACATAAAGCCCAGAAAATGTTGTCACACAGGTAGAAATAGGAACCTGAAAGCTATTGAGCACTGTATATTTCTCAAAGTATTACAATTGTAGAAACACCTGTGTTAAATAACTCTGAGTTGATCCACTCTAAAAATATAGAGTGCTTAATAGCCCAGGGAAGCAGATACATTGCCAACAGCCACAGGTGTTCACCACAGGAGGCCACAAAAAGTGTGATGATGAAGGATGTGATGACATTTCCCAACCCATAATATATATATACCAAAATGAACGTATGCATCTGTAATTGAGTTGGTTTTTAAAAAATTGTTAATGTGGCATTTAAGCTATTTAAGAAAAAACAATAAAATTTGAAATGTGCATAATGTATTAGTTTTAAAAGTTGATTGCAAAGGGATACAATCAAGTTAGAATCAGAAATTTTATTTCAAAAACTTTTATATGTAATACTATATGAATAGTTTGTGTCCTACATTGAATCTGAAGTTATCAACAAGTCATTATATGAATGCATTTCGTTATAATTAAATGCAACTTTTGAATTTTAGTAATGCAAATGAAAGCCTTCAGATAGACTATTTACTGTGATAGAATATAATAACGATGTTTCACCTAAGATTTTATTTTTTATTATTCATATAAAAATTTACAAGGAGCCATAATCAAATTGTTCCATATTTCTTTAACACGTACATGTAATCTTTTCATTTAATTCAACATAAAAATGATACTTGGTGAGGCATTTTATAAGCTTTATTAATGCCTCCTAGACATTCATATTTGTTAACAGATGTCAACACTTGATTATCCATGCTGATGGAAGGTTACAGAAGCATGGATAATGAAAATAGTAGGTAATTCAGAAAACTGCAGTACAGTCAAATGCACACACACAGAAAAAAGCTCACACATGTTTATTCAAATATACCACCTTTATCAGTCCTATAAGTAAATGACTCCAAAGTATTTTGTAAAAGAAGAGTTGCTGCCAAAGTACACGTAGATAAGAAAATACAGGTATTACTACCTGACCAAACAGAGAAAGAAGAATGTCTGTCTCTACCTCTAGAACCTAATAAATGATTTTACGTTTTCATGCAGGTAATTCCAACCTTTCCCTCTAGGTTATCTCTACCTGAGGTGTTCCAGTCATAGTACCAGGCTATTCGCAGTCTAGGGGAGAAAGTATGGCTTTAAGGTTATACACCATTTTAACTGGTAGTTCTGATCAATAAACAATGGTTATAGACCAGGAATAAAAAGTTAAACACCACATGTTGTCATTCATATGGAGAAGCCAGAAAAAGCTGTCTCATAAAAGTAAAAAGTGGGCCTGGCACAGTGGCTCATGCCTGTAATCCCAGCACTTTGGGAGGCTGAAGCAGGTGGATCACCTGAGGTCGCGAGTTCAAGACCAGCCTGACCAACATGGAGAAACCCCATCTCTACTGAAAATACAAAATTAGCCAGGCGTGGTGGCAGATGCCTCTAATCCCAGTTACTTGAGAGGTTGAGGCAGGAGAATCACTTGAACCTGGGAGGCGGAGGTTGTGGTGAGCTGAGATCATGACACTGCACTCCAGCATGGGCAACAAGAGTAAGACTTAGTCTCAAAAAAAAAAAAAAAAAAAAAAAAAAAAGTAAAAAGTGGAACAAAGAATGCTACAGATTGGAAAGGGTAGGGAGAATGGGGGCATAGGAATAGATTTGTTAAAGGACACAAAATTACGCCTAAGTAGGAGGAATAAGTTCTAGTGTTCTATACCACTGTTGGATCATTATATTAACAAAATATACAGTATCAAATAGTTAGAATGAGAATGTTGCATGTTTCCAAAACACACAAAAAAAGATAAATGTTTTGGATGGGTATGCTAATTACCCTAATATGATCAGTAAACGTTGTATGCATTAAAACATCACTATATACTCGACAGATATGTACAATTATAATATGTTAATTTAATAAATAAAATAAATATATATTAAAGTTTTTTAAAAGTACAGTGGGCTATTAAGCAGAAATAAAAATAACCCCAAATACTGACATTTGTGAAATAAGACTTATGCCACTAAGGATATTTGTTTAGCTACTTCAAAAGAAACCAACTGCCACTGGCATAAATAAGATACAAATTTATTTCTCTGTTGTGTAAAGCATGACCTGCTAAGAGTGGCAAGATGATCAATTTCTTGACTCCATAAGGACACATAGTCATCTAGGTTCATTGCGTTTTGTTGTATTCTCATAATATGACTGAAGACAATTCACCACATGCCCACTTCCCAGTCCACAGGAAGGGGAAGAGGAAATGGAAGACAAATAGTTTTTATTCAGTGAGGGTGATCTGAAGAAGGTAGCATTGTATTTCTCAGAACTTAAGTACATGTTCAAGAGTGTCTGTAATGGAGGCTGTGAAATATAATCTCCAACTTAGATTTATCTGCTCAACTGAAATTTGAAACTTCAATGAATAAAATAAATAAGACAAAAATATGTTTTTGAAGATTATTATAATCTTTTCCAGAGAGAAAACAAGAAGAAAAGACTGTATTAAATTATAATGAAGAGCAAGGACTCCTCGCTTTTCTGAACGGAAATGGTTGAATTCAGGTCAAATTCTGAGGAAAGAAAATGAACTTAGGTCTATAGATTCCAAGAAGTTCTCCATAGATTCTAGAAATGTTTAAAGTCTCCATGTTTCCTATTAAGACAATGACCATCATTATTTATTGTGATTGAGGCACTATATTCTTTTTTAAAAAATTCACAATTATAATCACTTTATTTATTTATTTATTTATTCATAAGTTATTGGGGTACAAGTGGTATTTGGTTGTATGAGTAAGTTCTTTAGTGGTGATTTATGAAATTTTGGTGGATCCATCACCCAAGCAGTATACAGTACACTCTATTTGTAGTATTTTATCCATCAACCCCCTCCCACTCTTCCCCCCAAGTCCCTAAGGTCTATTGTACCATTCTTACACCTTTGTGTCCTCACAGCTTAGCTCCCACATGTCAGTGAGAACAGACAATGTTTGGTTTTCCATTCCTGAGTTACTTCACTTAGAATAACAGTCTCCAATGTCATCCAGGTAACTGCAAATGCTGTTAATTTATTCCTTTTTATGACTGAGTATCATTCCATCATATATATGAAATACTACTAAGTATTATATTTCAATAATGACTTATTTTCCCTTGGGTAAATACCCAGTAGCGGGATTGCTGGATCAAATAGTAGTTCTACTTTTAGTTCTTTGAGAAATCTCAACACTGTTTTCCATAGCAGCTATATGAGTTCACTTTTTGACTAGCTGTGTAGAAGTGTTCCCTGTTCACCATATCCACACAAACGTCTACTGTTTTTTGATTGTTTGATTACGGCCATTCTTGCAGGTGTAAGGTGGTATCGCATTGTGGTTTGGATTTGCATTTCCCCGTTGTTGGCCGTTTGAATATCTTCTTTTGAGGATTGTCTATTCATGTCCTTAGCCCACTTTTGATGGGATTGTTTGCTTTTCCTTTACTGATATGTTTGAGTTTATTGTAGATTCTGAATATTTTGTCAGATGTATAGATTGTGAAGATTTTCTCCCACTCTGTGTGTTGTCTATGTACTCCAATGACTGTGCCATTTACTGTGCAAAAGCTCTTTAGTTTAATTAGGTCCCAAGTATTTATATTTGTTTTTATTACATTGACTTTTGTGTGTATGGTCATGAAATCCTTGCCTAACCCAATGTCTAGAAGGGTTTTTCCAATGGTATCTTCTGGAATTTTTATAGTTTCAGGTCTTAGGTTTAAGTCCTTAATTCATCTTGAGTTGATTTTGTATAAGGTGAGAGACGAAGATCGAGTTTCATTCTCCTGCGTGTGACTAGCCAGTTATTCCAGCACCATTTGTTGAAAAGGGTGTCCTTTCCCCACTTGATGTTTTTGTTTGGTTTGTCAAAGATCAGTTGGCTTTAAGTATTTGGGTTTATTTCTGGGTTCTCTCTTCTGTTCCATTGGTTTATCTCTTGTACCACACTCTTTTGGTGACTATGGCCATGTAGTATAGTTTGAAATCAGATAGTGCGATGCCTCCAGATTTGTTCTTTTTGCTTAGTCCTTCTTTGGGTATGTGGGCTCTTTTTGATTCCATATAAATTTTATAATTGTTTTTTCTAATTCTGTGAAAAATCATGATGGTATATTGATGGGGATTGCATTGAATTTTTAGATTGCTTTGGCAATATGGACATCTTCACAATATTGATTCTATCCGTCCATGAGCATGGGGTGTGTTTCCATTTGTTTGTTTCATCTATGATTTATTTCAGTAGTGTTTTGTAGTTTTCCTTATAGAGGTCTTTCAACTTCTTTGTTAGGTATATTCCTAAGTATTTTATTTTACTTTTTTGCAGCTATTGTAAACGGGGTTGAGTTCTTGATTTCATTCTCCACTTGGTTGCTGTTATTGTACAGAAGAGCTACTGATTTGTGTACATTAATCTTGTTTCCGGAAACTTTGCTGGGCTCTTTTATCAGTTCTAGGAGCTATCTGGATGAGCCCTTAGTGTTTTCAAGGTAAATTAATACATCGTCAGCCAAGAGTGACAGTTTGGCTTGCTCTTTACGATTTTGATGCCCTTTATTTCTTTCTCTTGTTTGATTGTTTGAACTTCAAAATTAATTTAAGAAAAGATTCATGAGATAGGAGATTGAATGAATATGTAATTGTAGAATAGGATATATGATAAAGTTTATTGGAAAAAGGATAACTATCAATACATAATAATATTTATTTTAATCTATATGCTCAGTAACCCTTGAAAACAAATGGGATACTTAGTCTACAGCCTGAAGAATTTATGTTTATAAAAGATAAGTAAATAGTAGACATGGAAGCTAGTAAGAAGTTTCACTCCCACAACTCTTTTTCTGAAAAACTAGGATTTGTCACATTTATCCAGGATAATATTGAGTTCTGAAAGTCTGTGGTTCTTGGATGGTTAGACAGATGATGAATAGTGATATTGCTAACATAGTGATAAACCAAAATATTTATCATTTAAAAAATCTCCCATTTAAACTGTGTCTTCAGTAGATTATGATATTCCTCAGAAAAAATAAAAACTATGTAATAGTCATCTTCCATTGGCTAGTAGTCAAAAACAAGTACTTTAGACTGCCCGTGTTCAAATTCCCGATTCCTTTTCATACTAGCTGTTACCTTAGCATAGTCAATTAGTCTCTCTGTACCTCATTTTTAGCATCTTTATAATAAATTCTGCCTTATGAGTTGTTATAACAATTAAGTAAATTAATTTTTAAATTTTCAAGAAGATTGCCTGACAGTTACTTTATTTGAGCCCCATAAATGAAATGTCTCTATAAATATATACAAATTAGACATTCAGTTGATGTTTATTATATAAACTAAAATGATAATATAAAAGAAGCAAGGTTATTGTCTGGAACTATGTTGTAAACATTTTAGTGCTGCTTATTTACTAAAAAATGTTCCTAAGTAATAATAATATTGAAACTCAGAAAGTTTTCTCAGTGAAAGTATAGATGAGAGCTAGATAAGCACTTGGAATGTATATTAACTCTTTTAAACCATTATAGTACCATTTATTGCACTAAAGCTTGAAAAAACACTAGGAGGAAGAAGGTCAAGGAGCTGAATCTTGAATTAGTCACTCACTGCCAAATATACTCGAGGAAAAAAAATGGCAGTGCAAGAAAACATATTATCTGTTGATATCTAGGTTGTTGTCCCCCAGATCTAATCTGTTGTACACTGAGCAATGGGATTGAAATGCAAACTTGTAGACTTAAATTGTACCCTTTAACATGAAAAACTTAGATAAAAAAAGAGTCTGATCAGACTCTTTCATACATTCTTTTAACCTAGTACTTCAAAGAACAAGGTAGTCTCCAAAGATAAAGATATTTTCCTACCTGATTTTATCATAAAAATGAAATTCAAGAAGAAAAGTGACCCAAAAGATCCAAAACAAGAGAAAACATTACATATTTCCACTTAGTGATATCTAAAGTTTATTTTCTTTTCTCTTAAAAATTCAATTGCCAACTCATATGCTTGTTTTGTACCCGGTTTGTGCTAGACTTATTTGATTTCAAAAATATAATGGAAATTATATTTTCATTAATGGAAATCCTGTCGACAGAAACAGAAGTCAGGCAGTCCAGAAAACTAAGCCTCTTAAAAAATGGTACAAATGAGTGATTTACTCATATCACAGTAATCCTTCAAGAATATTCTGGAAATATTTGCAACTGGTGGGCAAGCAGGCAGGTAGCCAGAGTCCCCAAGGGTGTTATAAGAAATAAAAGTGGTATAAACTTCTTGCTATCACATGAGAATGGTAAAGTTTACCCTTTGAAAAATATAGGACTATTATTTAGAGCTGGGTGCTTTCTTGGAATATCAGTACTAATGAAGTTTGTCCTTAGCTGGCAGTAGTTTTAGAAAACATTTTACCTCTATCTACACTCAAAAATTAGCTTGCTTTTACCTGCATTAAAGGAACTCATATCCAGACCTTTTCTCTGTTGCTGTCTTTCTGTTAATTATATCTTCGTAATTGGTTTTGTTAAGCCACATATCTTCTATTATAAAGGGAATAAAAAAACACAAATTCCTCAAAATTGATTTTTGGACTCTTTAATTCTAAGTGCATTATTTGAAAATTATTTGCATCCTGAGATTTAAAAGCAAGCATGCCCTTATAAGGAGCACCTTGTTGCTAACAGTTGCCTTCATATACATCTCAGAATCCAAATTTCTGGAGTCAGTGGACCCAACCCTTCAGGTGTCATATGAATATGAGATTTTTGCTATTGTATCTCATCTTGTCCCATGTGCCCAGTATATTTATTTACATAGAACTAAGGCACACATTGACACTTTTTTGCTTCTACAAGGTCAGGCTCATTATTTCCTTCAAAGTTTCAGCAATTATCATGGAATACATACAAAAGGAGCGTGGAATTTCTTTGATTCTACGTCACCTATGCTATTTATTACTACATATATTGGAAAAATTTCAGGTTTGCTTTAAAGATATTTTTCCAACAAAAGTTAGTAAATGTAATGAAAAAGAGCAAGTTAGGTTATTATATTTACAAAGTAACTGACTTACTAAATGCAATTTGTTTTTATTTATTAAAAAAGTCAACAATATAATCTAATAAGAAGTAACCTTTAACCAAGAACAAATCAGTTCATAATACTGTATCTTGCCCCTCTCATTTGCTATGAACTAATAATTTTTCGTATATGTTTGGGATATGTACTTTTATAATGTGAGAAATACAAATTTAGTTTTTATATCTTTTTCTTTCTTTCTTTCTTTCTTTCTCTTTCTTTCTTTCTTTCTTTCTTTCTTTCTTTCTTTCTTTCTTTCTTTCTTTTTTTTTTTTTTTCTCTTTTCTTTTCTTTCTCTTTCTTTTTTTTCCTAAAAATGTCTATATACATTGTGTCTAAGTCCCAGTTCCTATTAAAACAGAAATGTGAGAGCTCTGGGTTTCTTAATTTATCAGTTGGTTTATACAGAAGTATATAGGAAGGCTCAGGTTATCTATATCTATATCACATCTATGACTCATTCAGCCCTGAATTTGGGTTCTGCTCTTTCTATTTCAGATTTTCCAACTCAAATATAATGCAATATACAGTGTTAATTCTAACAGAAGAAAATATAAATTATTTGTTGAGTTTCATAAACACAACAGTTCTAGAGAATGGGATAAAACACAAACATATTACCATCAGGATTTTTTTTAATTATCAGGAATTAAAGCAGATTTTATGACTATGTCAAATAAAAATGGTATTACAATATTTTTCAGATCTTTAGATTATTTTTAGGTTAAAATAAAAGGTGCAATGAAACAGCAATACAAAATGAAATGGTAAACATTTGAGACAGAAAATTGGCAGTAGTTTCAAGAGAAATAAAAAAATGTATACTCTTATAATTAAATAATTATATATCAGGAAATTTAATTTAGCATAACCCCCAAACTAAAAAACCAAATAGTTGGGTACAGACATATATACTGCATTTTGATAAAGTTAGTATGACAAGTGTATATTTTAATTCTCTGAAGCTTCAAATAATATGTGGCAATAGTGTAAATATTAAGATATAATAAAATTCATAACCATGCTCAATGGATTATAAATTTCTCTGTAGTCCAAAAGTGAAAGACAAACCAACCGAAACTACCCTTCCAATATCACATAGGAATAATCTTGTGAGTTTCATAATTTTCAGCAAAAACTTTGGAGGAGTTCTATTCCAGAATGTTAACCAGGGTCAAATCCCCCCTCCATTAGGTCACTGAGGGCCCAGCGAGGCTCATAATTTCATATCAGGGTCTAAGGCTATTATTTTTATCCCCTCAAAATGTGGAGACAGATTTTCACAGATTCCTGGAGCTGTCACTTTTGTAAAACTGTCACGGATACGGAAGAAGGAGAGGGAGGAAGCTACAAAATAGGACTTGTGCTAAGGTTTTCAGTGGTTTAAGAAAAGCACTTCGACATTAATTATGATATGCGACCTGAGACCAGAAAATTTCACTCGCATTAATGAATGTACAAAACTTGGCATGAGGTTGTAGTTGGCCATAGATAAAACGTTAACACAGAAAATGAGAGCAAGCAAAAGAGAAAAGGAACTCTAACATTCAAGATGAATATACAACTAAATTGTGCTTGAAGAAGATGACTAAGAGTTAGCTATTACTTGCTTCAAAACATATGTAAATGATAGAGAACTCAAAAATAAATTAAAATAAGTATGTTTGGTTTCCTTAAAATGATAATGAAAAGATAGCATAAATAAAATTGATAAAATGTGAAATAAAAATATTAGACATAAATCAAAAACATATTTATAAAAAAGAAACAATTAGAAAGGATCAAAGTAAACATTATAATTAGTGAATGTTAAAAATGATATCACAATCTTTGCGATAAATTCTAGAAATGACTCAGTCAGAAAAAAAAATTTTAATGGTAGATAGTGTTATTATTTTTTCCAGAGTACTGCACAAATAACTAAAGAGACAAAATAATAGATAGTTTGTTGCCAATAAAATCATTTCAGAAGTCAAGATTGAAGGGCATTTTGGAGCAAAGTTTGAGGGGACAATAACTAAGACTTTCCCAGAACTGGAGACTCAATGAGGGTCCTTTAGAATAAATCAAAATAAAGACAAACACTGTAATTTTATAGGGAAACAGCTGAATACTGAAAACAGAAAAAACGTTAAAAATTCTGTAAAAGGAGACCCTAACTAGATGTTATAGAATAACATGCAACTGTGAGAAGCCTTCACTTTGGTTAGTAATTGTGAGATGACTGTCAAACTAGAATTCTATATCCAATTAAAGGAACAGACAAGATTTAGGGTAACACTATATTTTCAGACAATCAAAAGTGAAGACAATTTACAGCACACATACCCATGCTAAGTCAACTACTAAAAATAGTTTTTCAGTAAAATAAAATTAAACCCAAATGGAAGGAGTGGTTTGCAGAAAACAATGTTTATGAAAAAGCAGTAGGTTGTAACTAGGCAGGGCTGGTGAGTTGCGTAGTTAAAATGTGCCGAGTTTTTCATTGAAAGGAGTAAAGAGTTATAAGTAACTATAGAGTTTGTGAGTAAATATATTTTTGTATGTTAAAAATGTATGGGTAATTACAAAGACACAATGTTCAGTATACAGTTAGCAAACAAGCAGAGGACAACAGATAGGAATGATGAAAATCTTATTACTACAATAGAAATGAAGGTGTAGGGTAAACAAACATGCAAACCAGAACTTTTAAACAGAACACTCAAACTATGCTAATAGAAATCAGTAAGCTATGTAAGTAATTGCAATACAATGTAAAGGATTGTATTCACTTCAAATCGGCACTTTTCAATTCAAATTTTGCTGTTTACTTATATTAAAATAAAGCAATACGTAAAACTACTCAATAGCTAAGGCAAACAAAAGCTAATGAAAAGTGAACCCATGTATTACTATAGGATAATAGATCAGTTTCTTATTGTTGCTATAGCACATTAACCCCAAACTGGGTCAAACTGATATAAATACATTATCTTACAGTTCTGGAGGTCAGAAGAATAAAATCACTCCAGAAAGACATGTTCCTTCTGTAGCCTCTGAGGGGAGAATCTGTTTCCTTATCTTTATCTCTTTAAGTAGCCACCGGTATTCCTTGATTTGTGGCTGCTTCTTCCATCTTTAATCTACAATCTCTGCTCTTTGTCACAGTATCTTTTTCTCCTGCATCCTCTTACGAGGGTCATTGTGCCTGGATAACCCAAGATAATATCCCCTTCAATATCAGACTTAATCATATCAGTAAAGTCTCTTTTGCCACATAAGGTCACATTCACTGGCTCCAGGGATTGGAATACGGGTGTATTTGGGGGCCATTATTCAGCTTGCCACAGACAGAAAATGAGACTTATTATTTGGAGAGAGATATTACTTCTACAAATAAATTTGTTAATTCTATTATATTTTAGTCAAAATCTGATGAGGATTTTCTAATACACTTGAAAATTTACCTGGAAGAATAAATTCTGAAAGAGAATGAAGATAATGAAGACTTTTATCGCTCGTTATACTGAATTATACAATTATAGTAATTAAGAAGCAAGCAAAAAACTAATAAAGTACTCCCTAATGGGCATGAAAAAGTATTGCTTTTATGTAAAAATACAAATTAGATATTCACCTTATGCCATGAAAATAACCTGCAGATAAATAGGACGTCACAACAAGGAAAGGAAAATTTGAAAACACCAGTAGAAAATATAGCAGAGAAAATTATAACCTCAATATTGTGATTTTTTTAAGACATAGTCTCTCTGTTTCCAGGCTGGAGTGCAGTGGCACAATCTCAGTTCACTGCAATCTCTGCCTCCTGGGTTCAAGGGACTCTCCCAACTCAGCTTCCCTAGTAGCTGGGATTACAGGTGGCACGCACCACCATGCTGGCCAATACTGTGAAAAAATTTGAGTTAGCAAAAAAAAAAAAAAAAAAAAAAAAAGTCTTAAAGGGAAGAAGGACACATTTGACCATGCAAAACTATACAATTCTCTCTAAGACTGATTAAGCAGTATAAAAATATATACTACTATATGAGATATTTGTCACATATAAAACAACTAGAAAAAAACACATTATAAGTCATATATATCAAGTATTAAAGAATAGCCTCACAATTCAACTAAAATGCAAATAAGGTATGAAAGCATTAACTTGCATAAGGTTCTGAAGAAAGTCAGGCACTCACCCACAACTGGTGGTGATAGAAATTACTGTATAGTAAATATTTTCAAATATATATTTACTTCTCTCTCTCTCTCTCTCTCTCTCTCTCTCTCTCTCTGTCTCACATATATATGAAGAGGAAGTTTGGACAGACTCAACTACAGAGTGGTTGTGCTTGTGTTTAAATCTACTCTCTCTGAAACTGAGCTCATAATCTTAATTTCTGTATAATATTTTCTGTAATGCAAACAAGATTACAAAACCACGATGCGTAAGAAAATATCTGAAAAGCAATATATCAAATTGTTAATAGTAATTGTTTCCACATTGTAGGCCTGTAGATGATTACTTTTTTCCCTTTATCTCAAAATATATGAAGACATAAAATTATTTTTAAGGATGAAATATTAGCTTTATGCAGTTATGAAGATGTCATTCCTGCACAATCAGACATCTCCTTTATAGCACATGTGAACTGGGGAAAAATTATATTAATTAAGGGTATGCATTTTAAGCATTTAAAAAATTAGAAAAAACTGATTTTACAATAACTACTATTAAGACTTATTAAAATATGTCAATTGTTAAGGAGTTCTGAAGAGACTCATTTGTTACCAAGATATATACCTAATACTATACCTAATATATATATTTATGAAATAGTTAAATTTTACTTCCTACTTCATCTCCTAATTTAATCAAATGTCTGAAACTGTTAGACAAATATGGTACATATAGGGAGAATAGAATTTCAATTTTAATTGTATTTATATTTTAATTTTAATTATATTTTTGTCCTTGGTGGTACCCTGTTCTTTAATTTTTCTAGAACTTTTATATACTCTGTCAACATAATACACTATTTTTAAAAACATCAATAAATTTTGATTACAATTGAAATATTTTTGTGTTTCAATATTAACTTACATGGAATATATCACTTGCAGAATAAATGATTTTGCAAACCATTACTTTTGATTAAGAAGGTAGTAATGTCAGGAAGTACATTTTAGTTGACTCATTTATCGTTTTGTCTCACTTGCCAAATAAAATACTATCGCATCCATAAGAATTATTTTAATCAAGTCCACTGGTGAGCTAGCTGGATTCATAATCTTAGTTACTGAAATTGATATAGTCATACTCTTACTCTTTGAATATAGAAGAAAGCTGGTTATTACTCCCCTAGTCTATTTGCATGAAAAATGTTTTAGTTGTTTTGGTAATCTCCCAAGAAGCGATCTTCACAGTGAGTAGACAGGAGAAAGCAGTTCATACCAGGTGTTTAAATGGGTTAAAATGAAGAATAATACTGAAATGAAAATTATTAATTCAAAGTCCTGTGCCAATTAAACTTTTAAATAGATCAATATATTCTTCATTAATAAAGAAAGAGCTTATAAACCTGTCACTTCACTGGCAAGTATGCATTGATATTTAAAAAGAAAAAAAGAAAAGAATGCCCTTTGTTTTGAACCATTCGGATATGGGAAAATCATCCATGAGGAATTAATTGTAATTGGCAATAAAGATGATGAATATTTGGTGACAAGAGAGGCCCCTCATTTACTTTACAAATAAGCTTTGTGGCATCGTGGGCAAATGCTTCATTTGAAGTTAACATAGTTCATCCAAGGCATATGCTTTGTAGCTCCTCCTTCTTTAATAAAAGAAATTATCAGTTCTGGTGAATTTTCTCAAATGAAAGAAAACACACACACAAAACTTTGTTGTCCTAATCTTTCAAGATGCATCTATTATTTTATTTCTCTCTCTCTCTCTCTCTCTCTCTCTCTGTTTTCCTTGAGTAAATACAGAAACATTTTCTAAAATCATCATACTTTAGTTCATGGTTACAAATCATTTTATACATTTGGTAACACTGGTAAAACAGTTAGTAGACTTCTTTTTTTCAGTATGTCAGTATGTGATGGCTATTCTAAACCTTTTGCTCTTCTGTGTAAATTTTAAGATCAGTTGTTCAATATTTACAAAATGGTTTTCTGGGAGTTTTCTCTTTTTTTTCTTTTCTTTTCTTTTTTTGTTTTGTTTTGTTTTGTTTTGTTTTGTTTTTTGAGATGGAGTCTCACTCTTATTTCCCAGGATGGAATGCAGTGGCACAATCACAAGTAGCTGGGATTACAGGCATGCACAACCACGCCCGGCTAATTTTTTTTTTTTCCTTTAAATTGTGTGGAATATGTTGATAAAATTGGGAAGAATTAACATCTTAGCAAGCCTCAAGATTTAATGTTTGCCCTGTTGGGTTTTGATCTTACTTGGGACCAGTTGTCCCTTTATTCTTGCCAAATAAAATACTATTGTATTTATAAGAATCAATTTAATGAAGTCCATTGATGAGGTACCTGGATTCATAACCTTAGTAACTGAAATTGGTATAATCCTATTCTTATTCATCAAACATAGAAGAGAACTGGTTATTTCTCACTCAATTGATTTTCAGGAAAAAAAATGCTTTTGTTATTTTTATAATCTATCCTATTTCTGCCCCATCATTGTATTTTGGAAGTAGATAAATTGTTTTGATTTCACAGACTCATAGCTGGAGGGAAATTTGCTTCAGAAAGCCTCCCACTTTGAATCTCACCCATGTCTAGTTCAGATGAGACTTTGGACTTTGGAATTTTGGGTTGACACTGGAATTAGTTAAGACTTTGAAACTATTGGGATGAAATGAATATTTTGCATGTGAGAAGGATGTGAATCCTGGGGACAAGGGAGATATGCTATAATTTGAATGTGTACCCCAAAAAGCATGTGTAGAAAATCGAATCGCTATTGTAACATTATTAATCATTTTAAAATGTGATGAGACCTCATGAATGGATTAATGCCATTATTGTGGGAGCAGATTCTTTATAAAAGAATGAGTTCAGCTCTTCTCTTGTTCTCGTTTTCACCCTAACCTTGCTCTTCCACAGTGGCATAATAATTCAATGAGGGCTTTGACAGGTGTTGTCCCTTCAATCTTGGACTTCCCAGTCTCTAAAAGCATGAGTCAATAAATTTCTGTTCATCATAAACTTTTAAAAATGTATCTTAAGGTCTTCTCTTTGACCTGTAGATTGTTCAGCATTGCACTGTTTATTTTTCAAATGTTTCTCAGGAAATTTCAGCTGTCTTAATTTACAAATTGATTTCTAGTTTAAATCTACGTAGTTTGAGAATATACTAAGCATAACTTTCATTCTTGTAAATGTTTATTTAAGGAGTGCTCTAAGAATCATCATAATTGAGCCCATCTTGATGAGCAATTCATGTCAGTCTGAAAAAATTTATATATTCACTGTAATTACATGAAGTAGTAGATAAATAACAATTATGTAAAATTGATTAACAGTACATCTATATAATCCACATCCTTACTGATTTTCTATTTCATCAATAAATTACTGATAGTGTTGTTGATGTCTGCTTCTCTAATAGATTTGTCTAATATCAGTTTTTTCAGTTTGTTTTCATGAATTTTGACAATTTTTTAGGTGTATAAATCTTTATATTTTTATTTTTTAGAAATCTAAATAATCCATTATATAACAATATTTTTATTGTTGACAATGTTTCTTGTTATGAAATCTTCAAGTCTTAAATAAAAATAGTTGCTTCATTTTTCCTATTATTAGTGTTAGTATTGCTTATCTTTCTGGATTCTCTTACTTTTAACTCGAGTCTTTATATTCAAAGTGATTCACTTGTAGAAAGCATATTTTTGGTTCTTGTATTTGTTTTTCTTTTTACCCAGTCTGACAATCTGTCTCTTTTGGTGTACTTAGGATATGCACATTTAAAGTGATTATTAATATAGTTGGTCTATTACCTACCTTGTTCTAAGCTACGTCTTATTAGTTGTGTTTGTCTTTTGTTTCTTTTTCTTTCCCTCTTTTACTACCTTCTCTAGCTTTAAATGTACATTATATATGATTATGTTTCCTCTCTTTGATGTCATCAATAATACTTCTGTAATAAATGAGTGGTTGCCTTAGAGTTCATGATATACATTTAAAAAAATCTTAGTACACATTAAAAAACACAATAATAATGTGCATGAATTACAAGAACCTTTAGTAGAATATTCTCTTCCCTATATTCCCCTGTGATATTTCTGTCAGTTATGTCACTTATCTTTATGCCATAATCACATAATATATTATTAACATTATTGCTTTAACTAAACATATATCCTTTAGATCAATTAAGAATAAGAAGAGATGTTATTTAACTTTTGTCAATTTTTATCAGCCCTCTTCCTTTATATAGATTTGAGTTTCTGACTATATTATTTTTCTCCTGCCTGAATAATTTCTTTGTTTATTTTCCTTTTTAGGACACATATACTGGCAATCAAACATTTTTTTTCTCAGAAAATTGATTTGTCCTTCCCTTTTGAAGGGTAATTTCTTTGCCTGGAATGGTATTTTGTAAAATTGTTTATTTTGACACTAAGAATAGTTCACTATGCTCTGTTCTTATGTACACACTTTATGGCAATAAGCCAGCGTGATTCTTATCCTACTTCCTCGGTCGATGGATGATTGCGTACCCTCTGAATATTTTCAAGATTTCCGTTTTATCTTTGGTTTTCTGCATTGCAGATAGGATCTTTTTTTCATACTTATCCTACTTGCTCTTCTCTGAGTTTTCTGGATCTGTGGTTTGGTTTCTGAAATTAATTTTAAAAATTCTTGGTCATTTTCACTTCAGATGTTTCTTCTGCTTTGTTATTTCTTTCTTCTTCTTCCTCCCTTCCCTTCTCATTATGTATATAATACATTTTTGATACTGTGTAATGATTCTTGAATCTCCTGGGTTTTTAAATTTTTATTTATTTTCTCCTTTACACTCATTTTGGGAATTTTTTATTGACCTATTATATCTTCAAGCTCTCTGATTCTTTCTTTCTTTTTCTTTTTTTCTTTTTGTGATGGAGTCACGCTCTGTCACCCAGGCTGGAGTGCAGTGGCATGATCTCAGATCATTGCAACCTCCGCCTCCCAGGTTCAAGCAATTTTCCCATCTCAGCCTCCTGAGTAGCTAGGATTACAGGTACATGCCACCATGTCTGGCTTTTTTTTTTTTTTTTTTTTTTTTGTATTTTAGTAGAGACGGGATTTCACCATGTTTCCCAGGCTGGTCTTAAACTCCTGAGCTCAGGCAATCCACCCACTTCGGCCTCCCAAAGTGCTGGGATTACAGGCATGAGCCACGGCACCCAACTGATTCTTGAGCTTTGTGGAGTCTACTGATGAGCCTATTGAAGGCATTCTTCATCTCTATTTAGAGTTTTTCACTTTCATCACTTTCTTTTTATTCTTCCTTAGACTTCCCATCTCTCTGCTTAAGTCATCCATCTGTTATTGCATGTTGCCTATTTTTCTAATACAGCCCCTAACATTAATCAGTTATTTTAAATCTTTTGTCTCATGGTTTCAACAACTGTGTCTTATCTAAGTCTTGTTTTTATGATGGTGTTATCTTCTCAAATTGTTTTTATCTTTTGTTTTTCTTTATGCCTTAGATGTTATTGTTGAAATCCATACATGCTGTATGAGACAATAGGAAGTGAAGTAATTTGACACATAATGTGATGGTGTATGTAAATTTAGCTAGAGATTTTGCTCTGTTTAATGCTTGTTAAAGATATAGGTAAGGATTTAAAATCTGTCTAGTGTTCACATTTTTTTTTCTCTTGGGTTTTCATATGTACTCTTCTTGTAGAGTTTGTTTCTTTAACCTTTTAAAATATGTAATTCACTGTTATACTGAAGCCCTGTTGGTTTGGTGGTGAGATGTATGGTAGGGGAAATAGTCTACATTCTTGTAAGTCCCAGTCTTTTAGAGACCTTTATTTTGGTTCCCTTAACTTCACAAGTATTCCATCAGTGCTCTACCTTTCCCCTCCCTTGTACCATACTATTTTTTCTAGTAAGAATGTTCTATTTCTGTTTTCTTGAAGTCTAGAACCTTATTGTCTATAATTTTGTTTAACTTTTCCCCCTTAAGTAAGATAGAATAGCAGGGGAAGCTTTGTGTGAAGAGGAGATTCATTCTGCCAGCTGGGATGAAATTTCGGAATTGCTCTCTGATAAAGCCCTTTTCCCTGGAGATTACTCATGTGTTCTGGAGAAGGTACTAGGCATTGTTCACAATAGTCACTCTTCTTCCTATGCCAAAGACAAGAAGTGATCTTTCTTGGATCCCATCAAAACCTATGACTTCCTGGAGGGGAAGCCTATGAAACTACGAAGATCCAAATAAGAATCTAGGCATTTTTCATTCATGCCAGTTCATAACAAGTCTCCAGAATTAATTTAAATTACCATTTACATGCACGCAGCAGTTTATAGATATAGGAACTTTGGCCCTAGATAAGCAGATCTCAGTTGCTCCATCTCTTTAAGTAAGACTCTCTCTCTAGATTTCAGAGTGGTAGTCTGCTGTATGATCTTTGTTCTATGATGAATCCAGGAAAAGAAGTAACCACTTTTTAATTTGTCTAGCTTTTCTTTTTTTGTATTAAGGACAGGAGTGATGACTTTCAAATGTTTTATCTGAGACCTAAAATCGTAATGCTGAATTTAGCACCACCTGTACTTATAGTGAGCATGCTAAGTACTCCAAATTCCAGAGTCTTTCTGGTTTCTCTTGTTCAAAATAGTTTTTATCTTGATTTCTTCCACCTAGCACATCGTTTTCACTCTTTAACTTTCTAGTTTGGTTTCTACTCATCAACCTACTTTGCTTTTTCAAAAACTGTTGATATTCTTGTTATCTGATATTTCTTAGCACATGAGGATTCATGCTTTTTATTCTTCTCTCAGTATCATTTTAGTGACATTTCAATAGTAAACAGTCAAAATGTGTCTTTTCTTCCATATTTTGTGAATGTACTCCATTCCCATGTTTTAATTTGTTCCACGTATATTTATGAAGTACATACTATATGTAAAGTACCGTGTTATGTTGAGACATATGTGTTAATAAAATTTATTTCTGGCCTTATAGTCTTAATAGTCATTTGAGGGCAAATGGATGAGGAAATTTGTAAATATTATATTGAATAAAATGGATTATAATATTTAAAACATGTTCTTTTTATTTTGAGTACCCTAAGTGGGCTACTTCTTTTCTTAGCCCCATATAGATTATTAATCTGGTTACACAGATTTTTCAATCATACAATTATTTTCATAGCTATTATAGATTTCAGGTATGTTGCCAATTCTGTTTTCATCAATAAGAATGATATACTTCCTATAGTTGGCCCTAGATTTTTAACTCTCATCAATTAAGAGACACCACAAACAGGGCTGGGCATAGTGGTTCACACCTGTAATCCCAAGACTTTGGGAGTCCGAGGCACGTGGATCACTAGAGATCAGGAGTTTGAGACTAGCCTGGTCAACATAGTGAATGCTTATCTCTACTAAATAAAGTACAAAAAAATTAGCCTGGCGTGGTTGTGCACGCTTGTAATCTCAGTTACTCAGGAGGCTGAGGCAGGAGACTGGCTTGAACCTGGGAGGTGGAGGTTGCAGTGAGCCTAGATTTTGCCACTGCACTCCAGCCCGGGCAACAAAGCAAGACTCCATCTGAAACAAACAAAGGAACAAACAAAAACAAATTCACAAACTAAATAGAAAATTATTATGTCTTTTTAAAAATTAATTAAAAACTACTATGAGCCATTAGGGTCTGTGTCAGTTGCAGGAAGCTGCCTCACCAAAGGTCCCACTCTTCCGGGACAGCTTTTATCTAATTACTGAGTGACACAGGAATATCAAGGTTCTGCCATTTTGTACAGGTGTAGGATACTCCTGATGAGAAATAGTCACCAGAGCTCCCTGTAAGCTGGCCAAGACTTTGTTGAGTCTGAAACGCAGTTTAATTTCTCTTCACCCAATCATGCCTCTTCTGCTTCATTTCAAAGGTGTTGTTTCCTAATAGCTATCTTATACCTAAAACTCAGCATCTCAGCATCTGCTGAGAAATCAACATGTGACAATAATGAAAGTCAACCAAAAATGAAAAGTCTAAATATTTATTTACATAACGTTCTCTTCTTAGCACAATTTGCTTTTGTAAAACAGTTCCCTTCTCTTCTATTGTTACAGAATCTCCTTTACCATGAAGGTACAGATTAACTCTGGCTAATGGCAAGATTATTTATGCAACAGGAAAAATGTCAGTTCTGTCAAACTTATGTTATTTCACTTGTGTTTGCATTATAAATATTGTCATCAAATCACAGTTCCTTAGCTAAAATTTATGTAAGACATTTTTAATTTTGTGTTGGTTTAATAGCTAAGTTTGAGCAAAAATGATCCAAGGTTTGATTTAATTGGGCACACATACATTTGAGCATTCAAAAGAATAACCACACCAAAGTTAATTGTCCATGCGGATTTCTACTGGCTCCAGGTAATAGAGCCGGGAACATGAGAAGTGTCACTTGGACTAGGGCTTACATGAGGACACTGCTCTCAGTATGTACCCTCAATTTCCTCCTTTTAAATATAAAACATTTGCAAATAAAAGTTGTAAAATTTCTTTCCACACCATATTTAAATGTTTTACATATCCCATGGAATGTATTTATTTCCAGTTGAATGCTACTAACTTGATAAAAAGTTCATCCAGAAGAAAATGTGCCTTATTTGCTATTTTTAGTTCCTTGCATAGTACCTAATACAAAATGATAGTATGTGAGGCAAATGATGGTATCTGATGCAAAATGTATAGATACATAATGTATACATATATGTGTATATACATACATGGGCATACATATGTATATACATTATATACACATTAATACTATTGAAAAATAATGAAGGAAGAAATTGCAAAAATAATTGTGATTTGTAGGTCATGAAAGGATTCATCAAACAATTTTTAAATGTATAATTTATTCTGAGGAAAAATGGAAATTAATATCAACTTTCTATAAGTTTTTTCTTAAAGTTTTCAGCTCCTAAGAACCATCCCCCCCTTGCTCTCTATTCATTCATATTAATAAGCCTCTTAGACTTGATGTCATCCATGCTTTATATGATTATCACCCACACTTCTATGAAGACTTTGTAAGCCAAACCATTTAATTAACTTTCATAACCTTAGTGCCTAGCAAAGAGCCTGGAATGTAATAACAACTCATAATGATGTTGATGACTAGAATTTAATCTACTGTAAAACATTTGGAGGTAAATTATATCATATATGCTATGTATGTTGTAGTAACTGTGTAACTTTTTTTCCCAAGCAAGAAAACACAAAAGAATATTAATGCCTTTTGCTATATTTGTGCAATATTATATTTTTCCTATACCACTGAATAATTTGTGACAATGAAAATCTATCATAAGATTTTTGTTAAGTAGCGTATTTCTCTGGGTTTTTTTTTGAAACTGTTAGCATGATGCTTCCCTTTGCTTCATTATACTTCCAAAATCAAACTAAGATTTGGAAAAGAAAGTTAAATTGAAAATAGATAAATAAGTGAAATTCACTTATTTTTAAGATTCATTGGAAAAATAACATCTTGGAAGCATTAACTGTTTTAAGCTTACTATACTAGCAAACTACATTTTTGCCCTTCTCTTACCTTTCATCTCTTCCTTCAGGATCAGTTATTTACTTGATCATATTCTATAGTGTGTGTTTATTGTTTACATATGCATAAGTACCTTTGTTATTTTCTTTCTCCCTTTTTGATGGCCACTGTCCTTGGGTGATCTAAATATAGATATTTGAAAATGAGCTCTATTTTCTCACTAGCTGATAAGGTCTTTGTGAATAATTGAGACCCTGAAACTACCTCAGATGTGAGGAGGCTATAATTTACTAAGGACACTCTCATACTGCTCATGTGTAAATTGAAACACATTGAATGTGGAAGCAATCATCATCATAATATGATTGTTATAAAAAATCATTACCTTTCATGCTGGAAATGTCATTTAAATGTCAGTTGAGAAAATATAGAAATCCAACATGGTCTCTAA
Source organism: Macaca thibetana thibetana (assembly GCF_024542745.1). NCBI lineage: Eukaryota > Metazoa > Chordata > Mammalia > Primates > Cercopithecidae > Macaca > Macaca thibetana. Next base: position 131,256,544 of record NC_065583.1, on the reverse strand, counting down.
ATACATGCTGCTTAATTCACTTATTTTAGATGAATTGACATTCTACTAACCAGCCGTCATCTTGTCACTAAATATTTTCTTGATTGAATAAAATGAGTGGAATAGGCACAATTTATCAACTAAACTATTTCAGTTATTCATTTTTTCCCTGAATTTGAAAGACCAGCTGTGAAAACTGCAACAATAACAACAATGAAAGTAGAATCTGAATACAAAAAAGTGTGTTTTCAGGAGTCATCTAATCAAGTTATGCATAGTAATAAGATTTAGCTGTTTTTGAACTTTGCTTACATAAAATTCATATTTATAACTTTTTTTTTGCCTAGTAAAGTGTAGGAGAAAAAGTCCCCCAAGCTGTTACATGAACCAATGTCAAGAGAAAATGAAGAATCCTTATTATTGAAATTCTTTTGTTAACTCTCTAGGAATATTTTTATTTCTAAAGGCAAGTTGAATCTAGTGACTCATTAAATAAGGAAACATGCAAATAATTTCACAGCAATGAGGTAAGAAGTTATTGTCCCCTTCCTAATAGATAGTCCCTTAAATATTGTATAAGGCTTTCAAAGGTTATATCTTCATAGCCCTTCCTGCAGGAAATAAACATATCTCCCAAGGAAGTCCAGTCTGGTACAGTATTTAATGAAGTAAATAAGACTCTATTGCTTGCAATTTCAGTGGAGACACATTAATGGCTCTGGAGTGGAGAGATAACACCGCACCATAGCAAGTATTGTCTTGAGTTCTTACAGCTACAAGCAATGTAACTAAAGGAAATCACATGCTTTACGACTAGTCTGTCTCACAACTAGAATCTAAATCCCATGTGACCTCACCACGCATACAAATTAGTCCATCTCATGAAACAGAAGGTTACAAAAGTTGTCACAATTTTTTTAAGATACCAAGATTTAGAGAGCTGTGAAGAGAGGGCATCATCATTAGTGTTATATATCAAATTGTGTGTATTTTTTTGGCATATTTCCCCAAGATAAAGCCCCCACTTTTTGCTCTTACCCAAAGCCACTAAAAAATCCTGTAACTGTGAAGAACTATGCTATTTTAAAGTCAGAGTAGGACATTAAGGGTCTCTTAAAAATAATTTTTAATGTCCAGTCAGCAGATTGATTCATCCCACATTAGAGGGAGTGGATATTGAATAATTTCACCACTTTTCTCAAAATGTTTACATCTTGTTTATCCCTGGCCACATCTTCAAATTCACAGATGTCATTGAGGCTGGTAAGCATGATTTCTGTGAGCTTATGATATCTGTCACTCTATCCCGATGGGAGTCTCTATAGTCTCACAAACTTTATCCTTCCTTTTTCCTCAATCCAGGGTTCTCCAACATTATTGTGCAACAATATTCTAGCTGGAGACAATTTTAAAAAATAGAATGTTAGCCCACAACCCCAGAGTTTCTTATTCAGTAAGCCTGAGGAGGAGCTAGAAATTTTTCATTTCCAGAAGTTCCTAAGGAGGTGCTGATGCTACTGTTTGGAGAACATTTTGGGAACCACAGGTCTAAGAAAAAGAGATGACTTTCTTCCTACCCAAGTTTAGTATCACTAACTGCTCTATATGGCAACACATTTTTACCTTAGTTTGTTTCCTCTTATTTTTATTCAATTTATTCTTTACAATATAATCATATTCAAATCACTGTCATTTTGAAGACCGTTCACAGCCCTGTTTATTGAGCTAGGGGTTATCTTTTCTCAAGTCACAAATAAGCTTATTTAAATTAGAAGTTTTTGTTTAATATTTGCACTTTAGTGCCTGATTCTCACATCTCAGTGAAGCTCATTCTTGCCTCCTCTTTATAGATTCAGCAATGACTTCTGTAGGGAAGTAAAAGTAACAGATTCTCCTCACTCTTCACAAGATTCATGGCCGACACCTCCAAAACAAAAGACAGATTAACAAAAGAGGACATTCAAATTTATTTAACATAAGCTTTGCATCTTCAGAAATGAAGGCTGAAAGAAACAGGAAACTCTGTATATTTTTATGTTAAGTCTGATGAAGTGTGAGCAGTTGTACAGAAGTACGATTGTGTGAAAGGGCTGTAATCTAATGGTAATAAATGAGAAGAACTTAGCAAAACCTGTTTGTTCAGATTCTTCTCTGTGTTTTCAGAGACAATATTCCTTTTTCTCTGGTTATAGGTTGGCACCTCTCACATGATGATTTTATAACCTACTTCAGAGGGAGGTCAGAGAAGTGTTTTAGGGCCTGCTTCAGGAGAGAAGGAGGGGAGAAGATCAGAGAGACCTTGTTTCTTCTGCTATTTTCTCAAGTGCCAGGGTGCCATAGTTTGGAGTAGCATGTACTGAATATCATCATTTCCAGATTATTGTTTTTAAAAACAAAATCACGACCACAATGACATTCAACAATTATTCTGACTTCTCCCTCTTCTTGAATCTTCCTTTATCTTGGCTTCTATGCCAGTACTCATGACTCACTCTCTCTGCTTGTTTTTCCATCTCTTTTCGCAATCCACCCTCTTTCTGCCTTTCTGGTCATGTTCTTCATGGGTCTCTCATTATCATTTTTACCATCACTTTACACCAACTGGTTGGATTAGCTCATTCATGTCCACACGTTTGGTGGTCTTCTTAATCTGAATTATGCCTCTGCAGTCTAGAGCCCTCTCCTGATGTTCAGATCAGGACAACCCAATTGCTACTTGACATAATCACCCAGATGTTTCACGGGAATCTCAAAGCTTATGATGATGTAAGAAGATAAGTAATTTTGGCTCTATATACCAATCATTTAATATTTTAAAACATTTATTATAAGCATCTCCACCTAACCAGCTATGCAAACAGAAATTTAGGACTTGGTCTCTTCTCTAGAACATGTAATCAGTCAACAAACCTTCCCATTGCTGACTCAATTCTTGCAATAGTTTGGTTCCTAACTTCAACTTCCTCCAGATCACACTGCTCTATCGCCACCAGCACAATTCCTCTGAAAACAAAACTCTATTTTTTTTACTCTCATGTATAAAATATTTTCTAAGAGCCCTGCTTCAAAATAAGATTTAAAAGATTCATGTCTAAACTTAAACCTGTCTGCTCTTCACTTAGAGTATATATCCCTACCTTCCAATGTAATTGCAGTTCACTAAACAGAATGTGCTACTTTTTTCATACTGGAACTCTACTGGAACTCTACTGGAACTCATACACTACTGGAATCTCTCACATTATTTGGTAAACTACCTTGACATTTCCTTTGTGAAAAGTTTTTTCCCCTATAACATTCTTTAAATATTCTTTTGGAAATAGCATACCATTTGGTAAATTTTTTAAAGTTGGATTGTTCTCCTGAATTTATTTCCCTATGTCAAGAATTTGGACTTAGTATTTTGTATACTTACAGATTCTACTAGAGTGCATGGTACCTAATAGTTGCTAAATAGATATTTATAAAAGTGAAATTAATTTAAATAACAGAATTTGGACCATTTGAAAATAAAAGAGACACAAAAACTACTTCCTGTGGGTTCCAAGAGAAATACACTGTCAATATAAAGACTTAATGGAAATGTTCATAGAAGTTTTATTCATAGTAACAAAAAAAAAGAAACAAAGTACTCATCAACTTGTAAATAATTAAAAACAGATGATGCAACATTACTAAGCATTACAGAATAAACTATTATTGATAAACATACATGGATGCAACTTATAAAATGATGATTTAAAAACTAGAAATAAAATAATACTTACTCTTTGATATCATTTACATTAAATCCCAGAACAGGAATAACTGATTTACAGAGACAGATAACAGAGGATTGTTGACTTGGGTCCAGGACTGTGATTGTCAATAAGCGAAACTTTTCATAGCGATATAAATACTTTGTATCTTGATTGTGGTTATAATTATTTGGATGTATTCATCTGTCAAACCCATTACACTGCACATAAAACTGACTCATTTCACTGCATGTAAATAAAAATAACATTTATTTAAAATAACTAGCCTTTTTTGTAGTTCATACGTAAACCTAGTTTTAGATTACGTATGTCAAGCTCAAATTCCATTAAAGATAAGTCAAGAAATATACGTACATGGAGATCCAACTGAAATCTAATATGAAGTGATAGGAATTGTGTTAAATTGGATATTGCATGCTGCACCAAAAAAGTCCAAATTTAAACATTATTAAATATTGGTCTAGCCAATAAAAGCCTATCTCCTTGGCAGAGTCAGTCCACAAACACTGGTTAGCAACTCTTGCATTAGAGAACATAATAGTTTTTCCAAGATCAAGCTGAAAAAAAAAAAGTGAGGTAGAGAATTAATTTAACTTATCACAATGAATATGAAAGGTAAATTTTACCTTTTGGCAACTCTTCCAGTAAAATATTTCTGCTATAAATTGACCTGATGAGATTAATGGTGAGTCCAAACATATAAACCATTCTCTGGAAAGATATTGCTAGACAATGTGAGGTGAATTAATTATTTCAGTGTATAAAATAAACTTTAGAAGATCTTCAAGTGTGTGTGTGTGTCGAAGGGGAGGGAGAGGTGGGTGAAGAGAGAGAGAAAGGAAGGGAAAGAGAGGAGGTACACATATACTTTTACACTAAGGACACAAAAATATGTAAATAAACTTTTGCAAAAAATCAAGAGACTGGAGATTAGTGTTAGTGTTAACCTTCTATTCTCCATTCCTTCTGCAATTATTTCAGTATTATCCTCATTACTTCTCACCAGGGATATTGTTTAGTCACCTAATTGGTGCCCCTGTCTCCATTCTCTTACTTTTCTAATTCATCCTACACATTCTTGTCAAGTTAATTTCCTTAAATAATAATTCTATTCTAGGCACAGTTCTGTTCAAAATATTTGCCTGTTAATCAAAATACAAAAGTTATTCAAAGCCTCTAATACCAAGTCTAAATCCACATTTTCAGTTTAACATCTTTCTGCTCATATTCATGTAATCTTCCCAATCAAGTTAACTGCCTCCAAAACAGCCTCGTGGTTTTTTGAATCTGCGCTCTAAAGAAATACTGTTATTGTTTCTTGAATATCTGTTTCTTCACCAATGTAACTACCTTTCCAAGGGAAGCAGTGTCTTCAGCCTTACTACACTGTTCTTTTCTTGTTTGGTTGGTTTGTCTCTCATAAAGGTAATTTCTCAAAACAAGAAATGAATATTCTCTTTGTGTCCCATCTCTCACTGATACCATGTCAAGAGCTAGAATAAAATTCTAGCATGCCTTTGTAGTCAAATACAGTCTAGAAATAAAAATTTACAAACAGAAGACATTCATACCAAAAAAAGCTTCAATATAGTCACACAAATGTAGGGAATCAGAGAATATGTGAGCAATACCAACCACCACCAACAAAAATCCAGAGAAATATATTTTAAAGTGGTGCTAATGTGTTAATATAGTTTCATAAAAGAGCATGTCTACATTTGGAATGCTTACTCGAAAACTGAATATTATGTTCACATTTAGTTTAGTTGTTTCATGAAAACTGGGACTAATTATTGACCCTACTTAAAGTAAGTTGAGGTCCCAGACAATCTCTGACAAAATGCCAAAATGCAGGGAAAATAATCTAATGCATTAGGAAAGTAAGGAATTCATTATGTTACACTGTATATTCACCCTCAAAGACTATCTCTTTAAAGTACTCCAAAGTATCTTTCAACAAATATTTTACCCATAGATTTGTGACAAAAGCCTCAGCATTTTGAAATGCTCTTTATCGATTGATCTCTCTTGGATGAAGTCCTCTGGAGAATTCAATTTATGCTCACTTTATAAAGGATTTCTGGTCTTAGTAGAATTTTTTTAAAAATACAGAGGTTTTGAGGGTAGCAGAAGGATTAATATTGTGACAAATTGTACCTCTGGGATAAGTCAGCCTTCTATTTCTAAATTTCAGTTTAGTGATTAGGGATCTAAATACCTTACTGTTTTACAGAATGCCGCACTTTATGAAGGAACCATGCCTATTTTTATTGGGAAGAGAAAAGTAACAAGTAATCTAAACACAATGTTAATCCACATATACACCAGAGAACAAGAGACAATTCTATGAATAGAGTAGACTCCATTATTTCCATGAAGTTTTGGGATGCAAGATGCTATGTTAGTGTAAAGCCAGTACCAAGTTATTCTCGTCTTAATAAAGGACAAGTTGATTCACCTTGTTACCCCACCAATAAAATAACTGAATAACACTTGATATGCTCTTTTGAGTCAACTTGGTTCCCTATGAAGACTGAATGATAAGGAAATGACCTAACCTATTTAGAAATTCCTGTGCTCTATGCCTGCATCGACGGTAAGTAGGCTGCTGTTGACCTCACAAAGGTAGTCATGGTTGTCTTAGACAAAAAAATGAAGCAAACAGTAATGTACTAGGATTTAAGCACTTGAGGGAGTATGAAAAAGGTAATTCATTTCTCCTCAATGTTGGTATTTCTGTTTCAAGCAACAGAAATTCAATTGCATTTTATTCTGTATGTGTACACGATTATCTGTTTGTTTCTGCAATATTAAATTCTTATCCAAGGTGACCAGATTCTCTTGGGGAAAGACACTGAGCTATTGTATAAATGAAGGTTTTTACTTTGCTTTATGTACCTTTCGGTACTGTTTGAATTTCTAATCATGTATAGTCATTTCTTTATGTCAACAGCAGTTATATGAATGGTGATTTGTAAGACATTTGAAATTTATGTTTTTAATAATTCTCTGGACTAAAACCACTGAAAACTATTAAAAACAAAAATAATAGAACATCATAGAATTGTGGAGGTAAAATGGAGGAGAGGTGAAGAGGATGTAGGAGTTATGGGTACTACATGAAATGAATCAAGAAAGACACCTATATTATAGAAGCTTTAAAATGTAAGACTATTATTAAAAATAATAACATAATAAAAATAGAAAGGATGTAATGGAAAGTGGGAGGAGATGTGTCTGAATTGAGGTAAAAGTATATGTTCCTCTTATTTTAAAAACATCATTTTATCATCTTAAAAAAATGAAGCACAAATCACATAAAATATTTAGGCTTAGAGCAAAGATTGTCAACTGGGGAAAAAATTTTGCCCTCAAGGGACACTGGCAATGTCTGGGGAGATTTTTGAATATCATGTGTTGAAGGAAAGGATTGATTTTAATGGCATCTATTGGTTATGTGCCAGTGTTATGTGCCCTGTTTGTAAAATTAAATATTCCACTACACTTAACAAGCATTTCATTTATGACTCCAAAAATAGAACTCAAGAATATGATTTTAATAATTGAAATAAGTTAGTGTTCATAGTTACTGCAATGAGTATTATACTTACAATATGAAATAATTTTAAAATGTAAAATTATATTAGAAATAATGTGAAATAATCTTTTTTTCTTTTTTGAGATGGGGTCTTGCTTTGCCACCCAAGCTGGAGTGCAGTGGCACAATCTCGGCTCCCCTGAGCCTCTGCCTCCCAGGTTCAAGCAATTCTCCTACCTCTACCTCCCAAGTAGCTGGGAAGACAGGCCTCCGGCCACCACGCCTCATTCATTTTTATATTTTTTTTAGTACAGGCAGGGTTTCACTATTTTGGCCAGACTTGTCTCAAACTCCTGGCCTCAAGTGAACCTCCTGGCTCGGCTTCCCAAAGTGCTGGGATTACAGACATGAGCCACTGCTCCCAGTCAATAATCTTTTTATTTTTTAAACTGAATTAAATATCATTAGATTTGATGTATGCGAATGAGAGGCTAAATCTCTTGAAGAAATACCACAAATATGGCTACACCTGTATTACAGGTTTTATATATATCTTATATATATGTACATATAGGTATATGTATTTGTATATACATATGTATATATGTATATAATATATAATATATATTTATATGCATAATATATAAATACACATTTATTATGTATTGTAGTTATTATATAAAATTATTGAAAAGCAAAAGGCAGTGTGGAAATGTATGTAATAAGTGACAAAATGTGTGTAATAAGTGACAAAATGTGTCTTTCCCTGTCAGTTCACAATTTCTTTCACACCTCTAAAAGTTGAAGACAGTGAGTGAACGCACTCTGTTCATTCTAAAGAGAGGTGACAACCACTGCTACTGTGTTTATTTAAAGATGACAAAATTGTACCAGTCAATCCTATTTTGCGCTTCTAGGAGATTCCTTAGTAGACACACCATGGCCTTGGAGGAGAGTACGGGGGAGCAGACAGACCCGTGACTTTATGCTTCTGTTGTTGAGATCCTTCTTCTGCTCTGTGGCCCCTGGAAGCAGGTGTCAAGGATGTTACTTACACATATGGGGACGTCTGGCCTCTTCCCTAGTGGACACTTGCTGAGCTGGAGGATATCATAAGCTCACCAAATGCTCCTACCAGGAGTCAAAATAATTTGGAGGAAATATGATATTTGTTCCAGAGGTTTTCTGGGGTCGGACTGCAAAGACAGACGTGCGTGGTGGTGGGCGCCTATAGTCCCAGCTACTTGGGTGGCTGAGGCAGGAGAATGGCGTCAACCCCAGAGGCGGAGCTTGCAGTGAAGCCGAGATCGCGTCACTGCACTCCAGCCTGGGCAACAGAGCGAGACTTCGTCAAAAAAAAAAAAAGTGGGTGCTTCGTGTCAAGAGAAACCTGAGTGTTGGATGCCATCTGAAACAGCCCACAATAGTAGGGGCAGGACAGAAGCGTGGTAGTAGGAGCAGCCAGCCTTTATAGACTATAGCTTGGCAGTGATATCTGAGTTGTCTCTTGGGCTGAGAAGACAAGCTTTGACATAGCTGGGCGAAGACATCACCTAACAAGATGGGGAGACCCTGGAAGAGAACTGATGGGATAAAGAGGCCAAAAGTCCTTGCCACAAAAAAAGTGTATGGGATGAGTTGTAGGAATGGTGAGACTCTAAATCTCCTGAAAACAGTAATATATGTAGCATGTGGGTACCTGTCATTACAGTGCATGCTCATAGCCAAACAAGAGTTGCAGATAGCAACAGCTGAATACAGTCATGCTACTACTGTATTTACTTCCCGTCAAATATGACTTCAGAAGAGCCAGATGTCAGAAAAAGAGATAAAATAGGTAAGACTGAACCACTCCCTATTCTGCCACTGAAAATCCTCAGACTATGGAGCCTGCTTGAGTGAGAGGAAGGAGAGAATGTTTACATGAAATACATTAAGTTAAAGGTAGAGTACAAACCAGAGCAAATAATTTAAATCCAGAACAAAATAAAAAGATTATTCGAAAACTGAAAACGTCTAAAAAATATTAGGACACTAGGATAAAACCAAAGTTCGACTGTAAATCAGGTGTTTTGTTGGTTTGGCTTTTGCTGCCTGGGTGAGTGTGGGTATGTACTGGGGAGGGTATGCATAGGTATGCACATGCAATCGTAATGAAGTTAAAATTTCAACTAACACCTCAGGTAGAAAAATAAAGGCCAAAATGAGGTTTCAGACAAAGATTGATCACTTAAACAGCAATGCTGAGAAGTCATATCATGATGCAGAAAACCGCTTTTCTATGAAGACTCATCAGTTAGAAGCCTGTGCTCACCAACAATATGGCATAAGCCAGGAGCAACTACTTTTTATTCCTGGGAGTTGTCAGAAGGTCTCAGTGGGACGTCCTCTAAATAACACTATGAAAGCACTCATAGGAGAATGGGTTAGCTGTAAACTCATATCAGCCCTAGATAGTGCAATGCTATCTTGCAAAAGGTCTGCTCAGATAAGAAATTTCAGCTCTCATTCTTCCTAGTGTATCTTTATGTACCATCCTCATAGAGATAGGAAAATACATCCTGCCACAATGGAGAGAGGTTCTCCATTTAGAAAGAGGTTACTCGTCCTCCTGCTTCCTAAAGTTTCTCATCTGTTCAGCAAAGATTCAATTACTAAATTAAATTGGTTTTCAAAATGGGCAAAGGAATAACTTGCACATAAGAGCTGGATGGAAATAATAGCATACCCAGATTACATAGTATGAATTCTGATGTTTCCAAATACTAACCATGTGTCTGTGTGTCTGTGTGTGTGTTTTTTTGTGTGTGTGTGTGTGTGTGTGTGTGTGTGTGAGAGAGAGAGACAGAGAGGGAGAGAAAGAGAGAGAGCATGTGTGTATGAAGGGAGAGAGGGAGAGACAGATTAAAATTAGAGTCCCTGCTTCCATAAAGTTTAATGTCTATTAAGGAAGAAAGATGTGGGAGAAAATATTTATTGAGATAATTGATGATTAGTTCTTTAAGCTATAGTACATGGAAATCTATATGGCTCACTGATCAAATCTAGCACAACATTTGTTTTTGTAAATAAAGATTTGTTGTAACACAACCGTGCTCATTCATTTATGCATTGTCTGTGGCTGCTTTCAAAGCCCAAAGGCAGACATGAGGAGTTGTGAGAGAGTCTCATTTCTGGCAAAGGCTAAATTATTTACTCTCTGTCCATTTTTAGGGAAATTACTGATTCACCTTCTCCAAGAGATTAAAATAAAGAAGAGATTCCAGGTTTAAACTGTGAGTTGAATATGTGCATATAATCTCAGTCCCTCTAAAACTTTACTAAATGATTAAGGAAAACATAATTAAAAAGAAAGAGAAGCATAAAGTTAAGGAGGCCAGCAGGACAGAGGAACATATAACAAATCAACGAAATATTGGGAGCTGGAAAACAGATATTCAAGTGGTAACAGAATTAACAGAACGAAGAATGCTGAATTCTACGCAGGAAATGAGGAAAGTTGAGAAACTGATAAATGTTTTATACTGCAGAATTCTCAAAAGACTCAGAAAATGGTAGCAACAGGAACGAGCGGAGATGACCATGATAATGATTGGACAGAATGACAAGATAATAAAGATATGTGATCCTAATATGAAAAGATCCCTGTATTAAAAAAAAGTCTATCCTGATAATGGGAATTCTTGTATCTTTGAAAGCTACACAAAAAATTAGTATTGAGGCTGCATTTGGGGAGAAAAACTAAGTCTATGAGGGAAAATGGTGTATTTTTACTGATTTGATGCTTTGTTCTTCTGCTTTTTTTCCATGAGCATTTGTATATTGTGAATCAAAAACAAAAGATATAAAAAACACATTCCCAAAGGATTGTATTCTTTAAATATGGAATACTTCCACTACTGTGCTCTAAGATACAAACACAATCCTGATATTGTTTTGTCTGGGTTCCTTGATGAAGAGAAACAATAGATTTTATTTTGCACAGTTGAAATCACAAGGCATAAGGTTCCCGGAAGTCCACAATTGTCTCCCTTTCCCCTCGTCTCCAAACACACATGCTTCACTGCCAAACTCTGTTCTAAAATGACTCAGTGAGAGAAGTAAGCAAGTTTGGCTCAGGGAGATGAGATAATGACACTTAACTGGCAAGATGGATGATGAATTTCTTTCCTATGACCAGAAAAGGTAAATGAGTTTCAAATTTTCCCGTATGTAAGGACCAATGCATCTATGTCTAGCACTGCTCTCCATGGTGGATAACTACAGAGACAGGTGGAAGATAGACAGTTACTTAATGCCAAGGCCTTGAGCACACCAGGAAAGCTGTTCATTTCTGTCCCAGTCTCTGGTCAGAAGTGGCTGTCAGTGAATGATGCTTTTGAGCTCATCTGGAAGTTCAGTATCTCATCCAAACAGTATACTTTCTTAGAAGTATTCTCTAAAAGCATCAGTAGGCAATAGAAGCATTGTATTTTTTTACTCTAGAAAAATAATTTTCCATTTCTTACATTTGAATGTTATGAGGCAAAGCTAACAATAAATTAAGCATACATATGTATATATGAACATACTATATATATATAATTAATGCAATACAGAGAAATTATTATAATGTAGCAATATACTTTAAGAGCAAAAATACTGTACTCTGATAGAGTCTGAAAAGTTACAGAAGGTTTTCCTGAATCATGACCTTAGAATCGATATTTTAAGAACGAGTTGGAATTATGTATGAATGGAGAATTAAAACAGGCAGAATTATTTGTTCTATAGAAAACATGTGTAAATTCCTTAAGTCAGAAGACAACATGAAAATTTTGGAGATCTCAAAGAATATCCATATACCTGAAGGAGGCAGAACAAAGAGGGAAATGCTGACTTTTGCTTGGGCAGAAACCCAGTAGCTATACTCAACACCTATGGGTAACGTGAAGGATTTTTCTCTTTATCACGAAAGCAGTAGAAGTCATGAAAGCCATTGAAGGTTTTAAACAATAGAGTTACATGATTTAAATAATATTTTTAAGGTACCTCCTGAGAAAATTGAGAATGGATTACAACAGGAAAGGTGTGAAGAGTGTATATCATTTGCAGAGTACTGTCATAGATCAAGTAAGAGATTGTGATAATGCAGCTTAAGATGGTGAGAGGGCTGTGAAGGAGTGGAGATATTGGTCCAAGCATGGTGGCTCACCCCTATAATCCTAGCAATTTGGGAGACCCAGGTGGGTGGATCACTTGAGCCCAGGAGTTCAAGATCAGCCTGGGCAACTCAGACAGACCCAGTCTCTATATAACAAAAAAGAAAAAAAAAAATAAAAACCAGAAAAATTACCCAGGCCTGGTGGTGCATGCCTATAGCCTCCTACTCTGGAGGCTGAGGTGGGAGGATTGCTTGAGACCTGGAGGAAACAGTTGCAGTTAGCTGAGATCTTGCAATTCCATTCCAGCCTGTGCAACAGAGCAAGACCTTGTCTCAAAAGAAAAATGTGGAAGACATATTAAAGAGGCAAAAACTATATATAAATATATACACACACATATGCACACATATGTACATACACATATATTTATATACACACATATGTGTGTGTGTGTGTTTTACTTAAGGGAGAAGGAATTTAACAAAGTCAATTTCTAGGATTCAGACTTGGAAAAGGAAAAGATGATGATGAAATTCCCAAAATGGGGACTATCTGAGAACATTTATTGAGCAAATACATTATGAGTGCTGGGGAATGCTGGGTAGATTAACAAGTCACAGACCCTACCTCTACAGTATTACAAACAAAATATAAAATGAGAAACAATTGTGTTATAGGTTTTATTACAATACAGGTACTGAGACACCATATTTCAAGGAGGTGGGAAAGCCTTGTCTACAAAGTAATGTTACATAGAGGCCTGAAAGAAGCAATTCTGTGAAAAGTTCAGGAAACTGCTACAGAAAGAGAGAAAGGACAGCATGCACACAGTCCTGAATAGAAATGACAACATACAACTGAAATAAATATATAATCTAAGCTCGGTATCAGAGAAAGAGAAGAAAAGCCATGAGAGAGAAATACAGAAATGCTGTAAAATGTAAACTAATATCTTAGTCTCAAAGACACTACAAAAGTGCTAAAAGTAAGTCATATTTGGAAAAAATATATATGCATTTATAATAAGAAGTCTAAATATAAGACCTTACAGCTGGTCGATGTATATTATGAATACAACTGGACAGATTGAATACTGCACAACCATAAAATATATTATTGTGTATGCATAATAAAAATATGTTTTTACATAAATACAAATATAGGAATATTAAAATTAACAAGTCTTTATGTGTGATTATTCTTTTCATTATACTTTTATAATGTGTATATATATATTTTATTCATTTTCTCTTTTATATTTTTGAGACGGAGTTTCACTCTTGTTGTCTAGGCTGCAGTGCAATGGTGCGATCTCGGCTCACTGCAACTTTTACCTCCCAGGTTCAAGTGACTTTCCTGCCTCAGCCACCTGAGTACCTGGCATTACAGGCACCTGCCACCATACTGGCTAATTTTTGCATTTTTTTAATACAGATGGGTTTCACCGTCTTGACCAGGTTGGTCTTGAACTCCTGACCTCAGGTGATCCTCCTGCCTCAGCCTCCCAAAGTGTTGTGACTACAGGCATGAGCCACTGTGCCCAGCCTTTTTATAATATATTTTTAAATTTCTATGTTAAATCGATGTTATTTTTAATAGTCATCAAAACAAATATCAAAAAAGAGGTTGAAAGTTTCCAATAGGATTCAGAACACTTTATAATATGATAACTGAAATAAAAGTATATTTTTTTGTTTAAGGAAAAGCTTCAGTTGCTGTTAGGAATTGGGTGTGCTGTGTCCTCCAGAAAGATATGTGGAAGGCCTTACCCTCAAAACCTGAGAATATGATCCTTTTTAGAAATGGAGTTGCTGCAAATGTAATTACTTAAGATGAGGCCACACAGGAGTGTGGTAAGCACTAAATCCCATATGACTGGTGTCCTTGAAAAAGAAAGAGAGACGGCTGGGCACGGTGGCTCATGCCTGTAATCCCAGCACTTTGGGAGGCAGAGGTGGCAGAGGTGGGCAGATCACCTGAGGTCAGGAATTCGAGATCAGCCTGGCCAACATGATGAAAACCCATCTCTACTAAAAGTACAAAAAATTAGCTGGGTGTGGTGGCATACACCTGTAATCCCATCTACTCGGGAGGCTGCGACACGAGAATCACTTGAACTTGGGAGGCGGTGGTTGTGGTGAGCCTAGATCACGTCACTGCACTCCAGCCTGAGCAACAAGAGCAAAACTCAGTCTCAAAAATAAAAAAAAAAAAAAAGGAAAGCAAAGAAAAATAAGAGAGACAACATACATGCGCAGAAGGAAGACAACATGAATAGTCACATGAGGGAAGAATGCTGTGTGATAACAGAAGTTGAATTTCGAGTGATGAAGCTACAAGCTCTCTAATGAACACATTAGATTATTGACTACCACCAAAAACTAGGGAAAAGCAAGAATAATTCTATTCTTTCTCTATTCTATTCACTTCTAGCAGTGTATCTGAGGCCATGACTCTCCTGACAGTTTGGTTTTGGACTTCCAGTATCCAAAACTTGAAGATAATAAATTCCATTTTTTTTTCAAGCCATCCTTGTGTGTGGTACTATGTTGAAATAATCTTAGGAAACCTACACTGTAACCAGGGAAATTAGCTTAGATGACCTAGTTTGTTAATCAACAAAAATCACCTACTGAAGAGTCACCCTTGCGTAGGTAGCCTATTTAATTTGTGTCCAGATTTTGATTAAATCAGAAAGAATATTATTCTCCCATATGTGTGTATTTCAGTCTACCTGTTCCGTATGTTTGTAGATTTGTGTGAGTGTCTGTGAAGAAATGGAACAGAGGTAATGATCAGAAACAGGGAAGCATGTGTCTCTTTCTATTTTCTGTTGAGGCTTCATGAAAGTTTTTTATGTCTTCTATTTATGTGGAAAGGTAGACTAGAATATTTCAGATATTTTTAAATCACTCTGGCAATGATGGTATGAGAACCATACTCTACATATCTGATTTATAGTCACCAAAAGCTCAGTTTTACAGGCCTTTGAAACATGGACTGGTTTCAAGATTTACTGATCAAAACATAAAGAAATGCAGTCATATTCGAGATGAGAACTGTCTCTGTGACAAATCAAAGAGCCCCTATTTTACAGTCATTCAAAGACTTCCGACCAAACTCTTAGATTATTTCCCACACAAATTTGAAGATAATTTAACCAAGGGAAATGAATGCTTTTAAGCTTCAGTGCTTTACTACAATTAAATTTTTGCTGACAGTAGTGTGTGATCACTTTCTTACCTCTTTAATAAACACCACGTGGAGCAAACAGAATTACTTCCCTAAACCTCTTTGGTAAAGTGATGATAATGGATCCAATCCCTTAATCAGGGTACTGTATGTAATAAAACAAAACTACTATTTTTTCTCTTGCTCCATATACTCCTTTGCTCTCCCTCCCTCTTCCTTTCTCCAGTCTCTCTGTCCCTCTCTCTCCGACTTTATTTCTTGTCTCTTTTTCTCCTCTCCTCTCTCTCCTAGTTCTCCTATTGTCACTTTAACTTTTCTATTTTTTTAGTAACATTTTAACTTATGTGACACTATTTTGGTTCTCAAAATATTGTACCAGTTCTGTATAATTAAGTGTGTAAAGGCTGCCACACATTTTTCTATTAGCTTATAAAAATATTTAGCAACACAATGTCAGCTAAATTATAGATGCACATAGTGATTTGGTGTTTCAAGACTTCTTACAATGATGGTTTTGTGGCTTTAAAATGTAAATATTATATATTAACGATGCAATCAGAAAGCTCTAGTCCTATGTTTTTGCTGCTTCCTAACAATGAATTTTGAGTCTCACATTAACACTGACAATGCACTGAGACACACAATCATCATTTTAAACAACTAGATGAAATAAATTTACAGTCTAATACAATCATTTCCATTTGGCAAAAATATTTCTATTCTAATGTCATGTTTAGGAGGATCTATTGAATTTTCTTATGTTTATCAGCAATAAGAATGCTTTTTAGCCTCATAAAGTTTAGTGATTAAAGCAGATAACTGAACAAAATAGTGCAATAATTGATGCAAACAATTGCAAAAATTGAAACAAAAATACCAAATTCCTCAGAATTCATCTGATATTGCGTCAACAATTATACAAAAGTTCTAGAAAAGTAAGGGTTTTTGGTGATGAGGGAGTCTTTCAAGCAGTGTAATTTCTAAGAAAGAGAAAAACACACATTTCCTTTTGGAGTTTAATGAACCCTAGAATCCGAAAGGCACACCTAAAACTGCTGGGACATAGAAGAAGAGACACAGAAAGATGACAGAGGGCACAGCAAGTACGGAGAAGACAGATACCAAGATGGCCCATCACCCCCACCAACCTTGCACTACTGAAATTATAAAGTTCCCACAGTGAAATGAAGGGAGGCTTCATGGAACCCTAGGTTTTCTCTCAGGTTACAGAGGAGGGCACAGGCATGGCCATGCTAGCCACCCCAAAAAAGTTTCTAGCAGAACAAAGTCCCACATTCCGGAGATCTGGAGACTGCTTTTTAACCCACGCTCACCTATGTATTAATACCAGTGTTCCACAGTTGAACTGAATACTGGCAGCTGGTCTCAGCACGTAGTACAGCTTGAGCTGACTGGTGTCACTGGCAGTGGAAAACAGCAACGTAGACACTACCTTATCTTGTTTCCACAGACTCCTCTCCCTGCAGTCAGTTGCTGCTAAATACTTTGAAGTTGTTGCAAAATTTACAGAGGATGCAGGAGGAAAAAAGTGTTTTAAAGAAGGGCGTCCTCGTGAATGATGTTTTGAATGTCTGCCATGACTTTGAAGTTAGGTATGGCCCTGTGACTCTTCTGGCTGATAAAATGTGAGTGGAAATCATCTGTGTAACTTTAAAGCTGAACCATGACATTTCTAGTGCTTGGTTTCCAAGCTGTTTCTTGACCTACCATGGTGATGGAAGAGCCTTTGATTTCCAGATGATGCAGTTACATGATCCCATCGTGGAGTTTCATGAGTCCTGATATGAAGAGCTGATACTTGCGAGCTTGCTTTAAATATATAGCATGACGTGATGTGTGTATGTGTGCGCGCGCGTGCACGATGTTTGGTCTTAGCTTAACATAATTAATAAACCAAGTTCTGAAACAAATGGATATTATGGGAATTAAATGTGAGGAGGAGGTCAAAAGATTAAATTTATTGCTGATAATGACTAAATTGTAAGCAAAAAAGTGATAATAAGACTTTTAACTCAACTCCCAAACTAGGTAGATTAGCTCGCAGTCACGGGCAATGGTGTCCTAAGCGGACCTCCCCGTGAGATGAGCACCCCTGGGGAAAGGCAGCCACAGAATCCTGAGGGTGTTTTTCTGTTACCAACTATTGCTCTGTTAGGCTCTTGTGTGATCTGTAATGGGAAATAGAGCCCTCAGAAGGCTCTGAAGTATCTTGGAAAATACATTAATTATAACTCCAAAGGTATCGTATGACTGACTAATGCTGAAAATGTACTTTTTTAAAGAGATGGGGTCTCTCTGTGTTGCTGGAGTGCAGTGTCTATACGATTCACAGATGTGATTGGAGCACACTGCAGCTTCAGACTCCTGGGCTCAAGAGATTCCCCCACCTCAGCCTTTTGCATAGCTGGGATCACAGGTTCGTGCCGCCATACTTGGCTGAGAATTTGCTCAACTTCCCTTCTGTAATTATGTCCAAAATAGCATACCAGTAGCGTGAAAGTAAGTTAACTGACATTATGATTTTTCAATGAATAGAACCTCCAATAATAATATAACACTGCCAACATTTTAAATATTAATCACTTTTCACTTTCAAATTCTCATGCTAATTGAAATTTAAGGACTAAATACCTTTGTGAATGTATGTTCAGATAAACATCCAAAGGAATATAAAATATTAATTTTTCCCCTGTGACTGTATGTATATGTATCCAGTGACCAAAATTTCTTAGGTTGAAAATCAGAAGCCATGATTCCCTCTCTCTGCTTGCTTCATTTTCTTAGCTGTTCATTCTCAACCTAAAAGCTTTTCAAAATCTTGGAGGAGTAGAAGCTGTATCAGAAGATGCAACCTAGTTCATAAATCAATAGTGGCAATTCACTTCAGGGCATGAGAAATTATATTAATTCACCAAGTGTCTGAAACCCTCCTTTTTTTGCTTTTGTTATTAATTTTAAGTGATACATAATAATCATACATATTTATGGAATCAGTGTGATATTTTGAAACATATATACAATGTGTAATTATCTCATCAAGCCAATTAGTATATTCATTACCTCAAACACTTATCCTTTATTTATGTGGTCGGCCTTTATAAACTGTCCTTCTGGCTACTTGAAAATATACAGTAAATTGTTGTTAATTACAGTCATGCTATAATGCTACACAACATTAGAACTTATTCCTCTTATCTAGCTGTACTTTTTTATCTCTTAATCAACGTTTGGCTAACCCTCCAGACTCCCCCTAACCACCCTCTTTACCTGGAGTAACCACTATTCTACCCTCTATTTCTCTGAGATTAGATTTTTTTGATTTCACACTTGAAAGATAGCATGTGGTATTTATTTTTCTGTATCTGGCTTATTTTCCTTAGCATAATGTCCTCCAAGCTCATCCATGTTGTTATGGATGATAAAATTTGGTTCTTTTTATTGGCCGAATAGTATTCTCTTGTGTGTATATACCACATTTTCTTTATCCATTCATCTGTTGATGGGCACTTAGGTTGATTTTATATCTTGGCTATTGCAAATAGTATTGTAATAAACATGGGAGTGCAGATATCTCTTCAACATGCTGATTTCCTTTCCTTTGGATATATACTCAGTTGTGGGATTACTGGATCCTATGGTTCTATTAATATATTTTAGTTTTTATTAAAAAACTAAAAACTAAGGTTTTTTTAGTTCTTTTTTCTTTTAGTTTTTTTGAGGCATCTCCATACTGTTTTCACTCCCACCAACGGTGTATAAGAGTTACCCTTTTTCTGCATGTTCACCAGCATTTTTAAATTTTTGTCTTTTTGATAATAGTCATTTTAACTACGATGAGATGATATCCCTTTGTGACTTTAATTTGTAATTTTCTGATTATTACTGATGTCGAACATTTTTTATATACCTATTGGCCATTTGTATGTATTTTTAAAGAGATGTCTAGTCTCCTCATTTACTCATTTTTATATCAGGTTATTTGCTTGTGTGTTTTCTTTGCTGTTGAGTTGTTTGAGTTCCTTCTATATTCTGGATATTAATCCCTTGTCAGATGAATAGTTTGCAAACACTTTCTTTCTTTTTGCAGATGTCTTGGCACTCTGATGATTGTTCCCTTTGCTGTGTGTGCAGAAACTTTTTAGAGTGATATAACCCATTTCGTTTGTTTTGCTTTTGTGCCAGGAGACATTGCAATTGATATCACAGATATGCAAAGGATTGTTAAAAATTATTGCAGAGACCTGTACACCAACAAATTATTAAACATAGTTGTAACTGATATATTTCTACACATATGCAACCTTCTCAGAAGAAATAGAAAACCTAAGCAGATCAATTACAAGTAACAAGATTCAATTTTTAGTAAAAATTCTCCCTTCAAAGAAAAGCCTAGTACCTGATGGCTTTGCTGCAGATTTCTACCAAACATTTGAAGAAGAAATAATATGAATTCTTCTCAAAATCTTCCAGAAGATTGAAAAAGGAGGAATTATTTTAAACTCCTTCTACAAGGTCAGCATCACCCTGATACATAAAAATGGGAAACTACAGGCCAATATTCTTGATTAACATAAATACAAAAATATTCAATGAAATACTATCAAATGTAATCCATCAGCACGTTAAATACATCATTCACTATGATCAAGTGAGATTTACCCCTGGGTTGAAGGCTGGTTCAACATACGGAAATCAATAAACATATCAACAGAATTAAGGCAAAAAACCATATGATCATCTCAATAAATACACAAAAAAGCATTATATATAGCTCAACATCCTTTCATGATAAAAACTCTCAGCTAGTTAGGTCTAGAAAAAAATGTGCCTCAGTCCAGTAAAGGCCATATATAACAAATCCACAGCCCACATCATATTGAATGGGGAGAAGCTGAAATCTTAAAGGAGATCTGGAGCAAAACAAGGATGCCCAATTTCACCACTTTTATTCAACATGGTACTAGAAGTCCCCACCAGAACCATTAGGTAAGAGAAAGAAATGAAAATCTGTTTAAAAAGTCAGAGAAATAATAAAATATTTTTATTAGTTACTTTTGCTGCGTAACAGACCACCCCTAAACATAGAAGTTTAAATGATGATCATTCACTTAGCTTATAATTTGATGGTTTGGCAATCTGTTCAGGAATCAGCTTCATGGTTCTTCTGAGCCAGCTCAACTGAATCTGGCTAGTTTACTTATGAGCAGTCAGATGTTGTGTCAGCTGGAACTGAATAAATTGTGATGGTCTCATGTGAGACAGCTAAAATACCTGGGTTCTTACTCCACATGGTCCCTGATTCTCACCAGACTGGCACAGAGTGGTTCACATGTTGGTTGAATGCAGAACAGTTCCCTGGGTGGCCCTGGAGCAACCCAGTTCTTCTCACTTTCTCATTTGTAGTTTTCAAGGTTAACTGTAAAATGGGCTGGGAATGAAATGTCTTAACACAACGGGGACCTGGCTGAAACAGCCTGACTCTGTTCCAAAGCTCCCATAGAAACAGGATATTCTTCAATGCTTTAGCTCAGCAGGCACATTGCCCTGGGATAAGAAACACAGGGTAGACTGCTTTCTGGGGTTCCTCAGCTGTGGTACAGGTGGGACACAGAGAGCTAAGCCTCATCTGCTCCAGGCGGCTTTTCTGAGGCTTGGGAGATTGGCTCACAATACATTCTAGGGTTCTGTTGTTTCTTGCTACCTATCTGTAAGTTAATATATCCACTTCATGTAACTTGTGTATGTGGGTATTCCTCATTCTAGACTCAAACAAGTTGGTAACCAGTGCATGGTGAAACTGATTCACAGCTGACGACTTCCAAGACTGGTAAAGGGACAGACACCATTGCACAAGTTCTTTTTAAGCTTTATAGTATGCTTAGTAACATCTCATGGGACAAGGCAAGTCACATGCCTAAAACCAGAGTCAACAAGGGAAAGAAAACAAATTTGCCACATGATGTGAGTTGTGGCAAAGTTTTATTGCCATTTTTAAAGTATACTACAACACAGAAGATTATCAAGGCACAACAAACTTACAAAACATGCTAATTTCTACTCTGTCCACTGATTTCTCCATCAATATTTTGTTCCCAAAATGGGGAGTTAGAGTTGCCAAAAAGTATATAAACAACTCATTTGGGCCTTTGATAAAATAGCCTTTAAGAGCCATTATGCTTTTAACCTTATCACAGTGCTAGTTAGTCTACCCCTTCATAATCAAATATGGTAGCCACTAGCCATATGTGACTATTTGCATTTGCTTTTAAATTATATACATTAAATTAAATTAAATTAAAATTTTAGTTCCTTGGTCACACTAGCCACATTTCAAGAACTCAATAGCCACACAGACTAGTTGCTATCATATTAGACAATGCAGGATAGTACAATTTTATCATTACAGACAATTCTATTAACAAAATTTGTCCGGAAACTGGTCTGTCAGCATCAGATCAAATAGTAGAGATTCCTACCAATTGAGCAATGCTTTTCAATTCAAGGGATTTTCTCAGTGTCACACTATTAATTGCATTTTTTCCTCTGAGAAATTTCAATTGACTAAGAGATTGTAAAGATGAGTGTATCAGAAATTAAGATTTTCTTCTTTTTTTCTGGAAGTGACTCTTTTGACATCTGTCCACAATTATTAGCTTGAATTAGTCACATTTATCTCATTATATCTTATACAGGTTTGCACTTGTTTTGTTAAATTTGTCCCTATTTTAAAATTTTAGCTGCTGTTATTGTAGTATTTTATTTTATTATATATTTAATTGGTTATATTTGGGTAGACTGTTTTCTGTATGCTAATTTTATATCTTGCTATTGTTTTCAGGACTTTTCCCATTTTTTTTTAAGTTCTCTATCTCTGCAAATAGAAATATCTTTAGCTTCCTTCCCAATTCTTACCTCTAATTGCATTCTCTTGCTAGTTACTCCTACTGACATTATTACAATCATATCAGGGGTGTCTGTGTGATAAAGCAGCAATGTGAAATGTTCCCAGTGAGCAAAACATCCAGCAGTACCGTTTCCCATACTGCCTACAATGAAATGTAACCAGAGTTTTGGATCTACTCTAAATTATACGCATTAACCAACAACTTTACTGGATGACCGAGACTAGAACTTCTATGACAAAAACCTCTGGAGAAAAAAATGTAAATGGACCTCTCAGAATGTCAAAAGATGGTAATTATTTACTCCTTTTATGAATCCTCATCCAAAGGCATCCACTGCAGAGGAGTATCAAACGGACAATATGATTTTTCCTGGATGTCTATCAGCTTCCTTCCCCAGCCACCCTGTGTTTTCTCGAGGGAACCATATAATAAATAGAGATAGAGTAGGAATGGAAGCTGTGCTTAAAATCACAAATATGGATTATACCTATGACTGGTCTGGTCATTAACAATGTCAAAAGGCTCCCTTCCAACAGCATAAACCAATGGCGACAACCTTATATTATTCTTTTGGGAGAAGCAGCTATCCATCTGGTGTCAGGTTGATTACACTGGAATCCTACCATTATAGAGAGACAACAATTTATTTCTAGTGGAATAGACAAGTATTCAAACAATGGATTTGATTTTTCTGTCCAAAGTGTTGCTGGCAGCTTCACCATCTGTGAACTTATGGAATGTCTACGTACTCACTATCCAACACAAAATTGCTTTAAAAAATGAATGCAATTTATACCAAAAGAAGGCCAGCATTGGACTTCTCCTTGGGTACTCATCTTTCCTGATGAAACAATGTAATGGCTTACCGAAAATTTAGTTGAAGAATATAGAGAGGATAGAAAAATCCTAGAGTCATATCTTATAGGAACTAATATATAATTTGAGCCTGCAATCAATAGATGTTGCTCTTTTCCTTATAGCTAGAATATGTAGGTCTGGAAACCAAGGTCTGGAAGTAAGAGTGACTCCTTTTGCATTATGCTTATTTTTATCAACTTTACTTCATTATAATTCCTTTACAATAAACAGTATTTTTATGCTACATTATTTGATTATTTTTTTAAAAAATGTATCTTCACTGCCACAGTCAACACAAAAGATTTCCATGAAATTTAAAAAGTTCTTTATGAGCATTTTCAGGCATGTCTCAATCTATTACTGTCCTGCAAAAAACACTTATTTGTTTCTCTTACTATGACAGAATTTGTAATTTCTAAATTTTATTTGAGTGAAAAAATACAGCATGCACTCTTCTTTCATTCAGCATAACTTTTAGTTTAGTAGATGTTACTGTATTTATCCATAGCTCTTTCCTTTTAATTTATTTTTAATATTCCATTTATTACAGACAAATTACAATGTGTTATTAATTCCCCTATTGGTGACCACCTGGTTTATATAAACTTTGAGGGCTATCTTGAATAAAGCTACTATGAACACCCATGTACAATCCTTTGTGTACACACATGCTTTCATTTCCTTTGCATGCACTGTGTGTATGTGTGTATATATATATATATATGTAAATGTAAGGTAAATGCATGCTTACATTTGTGAGCAACTGCCAAAAATGTTTTCCATAGAGACTGTGTATGAGAGTTACAGTTGTTCGATATTCTCATAACACTTTATATTGTCCATATTTTATTTGAATCAATTTTAATGAATAAACATTTATATATCAATTGGGTTTTTTTTTTTTTTTTTTTTTTTTTTTGAGACGGAGTCTCGCTCTTTCGCCCAGGCTGGAGTGCAGTGGCGCGATCTCGGCTCACTGCAAGCTCCGCCTCCCGGGTTCACGCCATTCTCCTGCCTCAGCCTCCCGAGTAGCTGGGACTACAGGCGCCCACAACCGTGCCCGGCTAATTTTTTGTATTTTCAGTAGAGACGGGGTTTCACCGTGGTCTCGATCTCCTGACCTTGTGATCCGCCCGCCTCGGCCTCCCAAAGTGCTGGGATTACAGGCGTGAGCCACCGCGCCTGGCCATCAATTGGGTTTTGAATTGCTTTTTCTTGATGACCAAAAATGCTTAATTTGTCATATGATTATTGTCATGTGATTATTGGCTTTTGAATATATAATTTTTTGAACTATTTGTTTATATCTTTTAACAATTTTTAATCTTATTATTGAGTTGTAATTATTCTTTTTATATTATCAATGTAAGTCCTTTATCAGTCATGTATATTACAAACACTTTCTCCTATTCTGTTACAACAATCACGTATTTGAGGAAAAACTCTATTTTTTAATCAAGTATAATTTATATTGCTTTCTCTTATTTATTTTTTGCATGTTATAACTAAGATTTATTTCTCTTCTTGTTTATCTACTTATTTAATAAACTCTTATTTTAGGTTCAGGGGCACATGTGCAGTTTTGTTATATATGTAAACTCATTTCATGGGGTTTTTATTTACAGATTATGTCATCACCCAAGTACTAAGCCTAGAACTCACTAGTTAGTTTTTCGAATCTTCTCCCTCCTCCTGCCCTCCACTCTCTTGTAGTCCCCAATGTCTGCTGTTCCCCTCTTTGTGTCCATGTGTTCTCATCATTTAGCTCCTGCTTATAAGTGAAAATATGCAGTATTTGGTTTTCTGTACCTGCATTAGTTCACTTAGGATAGTGGACTCTAGCTCCATCCATGTTCCTACAAAGTACGTGATCTTGTTCTTTTCTATGGCTGCACAGAATTCCATGGTGCATATGTACAACATGTGCTGTATCTAGTCTTCCACTGATGGGCATTTAGATTGATTCCATGTTATTGCTATTGTGAATAACGCTGCAATGACTATATATGTGCATGTGGCTTTATGATAGAATGATGTGTATTCCTTTTAGTATATACTATACTAATCCCAAGTAATGGGATTGCGGGCTGAAATGGTAGTTCTATTTTCAGCTCTTTGAGGAATCATCACACTGCTTTCCACAATAGTATTTTTCACTCCCCAAAACAGTGTATAAGCATTCCCTTTTCTCTGCAACCTTGCCAATATCTGTTGTTTTTTTTACTTTTTATTGCAGTCATTCTGACTGGTGTGAGATGGTGCCTCATTGTAATTTTGATTTGTATTTCTGTAATAATCAGTGATACTAAGCCTTTTTTCGTATGCTCATTGGCCACACGTATGTCTTCTTTTAAAAAGTGTCTGTTCATATCTTCTGCTGGCTTTTTAATGGGATTTTATTTCTCTTGTAAATTTGTTCCTTGTAAATTAATTTTCTCTTGTAAATTAAGTTCCTTATAGATGCTAGATATTAGACTTTTGTCAGACGCATAGTTTGCAAAAATTTTCTCCCTTGCTATAAGTTGTCTGCATACTTTGTTGACGGTTACTTTTCCTGCACTGAAGCTCTTTATTTTAATTGGATTCCATACATCACTTTTTATTTTTCTTGCAATTGCCTTTGGCATCTTTGTCATAAAATTTTTGCCAGTTCTTACATCCAAAATGGTATCAGCTAGGTTGTCTTCCAGGGTTTCTACAGTTTGGGGTTTTACATTTAAGTCTTTAATCTATTTTGAGTTTAAGTCTTTAATTTATTTAGAGTTTATTTTTGTCTATGGTCTAAGGAAGGAGTCCAGTTTCAATCTTATGCGTATGATTAGCCAGGTATCTCAGCACCATTTATTAGACAGAGAGTCCTCTCCCCATTACTCGTTTTTGTTAGCTTTGTCAAAGATCAGATGGTTGTAGATGTGTGACCTTATTCCAGGCTCTCTATCTTTTCCATTCATCTATATATCTGCTTTTGTACCAGTATCATGCTTTTTTGGTTACTGTAGCACTATAGTATAGTTTGAAGCCAGATAGTGTGATACCTCCAGCTTTGTTCTTTTTGCTTAGGATTGTCTTGGCAATTTGGGTTTTTTTTTTGGCTCCATATGAATTTTAAAATAGTTTTTTCTAGTTCTGTGAAGAATGTCTTGGTAGTTTGACGGTAACAACATTGAATCTATAAATTGCTTTGACCACTGTGGTCATTTTAATGATATTAATTCTTCCTCTCCAGAAGCATAGAATGTTTTTCCATTAGTTTGTGTCATCTCTGATTTCTCTGAGAAGCATTTTGTAATTCTCATTGGAGAGATTTTTCAGCTTCCTGGTTAACTGTATACCTGGGAATTTTATTCCTTTTGTGGCAATTGTGACTAGGATTGTGTTTTTGATTTGGCTCTTGGGTTCACTCTTGTTGGTGTATAGGAACACTACTGATTTTTGTGCATTGGTTTTGTATTCTGAGACTTTGTTAAAGTTGTTTATCAGCTTAAGGATCTTTTGAACCAAGACTATGGGGTTTTCTAGATATAGAATTATGTCATCTGCACACAAGGATAGTTTGACTTTGTCTCTTTTTATGTCAATGCTCTTCATTTCTTTCTCTTGCCTTATTGCTCTGGCCAAAACTTCCAGTATTATTTTAAATAGATGTAGTGATAGAAGGCATCCTTTCTTGTGTTGGATTTCAGGGAGAATGCTTCCAGCTTTATATCGTTCAGTATGATTTTCATTGTGGGTTTGTTGTAGATGACTCATTATTGTGAGGCAAGTTCCTTCAATATCTAGTTTATTGAGAGATTTTAACATAAAGAGGTGTTGAATTTTATCTAAAGCCGTTTCTGTATGTATGGAGATAATCATGTGGTTTTTGTCTTTAGTTCTGTTTATATGACAAATCACATTTGTTAATTTGTGAATGTTGAAGCAAACTTGCATCTCAGCAATAAAGCCAACTCCATCATGGTAGGTTAGCTTTGTGTTGTGCTGCTGAATTCCATTTGTTAGTATTTTGCTGAGGATTTCAGTATCAATGTTCATCAAGAATATTGACCTGAAATTTTCTTTTTTGTGTGTGTCTCTGCCAGGTTTTGGGATTAGGATAATAATGGCCTCATAGAATAAATTGTGGAGGAGTCCCTCCTGCTTAACTTTTTCAAAATAGTTTAGTAGGAATGGTATCAGCTCTTCTTTTTACAACTGGTAGACTTTGGTCGTACAATCCATCTGTGAATCCATCTGGTCCTGGGCTTTTTTTCTTTTTTTTTGCTTTTCAGGGATTCAATTTCTTCCTGGTTCAGTCTTGGAAAGGTGTATTTGTCCAGGAATTTACCCATTTATTCTAGATTTTCTAGTTTCTGTGCATGCAGGTGTTCATAATAGTCTCTGATGGTTACTGTATTTTTGTGGAGTTAGTGGTAATATCCCTTTTGTCATTTCTGATTATGTTTATTTGGATCTTCTATCTTTTCCTTTTTATTAGTCTAGCTAGTGGTCTATTGTGCTATAAAGTTTCCTCTTAACACTCTCTTGTCTGTGCCCCAGAGTTTCTGGTTTATTGTATCTTTGTTCTCATTAGCTTCAAAGAACTTCCTTAAGGATTTCTTCCTTAATTTGATTATTTTCCCCAAATCACTCAAAAACAGATTGTTTAATTTCTTTGTAAATTGAGAGTTTTGAGAGATTTTTTTTTTTTGTATTAAATTCCGCTTTAATTGCATTGTGGTCCCTGAGTGTTGATGGTATAATTTCAGTATTTTTTTGTATATACTGAGGATTGTTCTGTGTCCAATTGTGTGGTTGATTTTAGTATATGTGCCATGTGCAGATGTGTATTCTGTTGTTTTGGAGTGGAGAGTTCTGTAGATGTCTATCAGATCCATTTGGTCAAGTGTTAAATTTAGATTATGAATATCCATTTTAATTTTATGCCTTAATGAGCTGTCTAATACAGTCATTGGAATATTGAAGTCTCCCACTACTATTGTGTTGTAGTTTAAGCCTCTTTCGAGGTCTTTAAGAATTTGCTTTATGAGTCTGGGTGCTCCTGTTTTGGGTGCTTATATATTTACGATAGTTATGTCTTCCTGTTGAATTGAACCTTTTACAATTATTCAATGCCTTTCTTTGTCTGTTTGATTTTTGTTGGTTTAAAGTATGTTTTGTCTGAAATTCAGATTGCAACCTCTGTTTTTTTATATTTGATTGGTAGATTTTCCTCTATCCCTCTATTTCTAGCCTGTGGTTGTCATACTGAAACAGGCAAAATATTTTTCTATATCAACATTGCAAGTTTTTTTATATCCTCTTTTAAAATTTTTAAGATTTTATTTTTATATTTTGATCTATTATCCATTTTTATTTAATGTATGAATTTGTTGTGAGATGAAAACCATAGTTAATTGCTTCTTACATACAAATATCCAGTTACTTTTATACTTTTTTTTGAAACAGTTTACACATTTAAGTGCTTTAATACTTTCATTGAAATTCAATGGACTATATATATGTGAGTCTCATTTAAAGTTACATTTAAATTTATTCGATTTCTTTTTGTACAGTACATACTCTTTGGATTTAAGTGATCACTATAACTTAGTGGAACATATAATATTTGTTTAATGTATTCTTTTATTGTTTGCTGATATTTAATTGAAAGCTTTATGGAATATACAAAAATAGAATTGGCCTGATACATACTTTGTCCTATTATGTAACATTAATTGTATTTTATACCAATGTTATTGGTATTTCACAAAAAATAATTTGAATACTTCCCCCCTGTTTTCTACCCTGGAAAGTTAAATGAGTTAATGGAGTCTTGAAGTTTGTTATCTGATGTTAGAATGTTTAGAAAATTTTTATGCAGATGTGAGAATATCCGGAGCCATTCTTTTTATTTATAAGAAAGCAACGATATTGTCACATGCTTCTCTGTGGAAATAGATTTATTTAGAATTTTTTTTTTTTTTTTTATCAGTTTGGGTAAGCTATATTTTTTTATAGAACTATCCATGGTATTTATTTTTAGTAATTGTATTTTAAAGTAATTTTAAATGTTTACAAAACTAGCTCTTCACATATATTTTTTTAATTTTCATTGTTTCAATGCTTACAGTTCATCATTTATCATATTTTTTTGTGCATTTTATATAAAAGCACTATACTTTAATTTTTCCCCTGCCTCTGAACATTATGTTGTTTCTATTTATATCTTATTGTACTGTTTATGTCTTGAAAACATGTTGTAGTTATTACTTTTAATTGGTTCATTGTTTAGTCTAATTAAGATAAGAGTAGCTCACACATCACAGTTACAGTGTTATACTACTCTGAGTTTTTCTGTGTGCTTACTAGTGCCAGTGACTTTTGTACCTTCAATTATTTCTTATTGCTCATTACCATCCTTTTCTTTCTGTTTGTAGTACTCTCTTTATTATTTCTTATAGGGCAGGTCTAGTGTTGATGAAATCCCTCAGCTTTGTTTGTCTGGGGTAGTCTTTATTTCTCCTATATGTCTGAAGGACATTTTTTCCATACATACTGATAGTGGAGGAGACAGGCACATGCCTAGGCAGATACAGGTGGGTCCCTAGTGGAACCGTTACCTCCAAGCCGAAGACAGTTTGAAGCCTGAAAGCCAAGCTACCAGTCAAATCCATGGAACGGATTGAGAATCTGTCTTCCTGTTTGGCCCACTTTTCTCTAATTCATCCCCACTCTTCACCTATTTTACATATACCTACCCTTTTCTAATTGGCTTTCTACACTGTTGTGCCCTCCTCTGAATAGTGTATTTGCTTTAACCTTTTGTGCATACTTAGAAACCAATTAGCATGCACTCCCCTATTCTGTGCCCATAAAAGCCCCAGACCCAGCCACGCTGAGAGAAAAACCACCTGACTGAAGGGATGGCATACCATCCCTGCATTCTCGGTTCACTGATAGTTGATCTGTCACTCAATAAAATTCTTCCCTGCCCTCCTCATTATTCAAATTGTCAGTGTATCCTCATTCTTCTTCGGCACAGGACAAGAGTTCAGTAACCACTGAATATGGGTAAAAGGTGTAATACAATCAGGCCGAGTTGGCAGGGCGCCTAGAGTGGCAGGCCCAGGCACAAATGAGGCCTAGGTGGCGAGGGAGAATCACCAGCTATGGAGGTCCCCAGTTGGTAAAGTGGCTGAGATGAAATTCCTCAGCTTTGTTTATCTGGGATAGTGTTGGGTTTTTTTTGTTTGTTTGTTTGTTTGTTATCTTTTTTTTCCCCCCCTCTTGTCCGAAGGAAATTTTTGCCAGATATACTACCCTAGGGTAAATTTTTTTTTTTTTTTTTTTTGAGTACTTTACCCCTTCTGGCCCATAAGGGTTCCACTGAAAAGTTGGCTGCCAGATATATTGGAGATCCACTGAATGCTATTTGTTTCTTTTTTCTTGCTTCTTCTAAGATCCTTTCTTTATACTTGACTTTCGGGAGTTTCATTATCAAACGCTTTGATGTAGTCTTCTTTGGGTTAAATCTCCTTGGTGTTCTATAACTTTCCTGTATTTCAATATTGACATATTTCTCTAGATTTGTGAAGTTCTCTGTTATTACCCTTTGATTAAATTTTCTACTCCTGTCTCCTCTACCTCCTCCTTAAGGCCAATTACTCTTAAATTTGCCTTTTTGAGACCCTTTTCTGGATCCTGTAGGCATGCTTCTTTTTTTTTTATTATTTCTTCCTTTATCTCCTTTGACTGTATTCTCAAATAGCCTGTCTTCAAGCTCACTAATTCTTTCTTGTGCTTGATTAATTCTGCTATGAAAACAATCTGATGCATTCTTCAGCGTGTCAGTTACATGTTTAAACTCTAGAATTTCTGCTTGATTCTTTCTAATTATTTTCATTTCTTTCTTAAGTTTATCTGATAGATCTCTGAATTACTTCTCTATATTATCTTGAATTTCTTCGAGTTTCCTCAAGATAGCTATTTTGAATTATCTGCCTGAAAGGTCACATATCTCTGTTTCTCCAGGTTTGGTCCATGGTGCCTTATTTAGTTCATTTGGTGATGTCATGTTTTCCTGGAGGATATTGATGTTTGTGAATATTATCTGTGTCTGGACATTGAAGAGTTAGGTACTTACTGTCGTCTTCTCAGTTCATTCTTATTTTTAACAATCTTTCTTGAGAAGGCTTTCTAGGTATTCAGAAAAAAAAAAACAAAAACAAAAACCAAAAAAAACCTTGTATGTTGTGATGTAAGCCGTATCTGCATTGGGAGGCACTCCAAGTCCAATAACCCTGTGTTTTTACAGACTTGTAAACCTCCTTGATTGCCTAGGATAACATCCAGAAGAGTTCTCTGTATTACCATGCAGAGACTATTGTTCCTTTCTTTTGCTTTACTCCACAGGAAGTCCCTTTCTCTCTGTTCTAAATGGCCTGTGGTGACACAAGCCCCTTTTTGGTCACCACCACTAGAAATGTTCTGGGTCATACCCAAGGCCAGCAAAGCACAAGTTCTTGCCCAACACCCTCTGTAATCACTATGTGACTACCACCTATGTTTGTGCAAGGCCCTGGGGCTCTACAATCATCAGGTGGCAAATCCAGTTGGGCTTGTGTCCTTCCCTTTAGGGCAGCAAGATTCCTCAGACTCCAAGCCGGTCCAGAGCTTCCATTTGGGAGCCAGGGACTAGGATAAAAAATCTTGGAAGTCTGCATGATGTTCTATTGTACTCCACTTGAACTGGCACTATGAGACAGTCCTTCTCACTCTTCCCTCCCCTTTCCACAGGCAGAGGAGCCTCACCCTACGGTCACCAGAAGTACAGGCTTAGGAGGAGTACTTCCAGTCTACTGCCAATGACCCTTCAAAGCTCAAAGGCTCTTCAGTCAACTTGTGGTGAATACTTCCCTGTCTGGGACTTAACCCTCAGGGTAGTGGGTTCCCCTCTGGCCCAGGGCAGGTCCAGAAGTCCTTTCTAAGAGCCAACGCCTAGAATTGGGAACCCAAGAGCCTGCTTGGTGCTCTACCCACCTGAGCTGAGCCGGTACCTAAGGTGCAATACAAAACCCCCTTTAGTTTTCCCTCCAATTTTCTGAAGCCCAAGGAGTCTCTCCCCATAGGCATCACAGATGGGAACATGCTGAGTCTCACCTAAATCAGCTAGTCTCAGAGTCTCACCCAAGGCCTACAGTGTACCACCTGGGCATCACTACTGGTTTTTCAGATACCGCAGGCTCATTAGTCAGCAGCTGATGGATCGTGCTGAGACTGGGTCTTTCCCTGTAAGGCAGTGCCTACCCTTCTGACCCAGTGTGTGTCTAGAAATGTTGTCTAGGAGCTAGAGTCATCACTCTGATTGGTGCCCTATCCTACTGTGGCTGAGCTGGTATCCAAGATGCAAGATAAAGGCCTCCCTCCTCTCCTCAAGCAAAAGGAAAGGGCCCCCTTTGCAGCTGTAAGCTGTGCAGCCTGGGTCTGGAGGAGGGCTGGCACAAGCTCTCCTTTTGCTTTCCCAGATGTTGCCTCAATAGTTCACGTGTCCTCCCAGTTCACTGGCTCTGAGTCCAGTTCAGCACTAGGACTAATCTAGTGTTGCAGTCATTGTGGTCTACATTGGACTTTCAAGTTTATTTAGAGCTCCAGAGTACTTTAGCACATGGTGGCGAGGTTTGCCAAAACTAAAGTTCCAACTGCTGGGAAGGGTGATTCTTCTCTGGCTAGGGGTGGTTTAAACTTCTTCTGTGAGAGGGCAGCTGAGTTCAACCTGGTTTTGCTTTCTGCTATGACAGGCAGCACCGAGTTCAATGCAGTGTCTTGTAATTGCTACCTTGTCACTCTGCCAAGTTGACAAATTCTCTCTTTGTGCCATGATACCAGTGCTGGGGTGGTGAAAAGGTGACATTGGTGATTCTAGACTGTTTTCTACCCTCCTCAGTGCTTCTTTCAGTGATATAAGGTAGGTACCAGGTATTGTGAATGTTCACATGATTTGGGGGTTTTATTAAGGTGCTTTGGTGGGTGTGTGTAGATAATAAACTGGTGTTCTCATTGGGATGATCACTGGAGCCTTCTATTCAACCATCTTGCTCCACCTTTCCATATTCCCTTTAAATTGCACTACTTTATTGTTTTTTGTAAAGAACTAGCTTTTATTTAATTCCAGTATATTTTCTGTCATAATTTACTAGTTTCTGTTTATATGCATGTTATTTTCTGCATTCTTTTAATTTTTCATTTACTTTTTCTATAGTGAATTTTACTTTAATATATAATTTGTGTTTTCCATTAATATATGTATTTGATATAATAAAGTTATCTGTAAGTACTGCTTTAGTTGAACCCGACGGGTATTGATAATAATTGCATGTATTAATTACTTATATTTAATTATTTTCTACTCTTATTTTGATAGATTTGGCAAATTTTTGTATCTGGAAAGGAGGTTGTTTTGCTATTACTGATTTTCATCAATATTATTATTATTGATAAAAGAAGTTTATTAACTACCTCTATTGGCCATTTGAGGGATAACGGTGAGATTGGTTTTCAGTTATTTTATTTCTATGCCTGCGGGAGATAACATGGGTTTCTTTAGGAGCATGTTTAGATGCATTCATATCATCACTATAGAGCTTAAACTAGAACTTGGAAGACCTGAGCAGTTATTTCCTATCTTCACTTTTCCAGAGCAGTTTTCAGCAACCAACCACACCTATTGTACTCCTTAATTAGACTCAATATGTGAGTCTAATTATCTAGATTATCTAGATATCAACTAAATATCTAGATATCTAATTATCTAGATATCAACTAAATAGTCAAAAAACTTCAATGTCTACAGGCATTTAATTAGGAATAAACATTGGTGACATTTTACATATCTCTGTTATTAGATCATGCCATGCATGATCTACCTGTGCTGTCTTTACCACCAGAAATAAACTCATTAAGGCCTAGAAATTTAACTAGATCAGAGAACCAATTTCAGGAAACTCATAAATAATTTGGAAAGCACATACTTAAAATTCTGTTCTTTCAAAACCACCTTCAGTACAAAAGTCTAAATCTGTTAGCTTTCTACCAGAGAAACATAACCAATTGGAGATATAGTCTAAGAGATTTAATGCAAGGAGCTGATTTATATGATAATGTGGGATGGTTCAGTATGTCCAAAAGTGTGTGACAGGCTGCTGCTGGGAGGGCAAACTAAAATTCTCATGCTCAAGTTAAAGCTGCCATTCACAGACAGAATATTTTCTTCAAGAAGGCCTCAAATTTGCTCTTAAGGTCCTTCAATGGATTAAATTAAGACATACAGAATATGTAAGATAGTCTCTCTTATTTAAAGTCAACTGATTATGGACTTTAATCACCTTAATAAAATACTTTCACAGCAATACCTATACCTATACTAACATTTGATTGAATAGGAACTGTAGCCTGGTCAATTTGACATAAACAAAAATATACTATCCACGAGATAGACTTTTTCATTGTATTGTTTATGCTTTCTATATTTTTATTGAATTTTTGCCTTGATATATCTTTGGTTAAGAAAGATATTTTATTAGTTATCTATTGCTGTGTAACAGATTACCACAATTCTGCTGGCTTAAAATAGCATAAATTCACTTCTCGCAGTTTCTGTGAGTTGGGAATTCAGTGGCAGCTCAGCTGGGACCTCCAATTTAGTGTCTTTCATGAGGCTGCAATCAAGGTGTCATCAAGAGATGGGGTCTCATCTGAAGGTTCCACAGGCGAGAACTTACTTCCAAGGTCATTTACATAGTTTGGGTTCTTTTTGAGTACTTGGACAGAGGACATCAGTTTCAAACTGACTGAAGGCCTGACACCACCCTCAGTCTCTTGTCATATGGACTTCCTCAAATGGCAACATTTTCATGAAAGCCAGAAAGGGAAAATGTGTGCTAGCGAGCAAAAGTCAGTCTCTTATAATCTAACGTCGAAGTGACATTTTACTAAACATTGAGCTATTCTGTTTGATAGAAGAAAGCTATTCAAGGAGAAAGAATATTATTAGGCTATAAATACCAGGCTGTGAACATTAGTAGGGGGAATCTTAGACATATCTATCACAGGTATATTGATTCTTGTTATTCATTTCTGTTCATCTAATTCTTCCTACGTTGCCTGTAGTTTCCTTTTTGTGAATCCTTTCATATAAGTACTTTTATAATATTTTTCTATGTATGTACAACACCAGTCCCTCTCTTCTTATATCTTAGAATCTTGAAAAGAGTCATATCAGTGATAAATAATTATGAAAACATGTAGGTTAACTTCAAAAATCTAGGTACTCAGGAAATTAAAATAATGTGATATTGTCAAAATTTTGAAGGCACACTTAACTAAACCATTTATACTTGGGACATTGTATGTTCCACCATATGATACTCATTTGTCTTTTAAGAAGAAATAGACAGTTTTTTGTGCATTTCCTAATGATGCTTCACTTCTCCATTAAACAATTTTTACTGTTTTGCTCAGTAGTCTCTTGTACATCTGAACTTTATACTATATACATCACTAAAATATTATTAGATTTCACAAATCACAAAGTGTAGAATCAATAATGCCCCAAGGAGGGGGTGCTTATTAAAAACACAAATTTTCAAACATTAATTTGTAAGCAGATTTCTTCATTACATTAAGAATAAAAAGACATAACTTTATTAGTATCATCATGACCCCCTCCTGCATTTAAAGTCTTAGTTATCTCTTTATTTTCTATCTTTTATAGTCCCTGTTTTTCTGAACACTTCCATAGAAGGAGTTGGTGTAGTAATATTATAATATATTCTGTCTACAAGACTAATCCATCCCACTTTTAAAACTGATACCACTACTTATCGTAGCAAGTTGCTAGCTGCCAACTGCCAATCTCCTGGAAACTCTCAGTGGTTGTGGGGCGTTGCATAATAACCAACAATACCACCCTATTTATGTCTTCCTTAGACAGTTTGGTGCAGAGTTCTAATGCCTTCATCCTTCATTGGTTTCAATTTACTTCATCCCTTCTATGGAAATATATGATTGCCACTTGAGAGTGTGTCTTTTTTTTTTTTTTTTCCATTACCAAACTCAGAGGTTTGTGCCATGGGCTATTGCATCACCCAGAATTATTATGGTGAAGATTTAATTTCTGATGTGACTGTATTTAGAGATAGGGCTTTTAAGAGGTAAAGTTAAATGAGCTCACAAAGGTAGACGTTCTAATCTAATACAGTGAGAGGCCAAATAAGAAGAGATAAAGAGAGATCCCTCTCTGTTTGCACACACACACGAAGGAAAGCTACGTGAGGAAATAGGAGAAGGCAACCGTCTACAAGCCAGGAAGAGAGCTGCTCACTGGGAACTAAACTGGCTGGTACCTGGATCTTGGCCTTTCCGGACTCCAGAACTGTAGGAAAAAAATTTCTGTTGTGAATGGCATGTATTCTGTGGAGTTTCTTGTGGCAGCCCTAGCAGAGTAAGACAACTTACATTCTGGAACAAGTGTGATATGTCTGCCATTCTGGAAACTTTCCATTTCTAACATTTATGGCCACTCACCATGATCCTTAGGTCCTGAGAAGATTGCATTGATTCTACTTTAGTCACAAAGGTACATGGTATACCAAGTATGATTGTGATGTATATAAAGACAACAGAAAATAAGACAAAGAATACAGCTCAGCACAAAGAGAAATACGCAAAGCAAGAAATGCAACACATTTCTCAG
The DNA here is from genome assembly GCF_024542745.1 of Macaca thibetana thibetana. Lineage (NCBI taxonomy): Eukaryota > Metazoa > Chordata > Mammalia > Primates > Cercopithecidae > Macaca > Macaca thibetana. Next base: position 131,219,420 of record NC_065583.1, on the reverse strand, counting down.
TAGAAGACTCCATATCAAATGTCCAGTCTTTCAGTGTACTCCCCACGGAGTTAGCCACCTTCCAATAATGCCATCTGCCTAGAAAGGCGCTTTCATCGGCAGTTTGCTAAGCTGGCTTAGCTTTTCCCTATAGCATTTGGACTCCTGTAGCACTTTTGGAAACCCTAGGTATGTACTTATCTCCCCAGCAGGCACAAGTAACTGGTCACAATCTCAGCAAATTCCTGTGCACTTGGTAATAGATTGTTGCTATTACAAAAATCTCTCTCTTTTTCAGGTACTTATCAAGCCTACAGTCTATCCTTTGAGGAAATTACATGTATCCTCATTTTAAAATGAATAACATGAATATGCCTACATTTAAGAGTCATTAATATGAAGAATCCAAAATATATGTGGCTTAATCTGACTCTCTTCATCGTGTTTCAGAGATATTTTAAATCACAGTACATTTTTAGTGAGTCACTGAAAGACGTAAAAGATTTTATAGTTCACTTTTTTCTATTAAAATCTTTTTTAAAAAAGTATAGATTATTTGGGATCATTTCCTATTTTCCTTTCCCCAAAATTCTTAAAACATCACTAAAAATGCACAATTTGTCATCAATTTCAAATAAAACATCTAAAAGTATTAAATGTTTTTAAGAAATCCCAACTGGGATATATCTGAAACACTGAGCCAGTCTTCTTCCTGTGTCCTTATTGGTTCCATTCACTCATGGAGTCATTTATATTTAATTTGATGCTAAAAAGTGTAGCTAATATAGATGAACTGCTGTAATATGTTATAATGTTTAGATAACGTGCTTAGAGGAGCTTCATATTTTAAGCTCATTCCATTATGATGAGATAATAAATGAAAATTACTCATCAACTATTCATAAAAATTTGTACAATTGCATATCCATTGAACATTCAAGAAAAGAGCAGAAAAAATAGAGTGTATAATATATCCAATAAGTATTCCAATAAAATGGAAAATTTTGAGACTTGCTGTTGTTTTAACATGGTAGCAATGATTTTTTGGCATGTAAGTGTATAACATTTAGTATTTTATAAATTGTTTCTGCTTAATATTCAGAAGATATGTCATTTTTCCAAACCAAATTTCATTGTTTTACCAGATTAAAAAATTCAAGCAGCTAAACTGGAAAAAAAAATACTAAAAAGCAAATAACTTGAAAATTCTCTTTTATCCCACCAACTTTGATTTTTGAGTTCTTTCCAGAGGAAATTATTTTCAATGTTTTAGTCACAGTCTATTATTTATCTATTTAGTTATATTTATTTAATTATATACTACTATTGTTTGGTGTTTGGAGGCGAAGGTTGTGATGAGCTGAGATTGTGCCACTGCACTCTGACCTGGGCAATAAGAACGAAACTCTGCCTCAAAAAAAAAAAAAAAAAAAAAAAAAAAAATGTGAAAACAGGCCTGGCGCAGTGGCTCATGCCTGTAATCCCAGCACTTTGGGAGGCCAAGGCAGGCAGATCACCTGAGGCCAGGAGTTTGAGACCAGCCTGGTCAGCATGGCGAAACCCCATCTGTTGATTTATTTTATGGTAATTAAAAATTTTGCTCTTAAATGCCAACTTTCTCACAACAATGCCACAATTTCACAATATTTCAGATTACCTCATTATAATTATTTACATTGTTATAACTATGTTAATATTTTTAATGGTTGTGAATAAACAGATTCTAATTGGTGGGTCATTACACGGGAGTGGCTCTGCCACTTTAAAGTTCTACAGAAACAAACCAGTGCCCAATGTAAACAGTAAATTGAAAGTCAAAATTTAAACAGTCAGAAACCACCCACTTCCTTGTAGGAATTTTTCATTCTAACCAAACAAATTTGTTTTCTTTGTCTTAGTTCTGCAATCACTTTTTGAAAGTTTCCTTTTTAACCCTCTCAGCTGAGTGCTGACCCCTTGTGGTTTGGTGCTGCCCCATTGATGGATTGCTGAATGATCAAATAAACTCTAACATTTAAATGTGCTTAAGTTTTCCTTTGACTACTTCTGAGTCAGGTAGTATTTCCTTTCTCATAAAATTTCAAATTTTTACTACAGTTAAAAGTTAATTCATTACTCAGTTTCTTCTCTCTCTCTCTCCCCCCCATCTTCTGTTTGTATTTTTCATATATTTTATTATTATTATTATTTTGGCATCTGTCTTTACTAATGGAGACTTTTATTAAGTGTGTGACTATCCATGTTTCTTCATTTATATTATAGAATTAGACACTGAGAACCAAATACAAAACTTAGTATATATGTGTGTAAACAGGTATGAGATTAGGAGAAGTGAGACCACTGAATGAGAGTTACACAATAGACTATTTTTAGATCTCCTTTTTCAACATATTCTTCCTGATTCTTTTACTTCTCTGATTGTTTCATTTAATTGTTCTGCATTTTTTTTAACCAAATTGTTATCTCCACTAAATTTCTAGTTGGATATATGTCCTCCTTGGTGTCGAAAATAACAATTGATGTGAAGATCAAGGGGTACCAGGACCATATTATTCAGAGGCTCTAGGCTATTTTTAGATATTTGACTTTTATTATGAGTGCAGTGGGGGTAATTGCAGGGTTTTAAGTAGAGGAATGATATTATCTACATAATGTTTTAGAAGAAAATCACAAAATTACTGTGAATAGATTTGAAGTAGGAATGATGGAAGAGGAAAGAAGAAGGGAGAGAAGTTAGTGGCTATTAAAACAAACCCAGTGAGGATCCATTGTGTTAGTTGAAGATGTAGTAAGAACTGACTGGATTCTAGATTTCGGCTTCACAGCTATATGTGCAGGTGTATATCTTGTTTTTTGTTGGTAATTTTTTAAAAGATGGTATTTAGAGTATCAAGACAAATTAAGACCACTTGAAAGTTTTTCATGGTTCTTTCTTAATAACTATCCAAAATAAAGTTACAACAACTTTAATTTCAATTTTTGAAAACAATCTTTTAGGTATACCTGAAACTTCTTTAGATAGCATTTTGTCTGACTGGATAGTGCTTAGAGATACTATCTTTGCTATTTCTGAGGTTTTAGAGGATTTTAGAGTCATACCCTCAGCTCCACCTTCAGATCATGCTTTAGAGTGAGTATCCTGAATGTAATTTCTGATTGGAAACCATTTCTTAATTTTAACGTTGTTTGCCATTTGAAAAGACTGCAAATCTTTAATACAAGTGAGACTTAGCTACTTTTAGCTTAGCAGTTATGCTTTTAACTTATTACTGTCCTGTTATATTTTACTATAAGTGGCAAGAAGGAAAAAAGACAGACTTTCAACATTATTGTTGGAAATTTCCTTAGCTAAATCACCTAGTCCTTTAGGTACATTTTCTACCTTTCACATTAATACAGGCAACAGGGCTGTTGAATGTTCTGCCACTTATTAACATGGATCTCTTTTTTTTTTTTATAGTTCCCTATAAGAATGTTTGCCTTCTATTAAAGATTTACCAGTACCTCTCCAAAGTCCCAAATTCTATGAATGATGTATTCAAGTCTCAAGCTTGTATCACATATTTCCTTGGAATCCAGTTTTGTTTAGGTCCTGGGAACTGCCATTTCTAAAGTCACTCCTATGGTGTGGCTATAGGGGCATTCCACTTCTATTAGGAAAAAAAATCTGCATTCACTACATGTGAATTATGTACCAGTTATTGCTACATAGTAAATTATTCCTGAATTTAGAGACTTGAAGCTATAAATATCTATTATCTCACAGTTCCTGTGGGTCAAGAATATGGGAGCAGCTAGGTTCTGGCTCAGGGACTCCCATGATGTTGCATTCAAATGGTCAGTTAGACCTTGAATAGCTGCTTCCAAGCATTCATACGGTTGTTGGCAGGACTTAGCTTCTCACTGGCTTTCGGCTGCAGACCCCAGTTTTTGCCACATGAGCCTCTACATAGGATCTCTGAATATCCTCATAGTATGTATGCTGGTTTCCAACAGGGTGACTGATGGCAGAAAAGACAGAGAGAGAGAGAGAGTGAGAGTGCATGCGTGCAAGCGAGAGAACAGAAAAAGAAAGTCCCAAACAAAAGCTTCAGTCTTTATGATCTAAGCTCTGACATGACGTATCATGACTTCTTGCTTATGCTGTTAGTCACATGGCCTGTCTTAGTCCATTTGGTGCTACTATCACAAAATATTACAGTCGGGGCAATTTCTAATGAACAGAAATTTATGTCCTCACAATTCTGGAGGCTAGGAAATCCAAGATTAAGGAGCTGGTATCTTTGGAGGGTACATGCAAGAAGGTATAAAGGAGAGAGAGAGAGAGAGAGACAAGGGGGGGCAACCTGCCCTTTTATAATGAACCCACTTTTCCAATAACAGCATTAATCCATTCAGAAGTGTAGAGCATTATGGTCTATTCATTTCTGAGAGGTCCCAACTCTTAATACTGTAATTTACAATGGCGATTGAATGTCAGCATGAGTTTAGGAAAGAACAAAAAATTCAAACTACAGCAAGATTCAACAATCTAGTTACAACAAAAAAAAAGGTGATAACACTGGGACAAGATCATCAGGGGCCAGCTTGTAGGCTACTTACCACACTGAGTAAAACTGGGATCCTTTTATACCTTGAGCAGCAAGCCCAGGTGTTTTCCTGGTGAAGAAGTGACTCCTTCAAAGCAGGAAGCCTTATGACAATCACATTTATCTTGTGGTGGAAATATCTAGCCCTAAAGACATCCAATGAACTGCAATGACATTTTAGAAGTTGGATTTAATGTGTAGAGTTTGTTTTTAATTAATGATAGCTTATTTTCAAAGTAGTGGTTTTTTTTTTTTTTTTTTTTTTTTTTTTTTTTTTTTTTAAGAATAAAACACATACCAGCAATCAAAAAGGTGAGGAATTTTTAGAATTAAAATTTCTGCATCAGTTTTCACAAGAGTCAATGGTAATGTGAACTGGCATCCAATATAAATATTAAATACAGGCTGATCTTCCTTCTGGCCATATGCATTTAGATGGTCCCAGGGGAATTACTTTGGACATCGTGAAGCATGGCTTTTAAAAAGCAGCTGCTGTTTTTATGAGAACTGATTTGGTTTCTCAACAAAGTAAGCACTTTGAAAGAAAATTGATATAAACTATGAGATGCATACAGGTCTGAATATAAACTAAAATTTTGATTACCGAAACACTGAAGATTTGCATATCATATTTTAAATAAAAGGTATATACTTCATAATTTCTAAGATGACTAGCAAAATTTAAAAGTAAAATAGCATTCTATTCACGTGCTTCCCAGAATTTGAGTTACGTCATGGTCCAAGCTTCCTTTCTGACTAGGATTCCAGGTCCCTCATAAAAAAAAAAAAAAAAAGAACTACTAATATACTCAAGAATCTGGTTTGATGAACCCCTAGGTTATTAGGCTGAATGAGAAAAAAACAAAATCCTTAAAAGTTTGCATACCAAATGATTCCTTTTACATAACATTCTCAAAATGACCAAACTATAGTGATCAAGAATAGATTAATGATTGCAGGGAATTATGGAGGTGGGAGGCTGGGTAGATACAATTTGAAAAGGATAGTACTAGGAAATTTCTTGGTAGTGATAACACAGTTTTGTATCTTGATTGTGGTTGTGATTATATTAATCTTTAAATGTGGTAAATATTAATAGAACTACATGCACACAGAGACACACATGCACACACACATACATAAATGAGAGTATAGATTATTCCAATTGACGACTGTCAACTTCTTGGTTTTGATACTATACTGTAGTTATGTGTGGAATTATCATTGGGGGAAATTGGGAGAAGAGGATGCAAGACGGCTCTGGAGTCTTTTTCACTTTCCTATGAACCTATATATGGGAGAGTTCTCCAGGTGGCTTGGAATGACCCCGTTTTCCCCAATCTACCTGCATGCAGCTCTCAGAATAACCATAGAATGTGTGAGGAACGCAGTACCTTGAGATAGGAAGGAACTGCATGAAACAGTCAAGGCCTTGTTCCAGTCTCGTTTAGGAAATGTAACATCATGAATCAGAGAGGAGCTGCCTGGGACAGCCTGGGCTTTACTTCTCTCTCCCGTGAAAGCAAGATGTGCTTCAAAGCTTTGTCCAGTGAGTCACATTGCCCCTGAGGTATCTAACCTGGGGCAGGCTGCCCTTCATGCAAAGGGGGTCATGCTCAGTCAAGACTCCATCCACCCTGAACAGCTTTTTCCAGCCTGAGGGGACTGACTGACAATGGAGTCTAGGATTTTTTTTTTTTTTTTGTCCTTTGCTGCCTATCTGTAAGAAATAAACCTACTTCATATAACTTGCTGCATGTAAGTGTGTTCTGTCACATTGGACTCAGGCAATTGTTGAAACCGCAGCCCAAGATGCAGTGGGCAGAAGTGTTACGACTGCTATTCCTGGTGGATGACATTTGCTCTCCTCTATGCATCGGAAGTCCTCCTTTGAGACTGGTAGTTAGCAAACCTGATTCTCCCTACAATTATTTCAATATAAATGGTTTAAAAATAATACAAAATGAATGAATAAATGATTTAATAAATTGCAATCTTGAGAGCTTGTTTGGAGGTTCCAGCAGGGGAGCGCAGCTACTCCTACCCCCTTGAAAGAAGATTAGTCCTCCTCTATCGGGGATGGTTGTCCTCTTCAACTGAGTGTGCAGGTTCATGAAGGACACACACGGAGCAGTGAGGGAGGAAGGGGACACCCGTCTAGCCAGCCGGATCAGCTGAATCAACCCTGGCAATCAATGGGGTGACAGATGTTGCAGCCAGATCACCCTCACATCCAATCTGAGAGGACACTTTTAATATCACTTTTTACATCACATTCTTTCATAAGAATACATAGAGCAAACACATAGCTATCAGGAATTCAAGGAGAATTAAACTAACTCTATGGAGACAATAGATTATAAATGAGACACTGCATTGTAAGTATTAACTTATTATGACACATTTATATTATTTTATAAAATTATGAAAACCAGTCTTTAAATTCTAAATTAAATTATATATGAAAGTTTGAAACAAATGAAGTAAAAGATTTATTGTATAAGGTTATACAACTAAGTATTTCTGTAACTTTTCTGCTCTTATTATCATCAAAACCAAAGGTGTGCAAACTCTGTGTTCAATAATTTATTTAATAGACAACACCATGTTACAGAAGCGTAAATGTAGTTATTTAAAACATGAAAACATGGGCATGGTGATTCGAATCGTGTATACATTTTTCTCTGTCATTTTTGTTTGCTTATTTTTTAAAGTAGCATGACTACAGTATTCTTGGGAATCTTCTCAACATGTGAAGTTAAAAAATATCTCTCAGTAATTAATTGGTATTGCATTTAAAAATGGAAAAAATATTATAGTGCATCATCAATTTATCTACTGACAGACTTTTTGATTATTTAAAATGAAATGTATATTTAAATACTAATCATAAAATATTAGAGAACTATTAGGGTAGTAAAAAGTTAGAGATATTATCTATTGAATTGTGATACATTTTATTTTACCCTATTACTGATAAAAGTAAAATGAAAAATTTTGAGTTTTTGAGTGATTTTAAACGGACCGTTTATCTCTGTAATTTAAAGTATGCTCTTTACACATTTTCTTGCTTTTGCATTAAATATAGTAATTATTAAGTTCTGAAAAATGCAATAAGACATCAAACAGATATGTAACCATTGAAAAAGAAGGTATAGAATGTTCTATCTAGCAAAAGGAAGAGAATTAACTGAAAAGCTATTGAAATTCATGAACATTTGTTATATAGTTCACTAATTTTAGGCAGTCAAAACAAATGCAGATCACAAGAAAAAATACATTATTATCAATGATCACTCATTCATTGATTTACTCAACAAACATTTTGAAAGATTACTATGTGTCAGAACATGTTCTATAGGACGCACAAAATAGAATTCCTTTTATCATGGAAATTATGTAGCAATAGTGTGACACATAACATAAAATACCTAAGAATAAATTGAATACATGACATATGAGAAAAAAAAAAATGCCTCAGCTTGTGAATGGATAAACAAAGAGTGGTGTTTCTCTACAATGTAATATTCAGTGATAAATTGTAATGCTGAAAGTAAATGTGTAATGGTAAGTACAGGAAGCAAGACACAAAAGGTAAGGTGTTATATGATTCCATTTGCTATATTCTGGAATAGGCAACACGGGGAGGACAAAAATCAGAGAGTTGATGGATTTACTGCAAGGAACAGTAGAATATTTGTGTGTGCGTGTGATTAGAATGTTCCATGTTTTGATTGCGGTGGTGTTACATGACTGTATATTTTCCAAAACTCACCGATCCATATATTTTAAAAATATAAAATTTATTAGATATATGAATAAGTAACTCAAGTTGCCTTTCTTAAAAGGAAATATAAGGTTGATTACAAGAAAGATAACAATTAAAATAGGTACAGTAAATAGAGCTATTGTATAAAATTACAATCCCAGTAAAAATACATTGTATTGGAGAACTTGTAAAAATATATAAGTTCAAACAAAATCTTAAAAAAACTGTATCTTCATGAAAAAGAAAACAGGAGAAATAGGAATAAAAATATTTTAAGGAGACTTTCCCTGAGATGTATGAAAATATCATGGGACTACAACTTTTTTCTTTTTTTTTGAGACAGAATTTTGCTCTTGTTGCCCAGGCTGGAGTACAGTGACGTGATCTTGACTCACTGCAACTTCCGCCTCCTGGGTTCAAGCGATTCTCCTGCCTCAGCCTCCTGAGCACCTGGAATTATAGGGGCCTGCCACCACACCCAGCTAATTTTGTGTGTGTGTGTATTTTTAGTAGAGACAGGGTTTCACCATGTTGGCCAGGCTAGTCTCGAACTCCTGACCTCAGGTGATCCACTCACCTCTGCCTCCCAAAGTTCTGGGATTACAAGTGGGAGCCACTGTGCCTGGCCACTCCAACAATTTTAATGATGTATTATGTTTGTATCAACAGACTGCAGATGTAACAATGGATCTGAATAAATGGCTCACAAAGATATACGAATGGACAATTTTAAAAACAACTTAAAGTATCAAACTGACAGCATAACAAATAACTTTGAGGGAATTGTTTATTAAATAAATGCTATGTAGAAATTCAATTATTTTTAAAAATGGAAGTATCAAAGTAGAGCATATAGCTTAACATTCATCCAGGAATTCACAAATAGAATAAATATTTTTTTAAATTAATAAAAGTATGTTGGCATATTTAATCCTAGCGAGAGTTGCTAGGTTATATTTTGCAAATGGAATATTTGAAAAATGCAACAGAAACAATAGCCACATGTTGCAATTCTGGTGGTGTCTTGATTCAGCAGACATGAAATTTTTCAGGGGCTTCTGAGTGATTGCCTGAAACTCTCCCACAGTATGTTGAGAATTGTAACCATCTCAGCTGTCTCTTGGGCTTTTTTTTATGCTATTTCTGATGTTAGCAGAGGTTTTTCCTCGTCTTCATCTCTTCAGCTCTCCCAACAGTTTTACATGTATCTGAACTTTTGTATTTAAACTTCCTTTTTTGATCTATCCAGATTGGCTTCTATTTTCCTAACTAAAAATGTCCAATACAAGATTACTGTATGTCAGGTTTAAATTGAGGTAGGGGAGTGTATTCAACAGTTTGAAATGAAGTGTCATTTCCAAGGATATTGTAAAAATTTATATTTGTTCAACCTAAGACCTAAATAATTATTTTATAAAACATGATTTATTCACCCAATTTTTACCAATTTCTGGCATAAGTCCATTTGCTCTGTGGTCTCTAATTTAAATTTGGATATTAGATACCTGAAAGTGTTCAGCTGTACAACTGTCTGAACAAATAATTATGAGCAGAAGCAATTTCAAATGTGCATTGACTATATCTCACTATATAAAAACTTGGATTACCCTGTCAAAATTGCCCTACCAAATTTAATGTTCTCTTCAAACCTTAATATGACTCACTTACAAAACATAAATCTGATGATAAAACAGGGGGAAGTAAAATAGCCCTAGTATTTTTCTTCTTAAAATATATTACCCAATGACTGAAGAAATTCTTTTTTTATAAATGAATGCTTCTTTTCAGAGGTTCTGTGAATTTTGTAGAGAAGTTGGATTTTAGCTGTCAATTTTTTTAATTTCAGAAATTTTTTTCCATATTTTGTTATAATATGAATCTTTATTAATTATCATTTCATGGCTGTTTTGAAATGATTGCACTGGATAACACTGCTTTACAATAACCTTAACTAAAGACCTTAGTTATTGTGATTTAGAGGATATAAGTTCATCAAGTTTACCAAACCCATGAAATGTTAAGCCAAATTTTCATTGGCTTGAGCTATATCAGAGATGGCTGGTTTTCTATTATTCATGTCGAGAAGCTTTACAAGTGTAAAATAGCCAAGTAGGCCAACCTGAGGATGTAATTCTCTGGAAGCAAAGGCAATGAGTCTTCAAACTTAAGATCTTCATAAAGATAAATTTGACACAAAGCACTTGCTTCTCCTGAAATTTGGAAGAGTTGATTCATTTTGCCCACTCCTATGTGGGCAAGATCTAAGGAAGATATTCTAGCGTAGAAATGAACTAAGCAGAGCCTTAAATCTTTCATAATTTCCCCAAAGCACTGCCATTGTAAGAAAGCTAGAAATATCCTCGAAAAACACTCAGTGAATTGTGCATAATTAAAACCCCTATCATTTTTTCAACATTTTTTTTAGAGGAAATGTACAGTGACTGTAAACGTGAATTTTCAATGCACATGATGTAGTGGTGGGGAGTATATTGCTATCAACCATCAAAAAATGGTGCTTCTTTATTTGTATATTTGATGACAAAGTAAAAGTAAAAACAACTACAATTTGGCAACTAAAAAGTATTAGACTCTTAGATACATTAGTTGACTTTGATTCTCATAACATTCCCATGAGGAATTAATATGACAAGTTTACACATGAGAAAAAGTAGTCATAGTAGGGAGGCAGAAACTGGTAACAGCTCATTCACATTCAAATTTTTTTTTCTCTGTTTATTTGCTTTGTTTAGTTGGCTTTCTAACTACTGTTTCCAGATTCCCATACAACTAATTGTGTCCAAATGACTAAACTGGATCAACAGAGTATATATTTTAATATATGTGTAGAGGGGATGTGTGTCACCTCCAGTGCCAGTTAACATGCGTTGCATACGCCTTTTTCTATGTTTTTCCCTTCTGGTTTAAACAGAGAGACCTTCCAAGGAAACCTAGGAAGCTGTATTTTAAAACTGATAGAGCTTTGGCTGCACCTGGTTTCCACCTGGCTACCTAAATAACCAAATGGAGAAAGACGACCCCGTTCATGTTCACCCACTCATTACAATTTCACAAGCAATAGGCAAAGTTCTGCTGTGCTTGAGTCATTATACAATTTTTGTTTTTGTATTTAAAGTTAGCCTCCCCGATGAACTAAGTTAGTTAAGCAAATTCTCAAACTTGGTAAATGGAAGAATTATTGAATCCAAATCACAGGATTCAACATTCCAATGTCTCTGCACCACGTAGTAAAATACACGTGTGCGTGTGTGCGTGTGTGTGTGTGTAGATAAATAAACACGTACACAGAAACATTCTTCTGTGATTACTTACCTGGTAAGTGGATGTTTAAAGACACTGATTAATACGTAGTAGGCTTTTGTAAAGTACACACATATTTTAAAAGCCGTTCTTCCATTTATAATTAACAACTACTATGTGATACTTTTTGTAATTCTTTTTGACCTATTTGGCTTTGTAGAAAAATAAAATATATTCTCCTGTGTTCATGAATATTGCAGGCCAAGAGTACTTATCCATTATCCTCTCTCTGGCTTTGGAGATTCTCCATGACACCGTTTTGTTTTATTTAATTCACTGGGAGTCAATCTTCTGCAGGTATGAGTTTGGCTGGTGCAGGTTATCCAGCAAGAATAATTTACTTGTCTAGACAGTTATTTACACGAAAAGTATTTACAATAAAAGTTATTTGTAACATAAACACTATGTAGTATCTATAAACCTTCACAAGTTACATCATATTTAATATTTTCTTTTGTTTCTGTTAAGTAGAAGATGTTTTTTTTTTTTTTTTGGTGTTGTAAGAAGTAAGTAGAGAATTTTCCTAAGCGGGGAAAATGGTTAGGTTTTGTTGTTGTTGCTGTTGTTTTGTCTACAACTGATACGGTTTGACTGTATCCCCATCCAAAATTTCATCTTGAATTGTAACCCCCATGCATCAAGGATGGGACCAGGTGGAGGTAATCATATCGCGAGGGTTGTTTCCCCTAAGCTGTTCTCATGATAATGAGTGAGTTTCACTGAGATCTGATGGTTTTGTAGGCATCTGGCATTTCCCCTGCTCACACTCACTCCATCCTGCCGCCCTGTGCAGAAGGTTCCTGCTTTTCTTTTGCCTTCCACCATGATTGTAAGTTTCCTGAGGCCTCAGCAATGCAGAATTGTGAGTCAATTAAACCTTTTTTCTTTATAAATTACCCAGTCTTGGTTACTTCTTCACAGAAGCCATGAAAATGAACTAATACAGTAAATAACACAAAAATAAAAATAAAGCAATATTCCGTAGGCCCCTATTCCTCAATAATTCCAGCCATTGGGGTGATTTCTTCACACTCACAGATTAGTAGCACATCCATGCTTCTTCAAAACTGTCATTTTTCTGCAATGCAGGTTTCTTCTATCCATTCTCTACCCCTCAGAAAGAGTGATCTTTCTTAAATGCAAGTCCGATAAAGTGTTCAATAACTTCTCTTAAAAAGGCCCCTAATTGCTTTCAGTCACCCTCTGGATAAAGTCTAACCCTCTATAGTCATGACCATTATATTCTATGCTTCGAGAAGAGCAATTCCTGATCCATCGTATGTTCTTCATCGTTAAGTTTTGAATAAATTTTGAGTTTATTCAATTTTTAAATAATTTAATTTTTAATAAAAACTGAAATAACTTAGAATGATGGGGACCTGGGAAGGTTGGGTGCTGGGGAAGGTTATGAGCCATATGTCAAAGTCTTTTATGAGTGGAGAGCAGTGGCAAAACATGACTCTAAATCCTTGAAGAAAATAGCAGAGAATTGTTCTTGAGGTGAGAATGAGGAGGAAAGATTATGATGTCACTATTAGACTTCAAAGAGTCATTTCAATGCAGGTCAGGGAGTTGAGAAAACATTCAATTACAAGATAGAGATACACTGAAAGGTTTCTGTTGTTGTTCTTAAAGCTGCATGCCCATCAAGTTCTACAGTCTACTTCGTATGTCTCCCTGGATATCTGATAAGCTTCAAAATGACTTAGATGTGACCCAACACTTCCTCTCCCTGTGTTCCTCATTTCCATTAATGTCATTACTTAGCATCTCTACTATTTAGGCCAGTAACCAGACTCATTCCAGAATCCTGACCTTTCTACTAGGATTTTAAGTCCTTAACATTTCTCAGTTTTGTTATTCTATTTCCATCCATAGTAGCTATGCCTATATTCAAGTTGTTATTATTTCTCTCAATTATTACCATAATTTCCCACTTAATTCCTGGCTTCATGGAGAAACTCTGACAGAGAGTTTAGAGCAAAAGCTATTTGTGAAAGCAGAAGGAACATAGAAATGAGTTTTGTTTGTACTAATAACCTTAGGCAAGTTAATTATATACAGTCTCTTATTTGTAAATGAAGTTAATAATGACAGAAAAAGGAGAGATTTTGTGCTATGTTTGTAAATGGTAGCTAATATTTTCTCATCATCTCATTTTGCCTGTGTTAAAAATGCTTTCAATAATTGCAATGGTAATTACAAAATACAAAGTTGCCTAAGTCCATCTTTTATTGAAGTATTATCAATTATTCTATATATTTTTATAGAATTACACAATTCAATATATGCTTCCCATGGTAAATCCCTCCAGCCCTTCAATATCATATTATTTTTCTCCCCTTTGTAAATACGTACTCTAATAACACAGAACATTTGGGAGTTCCTCACAGTGATGGCCCTTTTCTGAGTCTTTTTCTTATTGACACTCTAACCAACACTTCCTTCTCACCTTATACGCCTGAGTAAATTTTATGTATCCTTCAAGCCTGAGTCCATAAGTACTTCTTAAGACCTTTTTCAGACTGCTAGGATGGCCTGTTATTCTTTTGCATAGCATTCACATATTATTTAAATAGTAAACTTATTTTAAATTTTATTTATGATTTTTTTCCCTTCTATGCTGTCAACACCTCCATATCAGAAGTCGTGACTTACCTTTATAATTACTAACACAAGTGTGGAAGTGGTACATGATAGGCATTCAGTGTGTTTTTAAAACGATTTTAATTTCACATTTTTAGTCCCCAAATAAACTCAGATTTCTCTGTATTTCTTCTAATAGCTACAGGTTCATCTTTTGTACTCTTGATTCCAAGTTACATATTATTCCTGATTATACATTCTAGAATCCACTTCTTCCCTCCTCCACGCTCCCGTAATCACATCTATGAGTATGAAACTAAATTAATTTAGTTTAATTTATTGGTGAGAGAATGACTATTATTTTTAAAATGCCAATTTGGTTCTATTTTTTTGAGAAATATATTCTACAATGATAATTTAAAGTTATATTTCATAATGATAGTGCAATTCAATACTGTTCATAAGGATGAAAAGCATTGTGTACAGTATGAAAGAAACATTTTGTACAATGGCATGGCAGAAGGCTTCACATGTTGTTGTACACTTAGAGAAAATCTGATTGGCTCACTGATATATTTAGGTGTACTTCTGTTTGTCCAGATAAAGTATACTTTTCTAGAAGAACATGAGTATGCCATGGCTGTCTGCTTTTTCAGCATCCAGCAATACATATATGTAATTGACCCTTCAACTATACAGAGTTGAATTGCACAAATCCCCTTATACTCAAAATTTTTAAATAAAAGATAAATTGAATGATCCTGCTTCTCCTGCGTCTCCTGCCTACCCCTTCTATGTCTGCCATGCTTAGAGACAATAAGACCAACCCTTATTGTTTTATTGATGAAAGAGGCTGAGGAGAAGGAAGACCTTTATGATGATCCACTTCCGCCTAATGAATAGTAAATATATCTTCTCTTCCTTATGATTTTCTTAATAACATGTTTTTACTTTATTATAAGAATACGGTATCTAATACATATAACTATACAAAATATGTGTTAATTAATTGTTTGTATTATGGGTAAGGCTTCTGGTCAAGAGCAGGTTATTAGCTGTTAAGATTTGGGAGGAGTCACAAGTTATACACATATGTTTTTACCATATGGGAGATCGGCATTTCTAACTCCCACATTGTTCAAGGATCAGCTGTAGTAGTTTATACGCTGTAGCTAATTTTAGTGATGACAGGTTCTATAGCCCAGTAAATCATAGATGGGGAAATACCCTCAGGCAAGGTAGTCAGAACTATACAAAGAAGGGATGGAAAAACCACAGAATTAAAACTCAGAATTAATCAACTATTCATTATTCATGACTTGGACAACTTTCAATTTTTCGGTTTCTTCAGTTGTACAGCATTGTGCCAAGTCCCTAATATATGCTTACTCTGTTCATTCCCTGTTTCTACTCTATCTGCTGTCCCCATATAGATGGAGTGAAGATAGATATAAATATATTTTTCTCACAGAGGCCTTGTGTGGCTCAGAATTTGAATAACTTAAAAGTGTTTTATAAAGTCTAAGCTGTTATAGAAATATAACTTATATATTTATATACTTAATTATATAATTATCAAATATTTTTGTTTCTAACAATTTTTACAAGTTTAATGGACAATAATCAGTCAACTAAGAAATGTGGCTGTATATATTATTATATATATACTAGTATCCATTCACAAAATATTGCTAAATTGAAGATTGTATTAAGGAAAACAGAAAAACATTAGAATCTTAAAACATATTTTGGCTTTAATTATGAGATGATCCAAATGAGAGATGAAGCATTATCAAATAAAGATGAAACATTTATTATAATTTGGGAATGCAAATATCTTATTTTGGACATTATTGAAGTAAGAAGAAGGCAAAGCTCACTAGGAAGTGCGTAAGGTTAATTAAATGGTTACATATATTTAAATTTATATATACTCAAGGGTACCACTTCTGAAAAATCTTACTAAATGTCAACCTTAATTATAAAACTAAAAAAAATTATTAATTATTAATCAATATAATTTTAGAAGCTTTTGAGATTTTAAGAATCTCTCAAATCTAACTTAAAGCAATTTCAATTTCATTCCAATTGTTAATGCAGCCAGCTGTTTGGAATTCGAGCAAAAATCCTCACTATTAGCATTTTCAATATTCTTTGTAAATTCAACAAATAGCTCAAAAAGTGTGTCAGAAAGAAGGACTATACTACCCTATAAAAGAGAAGTGGTTCTAGTCTCAAAATCTTATGATTAAACATTTTACAGAGACCTTTAAAAAAATTGTTAACATCATGTAGTTCAATGATGCATGCATAAAAATATTCCAGTAAATTGCATGTATTAGTTATCTCTTCCTCTCTAACAATTTACCACAAACTTAGTGGATTATACCAAAAGCAGTCAGTATTTCATAGTTTCTGTAGTCCGGTTGTCTGGTCATGACTTAGCAAGGCTCTGATCAAGATGTTGGTCAGGGCAGGGATCTCATCTGAAGATCTGAATGGGTAAGGGTCAGCTTCTTTCTCACTCAGGATGTTGGCAAAATTTGTTTTATTGCTGCTGGAGGACTGAGGCCCAACTTCGTTGTCACTGTAGCCTAGAGATAACCGTCAACTCCTATAGGCTGTCTTCCATTTCTAGAGGCTACTTGCAGTTTCTTGCCATGTGGACTTCCCATCATGGCCTTTGACATCATCAAACCAACAAGGAGAATCTCTAGTCAACACCTGATAGCAAGATACACTTTCATCTAATATAACATAATCATGTGACTGATATTCCCTCACCTATGAATTTATTAATTGAAAGCAAATCACAGATCCTGCTCATACCCATGAGGACAGGATTACACTAAGTTTTTAATCAGGAGGGAGTTGGGAAACAACGTGGAATCTTTTCCCCAGACTATAGAAATAATACAAATCTAAAATTGGAAGTCAAATTTCAGGGAAGTAACAAGAAGGCGTGAGGTGCTCTAGACCTTTGAATCTTTGAGCTACTTATATTTTCATCTTAATATTTTCTTAGTGAGAGTTTCGGAATATCATAGTTTATCCAAAAGCAGTTATTTAAGGAATAAATAAAGGAAGGATGGTATGTTTAGGTTAGTCTTACACATCCACTAAAATCAATTATCTGTCTCTATCAGCAAATCAAATAAAGGTAATGAGTAAAGGACAATATAAACATAATAGCTTTTCTTTTGTATGTGTGTGTGACAAAGTTGGCACTCTTTTTAAAAAATAATTAGCCCTAAATGCACTTTCTGAGAATGTGCACCAGATATACTTTTTATTTTCTGATATGTTCCCCAGAGCTCTAACTCTATGTCACCAAGATTTTTTTTAATTTTCCTAATACAATAAATCCAAATGGTTTATTGATAAAAGGCAGAGACATTTATAAAATTAGCAAGCCCATTTTAATTAAATAATTACAATAACAGAATCAATAACCCATATATTGGTAGTCAGAACAGTATTTTACATATTAAAATATAAAATGTAATTACTAGCCAAAGGATAAAATGCTATAGTGTAGATATAATGAATAAAACATTTTTATCTTTCAACAGTATCTGATTTCTACCTTAAAATGTGTTAGATTTATCCACACCAGCTGTATTAGTCCATTCTTGCATTGCTATAAAGAACTACCTGAGGCTGGGTAATTTATAAAGAAAAGAATGTAATTGGCTCACACTTCCATTGGCTGTCCAGGAAGCATGGCTGGGAAGGCTTCAGGAAACTTGCAATCATGGGAGAAAGTGAAGGGGCATACACTTTACAAATCCTGACAAAATTGCTTTCATTTAGGAGGTAAACAAAAGATACCTGTCACCAGTACCTGAAGTTATTATGAAGATCTTTGTTTCCCTCTCTGACACTCTACTGTGGTAGTCCCAGAGTTGCTACAAACTTCTTGTGGTTCTGGGGACTACCTGATTCTCACACCATTCTTTGTTCAATTAGAAAGACCACCCAATGAACAAAATGGGTCTCCAAAATACACCTCCATTGCCTAGCTGAGGTGAGACAGATAATTAAAGTAAGACAGGTAATTAAACGATTAATAGTCTGAAATGGGGAAATAAATGAAAATAAAACTATTGAGATTATAAAAAGGCAGAGCAAAATATTTTTTCTAAACCAAAATTTTTTTTCAACTGACACAGATGTTGAAATGCTAACATCCAGGAAATTAGCTAAGCAGCATTCTAGCCGAGATCAGATCTGAAATAAGTTAAAATCCTTTAAATGTTCAAGCTGCCCCCTGCAAAATTTACAAAGAATAAAAAATAAATAAAAGTGAAGGGGAAAAAAAGGCACTTCACCCTGTAATCTAGTGACTAGGATTTGGCAATATCATAGCCATGACCTGGGTTCAATTTCTGGTCAGGGAACTAGTTCCTTCCGGTTTGATATTTGTGTGACATTTGACATTGTGAGATACTGCTTTTGGAAAAGTATACATCAAAAACCCAGAAATGTCAGTGTTTGTTCCAACTAAACTGCGATAATAAGATATTTGAAAGGATTTTTTTTTAAAGTACTCTATAACCAAAAGTCAGCTTAATTAAAAACTGATATTCAAGATACAAGACACATTGTGTGTGTGTGTGTGTATACACATCTTGAACACATATATGTACAAACTGGTTTTCAAGCTATATCTATACATCTATATATCTATTTATATAGATAGATATATCTTGAACTATACATATATAAGATATCCATATATCTTGAATATATGTGTGTGTGTATACATGTATACATTTGAAGGTCTATCTGGTTTTCTTTTTCTCTTTGGATCCTGTTTTTGAATTTTTTTTCTTTTCCCAGTGGACTGAAATCCTTTTTTAATTATGTATTTGATCCCTCTATTCACTTTCTTTCTCAAGAATTATTCTCAGGGCCAGGTGCAGTGGCTCTCGCCTATAATCCTAGCATTTTGGGAGGCCGAGGCTGGCAGATCACTTTAGGTCAGGAGTTCGAGACCAGCCTGGCCAACATGACGAAACCCTTTCTCTACTAAAAATATAAAAAATTAGCCAGGCATGGTGGCACATGCGTGTAATCCCAGCTACTCGGAGGCTGAGGTAGGAGAATCGCTTGAACCCGGGAGGCAGAGGTTGCAGAGAGCCGAGATTGCACCACTGCACTCCAGCCTGGGCAATAGGGTGAGACTCTGTCTCAAAAAACAACAAAAAAGAATTGTTCTCTAATTTCTCTAATTGTTCTCTTGCCATGGAAAGTGGCTCATGCCTGTAATCACAACACTTTGGAAGGCTGAGGCAGGAGGATTGCTTGAGCCGAGGAGTTCAAAACCAGCTTGGGCAAACTGGCAAATCCGCCTCTCTACAAAAACACATATAGAAAGTTTGCCAGGCATGGTGGTGCATGATACATATAGTCCCAGTTACTCAGGAGGCTGAGGTGGTAGGATCACCTGAGCCTGGGAGTTCAAAGCTTCAGTGAGCTATGATTGCACCACTACTCCAGCTTGGGAGACACTCTGTCCAAAAAAAAAAAAAAGTAAATGTTGGTTCTCTCATTTACTTCTACTCCTCCCTACTCTTTCTTCCTCTTCGCCATATTTGGTACTATATTAAAGATACTAGGATGGACATCTAATAATGCAGACTCCTTATGAAACACAAAAAAATGCACCAACTACTCCTTTTTGAGATCTGTCCGTGGAGTCTGAAGAGTCATGGACACATTACTCTCAAGTCTAAAGCTAAACTCTCCTTTGGATTGCTTTACTTTATCTTTTTGGCTTTTGAGGTTACCAGAGATTACTTTGTACTGAGAAATAGAAATTGACCTTGGTGTGTGTGAGGGCTGGTGAGTCACTGGTGAGAACTGCACTTTTCGAGGTGGCTGAGGGCCGTTGTTTATAGTAAATAGTTATCAGCACAGAGGGCTACTCATTTATTTGTACATTTAGATGAGAAATGTATGATTTAAACCCTTAGAGAAATGACCTTATAGTAAAGTGTACTGCGAATGTATTATGCAGCCCAGGTCCATGGCTTTTCCCTGTTTGGGGGGACAAGGGATTTTGTGTAAAAATGGAATCTTTGATTTTTAAAAATCTAAATACTCTGCCTTCCAGCTGTACCTGCTTTTCACATATTTAAACTATTAGACCCAAAAAGCTGCAAATGATTTGTTGGATCTGTTCTTTAATGAAGAGCTACCTTGAGCTCAGTGGTCAGCTTGCAAAACAGATGCTGAATTAAAAGCTACCTGTGTTGTTAAACTGGTCTCCTTAAAATGTCCTACGGTAAATTTATATGATTTTGTGTTATCTTGACATCTATTTTTAATTCTCCTCTGATACACCCAAATGCCTTCCTGAAAAATCTTAAATTTTCTCTCTCTCTCTTCTTGGAGATGTGAATTTGCTACCCTGTTTCTCTAAAGCTCAGTAAAGTTTTCAGCCATTTTTTTTTCACAGGCACAGTTGGAATCCAGCTGTCCTTTTAAACTAGTGAGTTTTACCTGACTTGTGGCTAAAATTTTTAAAACTAAAACTATAAGCCCTTTACTTATATCTGTCTTTATTTTTGTGTATACACGTGCACGCATGTTTGTTTTTATATTGTCTAGGGCACCAAATTGGCTTATAATTAAAGGACTACTAATAAATTAAATAACTAGCCAAATGATTTTCATGATTATGTGACACTAGTCATCCTTGGCAAATAAAGATCATTTTTAAATTGTTGGTAAAATAAATAAAACAACTTCATGGCCAGGAGCGGTGGCTCATGCCTGTAATCCCAGCACTTTGGGAGGCCAAGGCTGGCGGATCATCTGAGGTCGGGAGTTCGAGACCAGCCTGACCAACATGGAGAAACCCCATCTCTACTAAAAATACAAAATTAGCTGGACATGGTGGCTCATGTCTGTAATTCCAGCTATTCAGGAAGGCTGAGGCAGGAGAATAGCTTGAACCCAGGAAGTGGAGGTTGAGGTGAGTCGAGATGGCTCTAGCCTGGTCAACAAGAGTGAAACTCAGTCTCAAAAAAAAAAAAAGAAAAGAAAAGAAAAAAACAACAACTTCATAATTAAATTTAGACATTTTTGCCTGTGTCTATTGGTTAAGCAAGTTTATACTGTCTCTTCTAGATGTTTTAAGGTGACACAACTGTAACATTTATATAATTTTTAAAATATTTGCTTAATTTGTCTGTGAGCTTATAACATAAGATTTGAGCCTATAGATTCTGGAATCTGGACAGGTAAACATGGTAAGGCCTAGGGAAAAATGCTTAGCACCTCACTGGCTAAAAGCAAAAATCAAGTCCAATATAACCCATTTCTCCCTGGCCCATCTTTGCCTCCTGGTCATGCTAGAAGGAGCCTGATCCTATAGACATTCTCTTTACAATGCTGTTCTCTGTCCTGGGTTCTAAACTTGGTGGATAAATTCAGGACTCAGATGGGCTTTGCTCTTTATAGCTATCCTACGGTGCCCCATAGAAAATTGGGACACCAGGCAACTGGAGAAGACATTAGAGAGAGGACCTGTATAATAGTTTCAAAATTCTTTTTCAATAATTTAAAAAGTTAAGGTCATGTTATGTTAAATTAAGTAATATATAATTATGAAATGTCTGAGTCATTTTTAAGTATATTAAAATACTGAAACTTTAATTGTTTAACATACGTTTAAGTTTCTATACTTTGACAATATCTTTTTATATGGTATAAAAAAGCTAAATATGTTTACATTTATTAATAAGAAAATGTTTTTCTAAAAAGATTATGAAATAGTTCTCATTGACAAATGCTAGTTAAAAACCATTCAAAATTAAACAATTCCTACATTTTTCTCTGGAAATTAGGGTTACTATGAGTTAAATTTGTAATTAATATATGTGATTAAAACTACTGGATATGGCCGGGCGCGGTGGCTCAAGCCTGTAATCCCAGCACTTTGGGAGGCAGAGATGGGCGGATCACGAGGTCAGGAGATCGAGACCATCCTGGCTAACACGGTGAAACCCCGTCTCTACTAAAAAATACAAAAAACTAGCTGGGCGCAGTGGCAGGCGCCTGTAGTCCCAACTACTCGGGAGGCTGAGGCAGGAGAATGGCGTGAACCCGGGAGGCGGAGCTTGCAGTGAGCTGAGATCCGGCCACTGCACTCCAGCCTGGGCGGCAGAGCGAGACTCCGTCTCAAAAAAAAAAAAAAAAAAAAAAAAACTACTGGATATAAGAAAAATACATTTACGGGCAAGGAGCTGTGACTCACGCCTGCAAACCCAGCACTTTGGGAGGTCAAGATCACGAGTTCAAGACCAGCTTGGCCAACATGATGAAAACTTGTCTCTACTAAAAATACAAAATTAGCCAGGCATGGCGATGCACTCTTGTAATATCAGCTACTCAGGAGGCTGAGGCAGGAAAATCACTTAAACACAGGAGGCAGAAGTTGTAGTGAGCTGAGATCTGCCACTATACTCCAGCCTGGGCAACAAAGCGAGGTTCCGTCTCAAGAAAAAACAAAAAACAAAAGCAAAGCAAACACATTTATATGCAGAATGTATAAAGTAAGATGTAAAGAAATGTGAAAATAGAGAGTAATTTTTCTTTTTTTTTTTTTTTTTTGAGACGGAGTCTTGCTCTGTCACCCAGGCTGGAGTGCAGTGGCCGGATCTCAGCTCACTGCAAGCTCCGCCTCCCGGGTTTACGCCATTCTCCTGCCTCAGCCTCCCGAGTAGCTGGGACTACAGACGCCCGCCACCTCGCCCGGCTATTTTTTTTTGTATTTTTTAGTAGAGACGGGGTTTCACCGTGTTAGCCGGGATCGTCTCTCGATCTCCTGACCTCGTGATCCGCCCATCTCGGCCTGTAATTTTTCTTTTATGTGGCAAATTTTGTGTAGTTAAGATAAGGAGGAAAGTAAAGTAAATTTTTGTCCTAAGGTAAATGATAGTATAAAACTGATGGTTTGAGCAAGTTGTAGGTTTGTGGAAGATTGATCTTGTGAAATGAAATTTGTGTACGATAAAGTTGGCCAAAATTTAAAGGGGTTTATTTAATTTTTAAAAAATTAAATGTTGATTTCAAAAGCACATTGGTGCAGGGGCAAAGTCTGGGCCCTTGTGTTAGGTAACAGGGGTTTCTTGGAGCATTGTTCTTCTCTGTAATAGAAAAGTTTAAGAGGTTATAAAAGGTTTATGGAAATCTTATCTTGTGTGGTCAAAGCAGGTTGTGATTACATGGATTTGTTTTTAAGGTTTTATTGATATTAAAGTTAGCAGTAGCATTAATAATATACTGAAACAAAGTGAATATTAGGGTTTTTCTTTTAAACAAAATTTTCATATATTACTCAGGATAGTGAAAGATTTTTGTTCACCTTTTGCACAAATTGTGTTACTAATATGTGTTGAGATTAAATTTGTTAATGAGAGTCATAAAATTCTTATATGTTTTAGTATATGTTATCAGTAATAATTATGTTAAATTATTATGTTAATAATTATTATGTTAAATAGTTTTATGTCACAGGAAAATTTTTTTTTCAATTGTGTCTTTCCTTATAGCTGTTCGAAGGCTTTTGTCATACACAGTTATTGTTTTACTTTTATTTTTCTCAAAAAGGGTTTATAATCAGCCACAGTCCAAAATTGGTTTCTTCTTCAAGGAAATTAATGGACAGGATTCTGATAAGTACTCCTGAATACAGGTTTCTGATAGCTTGGGAAACCATACCATTGGACTAGGTAAAAACTTCCAGGACTTTAATTAAAAAGCAGGTGTGTTCATGAGAATTGCTAACCCAGCATCAAACAGAACAATAATTAATTATATGAAACTAACAAAGGATTGAAATAATTTTTATGTCTTTTTTGTTTGAAACATTGAAGATTCTTTTTGTTTTGTTTTCCAAAATCACGAAAACTTATTTTTCCTTTTTAGCCATTAATAGTTTATAGCAATTGTGCAATGTATGCACCTTGATACTTACATTTTGATCATCAATGCGTAAAAAGGGAAAATGAGAAAGGAAAATTACTTTTATCTAAGGAATGCAAGTCTTTTTAACTATCAGGCCCAAAGAGACATTAAAATGAGATTGTAATCACACCTTACTCTCTGTTTTGAACTATTTATTCATGTCCTCAAACTGCTTACTATTGCCACGAGTAGCTGTAAATTAACCTAATATTGCCACATCAGACATTATAACTCACACCTTACAACTTACTAATGTATAAATGTATAGCCAATCATGAATCAATGTTATTTTCATAAGCCAATGAGAATTCCTGGCAACTAGTATCAGTCCATTCTCTGCCCCCTCCCCCAGTTTTGTCTTTAAATGTTCACTTGTAACTGCTGTTAATTGGAGTGTATATTCAGGAAAACAGGAATCTATGCTCCCAGGTTGCAATCTCAAGCTTGTCCCAAATAAACTCTCTCCTTACAGTAATTTGGTCCAATTTTTTTGCTTTTAGGTTGACAGCAGAATACCAACTAAAGTATTTGAATGGAATTTGGGAGTTTAGTTTTATAAAACCAAAATATCTTTATACAATATAACTTCATTCCTATGGGTATGATAGCAGTGAAAACTGAAAACTGAGAGAAAAGACAGTCATGTGTCCTATCTCAAGAGATCTCACAGTTATTCATTCATTTCATGGAATATAAGTGATATATCTTATTGCCCCCAATATATTCAAACTATTTTAAATTCAATATGTAATTAATATCTAAACAAGTATTAAGATATTTAAATTCATTTTTATACAAAATATTTGAACTCCAGTAAGTGTTTTATACTTACAGCTCATTCACTGAGGATTAGGCACATTTCAAGCACTCAGTAGCCATGCATGGATAGTGGATACTATTCCAAACCGCACAGGCCTAGTTTGGTAGAAGACAGCTGCATCCAATGCGTTGTGGATATCATAAGCCATATGGCCTTGTGAACTCTCCTCTACACTCTTGAGAAAAATGAGAAGGAAAAAGGCAAACAATAAGTTATAATTATATTATAGAAACAGTTCAATCTCATAGACTTCCTGAATTGACTCAGATAAGCCTACGGGACCCTGGAACACTCTTGGAGAAACAATACTGTACTGAAAAGATAAATCCATGCCTACCTTATGAATTTTGAAAGTGTAGTAAGTCTTTCTTTCCAACTTTCTTTCCCTTACTCAATAGTGACAGAAATATACTGAGCTCTCATCTACCTTTCTCGGCCTCAGGAGACTCACAGAAGAGGTCAGGATTGGGAGTGAGAGAGGTTGTGCAGCTCTGTACTAGACATGTCAAGCTTCCATCTAAATGTGGAATTTCAGAAAATCTTTTCTGTCATGCTGCTGCCTCCTTTAGGTTTACCTTGGATATGGTTATGTCCTCTTAACTACAATCCTTCAGAACTTGCCCGCATTTTGTATTTATCATTAGTCATTCTTAAGGCAGACTCATCCCCAACCCATTTCTATTCATTTGCCTGACATCTGGATGAAGAAGACAATGGGTCGTTTTCTGAAGAGTAAACATTGTACCCTTCAATTTAGTGTTCAAAGACTGTTGTTTTAATCTCTCTCTTATCTTCCACCAACCCCAGTCCAGGTAAATATTAAGGAATTTTTGAGAGAAGAGGTATTTGATGCTTTCTATACAGTGTTCTCTTTACAAGCTTGCAAATTTTGGATAAACTTTAGATTCAGAGGTACTTCCGCCTCTGGCTTTTAAATTCTTCTAAGTCAAAAGCAGTTTTGTCTTTACTGCTTCTAACTAAACATGCATTTGGTCCTAAAGTTTCTGATGTCCCTATTGTCCTTTCTGTTTGTGTATCTATTTTATCAGGCCTGAACTCAGATCATTGAACATAGAAGTGCCCTGTTTAAGAAAAGTTTAAACCGAAAAAATAAAATGGATGATAGAAAGAAGTTTTTGACAAAATTTACACTAACCACAATAAAAGCCTAAATTAATATCTCAAGATTTTATTCCTCCATAGAAGTAAATTTATTTGCAAGTGGTTTCTCTTATATCCTTTCAAGAAATTTAAGGATCAAACAAGTGTCGGAAGAAATAGCTCCCAATAAAAATAAAGAAGTGCTATTTTAAAGAAGATGTATTTGTATAGATGCCAAATACCATTTTGGAAAGGAAAATAAAAATTTAAAATAGGAGTCTTAATTCTCTCTATTAAAAATAAGGAAAGAGATGTCTGCTCTCCCTTTTTCTTAGATTGTTTACTTTAGAAAACTTGCAGTTTTAAGTACTTTCTCTACTTTTTGAAATGTATATAAATCCTTTTGTAAACTAGATAAGCCTTTGCCAGTTTTCTCAAGTATCTAGGAGTCTTTTCTTTGAAATGTAAGCATAAAGGGAGATAGCACCCCATCTTCAGTTTCTGTGCTAATGGCAAAATAACTTCTTAGATGGGAGCCTGGCTCTAAGCCACAAAACTATGTCCTGTCATAAAGATATGAGAAGTTTGTTTCTTCCTATATAAACCCAGGTAATTACTATGAATGGTTACTGCAATAACCAGACAAACCTAGGATGAACGGTGTGTGACACACAGTACTGTTATGGCCTCTAATTTGAGGACTAGCTATTGTGGAATTTGAAAACATATATGTAATGTATTGTACCAACTTGGCTATACAACACAGTGAGATTTCTTTCTGTCTTTGCAGTCTCTTAGTGGGTACCTGTGATGCACATTGCATTCTGGTTTAAGCCTTATTCAATAATAAAAGTGTTTTCTTTTTCTACTATCTTTTTGGAGAAGATTTCTGGGTCGGAACAGATTTTGTTTTGAATTATATTTCCCCATCACTTTGTCTTAAAAAATACTGAGATATGGAGAGGTGAAAGCTACACAAAGACCAACACTGTTATAAATTATAGGTTAATAAAAATATAATATTCAGTACTATGTGTGGATACACATGGCCTGGCCTGCAGGCAGTACTGATAGGAATTTGAAGTAAGGCCAATCGCCCTGCTGTGTTGTGCTCAATTCACAGAGGTGGCTACAATGGTGGTCTGTATAAAGGGAGAAAATGGTCCCAGCTCTGGATGAAGACATAGAGAGAGAATGAGAATACCAGGACCATTATATCTTAATGTGGTAATTATAAAACTGAACTGATTCCCAGAAAAATGGGAAAATAGAAAAATCTCAAGTGAAATCCAACCACATATAGCTTCCCCAGTTGAAGCCAGCACCACGTATACCGTTCCTAATAGAAGAAAGTTAGCACATCTTTGTGAGAGGAAGCAGTTGTAACATTTGAGAATTTGTGGCAAGGTAGATAGTAGGAGAGTAAATTTACATCTCTATTAATATTATGAGTAATCATCCTGAACAATCCTCCTCTCACGAACCACATGTTTTGTCCCCCCAAATTCATATGTTGAGTCCCTTACCCCAAAGGTGATGGTATTCAGAGGTGGGGCTTTGGGAGGTAATTTGGTCATAAGGGTGGAGCCCTCATGATGGAATTACAGCCCTTATGAGAGTCCTGAGAAAGCTTACTTCCCCTCTCTCTCTGCTCTCCACCATGGGATGACACAGTGAGAAGGTGAAAATAGTACCATCTGCAAACCTGAAAGAGGGTCCTTACCTGAACCTGACTATTCTGGCATGCTGATCTTAGACTTTCGGCCTTCAGATATGTGAAAAATACATTTTTTATTTTTAAGTCACTTGGTCTATAGTAGTTTGTGATAGCAACCCAAACTAAGACATCTTCCAGTTGAAACTGGAAATTGCCATATTGTCATATATATAACTATACACACACACACACACACACACACACACACACTACTTTAATAGCCTAAAATAAATCAAGAATAAATCATAAATATAAAAAATTTGAGGATCACATTTAAACTGAAAGCAAGAACCATGGAGTTCTCACAGAATAGCTAACTTCCAGCCTGTTTTCTTATTTTTAAAATTATTTATTAATTTATTTATTTTTTGAGATGGAGTTTTGCCCTTGTTACCCAGGCTGGAGTGCAGTGGCACGACCTGGGTTCACTGCAATCTCCACTTCCCAGGTTCAAACGATTCTTCACACCTCAACCTCCTGAGTAGCTGGGATTACAGGTGCATGCCACCACACCTGGCTAATTTTTCTATTTTTAGTAGTGAAGAGGTTTCACCGTGTTGGCCAGGCTTGTCTCGAACTCTTGACCTCAAGTGATTCTCCCAACTTAGCCTCCCAAAATGCTGGGATTACAGGCGTGAGCCACCACACCCGGCCCCATCCTGTTTTCTAACTGAACCCTAGAGACCAGAAACTACCATCCAATGATAGCACAGGCTTGTAGGATAGGAGATAAACTCAGTAGCAAAGGAGATGAGAAATTTAGTAAGAAGTCTTTGCATAAAGCTGAGGGCATGAAGGACTACATCCTATATATAGAGGGGGATAAAAAATCTTTGCTATATCAAAGGGTATGGTAAGATTTATTTTGAATTGTTAAAAAAAAAAGATGGAGGAAATAATCTGCCCAGATAATTTGGAATAAGTGGGCCCTTATGTGGGTCGGCCGTCCTAATTCACACTCTCTCAGATAACTTGTTTTAGCTAACAAAGTGTTAGCTGATGTGATGTAAACAGAAGCTTTAAAAATGTATGCGAAGTTTGAATTTACCACTTGTGCACAAGAGAAAAGTATATCAATAACCAAAATAAATATAGTTTACTTTTTATAGTCAAATGCATATTTTTTCCTTGTAAAGGGAAAATAAGTTTCTGAAAGTCTCTAAAGCAAAACCAATCAACCAGCAAAAAACCAGAGCCAGTGCGCTTATATTCATAGTAGTCAAAATATACCTTAATGTTATACATTAATGAGAGAACTATGAGAGATAATTTGGATCATATCAGAATAATCTAAACATGTGAAGGGACTCCTAAACATATCCCTAAAAGCAAACCTCAGAATAACAATAATAGATTTTGGCTGGAGTAGATTGAAAATCTTGTGAACCTACTGTTAGGATTTTGTATAAAATTTTAATATAATTTTTAAATTTGAGAAGTCATGCAGATAAAACATAATAAAGATAAGTGTATTAGTAACACAATTAGCAAACATTATTTAATGGAACCTGTATTAGCCTTTTATCATGCTGCTGATAATGACATACCTGAAACTGGGTAATTTATAAAGAAAAAGAGGTTTACTGGGCTCATAGTTCCACATGTCTGGGAAGCCCTCATAATCATGGCAGAAGATGAAAGGCACATCTCACATGATGGCAGACAAGAGAGTGAGAGCCAAGCAAAAGGGGAAACTCCTTATAAAATCATCCAATCTGGTGAGACTTATCCATTACCAGGAGAACAGTATAGGGGAAACTACCCCCATCATTCAATTCTCTTCCACTAGGCCCCTCCCACAACATCTGAGAATTATGGGAGCTACAATTCAAGGTGAGATGTGGATGGGTACACAGCCAAACTGTATCAGAACCATATGAAACATTGCATTAAATAACTAGTAAATCACATTTATTTGAAAACACACGAATTACTTATGAAAACTAACTTTGAGTCTGACCAAAATACATCCTCAAAAAATTTACATTACTCTTATGGGCATGGTGTGTTGGCTCACGTCTGTAATCCCAGCACTCTGGGATGCCGAGGCGAGTGGATCACTTGAGGTCAGGAGTTTGTGACCAACCTGGCCAACATAGTGAAATCCTGTCTCTACTAAAAATACAAATAAAAGCTGGGTGTGGTGATTAGTGCCTGCATTCCCAGGTACTCAGGAGGCCGAGGCAAAAGAATCGCTTGAACCAAAGAGTCAGAGGTTACAGTGAAAGAATCTCTTGAACCCGGAAGCAGAGGTTGCAGTGAGCCCACATCACCACTGCACTCCAGCCTGGGCAACTGAGCTAGACTTCGTCTAAAAATAAAAATAAAAAAAAAGAAAGAAAGAAAGTTAATGGGACTTGTGCCATTCAATTCTCCCATTTCAATATAACCAATTTAGAAATCAGTAACAAAATATGCTGGAAAGCACACTTATTTGGTAACAAAAATATACTCCCAAATAAATGACAGGTCCAGAAGAAGTTATCATATGTGTTAGAAAATATTTAAACTGAATAATAATCAAAGGCCTACCTCACTTTGGGGAGACTATATTAACTGACTACTAGGAGAAATTTAGCATTTTATGTATGCTTAGAAAAATATACAGTGAAAATTCAATGAGGCAAATCTCTGACAAAAGAGATTCGATAAAGAGAAGTAGAATATATTTAAGAAATTAGAAAGAAGAAAATTACAGAGATAAAGATGAAAATTAATAAAAAATAAAAACAAAATAAAAAAGGAAACCTTCAATATAAAAATCCCAAACACCAAAAATTGTTTATTTGACAGAACTAACAAATAAAATACAATGTTAGTAAGAGAAACCAAGAAAAGAGAAACAAAAGCAAAAATAGCCAATAACAAGAATGAAGAGTCTTACAATTACAGATGTTAAAAAAATAAAAATAAAAATTACGTAATTTTATGTCAATGTATTTATTCAAGAAAAGTTAATTAAAATATTCTCAAAAAGAGAAACAGAGAGAATGATTTCCAAGTAACCAATCTAACACACTTAGATATATAAATTAAATAAGGCTCAAAAAAACTAAATGAAAACTACCCTTCTATCTTACTTAGAGCTGGACTTAGATGGGAAATTTGATTTTTAAAATGAAGAAAATATATTTAGATGAATATGAGATCTAAGACTAAATAAGCTGTCAGTAATTTAGAATGTAGCATAATAGAACAGAAGCCATATTTTGAGAATGGGTGTCAGGCATTTTTTTTAGAACAAAAGGTATCTAATAGCAATAGCTATTAAAATAGCAGAAATACTGATTATAGGAAATTCTCTGAAAGTATATAAACAAGCGTTCTCAACCTAGCTACACTGGTTGAGTCATCCTTCTGGAAGGTTTCATGGTGTCATAGCAGAATTATAAAACACATGTATGAATAACTATAGAAAAGTTAAGCACTCCCCTTACTGAGAGTCACCACAACATGTGCATTCATTCATTCATCCATTCATTCATTTATTCACTTATTCATTGAAAATAAATGTAACATTAATCTACAATTTTAACAAATTATTAAGTGCACACATACTGTTATTAAATACAAGCATACTGTTGTTTCATGCGGTAGATCTCTAGAACATACTATTTGTTTTACTTTATTTTTTTTTTAACTTTTGTTGTAAGTTCAGGGTTACATATGCAGGTTTGTTACATAGATAAACTTGTGTTATGAGGCGTTGTGGTACAGATTATTTCATCACCCAAGTATTAAGCCTAAAATCCAATTTTTTATGATCCTCTCCCTCCTCCCACCCTTCACCCTCCAAAAGGCTCAGTGTGTGTTGTTCTCCTGTGTGTCAATGTGCTCTCATTATTTAGCTCCCACTTATAAGTGAGAATATGTAGTATCTGGTTTTCTGTTCATGCATTAGTTTGATAAGGATAACAGCCTCTGGCTCCAACTATGTCCCTGCAAGAAAATATGATTTCATTTTTTTTTTTATGGCTGCATAGAGTTCCATCAGTCTATCATTTATGGGAATTGGGTTGATTCCATGTTTTTGTTACTGTGAATAGTGCTGAAATAAACCTACATGTCTATGTGTTTTTATAGTAAAACAATTCATATTCCTTTGGGTATATGCCCAGTAATGGGATTGCCGAGTCAAATGGTATTTCTGTCTTTAGAACTTTAAGAAATCAACCCATTGTCTTCCACAATGGTTCAACTAATTTTCACTGCCACTAGCAGTGGATAAACATTCCTTTTTCTCCACAATCTCACTAGTGTGTGATATTTTTGACATGTTAATAATAGGTATTCTGACTGGTGTGATATGATATCTCATTGTGGTTTTTTATTTGCATTTCTCTAATGATCAGTAATGTTCAGTTTTTCTCATATTATTTTTTACCATCTCTATGTCTTCTTTTGAAAAGTGTCATTTCATGTCATTTGCACACTTTTTAATGTTTTTTTTCTTGTAAATTTAACTTTTTTACACATAGGAGATATTAGACCATTGTCTGATGCATACTTTACAAAAATTTTCTCCTATTCCGTGGGTTGTCAGTTTACTCTGTTGATAGTTTCTTTTGCTGTGCAGAAGCTCTTTAGTCTAATTGGATCCCATTTGTCAATCTGTGTTTTCGTTGCAGTTGCTTTTGGCATCGTCATCTTGAACTTTTTGTGCACGTCGATGTCCTGAATAGAATTGCCTAAGACGTCTTATGTTTCTGGGAAAACCATCTGAGACAGCTATAGGGTGTCCTAACCTTTCCAGTCTCCCTTATCTGGGGCCACCTCCAACCACACCACCAGCTCTTCCACCTCCACTATCTTTAAAATCTCCCACTCCCCCACCTTCACTCTTACCACTAAAGGAAATTCCCAATGGAGTTGATTCCACTAAAGTTCAAGTTCCCTTCTCATTGCAAGAACTTTGGCAAGTGAAGGGAGAATTAGGCCAATATTCTGATGATCCTAGTAGGCATATAGAAGCCTTCCAAAATTTAACTCAGGTATTTGACCTCTCGTGGAGGGATGTTATGCTGCTTCTAAGCCAAACCCTAATTGCAGCTTAGAAGCAGGCAGCTCTGCAGGCAGCAGGGAATTTCAGAGATGAGCAATGTGTCTTTTGTGGTAGGCATAAAAGGAAAAGAGAAAACAGGGGAGGCAAATAGATAATGGAAACTTTCCCAGTAGGAAGGGAGGCAGTTCCTCTGGGCAACCCTAACTGTAATCCCAATGATGCTACAGATGAATGGAAAAGGAACCATTTTTAATGTACATATTGGAGGGCCTATGAAGAACGAGGACCAAACCTCTTAATTAGTCTAAAATGTCCATGATAGAACAAAAGCTAGATGAGATTCCCACAGCCTTAATGGAAAAGCAGATAGGCACTCATAAAGCACACCTCCCTATCCCCTGAATCAGTGGAGGGACAGCTTGTTTTAAATAACAAGTTTATTACACAGGCAGCTCCTGATATTAGAAGAAAACTACAGAAGCAGATTATAGGACCCGATGGAACCTTACAGAACCTCCTGAAGGTGGCCTCCTTGGTCTTTTATAATGGGGACCAGGAGGAGGACCTGGAGAAAGAGAGGAAGCAGAAGAGAAGAACAGAGATTCTAGTGCCTGCTTTGCAAGCTTGCAGAGTTCAGGATCTCCAAGGTCCATTTGCTAGTTGCTATCAGTGTGGCAGGTCAGTACACTTCAAGTAGGAGCGCCCAGGCATCAAGAAGAAATCACCATGACCCCGTCCTGCATGTGGTGGGAACCACTGGGAATCAGATTGCCCAGAGATTAAAATCACTGAGTTCTAAACCAGCCTCACAGAGTGTCCATAAGAACTCATGGGTCCCAGGCTACAAACCCCCGACTCCAGCAGCTCAAACTGCCATTACAGCACAGGAGCCCCAGGTAATTCTGGAAATTGAAGGAAGAAAAGTAGATATCATTCTGGACACAGGAGTCTGCTTCTCTCTTCTCCTCTCTAATCCAGACCTCTCCTCTTCCCATGGCATGCACATGATGCGTATGTCAGGAAAAACTCTAATTTGATATTTTTCACAACCCCTTAGTTGCAGATGGGGAAACCTACTATTTACACATGTCTTTTTTATTCGTTTTGAGATGAATTTTGCTTGTTCCCCAGGCTGGAGGCAATGGTGCTATCTCGGATCACTGCAATATCTGCCTCCCGGGTTCAGGTGATTCTCCTGCCTCAGCCTCCTGAATAGCTAGGATTGCAGGCATGTGCCACCATGCCCAGCTAATTTTGTATTTTTAGTAGAGATAGGGTTTCTCCATGTTGGTCAGGCTGGTCTCGAACTCCCAATCTCAGGTGATCTGCCCACCTTGGCCTCCCAAAGTGCTGGGATTACAGGTGTGAGCCACCGTGCCTGGCCCACACATGCCTTTTTAATTATGTCAGAAGGCCCCACTCCTTTATTAGGTAGAGAAATTGTAGCTCACATGAGGGCTAGTATTCTTATAACCCCAGGACAAACTGTTTGCCTCCCACTGGTGGAATGTAATATGAATCCAGAAGTGTGGGCAACTCAAGGAAGACTAGGTTGAGCAGTAACCACTAGGCCAGTCCAGATCCATCTTGAGCATCCCACTTTTTTTCTTAACCAGGAACAATATCCCCTACAGCCAGAGGCTAGGAAAGCGCTAGAAGCTGTTATTAATAACCTGAAGATTCAGGGCCTCCTCAAACCCTGTAAAAACCCCTGCAACACCCCAATATTAGGAGTGCAAAACCCAGTGGGAAATGGAGACTAGTTCAGGACCTCTGTGTCAGTAGTAAGGCCAAGTCCCAATCCATCTGGTTGTACCTAATCCCTGTACCTTGCTGACCCAAATATCTGAGGGAACTAAATGGTTTGCAGTCCTCAATTTAAAGAATGCCTTCTTCTGTATACCGTTACATCCTGACTCTCAACATCTGCTTGCCTTCGAAAATCCCTCTGGCCAAACTGCCCAGTTATCATGGACGGTGCTGCCTCAGGATTTCAAGATAGCCCTCATTTGTTTGGACAGGCATTGTCAAAAGGCCTCTCTGAGATTTTCCATTTTCGGGTCAAGGTTTCACAATTGGTGGATGGTATACTACTCTGTTCCCCACCTGAAGAAGCTTCTCAGGAAGTCATTGAAGCTCTTCTTAATTCCTTAGCCAACAGAGAATATAAGATTTTGAAATCTAAGGCCCAGTTTTGCAAAACTTCAGTAAAGTACCTGTTTCTTCCCATGGCTTTACTGCAGGTAAGAAACACCCCTTCAAAATTAGGTCTAAGCCCTTTTGAGAACCTGTACAGACAGCTATTTCTCATCAATGAATTCTTATTAGGCCAAAATACCTCTGAATCGATTAAGCATGTAACCTCTCTGGCTCACTTTAAACAGGAATTAACTCAACTAGCAGAAGCCAATCCCAAGAAGTAAGACCACCTTCCCAGTCCTAAGAAGTAGGACCATCTTTATTTAACCCAGGAAATTTGGTATTGGTACAATCTCTCTCCTCTCTCTCCTTCCCTAAGCCCAAGCTGGGAAGTGACTTACATCATTTCTCTTTTCAACCCCCTTGGCAGTAAAAGTTACAGACATTAACTCCTGGATACAGCACACTTGAGTCAAAGCCTGAAAAGCTGAGAAAGCAACCCCTGACAGCTCAGAGGAATATCTTGGATACCAATGTGAACAAATAGGAGACCTTAAGCTGAAAATCATAAGAGATAAGTAAATGAGCAAAGGCAACTCATCTTATTGAGTTCCACCTCTTCCATTCAGTCATTTCTACTTTTTCTCTAAAGATTTGCCATTAAATATTGGAGCTTCTTTTTGACACATAATTGCAGGGATAATAGTTACCAAAAAGAAGGGAACATAAAAGTTTTACTATCGCTGAGTCTGCTAGGACTTTTTATTGGGTTTAGTTATACATCACACCCTTTAGCTCATACAATAACAGCCATGGCCCCTTTGTACGTCAAGACTAATTGCTGGGTCTGTCCTGAGCAGTTTGCTCAGTTCAATAACACTGAGGAAGCTCTCAATAACCTGGAACTTACTGTCTTAGGATTCCCTTTGTTAGCTTTAGCTTTAACCTTTAAAGACTTATCAGGCATAAATGGGACATGGTATGAGAACACTTTCAATTAGTTAACTAACTCTTTTCAGGAAAATACTCTGCCCCCAATGCCAAAGAACACTCTCCCTAAAGATAAGCTTCACACCCTCAGGCTGAGAAAAGTTGACCAAGTAATGGTAAATGCCTCCCTCTGTTTTAAAGCAGCAGGAAAAGACCAGTATTTAGAATATTTGGGAGATCGCAAATATTGTAACATTGCACTTATAATTGCTGATAGTTCAAGGTTTTGGGGAGGAAAGCACAGTAAGGGTGATCTAAAAGGATCAGAAGCCCTACAAGGGGGGCTTTCAGAATCTAGCCTTTCCTTCCAGTTGGAAATCCCAATGGGAGTGGCATGCTCTAAGTAACTCCCTTGACTATAATGTAAAAAATAACTTATGGGTTTTTCCAAACATTCCCCCTCACAGAATTCCAGACCCTTGTATGATGTTTACTAACAGTAGTGGTCTACAAGTCTGTGGGCAAGCTGGAGACATCTGGATTGACAGTCCTTGCCACAAAGATTATCTGTGATATTGGCCAGGGCATATTATATCCCTAATTTCTCAAAATTCCATTTGTCAGTTGAACCCTTCTCATTTAGCACATAAGATTCCAAATGGCATTGTGAATGACTATCCGGAGTATGAATATCCGTATTCCAAATATGCTTCTATTATATGTAAGTGGAGAAAGCTTCTAACATATGAGAAAGGTCTGTCTGTGTTCCTCACAAGTCATAACTTAGAACTATCTCTTCAGGGGACAGGATAATATTTTCTTTGTGGCTCCTAGCTACACTTAATCCTCCCTAGGCACTAGTGAGAAACTTGCATTATAGTAGCAGTGGTCCTCAACCTATTGTTTTTAAATTCCACTGACATATCTGCATCATCTGGGGATATCCCTAATCTAGGTTCTTTTTTATAAAGTGCACTGTCTCAGATACACCAAACAAAGACATCTATCATTTCCATGCCCTCATAATAGAGATTTAACTTAAAGAGAAGATGGCGAGGGCATGAGCATGACAATCCCATCTTAGAAAGACCATGGATGGGAACTTCTATAATCAGAGACCACTCTGGTTTGCTAGTATTCCTCCCCTTGAAAGTCAGTACTTAATATTTCCATTATGATGCAATGAGGGTGGAAGGCAACAGTAAGAGCCATAGAAGCACAACAACAATCCATAGACTCTGTAACCTCAGTAGTAGCACAGAGTAGATGGGTCCTAGATGTCTTTACAGCTGAGGTAGGTGATACCTGTACAATCTTAAATGAAACATGCTGCTTCTGGATCAATACCTCAAGTCATGTAGAAGAAAACCAACAAGTGATTGAAGATAAAGTTAAAATAATTGACAGGTTAAGAGAAAATACAGACTTCAGCCTTGAATGGCCACAATTCCTTTTTAATGAATCACAGTCTTCTTTGTGGAACTGATTAGCTCCATTATTAAGTCCCCCTTTGCTCATATGTTTTATATTTATGTTTAGACCTTGTCTACTAAATACGATAACCTGAAATGTTTTCTCTCACCTGGAAGCTATCAAACTACAAATGGTGCTGTAGTTCAGAAAATACATTGACATAACTTTCTTCTGAGGATCCTTACATTGACCCCAGGAGGAGTCCTAGCTGTTGTCCCCAAATCGATGCCCATTTTCAGCAAGAAGTAGCCAGAAATAGCTGTTGCCAAACACCCAGTAAAAACAGTTAGGATTACCACTCCTGAGTGGGGGATGATATAGGCGTTGAGAAGAAATCACTTAGGCAGATAGTAAAGATATGGGAGTCCTCAGTAAGGTTTATATTTTTTAATGAGAAGTAGCTCAAAATCGTTTTCTAACGAAGGCCAGCAACTTGTAAAATCGAGCTGAAGACATAGACAAGCAAGCTGGGAGTTTGCACAGGTGAATGCCAGCAGGAACTAGGGAGTAGACATGTTCAAGTTGGTGGATCCATCTTCCCTTCTCTGCCAACCACATGTACAGTAAAAAAACAAGATGGCACCAGCCAAGGGGAGAATTCATTTGCATAGTAAGATTAGGCTAAGGTGACCAGCCTTACCCATTCTTTATGTAAACATTACACCTGATCTAACCAATCTGTGAGCCTTATGTAAATCACACACCACCTCCTCAAGCTGGACTATAAAATCTGGTGCATCCATCACCAACTGGTTGTTTCTGCTCAGAAGACCCCTCTCTCTCAACAGAGACCGCTATTTTTCTTTCTCTTTTCTTCTGCCTATTAAACCTTCACTTCTAAATTCCTAGTGTGTGTCTGTGTCTTAACATTTCCTGGTGTGAGATGACAAACCCCAGATATATGCCCCAGGCAATGTAGCCACTTAGCCGCTTTAGTTGTATGTGTGTGGTCTTATTTCTGGGTTCTCTATTCTTTTGAATTGTTCTATATGTGTTTTTGTACCAATACCATGATTTTTTGGTTACTGTAGCCCTGTAATATAGTTTGAAGTTGGGTAACATCATGCCTCCTTCTTTGTTCTTTTTGCTTAGGATTACCTTGGCTATTTGGGCTTTTTTTGTTTCTTTCTTTCACATGAATTTTAGAATAGTCTTTTCTAGTTCTCTGTAGAATCCCAGTGGTAGTTTAACAGAAATAGTATTGAATGCATAAATTGCTGTGGGCAGTATGACCATTTTAACAATATTGATTCTTCTTATCCCTGAGCATGGAACGTCCATTTGTTTGTGTCATGTATGATTTCTTTATGTAGTGTTTTGTAGTTCTCTTTGTAGAGATTTTTCACCTACCTAGTTTGCTGTATTCCTAGGTGTTTTATTCTTTTTGTGGTAATTGTTAATGAGAGTAAGTTCCTGATTTGACTCTTGGCTTGATTGTGGTTAGTGTGTAGAAATGTTAGTAATTTTTGTGCATAAAATTTGTATCCTGAGGCTTTGCTGAAGTTCTTTATCAGCTTAAGGGCGTTTGGGCTGAGACTCTCAGATTTTCTAGGTATAGGATTATGTTGTTTGCAAACAAGAATAGTCTGAATTCCTCTTTTCCTGTTTTGATGACTTTTATTTATTTCTCTTGACTAATTCTTCTGGCCAGGATTTTCAATACTTTGTTGAATAGGAGTTCTGACAGAAGGCATCCTTGTCTTGTGCTGCTTTTCAAGGAGAAAAGCTTCCAGGTTTTGCTCATTCCATATGATATTGGCTGTGGGTTTGTCATAGATGGCTTTTATTATTTTGAGGTATGTTCCTCCAATACCTAGTGTGCTGAGAGTTTTTAAACTGAATGTTATCAAAAGCTTTTTCTCCATCAGTTGAGATAATCATGTAGTTTTTGTCTTTAGCTCTGTTTATGTGATGAATCACATTTAATAATTTACATATGTTGAATCCACCTTGCATCTCGGGGATAAAGATCACTCCATCATTGTGGATGAGCTTTTTGATATGATCCTGGATTTGGCTTGCCAGTATTTTGTTGGCAAGTTTTGCAACAATATTCTTCAAAGGTATTAGCCTAATGTTTTCTTTTTTGTTGTTGCATCTCTGGCATGTTTTGGTATCAGGTTAATCTTAACCTCATAAAAGGAGTTATAGAGAAGTCCCTCCTCCTCAATATTTTGAAATAGTTTCAGTAATAATGGTACCAGCTCTTCTTTCTACATCGTGTAGAATTCAGCTGCAAATCTTTCTGGTCCTGTACTTTTTAAATTTGTAGGCTATTTATTACTGCTCATATCAGAACTTATTAATGGTCTGTTCAGGGATTTGATTTTTTCCTGTTTAAGCCTTGGGAGGGCATATGTGTCCAGTAATTTCTCTATTACTTTTATATTTTTTAGTTTATGTGCATAGAGGTGCCCAACATATTCTCTGATGCTTATTTGTATTTCTGTGGAGTCACTGGTAATATCCCCCTTGTCATTTCTCATTGAGTTTATTTCAATCTTATCTTTTCTTATTTGTTAATCCAGCTAGTAGTGTATCTATTTTATTATTATTATTATTTCTTTTTTAAAAAAAGCTCTTGAATTTGTTGATCTTTTGAATGTTTTTTTAAATCTCAATCTCCTTCAGTTCAGCTCTGATTTTCATTATTTCTTGTCTTCTGCTAGCTTCGGAATTTGTTTGGTCTTGGTTCTGTAGCTCTTTTACTTGGGATGTTAGATTGTTAAACTGTGATCTTTCTAACTTTTTGATGTGGGCATTTAGTGTTATAATTTTCACTCTTAACATTGCCTTAGGTATGTCCCAGAGATTCTGGTAGGTTGTATCTTTGCTCTCATTAGTTTCAAAAAATTTCTTAATTTTGTCTGAATTTGCCTAAAAGTTATTTAGGAGCAGGTATTCAGTTTTCAGGTGAGTGTAAGACATTGTGAAGTTCTTAGTCTTGATTTCTAATTTGATTGTGTCATGGTCCAATAGACTGTTATGATTTCAGTTCTTTTGCTTTTGCTGAAGAGTATTCTACTTCTATTAATGGGATCAATTGTTGGAGTATCTGCCTTGTAAAAATGTATATTTTATTGTTCATAGGTGTACAGTTCTGTTGATATCTATTGGTCCAGATCTGTCTAGTATTGTCAGTTGGCTGTTGAAGTCTCCCACGATTATTGTTTGTGAGTCTCAGTCTCTTAAAGGTCTCTAAGAACTTGCTTTATAAATCTGGGTGTTCCAATGTTGGGTGCATATATATTTAGGATAGTTATATTTTCTTGCTGAATTGAACCCTTTATCATGTAATGTTCTGCTTTGTCTTTTAAAATCTTTGTTGGTTTAAAGTCTGTTTTGTCTTAAAATGCAATTGCAACCCCTGCTTTTTCCTGTTTTCCGTTTCCTTGGTAGGTTTTTTCCATCACTTTATCTTCAGCCTGTATGTGTGATTGCTTGAGATGGGTCTCTTGAAAACAGCATACTAATGAGTCTTGATTATTTATCCAGCTTGCCACTCTGTGTCTTTTAATTGGAGCATCTAGCCCATTTACATTTAAGGTTAGTATTGATGTGTGTAGATTTGATTCCATTATCATGATGTTAACTGGTTGTTTTGTAGACTTGTTTATGTGGTTGCTTTATAGTGTCACTGGTCTGTGTACTTCAGTGTGTTTTTGTAGTGGCTGGTAATGGTCTTTCTTTTCCATATTTAGTGCTTCCACTAGGAAGAGATCCTGAAAAATGTGTTAACAAATTTCTTCAGCATTTGCTTGTCTGTTAAGGATTTTATTTCTCCTCCACAAATGAAGTTTAGTTTGGCCAAATATAAAATTCTGGGTTGGAATTTCTTTTCTTTAAGAATGTTGAATATTGGCCCTCAAACTTTCCTGGCTTGTAGAGTTTCAGCTGAGAGGTCTGCTGTTAGTTTGATGGTCTTCCCTTTGTAGTTGACCTGACCTTTCTCTTTAGCTGCATTTAATGTTTTTTCCTTCATTTTGAAATTGGAGAATTGTGTGTTGGGGATAATTCCCCAAGTAAATAAGTATCTTACTGGTATTCTCTGCATTTCTTGTATTTGAGTGTTGGCCTCTCTAGCTGGGTTGGGGAAGTCCTCATGGATGTTATTGTGAAATATGTTTTTCAGGTTGGTTCTATTTTCCTCATCTCTTGCAGGTTCACCTATCAGTCATAGATTCCTTCTCTTTACATTATCCCATATTTCTTTGAAGTTTTGTTTATTCATTTTCTTCCTTTTTTCTCTATTTTTTTCTGCCTGTCCTATTTCAGAAAGCCAGCATTCAAACTCTGGGACTTTTTCTCACCTTGGTCTGTTCTGTTATTAAACATTGTGATTGCATTTTGAAATTCCTATGGTGTGTTTTTCAGGTCTTTCTGGTTGATTACATTCTTCTCCATACTGGCTATTTTGTCTGTCAGCTACTACAGTGCTTTATCATGATTTTTACCTTCCTTGCATTAAGTTATATCATACTTCTGTAGCTCAATGAACTTAATTCCTGTCCATATTCTGAATTATATTTCTGTCATTTCAGCCATCTCAGCTTCAGTCCAGTTCCAAACCCTTGCTGGAGAGGTAATATGGTCATTTGGAGGCAAGAATGCACTTGGATTTTTTAAGTTTTTAATGTTCTTGCACTGATTCTTTCTTATCTTTTGGAACTTATTTACCTTCAATCTTTGAGGTTGCTAAGGCTACATTTTCTTTGCTTTTATCCTATTTTATGACCTTGAGGATTTGATTGTGATATGAGGTGGATTCAGCAGACTGGCCTAATTTGTGGGAGATTTTAGCAGCTCCCAGCTCCTGGACTGTGTGCTCTAAATCTGAAAGACCTGTACTGGGTTCCATGTTTTTTTCTTTTTTGAGATGGAGTCTCACTCTGTCACCCAGGCTGGAGTGCAGTGGTGCAATCTCAGCTCACTGCAAGCTCTGCCTCCCAGGTTCCCACA
Organism: Macaca thibetana thibetana; assembly: GCF_024542745.1. Taxonomy (NCBI): domain Eukaryota; kingdom Metazoa; phylum Chordata; class Mammalia; order Primates; family Cercopithecidae; genus Macaca; species Macaca thibetana. The sequence goes on along the minus strand of NC_065583.1, from coordinate 131,177,060 downwards.
ATTCTCCTGCCTCAGCCTCCTGAGTAGCTGGCAATACAGACACCTGCCATCATGCCCAGCTATTTTTTTTTTTTTTTGTATTTTTAGTAGAGATGGGGATTTACTGTGTTAGCCAAGATGGTCTCAATCTCCTGATCTCGTGATCCACCCACCTCGGCCTCCCAAAGTGCTGGGATTACAGATGTGAGCCACTGCACCCAGCCCTGGGTTCTTATTTTGTTCTTTGGCTCCTTAAGGTTTGGAGTCCACTGTGCTGGGGGTCAGAGGGATGAGGTGCAGTACCTCAGCAGAGTGCTAGAAAATGCAGGGGTGTATGCCTTGATGCAGGCATTCATTACAATGGCAGAAGCAAGGCATCTAGGGGAGAACAGGGGCTCCTGCTATAGTCTGCGTGTGCTGTTGCACTGGAGTTGGTGTTGGCTTGGGGCAAACTGCTGGCCAGCACAAGTCTAGATGCTTTCTCTATGCCCCACAAACAGGAGTGATTGCTAAGTGTGTGAGAGGATCCTCTGTCCTATGTGCAGCCTCAGCTTAAGGGTAGGGTGCTGGTGGGGGCAAGGCTTGCTGGCACTTTGCCTGCCAAGTTTCCATCTGCAATGGAGGTCAATGGGGTTGGAGGGCATGCTGCACTCTTGCATGCTGGTGGGACAAGTAAAGCAAAACATGCCCATGCAGACATGTGCCTGCAAAGTGACGTGGGAAGTTATCATGGGCTTGGGGAAGCTATCGTACAGGGAGAGAATGTGTGGGCTGGTGCGTGGTCATAGGAACTACCTTGCTGGAGCTCTCCACCAGTCATACACAGTCCCCTCATGCAGAAGCTATAATGTGGGCTCCCAGGGCACCCAAGACTATCCTGTAAGTAGGTGTGGCAAGGCTGGGGCACCAGGGGAGGAAAGCAGACCAAAGAGTGCTCAAGTTGGACCATCCCTGTCTGATGGTGCAAGGCCACCCCTCAGAGATTAGGTCCGACAGTTCCCCTAGGACTAAAGTCTCTTATGATAGCAAGACAAGCCTAGGAGGATGGCCATTCCTCACAGTGCACCACTATAGATGCTCCTGCACCAAGCCCTGTGGGCTCTACATCAGCTAATTTGCTACCCCACCACTTCTCTAAACATTTCTCCCTGACACCTCAATGGTCCATGGTGGTTGAGGGGCCCTCTCCTGCCATGGTGCCAGATGCCCCTGGTGAGAGAAGGTTTTCCTTGCCAGTTTAAATCATATGTTCCCCTGACACTGTTGCAGTTCAAAAATAAGTCCCAGTGTGCAGTAGACTGTATAGGGTTCCTAGCTTTCTCCTCCATCAGTCCAGCTTCTGAGTCTTCCTTCTGTGCCTTCTTGGAACCTTCTCTCTGAAGATCTGTTAAAAGCATTCCAGTTATCATAGCTTCACAGGAGATATTCCACTTGTGTGTGTCTAGTTGACCATCTTGTCTTCCTTCACAACTTATCTTAATCTCACATAAATATAACTTTATACAATTGAATAGCAACTCCACATATTTCTTCCCCCAGCTCCTGGCAATCTCTGTTGTACTTTCTACTATGAGGTTGACTACTTTAGATACCCCATGTCAGTAGAATCATGCCTTAAATGCCCTTCTCTGGTTGACTTTTTCACTTATCATAATAGAAAACAGTATGTAGATTCATCAAAAATAAAAATTAAATAAATACATTTGGTTTAGCAATCAGACTTCTGGATATGTTCCTAAAATAATTGAAATCAGGATCTCAAAGAAATACTTGCACTCTGATGCTCATTGCATCATTGTCCACAATAACCAAGATGTGAAAACAAGTTTGATGTCCATTGACAAAGGAATAGATAAAGAAAATGTGGTTTATATACAAAACATGTTATTTTTATTTCCTTACACCCAGCTTGGTTCCCATGTTTATTACGTTCTTTGCACAGGTAGTCAACAAACTGTGTAACCTTTGTTTTTTCTTTCTCATCTTTCTGTTAACCAAACCAAGTATTTTGGTGTATGTAGGTGACCACATTTCTCTCCACACTCATGTTACCATGTATAAATATGTATATAATATAAATGCATAGAGATTGTTTTCACAGTTGTAAAAGCCTAGGATAATGTTATTGTAGTACTCTGAATCTTGTCCTGTATTAATAAACATGATGGAAATGACTTCAAATTTTTAAATACTTGGCTGTAGTTCTATGTATTATTTCATAGAATAGATGTTACACATTTGTTTTTCAAACATGTCCCTACTAACAGACTACTAATTTGTTTTCAATTTGAAGACTTGCTCCTTTTTTCACTTCTTATTTTCACATCTTTATTTTCTTCAGGAATTTCTCTTTTGAAAACTTATTGAGACTTTTGACCCTATTGGATTTGACCCTCTCTGGTTTCTAAACTTTTTGTCATATTGTTATGTGCTCTATGTCCTCTGCAGTAGCTCTTCAATTATTTAGCACTTTATTGAAAACTTTTTAAAGTAACACTCTTCATTTATTTCTTCCGTACCAGAACAATTGATGCATATGATAATTTTAATATCAATTAATATGATTGGAAAGGTGCCAATTTCTCAATAATTTGCATTTTCTTCCCGGCTTTAATTTTAGGTTCAGGTGTGCATATGCATGTTTTTTACGTGGGTAAATTGCATATTGCAGGGGTTTGACATAGAGATTATTTTATCACCCAGGTAATGAGCATGTACCTGATATGTCATTTGTCAATCCTCACCCTCCTCCCACCCTCTGCCCTCAAGTAGGCCCCGATATCTATTGTTATCTTATTTATTTCCATGTGTACTCAAATTTTAGCCCGTACGTATAAACGAAAATGTGGTATTTAGCTATCTGTTTCCGCATTAATTCATTTAGGATAATGGCCTCCAGCTCCATTTATGTTGGTACAAAGGACATTATTTCATTATTTTTATGACTGCATAGTATTCCATGGTGTATATATAACACATTTTGCTTATCCAGTCCACCGTTTATGAGTGTCTAGTTTGAGTCAATGCTTTTGCCATTGTGAATCACGCTGTGAAGAACATATACATGTATGTGTTTTATAGTAGATTGATTTTTATTCCTTTAGGTATATATTCAATAATGGAATTGCCAGGTCAAATGGTAGTTCTCTGAGATGTATTCAAACTGGTTTCCACAGTGGTTGAACTAATTTACATTTCCACTAATAGTGTATAAGTGTTCCCATTTTTCTGCAATCTTGACAGCATCTTTCATTTTTAAATTTTTTAATAACAGACATTCTGAATGGTGTGAGACAATATCTTATTGTGGCTTTGATTTACATTTCTCTAATGATTAGTGATGTTAAACATTTTTTCATATGGTTGTTGGATTTGTGTGTGTCTCCATTTGGGATGTGTCTGTTCATGTCCTTTGCCCATTTGATAATAGGGTTACTTGTTTATTGCTTCCTAATTTGTTTGTTTCTTATAGACTTGCTGGGTGAATAATTTGGAAATATTTTCTCCCATTCTTATAGATTTGTTGGATGCATAATTTGCAAATATTTTCTCTCATTCTATAGGTTGTCTGTGTGCTCTGTTAATGGGTTATTACTGCTCAGCAAAATTTGCTGTGCAAAACCCTTTTAGTTTTATTAGGTCTCATCAGTTTGTTTTTTGGTGGTTGTTATTTCAATTGCTTTTAGATTACTCATCATGAAATGTTTGTCCATTCTTATGTCTAGAATTGTATTTCCTGGGTTTTCTTCTAGGTTTTTTAGGGTTTTAGGGTTTACATTTAAGTCTTTAATTGATCTTGAGTTAATTTTTGTATATGGTGAGTTTCAGTCTTTTGCATATGCCAGTTATACCAGCAATATTTATTGACTGGGAGTTGATATGGTTTGGATCTGCATCCCCATCAAAATCTCATCTTGTAGCTCCCATAATTCCCTTGTGTTCTGGGAGGGACCCAGTTTGGAAGGCTCAGAAGAAGGTGGGAAAATGTGACAAAGTTTGGACTCCCTAGTGACTTATTGAATGGCTTTGACCAAAATGCTGATAATGATATGGACAATGACATTCAGGCTGATGTGGTCACAGATAGAGATGAGGAACTTATTGGGAACTGAAGCAAAGGTTACTCTTGTGCTTTAGCAAAGAGAGTGGCAGCATTATTCCCCTGCCCGAGAGATTTGGACTTTAGAGAGATGATTTAGGGTATCTGGTGGAAAAAATTTCTAAGCAACAAAGCATTCAAGAGGTGACTCGGGTGCTGTTAAAGGCATCCAGTTTTAAAAGGGAAACAGAGCATAAAAGTTTGGAAAAATTGTAGCCTAACAATATGATAGAAAAGAAAATTCCACTCTCTGAGGAGAAATTCAAGCTGGCTGCAGAAATTTGCATCTGTAATGAGGAGCCAAATGTTAATCCCCAAGACCATGGAAAAAATGTCTCCAGAGCATGTCAGAGAATTTTGCTGCATAACAGACCCAGAGATTTAGGAGGAAAAGATGGTTTCCTGGGCCAGGCCCAGGGTGCCTGTGCTGTGTGCAGCCTAGGTACCAGGCACCCTGCGTCCCAGCACTCCAGTCAGGGCTAAAAGGGGTCAAAGTACAACTCAGGCTATTGCTTCAGAGGGTGGAAGTCCTAAGCCTTGGCAGTTTCCATGTGATGCTAAGCCTGCAGGTGCACAGAAGTCAAGAATTGAGGTTTGGGAACCTCTATCTAGAGTTCAGAGAATGTATGGAAACACCTGGATGCCCAGGCAGATGTTTGCTACAGGGGTGGGCTCTTATAAAGAACCTCTGCTAGGGTGATATGGAAGAGAAATGTGGGGTCGGAGCCCCCTCACAGAATCCCTACTGGAACACTGCCTAGTGGAGCTGTGAGAAGAGGGCCACTGTCTTCTAGACCCCAAAAAGGTAGATCCACTGACAGTTTGCACCATGTGCCTGGACACGCCACAGACACTCAATTTCCACTCTTGAAAGCAGCCAGGAAGGGGACTATACCTTGCAAAGCCACTGGGGTGAAGCTGCCCAAGACTGTTGTAGCCCACCTCTTGAATCAGCGTGACCTGGTTGTGAGACTTGGAGTCAAAGTAGATCATTTTGGAGCTTTAAGATTTGACTTCCCTGCTGCATTCTGGTCTTGCATGGGACCTGTAGAACCATTTGTTTTTGCCAGTTTCTCCCATTTGGAACATCTGTATTTACCCAATGCCTGTAACCCGACTGTATATAAGAAATAACTAACTTACTTTTTATTTTACAGACTCGTACGCAGAAGGGACTTGCCTTGTCTCAGATGATACTTTGGACTGGGAACTTTTGAATTAAGGCAGAAATGTGTTGAGACTTTGGGGGACTGTTGGGAAGTCATGATTGGTTTTGAAATGTGAAGATATGAGATTTGGGAGGGGCCAGAGATGTAATGGTATAATTTGGCTCTGTATCCCCACCCAAATCTCATCTTGTAGCTCCCATAATTTCCACGTGTTGAGGAAGGGACCCGATGAAATGTAATTGAATCATAGAGGTGGGTCATTCCCATGTTATTCTCAAGATAGTAATGAGTCTCACAAAATATGATGGTTTTAAAAAGAGGAGATTCCCTGCCCAAGCTCTCTCTTTGCTTGCTGCCATTCATGCAAGATGTAACTTGCTCCTCCTTGCCTTCTGCCATAATTGTTAGACCTCCCTAGTCATATAGAACTGTAAGTTCATTAAACCCCTTTTTCCATATAAATTACCCAGTCTCAGAGGTGTCTTTATCAGAAGCATGAAAACAGACTAATACAGGAGTTATTTTCCCATTTCTTGATTTTGTTGACTTAGCCAAAGATCAGATGGCTGTAGACATGCACCTTTATTTCTGGGTTCTCTAACCTGTTCCATTGGTCTATGTGTCTGTTTTTGTAGCATTTCCATGCTGTTTTGATTACTGTAGCCTTGTAGTATAGTTTGAAGTCAGGTAATGTGATGCCTCCAGCTTTGTTCTTTTTATTTCTAAGAATCTACTTCTTTACATTGAGGAATTCCTTTATAGAAGTAACCTCAGTATATTTGCAGATATTAACTAGGTTATTTAAAAATACTAATGCTAATTTACTTACTACGTGCTGAGGACAGAATGATGATAAAAGTCACATAGCAAGGACCAGTCTTTATATATTATAAAATAAATTATGTTTTAATTACCTTCTATTCATCTTATTATTGAAAGAAGACTTTCTAGCCAAGGATTTTAAGGATGGTTGAGTAAAATCCTACACGGGACAGATAAGATCCACAGTATTTTTCCAGTCACCAATACTCGCAGATTGAGAGGCTAGAGCACACCATGCAGGGTCACATGGCAGTTGCAATTGGGAAGAAAAGGAATAACCAGAAACTTTATAAGGCATTCTCTGTAGCAAAAAGAGGATGAGGTGATCCCTGGCATCCATAGAAGAATGTAACTGACTTGTTTGAACAATTCCACTGTCTGCCAGGAACTGAAACATACTACTTATGTATTAGTAGGAACTAGCCTGGTTCCCTCAAAAAGGAGTGTTGTTTGACTAATGAATGTTATCTAACTGAAGGAGCAGAGTGGGAGATGAATTGTGATGGTCCATTCCAGACCCTTTCACATTTCATCAGATGTCAAGGCAGCACCCAATAGTGTATCTTAATGTTAGAATTACATGTAAATGTCCAATAAAACATACTAAACAAAATGAAAATTCACAAAAAAGACAAAGTTCTGTCTGATACTATCAGATAATATTTTTTAAAAGGAGAGGGTAAGAAGATTTGTTAAGGTTTAATGTGATTAATTTTAGTGTTGAAAATAAATAAAGCCCTGGTAAAGGCAAATAAACCTTATATGACTTGAAAATAAAAACGGTTAGAAAACATTACAGTGACATGAAAATCAATGTGCATGAATGTATTGCTTCTGTAAAATAAGATATTAATGTTGCTTAATAATAGTTTTAATTTACTTTACTGTATTAATGAATTTGGAAATGTATATCAATAGAATTAGATTCAGAGATATAAAAAACCTGAGCTTTTCTATGTATTTTCCTAGGGAGCATGTCCATATTTACATTTTAAAATTAAAGATTATATAATAGTTTATACAAAATTTAGGCAATGCAGATCACACACACACACACAAACACACACATTTGTTCACTGACTACTTTCACACAATCATTCAGTATTTATTGGATAATGCGGCACTACACTTTGTCCCTGTCCAACAAGGATAAAGACATATTCACAATGTGTTTAAGATCGAGAGAGGAGAAAGACATGTATGTGTGGAAATTTAATTGAAACTTTGCTGAGGTTCCACATAAGCCGAGTGCTATAGATTTAAGTATGAAAGATGAAAGCCATCATATTTAAAGTTTATAGTACATATCACAGGGAAGTATTCAATTGATATTAAAAACAGTCTACTAGCTACTCAGTGACTCCTATAGCTATTGCTGCATATTATTAGTAATGTTTTATATTCACACTTGGATATTCAATTTTATATATATATATATATTTATTTTATATATATATAACATATCAATTAATTTTCGGAAGTCTATTCAAAGTAATTCAATTACGCATATCCTCACTAATATTTTCCTAAATAGCATCTAAATATTTAAAAAATTGAGTCCAGCTTTATAGATGTTCTTTACTTTTATGAAATGTCTCTTTTTCTTAACTTTTAATTTTTTGGCAGGATGTGTCTTCATCCTTCCTTTTTTAGATGTTGTTGTTGAGAGTTTTGTGTCATTGTCCTTTAATACTAGTGAAGAAATAATTTAATTTGATAGTAACACAATGTATTTTACAATGCATATTCTGTAGTCACTTTGCCCCATACCAATTATTTCCTGAAATAGAAAGCTATCTGCAGAAAGATATAAATTAATGATGCTTATAAAATGTCAGTAACATATTAAAATAATTTAATGTATGAGCTGGAATTTACCTTACTTGTAGATTTGAAAATCAGATTCCAGCTGCTTACAAGTGTCTGATCCATTCAAATCCACTGTTTTCCCACTTATAAGATTTCAGACAAGAGGTGATACAGCTTCATGATAAACATTTTGAGGTTGATTGATGAACAAAAAAGAGGCAATAATCCCTAAACTTTATAATTTTCCATGCTGCCCAAAACAGATCCCATGGGAGGGCATCTTCTGATTTAGTTCTTAAAGTAAATCCCCAGGCCCTTAAGCTCAGCAAGAATATTATATTCCACACAATCTTACAAACTCAATACATTAAGAGCTGCGTGGTTTTGTTCATTTCCACTAAGAGAGGGCACCTTGTAATAGTAGTAAGAAGAGGAAGGCATTTGTCAAGTATCTGGGCCCCTGGTTTTATTTACTTGAGCAGAGTCACTATCACTAAACCAAATAAAAGGACGTGTGTTTCTTCATGGGGCAGCACAACCCCACAAGCAAATATAACACAAGGTTCACAGATAAAACAGGAAGGTCCTCCAAATAGTGACTTTGCAATGATTCTGAGCCTTGGCCATATCTTAAAATCACCTGCAAAACTATTTCAAAATATTGATTTTCAGGTCTCAATCTGACCATGTGAATCAGAATTTCTAGCAGTAGGTCCCAGGTATTGCTGTCTTGTAGGGTTATCTGGATGATTCTAGTGCACAGATGGGTTGGGAATCTCGATCAGTTTGTGAATAAAGAACAAGTTGCTAGGCTTGGGAAACTCTTAAAATATATATCAAATAATTATGGCTTTTCTTGATGCAAAAAATTGAATGAATTTCTCTTTGGAAAAATGTGGCCTTTATTACTGTGTGTGTGTGTCTATGTGTCTGTGTGTGTGTCTGCTCCTCTTCTTCGTGCAAAACGACAGATTTTTGCAATTTTCTCATACACTAGGATTCTCAGCTCATATCAAAAAGATTGTCAATATATAATTTTTGAAGACAAGTTTTCTAGTTTTGTTCTGGCTGCAAATGCTTGGGACAGATTCTCTTTCTTCAAGACCTTTTCATCTGTAGCAGGGAAAAGGTAAGGAGCAGACTAGCTTGACTCATCTCAATAATAATATGGTAACTATAATTAATGCCATAATTAATCAAAATAACAACAATTATTGACAAAAATGAATGCCATGGAGTCTGCTTACATGCATTTGCTTATCTGCGGATGTGGCTTTCTTTTCTTAGGCTTGTATATTGTATAAAACTGGCCAACTTATGTTCTTTACTCACAAAACTTTTTGAATTGCAGATAACATTCTGTCCTCTAGTATATTTTCATTCCATTTTATCAATGTCTATATTTACATTTTTTTATAATTTTAATACAATTTTAGAAATGAGACATAAAGCACATATATTTTTGCTACCTTGAAAACCTTAATTCTATTAAATGGATTTAAAAATATCTATTTATATTTTATTAAATTTATATTAATGCAATGCAAATGGTATGTAATTTTATTTCACACTAAGATTTCAGTTGTTTCCATTTCATTTCTCAGTTATTTTCTAAAACTTCTAATGCAATACCATGACAGAAGTATTTACATATCTGCAGCAAAAACACTTTATAATGAAACATTCAAACCATTCCTATTAACAAATGAACTAAATAAATAAGGATGGCCACTATCACCAGTTCCTCTTTATTTCAGAAATCGGGATCTCACTTTGCTGCCCAGGCTGTCATAGCTCACTGCAGCCTCAAAATCCTGGACTCAAGGGATCCTCTCATGTCAGCCTCTCGAATAGCTAGGAGTAGAGTTATGGGACCCTGTGCCTGGGTAATTTTTGTTTATTTATTTATTTATTTTGTAGACAGGGTCTTGCCATGTTGCCCAGGCTAATGTCAGATCCTTGAGCTCAAGCAATCCTCCTGTCTCAGCCTCCCAAGGTCCTGAGATTACAGGGTTGAGTCACTATACCCAGTCAACCAATATTTTAAATACTGTAGTGGTGGTTCTAGTAATTTAATTAAGACAGAAAAATTATTTACATGTGTAATTATAATTTAAAACTCAAGAAAATAGAAATAAAATAATAGTAAGAAAACCTTACAAGTGTAAATTTTGTATATATACAAAGTATCAATTCCATTTCTATATTTTAGCAACAGTTTGAAAATGAAAACACAAAACATACTTAAATTAACCTTGATAGTACAAAGTATCTAGGAATAAATCAAAATAAAAGATTGCTAATGCATTTATGAAATATTTAAATTCAATAAAATAGAAATAAAATAATAAATTAGTAAGAAACTATTACAAGTGTAAATTTTGTATACATACAAAATATCAATTCCATTTCTATACTTTAGCAACAGTTTGAAAATGGAAACACAAAACATACTTAGACTAATCTAATCTTGATAATATAAAGTATCTAGGAATAAATCTAAATAAAAGATTGTTAATGTATGTATGAAAATAGTTATACAATTCTATTTATTTATTTATTTTATTTATTATTATTATTATTTTTTGAGATGGAGTCTCGCTCTGTCACCTAGGCTGGACTGCAATGGCACGAACTCGGCTCATTACAACCTCCACCTCCCGGGTTCAAGCAATTCTCTTGCCTCAGCCTCCTGAGTAGCTGGGATTACAGGCACCTGCCACCATGCCTGGCTAATTTGTATATTTTTAGTAGAGATCGGGTTTCACCATATGGGTCAGGTTGGTCTCGAACTCCTGACATCGTGATCTGCCTGCCTTGGCCTCCTAATGTGCTGGGATTACAGGTGTGAGCCACCACTCCAGGCCACAATTCTATTTAGAAACCTCAATATGATTAAAAATGAAGATAAATCAAAATTCTGAAACTCTATCTGTAAATTTATATATATAGCATTAACATGAAATCTTTATACAAATTTCAATTGTTTTGAGAGTCTTGATAATCTGACAATTTATTTACAAGAATATTTATTCCTAGAGTAGAAGTATAAGAATGTCTAAAAATCTAGTAAGAGTTCAATATTAATACTGAAGAAGTAATTCAATATGACATTGAAAGAGGGATTAGAGGCTTGAACATAGTACAGAATCAACGGTCCAGAGACAAACTGAGAAAATACTGTGCAGTATATTTACATTTGACTAGAGTCTGTTTCAGTTATTTATTGCTGTGTTCAAACCCACTCCAACATTTGGCAGTTTCAACCAATATCTATAACAGATTGACCTTGTTCTGGCTCACATGATACAGATGAATGTCCATGAAAGTCTGGAAACTCTAAGATATCCTCATTCACGTGGCTTGGAGTTAATACTCTCTGGTTACTGGTATCTCAGCTGAGACAGTCAGCAAAGCAGGTGGTTTATTAATGGCAAAAACCACAATTACTTTAGCAGCAACCTAATATTCCCATGTGGGTCTTACTACATAGTTGCTCAGGCTTTCTTAATCAAGTATGAATTTGTGTCCCAAGAAGGGATATTGCCAAATGAAAGAAGAAACTGTAGATCTCTTAAGGTCTAACTTCAGACATTGAGCCGTATATTATTCCACCACCTTTTGTTACAGAAATAGCTCACAGGGCCAACTAAGCCCCAGGAGGGAGGAGAAATAGACTATTTCTCAATGAGCAAGTGTCAAGGTCACATTATGGGAGAGAATGTGGAATGGAAGATACACTGTAGCCGGTTAGAAAAGATATTTGATTCATTACTCAGGATATGCTGTTGCATATCACTGGGGAAATCATAATTTTTCAATAAACTGTGGTGAGACAATTGATTATTTCTTTGGAGAAGAAAGGTTAAACAATTCAACGATATTAAACTCTAGAACTTTGGTTCTAAATCCAGAATTGGGCACCATAATAAGTGTTGAAAAGGAATATGTAATAGAATATAGAAGTTATTTTAACCCATATGATCTGACAATACACAAGTAACCTGAACGTAAACAAAAATGTTATACATCATTAAGAAACAAGAAAAAGATTAAAGATACTGACATAAATTTCACCAAAAAATGAAAAAAAAGGTCCATTAATTTACAAATGAATGGTCACCTTTACTGGCAACCATGGAAATGAAAATCAAAACTATAATGGCATTCATTTTTATAGTCACAGAATTGAAAAAAGGTCAGAAATTACCATATGTTTATCAAGATGTGAAATAAAAAGGGGCAGGCTCATGCTAATTTGTTATTATTTTTTATTTTGGAAAAAAATGATTTATTAGGCACCATTTGATTTTGGCCAGAGGTCTTAACAAGGGTTAAAATTATACACTGGATTTAATTTTTATTTCAAAGCTGAGTTCTAATGACATTTATTGTTCGAAGGCTTTTCTGTCCTGTATTTTTCCTTAGTTGCTTATTCCGAACATGAATGTCCTCGAATCATTGCACTTTCTTTATTCTCTTTCATGTCTTCACGAAAACTGAACCATATTTTTTTCTGCATTCACCCTTTTCTTATAAAATTTGGCCAAATGTAGCTAGTTAAAACCAAGACATACCATACTGCTAACAGGCTTATTTCCAAACTCTGTTACTTATGCTAGATGTTTGGATGTATATTATCTGTTTTCCAAATTATTTTCACCAAATAATTTACCACTGCATTACAAGGATGTTCATCTTTTCAGTTTTTAATAACACCTCCCTCATTGCCCATTTATGTTATTCTACACACACATATATACACTCATGTACATGTATGCTGTGTGGTAACCACACATAAAGAAAACATTACAAAGCAAAAGAGGAGGATAATAAATAAAAAAAGAGAGAGTGATTAATTTTATAGAGAAAGGAATGGTGATGCTAATAAGAAACACATTGTGCTTCTAGAGCATATGAGAAATTCTTTTCTTCACCTGGTTGTTAAGTATATACATTTACAATTTTATTCTGTACTTTAAATTTAACAGACGATTTCAAACACATATTTGTATATGTGCTCTAATACTTTTCCAGTTAAAAAATATTAGGTGTACTGATTAGATAGACCAGACAACTAACATTGTTCAGAGGGGTTTACTTAAACGTTATTGATGTTTGGGTTTGTTACATGTAAGGTAACTATTCAGGAATTATTGCTGTTAGAGAAGAATGAAAAAATTGAACTCTACTTGTAGAATACCAAAGCAAAATAAAGAGTCATTGGCTACAATCAGAAGATTAGTGGATATTGGTGTCTGAATGTTAACTGACAGAGAAACTTGGAAATAGAAAACTCGTTTTACTAGAAAAATATAAATTTACTTCAGAATTCTAACTTGTAGTTTTATTGAAATTAATATTAATGGCTAAAAAAATTGTGGGCTGAGTACAATATAACACAAAATAATATGACTATTTTATATTACATTTTATCATTAAATATATATGAACAGACACACACCGATTCCCCTACCCATGTGTTTATCAAGCAACTGCAGAAGTCAGTGACAGGTTTTATATGTTATTGTATTTTTCTTTTTCACAGTGTTATCATCAAACTTGCAATGCAAAGACACATGAAACAGACACAGCTTAGATTAATTATTATTTATTACTATATTTTGTTTCTGTGAGTGTTAGTTGGGTTCTGATAAATGCAGTAAATGTCTACTGATGTAAATGACTCAATTGTCCATCAAATATACATCTAATATTCAAGTAAACCAGTTACAATGTTGTCAGTGCATGCTTCTTTCAAAAACACTATTACGATCCAGATAAGAGAGGGAAGAAAGCTGGGAATACAAACATAACTCTAAAAATATTCCAAGAACAGGTAAGTCACGAACTCTAAATCTATAATTCCTCATATTAAAAAAATCCTCTCAAAGCTATGAATAAAAATTTGTTCTGTCAAAATCAGTTCTTCTTTATTCAAAGTACAAGAGCTGTATTAAGTGATGTCAAATATATAATATTTTCTTTATTTCTTTTACATGAATATTTTAAAGATTTAGAAATATTATTTGTTTTGATAGAAAAAAGAGACAAATGGTCATTTAGGCATAATAAAAAAAGAGAATTACTTACTTCTCCTTTCTCCATGTGATCTTAGTCATATAAGAAAATTGACATATTTTGATTGGTCCTGATTAATATTAGTGAAAATATCAGCAGTAAGATAGCACTAAAAAAAGCAAAATTTAAAAGATAGACTATAACAAATATTGGGGAGGATTTGGATCAACTGGAATCACCAAACGTTGCTGGCATTGCTGGTAGAAGTATAAACTGGAACGATTGCTTTGAAAAAATGCTTTTTCTTTATCTTTTAAAGCTGAAAACACACATTTTCTAGGTATAGCTAGAAACATCTCTCCTAGGTATATACTTAACATAATGCATGTATGGGCACACTCATTTGCACACACATCCACATGTACAATAATGTTCATAAAGCATTATTATAGTCTGAAACTGGAAACAACTCACTGTCTATTGTCAGTGAAGTAGAACAATTAATAATAACAGGATCATAAAATGAAAAGTGACACTGAGTAAAAGTAAATAATATGGCCTGATAAAAAAGCATAGATAACTTCCTAAAACAATGCCGATCAACAGAATAGAAACCAAGTGTACTAGTCAGGGTTCTCCAGAGGGACAGAAATAATAGGATATATGTATATGTGAAAGGGAGTTTATTAAGGAGAATTGACTCACAAGAAAACAAGGTAAAGTCCTATGATAGGCCGTCTGCAAGCTGAGTTGGAAGGAAGCCAGCAGTGGCTCCATCAGAGTCCAAAGGTTTCAAAAGTAGGGAAGCAACAGTGCAGCCTTCAATCCATGGCCAAAGGTCCAAGAGCCTGCAGCAAACCACGGGTTTAAGTCCAAGAGCCCAAAGGTCAAAGAACCTGGAGTCTGATGTCCAAGAGCAGGAAGCATCCAGCCTGGGAGAAAGGTGAAAACCAGAAGCCAGCTTATCCCACCTTCTGCCTGCCTTGTTCTAGCAGAGCTGGCAGCCAATTGGACGGTGCCCACCCACATCCAGGTTGGGTCTTCCTCTCCCAGTCCACTGACCTAAATGTTAATATCTTCTGGCAACACCCTCACAGACACACCCAGAAATAGCACTTCACCAACTATCTAGGCATCCTTCAATCCAATCAAGCTGACACCTAATATTAACCATCGCACCAGGTAATGAAAACACAATGGTACATAATTGTGTATAATGTTACTTCAAAAAAATAAAAGTAAACTGTTCTAATTTGCTTTAAGTCAGGGTAGTGGTTAACGTCAAGAAAGAGAGACCAGGAGCTGAGAGGCAAAAGAGGTAGTCTTCTATTTCTTGACTTAGTTATTAAACACATGGGTCAGTCACTTTGTGATATTTCATAGAACTGAAAACTTACTGTTTATATATGTATTATTCTTCAGTAAACAATTATTTTTTGTGTGTTTTTTGTTGTTGTCAGCATTAGATAATTTATCATTAGTGTCTTTTTCTGATCATTTGAATTAATACTTCAACCCTGTAAAACTTTCTTTCCTATATAACTTATTAATGCCACTTGATATCCAGAAGTGTTTTTATTTTTGCTGTTGTTGTTGTTTTCTTAACATCATGTAAAAAGAATATATATGAGTTTTAAGAAACAGGATGATAGGTGGGATTGGTCTTCAATACTATACAGTCATTTATTTAAATATTCTGTAGCTTCTTTCTTGAATATTCTATAGCTCTTTTTTTTTGAATATTTGGTACTCTGTTACCTTGGGTGGAAGTGATGTACTTATTAAAGTATGAATACATTGGTTAATTAATTTAACCACTTCCATATAACTGATTGCTTTGGATAAAAATAATGTAAAGATGAATACAGCACAGACCACACCCTGAAGAAATGTATGTAACTCACAATTTACAAAGAAAACTTAAAGATACCATTATAATATAAAATGGTAAAATGTGCAGTGTAGTCTGGAGAAAGGAATACATTTTGTAAGATAATAGAGAAAGTCTTGGAGGATGTAAGGATGATATGTCAACAAAGATAAAGTGCATTTTAGTTCTAGAAAACTCCTTTAAAAGGAATCAAGGAAAGAGAACTTAGCAGTTCAGAATTACTGAAGTTAAAGAAGGGGCAGTAAGCATCAAGCAATATTCCTTTGCAACAAATCTTCACATGCTTCCCCAATTCTAAAATAAAAGTTGAAGAAAGAGAAAGAAATAAAGAATATGTCAATAAACAAATGAAGGACTGTTAAATGATGTGTGCTAAGGTAATGAAAAATATGTATTGATGTCTTAGTCTGCTCCAGCAGCCATAACAAAATACTGCAGACTGGATGGCTTAAAAAACAGGAATGTATTTCTCACAATTCTGGAGCCTGGGGAGTCCCAGATTAAGGTGCAGGCAAAGTAGGTTTCATTGTAAGGCGTCTTCTCCTAGCATGCAAGGTGGCTGCCTTCTCTCTGGGTGCTCATGTGATCTCTTTGTGTGTATGTGTATGGGGAAAGACAAGAAACAGAGAGTGAGTAACAGCTCATTGGAGCCTCTTATTGAATAAGGCACCATCCTTATGGCCTCATTTAAAGGCCCCGATTGTCTCCTTAAAGGCCCTATCTTTAAATACAGTCACATTGAAAGTAAGGGCTTCAGTACAACAGGTTTGGGGAGAGACAATTTTGTCCACAGCAATGTAAAATTTCAATAGATTTTTCTTTTGTGAAGCTTGTATAAAATGTACATAACCTGTACAATGAAAGCCATACATATTTTCTGGTATCTACCTATAATTCTATCAATGTATCATTTAACTTTCTAGGTACTAAGAAAGAGAGAAAGATGCCATGTTGCTGAAAGAAGATTTAATAGCTTCAACATGTCATTTCTTCCTAAATTGATCTATAAATTATATATACTTTCAATAAAAATGCTAAAGAAAAATTTTAAGACAGTGCATTTAAAAAATACTCAATGACAGCCAATAAAATTTGAAACATGGAGTAATGAAGGAGCTTATTCTTCCGGATATCAAAATGTACCATAAAATTGTAATAATTAAAACAGCAATACTCATAAAGCAGTAGAAATAAGCCCATATATATATATATATCATTTATATACATATATATGATAATGCAAGGTTCAAATTTCACAACATACAGAAGTCAATTTAAAATGAATTAAATAACTAAGTATATTCTGTATATCTTATTTCATACATACACACACATACGTATATTAGGGGTGTGTGTATGTGTTCATATATAACTTAGAAATATCTTAAAGTGAAGAAGACCTTCTTAAATAATAATTTTAAAGGCTGGTGGTGGTGGCTCACTCCTGTAATCCCAGCACTTTGGGAGGCCGAGGTCAAGAGTTTGAGACCAGCCTGGCCAACATGGCAAAACCCCGTCTCTACTAAAAACACAAAAATTCGTTGGGCGTGGTGGTGAGTGCCTGTAATCCCAGCTACTCGGGAGGCTGAGGCAGGAGAATCGCTTCAGCCCAGGAGGCAGAGGTTGCAGTGAGCCAAGATCACATCACTACACTCTAGCCTGTGCAACAAGAGTGAAACTCCATCCCTTCCCCCACAAAAAAAGAAAAATTAAAATAAGATAATTTTAAAAATTCAATTTAAAATCATAACTATATAAGTGGAAAAGAAATAGAAACAAAACTTTGCAAGCCAAAAATAAGTGTAAAATATCTTGTCATAAAAAGTAACAAAAATAAAGACAGTAAGATATAACTCTTGCAACAGATATAACTCCTCTAAAAATATTATGCAATGAGTGGCTTGAACAGCTAACATTTCTCACAGTTCTATAGGTTAGGAAGATGAGGGCATAGACAGATCCAGTATTTTGTGAAGTCCCTCTTCCTGGTTTGCAGACAGGGATCCTACTGTATTCTTACATACAAAGAGCAGAGAGATGGGAAGCTCTAGTATCTCTTTCAATAAAGGCACTAATCCCATTCCTGAGGGCTCCACCTTCATGATCTAATTGTCTCCCAAAGGCTTTACCTCCTAATAACATCATCTTTCCAGTTAGGATTTGAATATATGATTTTTTTTGAAATGCAAACATTCAGTTCATAACAACATACGTCCCAAGGTATTCAAACATATACAAGCAATCATACAAATTGATAATAAAAACAATAAATCAAGAAAAAAATGGTCATTTCACAAAACAATTTTAAAAAACTATAAAAACATTTCAACAAGTTTTCAATCAGGAATATGCATATTAGTGCTAATAATATTATATTGGATCCATTACAATGTGCATTGTGGATACAAATGTGCCATCATCCAGTGTTAACATCATCCAGTGTTAACATCATCCAGAGTATAAACTGGTGAAACCTGGAGGAGACTATTTTGATCATTTTTGTTATCACTTAAGAGAAATCAAACTGCATAATACTTTTAGGCTGACATGCAACACTGTTTTTATTATTATTATTATTTTCTTCTTCTTCTTCTTTTTTTTTTACTAGTATTTCAAGTACTTCGCTCTATGTAAAGAACAAAAAATGCAAGTTACTTACAGCCCTCAAAACAAGAGGTTTTGCTGATACACTAAGGAAATATTAAACATTTCTTTAGAAAGAGAAGGTATACAAATATATACCATCTAAGTGCTACTGCATTAAAATTTTTCTAAATATGCAAAGAGAAATTACATCAAGGTAGCATCCAAACTAAAGAAGTACAGTAAAAATAAGGGGACAGATTTGACAGCATTTGGGTATTAAAAATAGCAGAACTTAGTGCTTGTTTGAATATAATGGCATGAGAATGAAGAATGCGTCAAGGATAATTTTTAGGAGTTGAATAACTGGAATGACTGGCTGCCTATGAACATAATTCAGGAGGGAGGTAAATGACAGCTAGTAGCTGGCATTTATTCTGGTCCTACCATGCACGACGTCACTGCTGTTTGCATTATCTCATTTAAACCTCATGAAATGAGCAGCTGAAATAAGTGTGGTTAGTCTTCATTTCAGAGTTATAAAATGAGAAACAGAGATGTTAAGAAACACAAAATGGTAGAGCCAGTAAGCAACCCACTCGTCTAAGTCTAGGACTTGTTTGATAACTGTTAGCATAAACCGTGATGACTTCAGGTTTGTTCATGTTGAGTTACAGTTGCTCACATAATCTGAAGATGGATGAGGAAGTGAGAAGGGGAGAAGGATAAATGTGGCACTTCATGTTGAGCCAAGATGACAATTTTGAGAGTGAAGGGTGGACAAATACTTAGAATGAATAAAACAAGCAAGGAATTTACTGGACACTGTAAGTGTTTACAGTGGATCCAAGAATAAGAAATACAGCCAACTTTAAAAAGAAAAATCTTGAATATGAATCTTTTTGAGACCAGGAAACGACGACCCTTGTCTTCATTTATTTCTTTGAATAACTTTATTTATATCTTTGTGAGCCAGGTTTCTGTCATCATTTGTATGTTGAAAATTGATATACCTGGGTAATAAACCTCTCTTCCTTTTGTTAAAACAAGAAAATAGAATGGGATGGGCAGACACTTCCAAATCTTTCTACCAAATTTCATTATTTGTCTAGAAAATATTTTTCTCTTGATTAAAATTGAAATTTACCTCTTCCTAACATGATCCAGCAGTTACAGTTTCAAGTATAAATGAACTTACTCAATCTCAGTGGAAGATAATGTACTGCCACAACACATAATGCATCACAGTTGCAAAGTGGCATTATTTCCAGCTGTCGTTTTTCCTCCTCTGGTCCTTGAGACAGATCAGGTGCTTCTCATTATGCTGCAAGCTTTGAGCTAAATACAAAAATAATCATCCCCAATGCAACAGATATACAATTTGAACAAAGACACAATACAATTATGTGGTGATGAAAAGCTGTCAATAAAATAATTTCTGGAATCAGATCACCTGCTTTTTATTCCCCACGTTACTAGTAGAATACTTGTGTGCATGATATTTCATACTCCTGTGCTTTCTTTCCTCATTTGTGAGAGCCAACTTTTTCTGTATGTGCTCACAATATAGCTGTGGCTCTTCAGAAAACCATACATGTGTTCACTCTTTTCATCTTTACAAACAGCTCATGAGCATAGTGCTATTGGCACCCTTATTTTAAAGTTGCTGAATATCAGTCACATATTTTCTCAAAATTGTAAAACTAGAAATTGATAGGGCTAAGGAGAGATCTCTGAAGTCAGCGACAAGTCTTGGCACCAGTTCAGAGAAAACTCTGCATCCTGCAATGGAAGGTAATCTTGATTAGAAAATTTGATTGTCTCATGGGTCATTTAGCAGGACTGCTCTCCTGGTCTCTGGTGCTTCCGAATTCCTCTAAAACAGAGGAATTCTGGAGAGGGTACTGAGAGGGCTGTACAATTGTGAATACCCACATCATTAAAATTGTCTTCAGGGTTTTGTTTGCCTAAGGAGCTGAGAGGCTCTGCTTTGCCTGGTTCAATGAAAATATGTGCCCATGGGTGCTAAACCTCTGTGTTTGTGTGTGTGTGTGTGTGTTTGTGTGTGTGTGCACGCACGCACGTCTACAGGCGCTCATGTGCATATGCTGTGTTTTGTCTTAACCTCCCTTCTTGGGCAGGACTCTCTACCATTTCCAGTGCTTTTTTTTTTTTTTTTTGCAATTAGATCTGTCTATGAGTCACAGTCTAGCTTGGAGATGGCAAGTAACTGTTTTAGGATAACTAAAAAGAAAAGCTTCATCAATTAGCAACCAAGTGCCCCCTGCACCATGCCTCTTTTTTGTCTGAGGGAGCCAGTGTTATATAGTGTTCCTTAAGAATGGGATGCAGAGACTTTTTCTACCGTTCTGTGTTTTAGCTTGTTTCCCAGGATCCCCTGGGGCTTAGCAGCACTAATTAAGCTTTACAAAGGGATATATCTACAGGAAGCTTCTAGACAGGATGCACTAGAAGAATCCAGGTAGTTGTGTTTCTACCTCTATCATATGCCCTTATTTAACCTGCCAGAATGATCCTACTTGCCAATAGAATGTATATAGTTGTCACTTTATCCTTTTAGAGTAACAACAATACCTTGTAAATATTTATCAGTAGCCCTTTAAATATGGGTCAAGAATAATACATCACCTAGTTTAGAATGAGAAATGATTGATTTCTGGCTCAGTATCACATCAAACCACAGTGTCTTTTTTCCAGCAAAGTGTGAGGTCCACATTTTTATATTTGTATTAGCTTAGAAACCTGAGACTAGATTTTTCCCCTAATAAATTAGGCTATTGTCTTTCCTTCCCCTAAAACATTAACTTAATGTAACACAAGGTCTAGAGTCCTGAACATTTCAGAAGGCAGGTTAATCAGTTGATTTGTACTCTGTTAGTTGGTGGTGATAGATTTATGTCTTAGGATCAGGGAAACTTCACGCTGCTCCACGTTTTCTCACTTTCAAGTGTTTGATACTCGCAAGTAAGTTCTCTCTTTCTCTCTCTCTTATAGCGGTGGTTTTCTTCAAAAGACAATGGCTACTAAAACTATCTGAAAAAAATAATGAGGAATTAATAGGCTTGATTTGGCTATGTAGAGTCAATGACTATATAGAACCTAACCCTACTAAATGACATGACCCGAGATGTGACAATTCAAGAGCTAGGGTTACTCTCTGTCTCTTACGCAGCATGGACTCATGACTCCGTCTCTTATGTACGAATTATTTACATGACAGAAACAACTTTCTTGAAGCTACTACATTGCAACAACTAGGTCAGGTGTTTATCTCTTATCAAATCATATGTAGCTAGGAGGTAAAGCCATTTATAATTAGTTAAAGGTCATGTTCACCTTTCATCAGGGACTTCAGGTGACAGACAATACTCAGAGAAGGTAGCAGGAGCTGGATGGATGTCCTAAAATTCACCATTCAGCCTAAATGTGAATGATAATGTCATAAGAATATGGGGAACACATGTAAAGCATTACTGTAATAACAAAACTACGAACAAGGACTCACCCAATTGAAAATCACAAAGAAGGAACAGCCCATTCAGAGACAGAGAAGTAGTCTGAGATGCTGGGTCAATATGATGCAGTGGTTTAAAAATATAGAGTGTTTGGGATCAGGTTGCAGATTTACGCTGGAATCCCAATTCCGCCAATAACCAGTTGTTTGAGCAAAGTATTTAACTTATTTGAGCCTCAGTTTCTTCCTTTATAAAATATAGACATAGGTTTTAGAATAAAGACACATTTTCTTAATTACATTTTGTTAGATTAAATTGCAAGAATGTATACAGCCTGAAACAAGTTATCCAGTCCATAATAAGTGATCAGAAAAGGTTAGCTAAGTAAACACAACAAAACAACAGTTCATTCTTATAAAATAAAGTAGTAGAGGTAAGCAGCGGTACTAAGCAGTAGAGATGTTGAAGAAAATAGAGTAAAAGATGCCCTTTGTACTTGCTGATCAGAACCTTTTTTTGAGGAAAGTTATTGATTAGGGTGGCTGAGCAAAGAGACAGTGGTAAGGGAAGATGCAAACAGAGAACATTGCAGCTATATTGGGTCACATTGCTGATAATTAGGGAGAGAGAGCATGCAAAAAAGAAAAGTCAGCGTATGTAGAGATCCTCTAGCTGGCACTTATGGGATTAAGGAGGTAACATGTATGGTGTTTGGCCTCAAGAAACAATATTTTCCAACTATTCTTTCAAGTGTTCAGATATAGATTCTAAGACACGTAGAGGCATAAGTTGAGGATTCCGACTAATAAGAATCCTGACAACAACCTGACAACTGTTAAGAGCAATATCTGTATAGGCTTGCTGCCTCGCATAGTACCTGATACATAATTCATGCTTAAAAAGGATGAATTATTTCACATTTTTCTTATATTTATTCAACAAGTATTCAGTTAGCATTGACTGAGTGTCTGCAGATATGTTAGGTGAAAAGTACGAAAAGATAAGTAGGATGCAGATTTTCCCCTTAACATAAATCACACCAGTGACTGCTGTAAGGATGCTTGAAACACCGTGAGCTGATGCTCACAAGGACTAAGGGAATGATTAGCTTTGTCTGGAACAATCAAGAAATACTTGCTGGGAGAAATGACATTTAAAATGAGTCTTAGTGCTTGACTGGAAATTCATGAAAGAGAAAGACAAGGAAGATTATGCCGGTAAGAGAAAACAGCAAAAATAAGTAGAAACAGGAAAAATCAGTTTATCATTTTTTGCACAATGCTTTTTGTGATTATTTGCAAGCAAGATGTTTTTAGATATTCTTGTGTGTGATATTGAGAATATCTTAACATTTGAATATCATTTTACACATTTATATTATTCAGTTGTGATGGAACGTGGAATCAATGTGCTGTAGACACACCAGTAGTGTAGCCGCACCTACTATATACTATAAGACAATGAAAAATTAAGCTTTCAGGAAAATAAGCACTGTAAATTGCATAAAATATATCTGAGACCATATGTATAAACACTTAATATAATCCATTCTTGTCTGAACTTATTAAGGTTTATATATTATTAGGTACCTAGCCTTAATAATAAAATGGAAATGTTTTTTGTGATTTGCAAATGAAAAAGAAATTTTACTAAAGATTTATAGAAAACTACTAAAATATTAACCATCTTATTGTATAACAAAAACAAAATTGGAATACAGATGAGGAACCGTGGTTGTTACTCAGATCAAAAACTTTAATTTATATTATATAATTTATATTATAACTTTTAGCCTTGTTTGTGAATCAAGAAGATACAAACCTTTTTTTTTTTTTTTTTTTTTTTTTTTGAGAGCAGTGGTCTCATGAGAATCAAATGAAAGCTAGAGACATTGTGTTTGAGCATTTGATAGCTAAAGTTACTAAGTCAGTGGTTTTCAGATCACAGAAAGGCCTGCCCCAAACAAATGATTTGACTCTGAACATGTTACTTTTGATTTTCATGGATTACTGTGCAGTAGGGGAGTGGTGTGGAAATGTGCACTGGGAAATGGAAACTGATTCTGTAGTCCCCTAGGATTTACAGAGTTTTTACCATTTTCAGGAAGCAATAATTTGAAATAAATCTTATTGTTTATACCTCTATTCAGCCAGGGAATTTTAGCAAATGTGTATTGGAAAACTTTAATGCACCACAGACTTCTTCCTGTGCTGGGGATAGGATGGTGATGACATGTAGCCAGGTAAAGAGCTTCTATGTCACGATAGAAGATGTAAGAATGAGTGTAGACATGGTCAAACCTATGAATACAACAGGTATCAGCTTTCTCTCCCACCTACCATAACTCCACATTTTCTTCGAAATATCTCAAAATATTTGGACACATTAATGTAAGGAAAACTGTCCCAGGGCTGCACTAAAATTATGATATCAGTGTCAACTCTTCTCCTTACCAAATATGTGACTTGGCTAGAACACTTTGCCTCTGATTCTCAGATTGTTCATAGGGAAAAGCGGATGTCTAATATTTTTTGTCATGGTTTTTTTTTTTTGAAGATCAAATAAAATAATGAAAGCATCTTGAAATCTGCAAGAATCTAAAGAAATATAAGATTTTACTATGCTTGCTAGAATTGTTTTGCAGATGACATTATCATTTTTAAATGACCATCTGATTAAGCATAACCCTATCATTTAATCCTAGATATTTCAATGTAATGTTGATAGACATGCTTTTATTTATACATTATATGCAGAGCCTTAGGGCTGTATAAATTTATCCAGTGATACCTCTCACAAATGGATATTTTTGTGATTAGCAGGTTTTTTCTAAGACAGACCAAAGAGAGGTTATTCTTTGTGTGATTGTTGACTGGTGATGTTCTCAAATTCTATAGTCAAACTTGACTTCTGAAATCATTTTCATGTTGTGCCCCTTAGTTTGCCTGAACTATTCTGCGAAAATCCCTTCTGACAATGCAACATCAAAAGAAACAATGTTGTTTCCCTAAGCAAAAAGGACATAGCTGTGTCTGGCCAGCCTTTACAAGTGCCAACAGCATTTCTTTCTGAAGCACTTGCTGTTACACATCAACCTCAGCCAGCAGAGGACACAGACGACAGCAATTTTTTTTATTAGTATTATTCCTTTTGAGTGTGTGAAAGCAGGGCAATGAATTCTATACAGATAGCGTTAATTTATGGCATGCAGACAGGCACTTGCTGTCTCAACCTCCAGACTCATGAATCGCAAATATTACTGTGGAAGGTAAAAGAACAAGTAGCTACTATAGAAAGTAATTGACGGGTAAAACCAAAGAAAGGCCTCTGTTTGGAAGGCATTCACTCTCACAGGGTACTGGATGTGAAGCAGAAAATGAGAAATGCACACACACACACACAAAACCAAACACTAGTTACAACAGACTTGCTCATCATTTCATCAGACTCTTTTATGGATTTTTTTTTTCTGTACTTTCTCTACTCTCATTTGATTTATGAGGATAAAATCTAATTTTAAAATATTCCATACTCTTCTTATATATACAAACCTGGATCAAATGAGTAGGTTTTATACACACCCTTCTATAAAATGTATAAAATTAAATATTTGCTTGGTTCTTATTTTGAAGTTCTGGTCATCATCTATGAAGATCCTGCAATTATATTCTCAGAAACTTGGTGGTTTTTAACATCAGTTTTAGTCACGGGACCAACTCATCTTCCACATATGACAGTTTATGCAAATAATATTGATTTTATCTCACAAACTTTCTGAGTGAAATTGTCCCACAAATCAAAATGCTAACCATTCCCCAGGTCTCAAATCTTTTATTGATCTGTCCCTGCCTTTATCACTACTCTCTTTGGGGGAGCCCAGACCTCCTGTTCCCAAAATGAATTAGAGGTCTCCTCATCAAAGCTCTGCTTACTTACTGGGTTCTTTTTATTATTTTCTAATTATTCTGTCAGTCATTTTCCTCCTAGGGTAACCTTATTGTCTTGGAATTCTCAAGTCCTTCCTTTTCTTTCTTTTCTGTCTCTCTTATTTCAACATCTTCTCTTTTAGTTCTCTTTCTAGTTGCTATAAACAACAAGATGTTAGAAAAATTTAAAAATTCCTTTTCTTCCAGTGAAAGAAATAATAAATAATTTTTCCTCCTATGAAAACAGGGAATGTGATTTTTATTTCTTTTATTTTTATTTGAAAGTTGGAGCAGTCATAAATTCCTCTGGCAAAAACTTCTACATTGTTTGTAATATGATGACTGTCATTATTGATAAACCTAGACTTGTCAGCCTGTATAAAAATAGATGCTTTCCCCCCTTGCAATGGCAGAAGAGAAACATGAGAACGTCCATGTTCCTCTTAGTTTAAACAAGTCTAGTGTCTGGGAAAGTTCTGCTTATGTGTGAAGGGCTGAAAGAAAACGCTTCTGGCCTGTTTTTGATGTTCCATGTTCTTCTTGAGATGACACTTGATCCCTTTATTGTTACTCTGATGGGTACTTTATACTCCCTTTGACATTTCTGTGAAATAGGAAGTCAAGTAAATACATATGAGTTTTGAATATACCAGTCTGCTTAAGAGTGGCTCAAGGCTTTCCTTTTGTTTGATACACTGCCCATTTCACTGCTACAGCCATTGGCAGAATGTTTATCTCCAGTTTTTACAGATGTCACACCTCTTCTCCTCAAACTTATTTGCAGAAACCTTAAACTACAATGTTTCTTTCCTATAACTAAAGTAGCACAAGCCTTCCTCCATAGACCCATACTTCTGGAACAAGAAACAATTTGTTTTTCTTCTATCTCCTGATTGGGGCAAATACATTTAGAATGAATGCTGAGGACTTCAAAGATTAAGAGGTCCAAATTATTGAGTATGTGGACAAAGTAATAAAAATGGAAATGATATCAGTATCCAAAGCTTCTTCCCTTCCTTCTCTTCCCCCAACCTCCTTATACCCAGCTTCTCCCCTAGTAATGACCGGTTGTATTCTCCTTACCCTGATCACAGGATATGGACAGAGGCCCAGAATTACCCTGGGAAAGAATGTGGCTTAGAGAGGCTGCAGGGTTACTCCATCTCCCTAGACCTTGACTTTGGCTCAGTTGTGCAAATTTCTAGCTTTTCTTTCTCATCAAGAGGTAGAGAAGTGTGGTGGGTTTCAGGTTACCCATGAAGAGTGGATGCAATATCCTCAATGTCAACTTTGCTCTTCAGCTAACACTAGTATTTGTTCATCAGAATGAAACTGAATTTCCACTGGTCCTTCTCCTCCAAGCAAGCAGGAGACTTATCTCTCTAATTGCCTAATGACAGGATATTAGTTCAATTTCTTACAGCAACTTTTACAACTCATTTTTTATCTGTCTCTCTGAATTTATAATCCATTTTCATCCACCTATTATTCATCCTACTGGGCAAAGTGCAAGCTCATTAGTGCAATGAGAAAGGTCCATTTTAATTTGGCACTGACTGGCTTTTTTGTACAGTGCCTACTAAAACCCCAATCTTCTATAGTTGATTTACAAACTCCACCTTTGTTGCATCTTTAACTTTTGTTTCTATGTTTCCCTAAGAGTGTAATCCTTCAATTTGTCCTACAATTCTTCCTTTCCTTGAACTCTTGCATATTTTCACAATTCACATTAAGTATTAATTGTTCTGCAAATCCTTTCCAAACTTCTGTGTTCTAGGTGGAGTTAGGTGATCCTCTGACTCCACACAAATGTTAAACACAATATAATTATATTATGGCATTTATCACATTCTGTTGTGTTTGTCTACCACAGCAATATCCATTTTATTACGAACAATAAAAAATAATGTCTTTAAAAAATCTGTATAGCCACAGAGTTTAATGCAATTGCTGAAACACTGGGGCTACTCAGTAAGTATTATTTTTATTCCTGGAGGATGGAGTATCAGTTTCACCAATAAATGGTGCTGTTTCATAACACTCCATTTTGCCATGGTAGCTTAAAGCACAGAAAACTTCGTAGCTTGCAACAGCAGACATTTACTTTTCATTTACACATAGTATTTTGGTGGCTACAAGTCAGCTTTGGCTGCTGCAGTTCTGTTCAGCTCTATCAGCCTTTGAACACTCTGCTTTATGTGTTTTCTATTCCAGTACCCAACTTAAATGAACAGCTTCTACTTGAAACATGCTGGTTTCATGACAGAGCAAGATTAATAACAGAAAAACAGGATGCATTCTAAAGTTTCAGCTCATATCTGGCTGATTGTTACTTTAGCTCACATTTCATTACCTTAATTCATTTCACCAATCTTGATAGCAACAAACTATAACTCCTTTCACAGAAGGAACAGCAAGTAACATGACAGTAGGTTTATATAATATATATATTAATATACAATAAATATATAATAATTTATATATTACATATGCATATATGTATATGAATATGTGTAAGACCTTACAAGAAGCAAGCATAAATAATGAGAAATAATAATGGAAAGTAATATGAATTTGTATTACTGGTAAAAAATATTTACTTCTTTGCTTTTTGTACATGAAACACACTACCATTTTTTCCAAGGAGTACTCAGTATTTCCATCTGGCCTGGCACGATGGCTCACCCCCGTAATCCCAGCACTTTGGGAGGCTAAAGTGAGTGGATTGCTTGAGGTCAAGCGTTTGAGACCAGCCTGGCCATCATGGTGAAACACTATCTCTACTAAAAATCCAAAAAATTTTGCCAGGCGTGGTGGTGAACGCCTGTAATCCTGGCTACTTGACTGAGGCATGAGAATCACTTGAGCTCAGGAAGCGGAAGTTGCAGTGAGCTGACATCGTGCCACTGCACACCAGCTTGGGTGAGAGAGCAAGATCTTGTCTCAAAAAAACAAATATAAGAACAATGACAACAAAAATTTCAGTCTATTGTGGCATCAACTCAAGATCCAGAATTTCTTGATATTTCTACTTTAGGTCTGTATATAATGTCTTTTGATTCAGAGACTTGTATGCTAAAACAATGAGTATCCCACCATGATACCCACCACACACAAAGCCATAGAGAACACATAAAACTGGAAGAGAATAAGCCCCAGTAACAGTTTGGATTGCAAAGGGGGAAGAATGGGAAGTGCCCAGCAGTCACAGGTCCATAGCAATTCTGAAATCCTACTGGCCAAACATCACATGTTTTCCTTATACTGAAAGTTGTCCCTTAGTGTGCCTCCCTTGCATAGCTTCCTGGCCTACTGATTTTAGAATTTTTTTATTAGTGCTATTATGACCTTTCCTTCTCCCATTTTTCTTGGCCCCGTCAAGGCATGTACTGGAGAGAGTATCACCTTCACGGCAGAGCGGCTTTCTTAACATGATATTTTTGAAACTAAACTGAAAAAAATATTCTCAGGCTTTTTTAGCAGTTAATTGATCTTTTGAATATTTTGTAATAGCGACATCCAATGTTTGGTACTAAATTCTGTATTTAAGTCAGAATTTATATAATAATAAACAATAAAAAAGACTGCAGCAGTAACATCATGATTAAACATAATGAAGTAACATTTTTAAGAGCAAAAAATCAGGGGCTTATAGAACATTTGTTACTTTTTAAAAAAACTTATGTGTGATTGACAAAAGGCAGTGCATATTAAATGTACACAACCTGATGGGTTTGGAGATACGTCTACATCTATGAAATCATCATTACAATCTATGTCATAAATATATCCATCACTTCCTGAAGTTTCCTCTTGCCTTCCTTATTATTATTATTTATAATAAGAACACTTAATATAAGATATGCCTTCTAGAAAATTGTTCAGTACACAATACAGTATTGTTAGCCATAGGCACTATGCTGTACTATAGATCTCCAAGACTTATTCATCTTGCTTGACTGAAATTTTGTACCTTTTGTCTAATATCTCCCTGTTTCCTCCTACCCCCAGCCCCTGGCAGCTATCATTCTACAATCCACTTTTATGAGTTTGACCTATTTTAGATTCTTTATATAAGTGGTATTATGTATTTGTTCTGACATATTTTAGTTAGCATAGTATCCTCCAGATTCATTCACATTATTGCAAATGAAAGAATTTTCTCTTTTATTTCACTGTAAATACAGCAGTTGGATATTCTATTGTATTTATATACCAATTTCTTTATCCATTTGTCTGTTGATGGAGCTTTAGTTTGTTTTATATTTTTACTATCGTAAATAATACTGAAATCAGCATGGAGTACAGATATTTATTGAGATGGTAATTTTAATTTTTTTTTTTATTATACTTTAAGTTCTAGGGTACATGTGCATAACGTGCAGGTTTGTTACATATGTATACTTGTGCCATGTTGCTGTGCTGCACCCATCAACTCGTCAGCACCCATCAACTCGTCATTTACATCAGGTATAACTCCCAATGCAATCCCTTCCCCCTCCCCCCTCCACATGATAGGCCCCGGTGTGTGATGTTCCCCTTCCCGAGTCCACGTGATCTCACTGTTCAGTTCCCACCTATGAGTGAGAACATGCGGTGTTTGGTTTTCTGTTCTTGTGATAGTTTGCTAAGAATGATGGTTTCCAGCTGCATCCATGTCCCTACAAAGGACACAAACTCATCCTTTTTGATGTCTGCATAGTATTCCATGGTGTATATGTGCCACATTTTCTTAATCCAATCTGTCACTGATGGACATTTGGGTTGATTCCAAGTCTTTGCTATTGTGAATAGTGCCGCAATAAACATACGTGTGCATGTGTCTTTATAGCAGCATGATTTATAATCCTTTGGGTACATACCCAGTAATGGGATGGCTGGGTCATATGGTACATCTAGTTCTAGATCCTTGAGGAATCGCCATACTGTTTTCCATAATGGTTGAACTAGTTTACAATCCCACCAACAGTGTAAAAGTGTTCCTATTTCTCCACATCCTCTCCAGCATCTGTCTTTTCCCGACTTTTGAATGATTGCCATTCTAAGTGGTGTGAGATGGTATCTCATTGTGGATTTGATTTGCATTTCTCTGATGGCCAGTGATGATGAGCATTTTTTCATGTGTCTGTTGGCTGTATGAATGTCTTCTTTTGAGAAATGTCTGTTCATATCCTTTGCCCATTTTTTGATGAGGTTGTTTGTTTTTTTCTTGTAAATTTGTTTGAGTTCTTTGTAGGTTCTGGATATTAGCCCTTTGTCAGATGAGTAGATTGCAAAAATTTTCTCCCATTCTGTAGGTTGCCTGTTCACTCTGATGGTAGTTTCTTTTGCTGTGCAGAAGCTCTTTAGTTTAATGAGATCCCATTTGTCAATTTTGGCTTTTGCTGCCGTTGCTTTTGGTGTTTTAGACATGAAGTCTTTGCCCATGCCTATGTCCTGAATGGTACTACCTAGGTTTTCGTCTAGAGTTTTTATGGTTTTAGGTCTAACATTTAAATCTCTAATCCATCTTGAATTAATTTTTGTATAAGGAGTAAGGAAAGGATCCAGTTTCAGCTTTCTACTTATGGCTAGCCAATTTTCCCAGCACCATTTATTAAATAGGGAATCCTTTCCCCATTTCTTGTTTCTCTCAGGTTTGTCAAAGATCACATGGCTGTAGATGTGTGGTATTATTTCTGAGGACTCTGTTCTGTTCCATTGGTCTATATCTCTGTTTTGGTACCAGTACCATGCTGTTTTGGTTACTGTAGCCTTGTAGTATAGTTTGAAGTCAGGTAGCGTGATGCCTCCAGCTTTGTTCTTTTGACTTAGGATTGTCTTGGAGATGCGGGCTCTTTTTTGGTTCCAGATGAACTTTAAAGCAGTTTTTTCCAATTCTGTGAAGAAAGTCATTGGTAGCTTGATGGGGATGGCATTGAATCTATAAATAACCTTGGGCAGTATGGCCATTTTCACGATATTGATTCTTCCTATCCATGAGCATGGTATGTTCTTCCATTTGTTTGTGTCCTCTTTTATTTCACTGAGCAGTGGTTTGTAGTTCTCCTTGAAGAGGTCCTTTACATCCCTTGTCAGTTGGATTCCTAGGTATTTGATTCTCTTTGAAGCAATTGTGAATGGAAGTTCATTCATGATTTGGCTCTCTGTTTGTCTGTTACTGGTGTATAAGAATGCTTGTGATTTTTGCGCATTAATTTTGTATCCTGAGACTTTGCTGAAGTTGCTTATCAGCTTAAGGAGATTTTGGGCTGAGACAATGGGATTTTCTAAATATACAATCATGTCATTTGCAAAGAGGGACAATCTGACTTCTTCTTTTCCTAACCGAATACCCTTGATTTCTTTCTCTTGCCTGATTGCCCTAGCCAGAACTTCCAACACTATGTTGAATAGGAGTGGTGAGAGAGGGCATCCCTGTCTTGTGAACGTACCTCAAAATAATAAGAGCTATTTATGACAAACCCACAGCCAATATCATACTGAATGGGCAAAAACTGGAAAAATTCCCTTTGGTAATTTTAATTTTTAAAAACATGTACCCTAAAGTAGAATTTTTGGATCATATGGTAGTTCTAGTTTAATTTTTAAAGGAAATTACACACATTTTCTACAGTGGCTATACCATTTTATATTCCCATTAATAGTGTACAAAGTTTCCTTTTTCTCCACACCCTTACCAATCCTTTTTATCTGCTTTTTATGTAAAAGCCATTCTAACAGGTGTGAGGTGATATCTTATTGTGGTTTGATTTGAATTTCCTTGATGACTAGTGATGCAGAACATCTTTTTATATATCTATTTCCAATTCGTATGTCTTCTTTGTAGAAATAGCTCTCCAGTTCCTTTGCCCATTTTTTTAAAGTCAGGTCACATTTTTAATTGTGTTATTATTTATTTATTTAGCTGTTAAGTTTTAGGATTTCATGCATATTTTAGATATCGATGTTCTATCAAATATGTGGCTTGCAAATATTTTATTCCATTCCACAAGTTGAGTTTTCATTATTTTCTTTGTTGTGCAAAAGTTTTTAGTTTGATGCAGTTCCACTCACCTATTTTTTGTTTTGTTTCCTGTTATTTTAAATAACCAAAACAATTATAAATAATAAGAACAATGCTGTTTAGGAATTTGTCCACTTATTATAGGCTTTTCAATTGTTGGTTTACATTTGTTTATAATAATCTCTAATAAGCCATTGTATTTCTGTGGTGTCAGTTGTAATGTCTCATTTTTATTTCTTATTTTGTTTATTTTAGTTGTCTCTCCTTTTTTTCTCCTTAGTCTAGATAAGGGGTTGTTGATTTTATCTTTTTAATATGCCTAGTGTTCCATTATTGGAACGCTAAGCATGTGGGAGTTATTTATATCCTACTGCTCAAGGTCATCGCCAAGGTCTGATTTTTCACACTTGTCTGCCTCCTGGGGGTACGTATTATCACGAGGCACACAGAGTCACTGCTGAAGATACTGGCATGCTGGGAGCTTGTCAAGAAGTTATGTGAGTTTTTGGAAACATTTTTGAAGCAATATCAAAAGACAGGTACGTATAGCTTTACTGCACTACATCCTATACTAGTAATTGTGCTGTAAAAAGAAAATACCGAAATTATTATTGTTGCATTAGTTATGGGTTTCACATTTTGTATGTTCCATTTTTGGAACACTCGGCAAAAACACTACCAATAGGACTAATCACTTTTTTGAGTTTTAGTCCCAAGATGTCTAAAACTCTAAGTTTACATGAAATAACCTTTAAAGACACATGACAGCATAGAAGCAAGTGCTATACTGATATAACCACTAGAAATGATACAGTACCTGTTTCTGATGAGGACTCAGGAGACGAAGAAGGTGGAACAGTAAATAATCTGCCAGGTTCTTTGTTGCGCGCAACTGCAAATCTTATAAAAGTGACTCTGATGCTGAGTCTGACTCAGATGATCTCTCATACGCACTTAAGTCTGACTCTCCTGACGAAGATCTATCTACGTCTACCGCGCAGCAACTTCCACCATCAAGGAGGAGGAAAGCGACAAAAATTGTTTGTAAATGGAAAAAAAGTGGACCTAACTGCACAACTTGTAGCATGTAGAGTTACAGAACCACCAAAGGATTTCTTCACCAAAATGAGAACTTCCACAGAAATTCTTGAACTTTTTCATGATAACGAAGTCGTTGAACTCTTTGTCAAGTACTCCAACTTACACGCTGAAGTAAGGGTATACATCTTGGCTTGACTAGCTCCAAATTCAGATATTTTCTGGGAATTATTTTTCTGAGTGGTTACATCTCAGTTCCTAGAAGCTGTAGGTTTTGAGAACAACAACAACAACAACAAAAACAGATGCACATAATGTACTGGTTATTGCTGCCATGAGACCTGACCGCTTTGAAACTAAATTTTCTAATTTGCATGTTGCTGGCAATGCAAATTTGGATCCAAGGGACAAATTTTCCAAGTTGCAACTTCTCATAAGCAAACGTAATGAGAGATGTATGAAATTTGTTCCAAATTAGACATATTTCAGCTTTAATGAACCCATGGTTCCTTATTTTGGTCGTCATGGGTGCAAACAAACAATTTATTCGGGGAAAGCCCATTCGGTTTGGCTGTAAGTTTTGTTGTGGTGCCACATGTCTGTACTACATTTGCTGCTTTCTCTCAAATCAGGGTAAAAACCCAAATACTAAATATGAAGAATATGGTGTTGGTGCATCACTTATTCATAAGTTTAGTGAGGGACTTATGCAAACCCTAGACAATATCATTTTGTATTCGATAACTTTTTCACCAGTATTGCACTTCTTGATATGTTCAGTTCAATGGGATATCAGGCAACAGGTACAATGAGAAAGAATCGCATTGACAAAGCCCCATTGGAATCAGATGTATCTGTAAATAAAAAAGAAATCATATACAATTATTGAATTGATGGCAAAGGCAATGTTGTCTGCAGATTGATATTTTCTTTATATATTTAAGTGCTCCAATGTTGGGTGCATATATATTTATGAGTGTTATATCCTCTTGCTGTATTGACTTCTTTATCATTATGTAATGACTTTTGTCTCTTGTTACAGTGTTTGGCTTAAAATCTATTTTATCTTATGTAAATATAGCGACTCTTACTCTTTCTTGGTTTCCATTTACATGGAATATTATCTTTCATCCCTATAGTTTTAGTCTATGTGTGCCTTTATGAGTGAAGTGTTTCTTGTTGGGTATTATTTTTCATCCATTAAGCTACTCTATTTCTCTGAATTGGAAAATTTAATCCAGTTACATTAAAGGTAGTTATTGACAGGTAATGACTTACTTCTGCCATGTTGTTGTTTGCTTTCTAGTTGCTTTGTAAGTTGTTTCTTCTTTTCTTCAACTCTTACTGTCTTCCTTTGTGGTTAAATGGCTTTGTCAAGTAGTATGTTTTGATTCCTCATTTTTTTTTTTAATTTTTAGTGTATTATTATAGGTTTTTGCTTTATGTTATCATGAAGCTTACAAAATATCTTATGACAAGTAATTGTAAGTGTATAAAAACTAAACTTTGATCATAAATGAAAGAAAAAGAATGTAAAGAAAAAAATCCTACACTTTATTGCCTCATACATATTTTGAAGTTTTTATTTATTTTTAAGTTTGTATATCTCATCCCTTAACACATAAATAAAATGTAATTTCGTAAATGCACCATGGAAAATAGTATTTAGGTTCCCCAAATATTAAAAATATGACTACCATATGATCCAGCAATTCCACTACTTGGTATATATCTAAATAAATAAGATCAGCATACTGAAGAAATATCTGCACACCTACATTTATTATATGGCACTATTTGCAGTAGTCAAAATATGGAATCAACCTAATTGTCCATCAAAAAATGAATGGATAAAGAAAATGCAGTATAATTGTACTATGAAATACTATTCTGCAATGAAAAATAACTAAAATTTTATCATTTGTGGCAACTTGGATGAGCCCGAAGGACATTATGTTAATGGAAATAAACCACACACACAAAGACAAATACCACATGATCTTACTCAGATGTAAAATTTTAAAAAGTTGATCTCATCAAAGTGGAAAATAGCATAGTCATTTTACTGGAAGCTTTGAAGGATTGAGGGTAGGGTGGATGGGGAAATGTTGATCAAAATGTACAAACTTGCAGTAATATAGGAGGAATGAATTCTAGTGTTCTGTTGCATAACAATGTGACTATAGTTAACAATTATATATTTCAAAGTAACTAGAAGAGAATATATTGAATACTGTCAGCACAAAGAAATGATTAGTGTTTGAGGTTATGGATATGCTAATTACCTTAGTTTGATCATTACACATTGTATACGTGTATTGAAACATCACACTGTTCCCTCAAAATATGTACAATTGTTATATCTAAATTAAATACAAAATGAAAGAAAACAAGAGAAAACCTGGAGAAATCACACATCTGGATTTTAAAATATATTTCATCGCTACAGTAATCAAAATTATATAGTACTGGCATAAAAACAACATACAGACCAATGGAAGAGAGCGGAGGTCTCAGAAATAATACCATGCTTGTACATTCAACTGATCTTTGACATAGGTGCAAATAACATGCAATGAAGAAAATGTCTGGTTAATAGGTAGTGCTGGGAAAATTGAAATATCCGCTTGTAAAATAATGAAATTGGACCCTGATCTTACCTTACATAGAATAATTAACTCACTGAGTTGTAGATATAAACATAAAGGGAAAGCTTCTTGACATTGATCTTGGCGATGATTTCTTGGGTATAATATGTACTGTTCTTATATGTACATCTTGTCCCCTATTGGCTTCAGGTACGAAATCTCTGCTCAGCTCTGCTTTACCATCTTCTTATTCCTAATAAATTCCAGAGAAGCAGCCATTATTTGAGCTATTTGGTCTCATGATAGAGAAAAAACAGCAAGAGAGATGGTAAAAGCAGGTGATGTATTTTATGGCTTTTTCAAGGAAATGGCACAATGTCACTTCTGCTAACATACCACTAGGCAAAAGAAACTACACGATCAACACCAGTGTCAGTTGGGCAGGAAGCACGTGCTTCACAGGAGTCACTGCAAGACACATCTTGCAGTGATCAAGATTGAGTAATACTCTTATAGGGAAGGAAAGAATAGTTAGAGGCAATAAGACAACTACTCTAGCACTCTGTAGACTCTAAGATATGGAGACATAACCCAAGGGTTAATTACCCTGAAAGTACTATAACAGAATAATTTAAAAGCAGCAACAATTGAGCATTTATTTCTCAATTTTCTAGTTATTCAATAAATGTTTATTGCATAGCTCTTAATGACAGGCATTTAGTTATACAAACTTTCACAGATATTAATCCTGAACTAATGAAATTATCACATAGTATGCAAATGGTAAGTAAGTAATAAGAACTTATTATGCATTGTGATACTGGTATGGAAGGCTAAGTACGTGGTATTCTTAATAGGAGCATGTGAAGGAAACTGCCTTGACTCGGGTGTAGCAAAAAACTGATCTTCACTTGAGAGGGTCATGAAACAGACCTGGAGTAAATCAGGAACTAGAAAACTTGAAAGTCAAAAGAACAATAAGAGACATTTAGGAAAATCAATTATAGGACTGCCTACACTAGATTTTTAATATAGTCTCTGAGGCTATGTACTATGTTTTAATGTAGGCCATTTTGTAATTTCCTTCAGTTCAGATTTTACTGTAAATATATTCTTCATTTATGATGTGGAAATAATAGAAAGTTTTCTATAAAAACCATTAACTTGGGAAATCAAGGTGCTGAAGCATGCTTAATAATGATAACAATTTAAATTTAATACTAAGAAAATGTGAGAAAATGTCAAAAATTAATGGATATGAAAAACTTTAGAAGGACTGCATGGTGCCCATTCATTTTTCATTTCATTGCTTATTTGAGAATAAAAAATATTTACTTTTTTAGTAACAATATATTTTCTATGAGTATTCTACATTAAATATGTTTAAAATATATATAAATTAATATATGAGTTTATATCAATAATTTTGTATTTGAATTGATAAAAAACAATTAGTGTATTTACTTAATACCTTGAAATAAAAAGATAAGCAGTAAAAAGTGTTAAAATATAAACCTAAGCCCACGTTAAACTTTTTTTTATCTAATATATTTGTGTGGATATAGAATATACCATGCATACTAATGGTATATTCATATATTTACATATACATGTACATTAACTATGTGAATTACAATATATAATGACTGCTCTGAAGTTACCCATAGAATACTAAAAAGACCTCTGACATAAGAACGCTGGAAAGAGGACTCCAACTAATTAGAGTTATAAAAGCATATGAGTAACAAAGCTGTCTGAGCATGAATTTTTTTTTAACGGAAAACTTTTAGAATACAATAATCTCTAAAGTTCTTTTAATATTTAACACTCTTTTATACAAAAAAAAAAAATTGAAAAATGGAAGCACAGAGTTTAGTTTTTCAGTTAGCAATGGACCAGATAGAAACACTGAAACTACTTTTTGTCGATTTATTCCAAGGAAGACCTTTATTTTTGTATTTTAAGCACTCTGGTTTTATCCACTGTCCTTGAATTGTTAGGAAGGGTACAAAAGTAAAATTTCTGTGTATCTATTTTATTCACTTCTTGACTTAATATGCCTGTATTTTACCACCTTTTCCCTTTCATTTCTTTGGAGCAATTCAGTCTAGTCTTTTTAATCTCCCCCTCATTCGGAGCACCTTCCTGTAGTATTACCCATGATTACAATCCTTTTCATTGTCCTTCACTGGACCTTTTCTATTTATGTCAGGTTTATTTGGAAATGAGGTGATCACAAATGAAAATTTTATTAAAACTTTATTAAAGGTGAAACTCAAAGCACTATGATGAGTGTTGTAGGTGAATACCATTTTAGAGTAAGAAATATCTATATTCTTAATAATTTTATATGTTAGCAAAGCAGTTAGGCACCTTCACAAATTTATCTGAAATACTGTAACAAAATACAGTCATAAAGTACTGTGGAGGAGAAATAATTTCTTTTGGAGGAGAGAGAATGATGATATAATCAGGAACATACATTCAATGCAGGAGAAACTTTCACTGTTATACTGCCACAGGCCATATCAATTCAGTAGTAAAACTTGAAACCTTTAGATATAAATATTAACATCCACCAGCCTTCATCATATTGAGAGGTGACAGTGTGCTAGCAGCCGTCACTCTCAGTGCCTCCTCGGCCTCTGCGTCCACTCTGGCGGCGCTTGAGGAGCCCTGCAGCCTGCCACGGAACCGTGGAAGCCCCTCTCTGGCCTGGCTGAGGCAGTAGCCACCTCCCTCTGCTTGGGGGGAGGTGTGGAGGGAGAGGCATGGGCGGGAACCAGGGCTGCGCGTGGCGCTCGCGGGCCAGTGTGAGTTCCCCCGCTGGGGGCGTGGGGCGGCGGGCGCTGGGCGGCCACAGTGGCAGGCCCTGGGCAGTGAGGGGCTTAGCACTGAGGCCAGCAGCTGAGGAAGTTCCACAGGGTCCCCCGGCACTGCCCGCCCACATGCACCACGCTTGAATTCTCACCGGGCCTCAGCCGCCTCCCAGTAGAGCAGGGCTCAGGACATGCAGTCCGCCATGTCTGAGCCTCCCTCTCCCCACTCCCCGGTGGGCTCCTGCAGTCCAAGCCTCCCCGAGGGGTGCCGCCGCCTGCTCCGTGGCGCCCAGTCCCATCAACTGCCGAAGGGTTGAGGAGTGCAGGCACCGCTTGGGACTGGCAGGCAGCTCTGCCTGCAGCTCCAGGTGCAAGATCCACTAGGTGAAGCCAGTTGTGCTCCTGAGCCTAGTGGGGACTTGGAGAACATTTATGTATAGCTAATCAGCACTCTGTGTCTAGCTCAGGGGTTTGTGAATACACCAATTCGTACTCTGTATCTAGCTAACCTAGCGGGACTTGGAGAACTTTTCTGTCTAGCACTCTGTGTCTAGCTCAAGGATTGTAAATGCACCAATCAGCACTCTGTCAAAACGGACCAATGAGCTCTCTGTAAAATAGACCAATCAGCTGTCTGTAAAATGGACCAATCAGCAGGATGTGGGTGGGGTCAGATAAGGGAATAAAGGCAGGCAGGCTGCCCCAGTCAGCAGTGGCAGCCCCCGGGGCCCGTTCCACACAGTAGGGGCTTTGTTTTTTCACTCTTTGCAATAAATCTTGCTGCTGCTTACTCTTTGGGTCCATGCTGCCTTTATGAGCTGTAACACTCAACGCGAAGGTCTGCAGCTTCACTCTGGGAGCCAGGGAGACCACGAACCCACTGGGAAGAAGGGACAACTCCAGAGGCACCACCTTTAAGAGCTGTAACACTCACCGCGAAGGTCTGCAGGTTCACTCCTGAAGCCAGCGAGACCACGACCCCACCAGAAGGAAGAAATTCTGGACACACCATCTTTAAGAACTATAACACTTGCCGCGATGGTCCACGGCTTCATTCTTGAGGTTAGTGAGACCAAGAACCCACCAATTCTGGATATAATATAAGCATCAAATAAAGAAACAATACTTATAAAATGTAGGTTCTTATTTCTGTAGCTGATAATACTCCCCAAGTTGATGTTAATACCCTTCCTTTTTATACAACCATTCTGAGTCTCCTTATCCATTGTTATTTGATTGGCTGAAACAATTATATAAATTTGATTCCCACGGGATTCATGTCTTGGTGGTCCCATAGGTTTTGGTTTGTCATACCTGGCTACTGCCAATACAGTACATAGAATACATGGCTGTCCTCTCCATGATAGTAAGAATCGATGTAATCAACCTTCCACCAAGATGTTGACCACTAATGGAAGACCATGGTGTCTTGGGTTATAGTTTTGGATTATAGTTTTGGGCTTTGGTGTTGGAAGGTTGGACAATAGATAGCATTGGAGGATCTGCTTTGGTGAAGGAAAGTCGGTCCCATAAAACTATGCATAGTCCATCCTTCCATCACAGAAGTTTTGTACATAGACCCATTGAGCAATCAGTGTGACTTGGAAGAGAGGTTTACTGAAATTCAAAAGACCAGTTTTCTTATACATGGATTGATAGTATTCTCTGCCATGAATATCTTGTCAAGGTCATTAATTCATGCTACGGACATCAAATTCTGTGCCCTTCCTGATAGGCTCATTCACATATCTGTCTGACAGACTGTCTTGCTTCAACCTTCTAATCACAAACTCCCAAAATTTCTGATAGTTTGACCAATGCATTACCCACTACCCATGAATTAACTTACAATTCAGGTTATGTCAACATTTACACAAAACAGAATCCTAAGCATTACCCAAGTTATTCCAGTTAGGAAGATTTCTCTTCACCACTGTATTTTAGGTTTGTCTATGAGAGAGGCTTTAGTGAAGTGATGATCTGTTAACAGCTGCGGCCAGCATCCCACACAGAATCATCTGCGTCACACTTGCACTTTTTCCTCCTTTAATCTGGTGATGTATAACTTCCATGGTATGAAAATTGTGAGTTGACAGAAAGGTGGTGAGGCAGGATAAATATGTATCATGGGAATATGAGCCAATTTTATGGTAATAGATGTGTACCTTCCACAGGAGCTTAAGCCTAAACTAATACATATCGTATTCATTTAAGAAGGGTATGCTGTGGCTGGGCGCGGTGGCTCACGCCTGTAATCCCAGCACTCTGGGAGGCCAAGGCGGGTGGATCATGAGGTCAGAAGATCGAGACCACCCTAGCTAACACGGTGAAACCCCATCTCTACTAAAATACAAAAAATTAGCCGGGCGTCGTGGTGGGCGCCTGTAATCCCAACTACTCGGGAGGTTGACAGGAGAATGGCATGAACCCAGGAGGCGGAGCTTGCAGTGAGCCGGGATCGCGCCAATGCACTCCAGCCTGGATGACAGAGCCAGACTCTGTTTCAAAACAAAACAAAACAAAACAAAAAAGAAGGGTATACTGCTATATATGTGGAAATGTATAATTTGTTGTACCACATAACACTCAAAAGGAAATTTGTATTACATGGTCACTTGGTATCTCCTGATCAGATATTAATTCTCTATCAGGAGTCATTGAAGGTCAAAGTTACTTTTCAAATAATGTCAGAATTGTTCTCTATTAGCCTTACTAATAGAGACTCAATGCAGTATACCTATCTTCCAAAACTATTTCAGAAATAATAGGGTCAATTGTGCCATAGGTTTAAATGACAGAGAAGCTTGAATGTCAGCCCTTTGCTGCTGAGACACCTTCTTTGGTCTCAACCACATCAAAACTAGCAATACTTTGAGTTATTCATTAATAGGTTGATCAGCACACTCAGATATGACATATGTTGCTTCCAAAATCATATATGTTGCCCACAAGCATTGTGCAAGGAGAAGCAAATTGTTTATGTATTTAAGTGGGATATTTAATGCACATCAGACCAAAGGATCCAAAAGTAGAATTGCTAGGTACCTCAATATTTTTGGGGTTTAGCTCCCATCCTCAGACCTAAATGCATTTTACTGATCCATCTATATTGTTTGCTATTTTATATTTTCCATATCTAACTGGCATGATTTTGTCAATGTGATGGGCTATTGTGATGCTCTATGTGAAATTAAGACAATCAAATTCCTCTAGACCATGATATACTGGAGAACAAATTTATAGTGCTCTCCCTGCTCTTGATTATCTTAACTCATCAGGATTGAAAAAAGTTGGAAGTAAATTGCTGTATACCACCTTATAGTGATTGGCTTTATTTGCTCAAGTAAGATATCACATATACAGCCAGCAGCTGCCATCAGCAGCAATACCCCATATTGACATCAATCTAGTTACTCTACAACTTGATGAACCTGGTGTTTGCCACCAGAAATGTGAATTAAAGGGAATATGATATAATTTCAACTCCTGTATTTTTAAAAGCACTAATGATACTATTTGTATTCACCATCTCCTTGGATTTGATATTGTTTTGGTTTCATTCTGGCCAGTGAGTGGTGGAGTATTTCCACTGGCTTCCACTTGCCTTGTCTTACTGTAAGAATGCCTGGTTTTCTGGTTAGTAAAACAATGTGGGAACTAATGACTGGAAGCAAGCACTGGAATTGTGTGTTAATTACTGCTATACATTCTAGTACCAGGGAAGTATATACAGAAATAGTTTGGGGTTTATGGCATTCAATTAAA
Source organism: Macaca thibetana thibetana (assembly GCF_024542745.1). NCBI lineage: Eukaryota > Metazoa > Chordata > Mammalia > Primates > Cercopithecidae > Macaca > Macaca thibetana. The sequence goes on along the minus strand of NC_065583.1, from coordinate 131,134,069 downwards.
GTTTCAAAGATATGCAGAAGCTGAGAATCAGTAATCAAAAACTCTCAGATGATCTGTGAATCTCCTTTTCCTCAGTGCATAGTACTGGAAAAATGGCCATAGAGTTTTTCTGGAAAAGGCTTGAAGGAAGCTTTTGAGTATACTTTTAGCCAAACTACAGGGTCATTTCTCAGAAGGAAGTGGTCTCAATCATGGAAATAATAGGTTTAAAAATTGGCTTATGTCTAAAAACTGAGTAAAAGACTGTGAATCTCCATGGTGCGTTTCATCAGATTCCCCTCACAATCATTTTTCTGCATATAAAGGTCTGGAAGCCACCTGGTACAGGGGCTGTGATCAGTTAGACATTTCCCTAGAGTCCTGTGAACTGGAACACATTATCCCTCCATTTCTGTAGTTCATAAGAGAAATAGTGTTCACTTTTGCTCAGAGGAAGACAATGACCTTATGATGTATAACACTTAGTTCTCTCTTTAAGACAATCTGCAACAGCATAGGAAAGGTGACTTTGTGTTTTTATCTGTCACATTTTGCATTCATTGAGACATTCACACTGAGGCCACACTTCCTCCAGAACACTCCAAGCTAGTGAATGACTCAGCTTTGCAGGAGTAATAAAGCCAGGTCACTGCTGCCCAAGACATTCACCTCAGTATTTGTTATTGTTTGTCTTTTTTATAATGTTCATAATTACAGGTGTGAGGTGATATCTCACTGTGGTTTTGATTTACAATAATTTGATGGTTAGTAATTTTGAGCATTTTTACATAAAAATTTTGGCCACTTGTATATCTTCTTTTGATAAATGTCTATTTAGTGGTTTTCCTAATTTAAAAAATGAAAGTATTCTTTTTTTTTTTTTTTTTGCTATGGCGTTTCTATAAATCATAGATATTAATCTTTTGGCAGATACATTAATAATCTGTGATTTTTTTTTCTGCCATTCTGAATGTTGTCTCTTCACTCTGGTAATTATTTTCTTTGATATGTGGAAGGGTTATAGTTTGACATAATACCATTTGTCTATCATTGTTCTTGTTGCCTGGGCTTTTGAGGTCCTATCCCCAAAAATATTTACCCAGAGCCATGTCATCAAGTGTTTCACCCAAGTTTTCTTCTAGTAGCTTTATCATTTCAGGTCTTATGTTTAAGTCTTTAGTTCATTTTGAGTTGATTTGTATACGGTGATAGTCCAGTTTCATCCTTCTACGTGTCAATATCCAGTTTTCCCAGTCCAGTTATTTAAAAGGTTGTTCTTTACCTGATGTGCATTCTTAGATTCTTTATTTAAAATCAGTTGATTATAAATGTGTGGTTTTATTTCTGGGTTCTTTATTTCTGTTGCATTGCTCTATGTTTCCATTTTTATACCGGTCCTATACTGTTTTGATTACTATACCTTTGTGGTATATTTTAAAGTCAGGTATTGTGATGCCTCCAGCTTTGTTCTTTCTGTTTCAGATTGCTTTGGATATTATAATAATTATAATTTTACTCTTTTAGGAGATTTATGTTACTTCAATGAATATACTTGCATTAGGGCTTTGGTAATTTAGCATTTAGTAAGAATTCCGTGTGTGTATTCCTAGACAAAGAATTGTTGGATTGTGGAATAGATGCATTTTAAGTTTTCCAGGTGTTTTAAATTTTCACACAACCTTGATGTATTATTTGCTCCAGAAGTGTGGGTGTTCCTTCTACTTTTTCACTAGGTAGTTGAACCCAGTATTTTTCAACTTTAATTTTAAGGCCAATCTGAAGGGGAAAAAAAAAGCAAAATACCATTTATTTATTTTTATTTTATTTTACTGATTAACAGGTGGTGTTTTCTGTCCCATTTCCATATATAAAACTGGCTGTTTCTCTTTATTTGTAAATTACCTATTTATATGATTTGCCCATTCATGATAGAGCATTTTTTTATATTGAGTAAGATTTTGTTTCTTCTAATAATAGTGTAAAATGCTTCATAAAGATAACCAGAAGATATCAGCAATATTTCAAACCCTTCTAACATTACTTTACTATATTATCTCTTAATTTGTATTTGTAGATATACATTAATACATGTCATGCAATCTTGATTTTTGGTATCATAAAATCTGTTTTTCCCTTTATATCCCAAATAAAAACTATTTGAGAAAAAAAATGTATTTCTTGAATATAATGTCATTGTGTCATATATATAGTCAAATATATAATGTCAATGTTATGTCACTATACATTTTCTAAAATGTCTTGTTTTTTGTACATATTAGAATTCATTTAAAACTACTTAGTGTCATAAAAAGTAAATATACATGACAAGAGAAATTTCTCTCTCAAAAAATTACTTTTTAACAATGTTTCATCTCCATACTTTAAACCAGCTGCTTTTTGAAATCTATATCTAAACAGACTTTGCAGCTAGTAACACAGTTACATTTTTTGTATCAGGCAATAAAAGTGTTGTTTTAATGAAAATGTTCTTTTAATACATATTATATAAAATGTTAAGTGCTGAGTTTTTTACCACTTATTTTAAAGTTCAGTGTTTACCTAGTTTTGGCCTCCAAAACCAAGTAAACCTGAAATCAACAAGTGAATTGAAATAATGTGCCAGCAAATAATTAAATACATTTTTATTTATTTACTGAGAATATTTTTTTAAAGCACAGATATATTATGACACAGAATACTGTGGTTTTAAGACTGAAGCACAAATGAAAAATATCTTCTCTGACCTGACTGTGACTTCATCTATTTCCTACGTGTCTAGTTTGTCTCCAGGTGGCAAACTAAATATGAAAGTCAGTTTTTGACCATGTTAAGAAGAGGAGAGGTGTGTGCGGGGGAGGTTGTAGGATGGGGTTTCCTTAATATCTTCACTTTACTTCACATGTAATCTTTGGAATGTTCCTCTAATAATCCTGGTGTTTTTCATACTTATTGTTTCCGTTTGAACTTATTATAGAAAGAACATAGTGCCCTTTAGAGTTTCTTTCAAAATCTATTTTTTTCTTTTCATTAATATCCTAAAATATAAATGTCCCATTTCAGCCAGTCTTCCTAAGAGATGCTATCATCAGTGCCCTCACAGGACTCTTGCACTGATGTTTCAAAAAATAACTCCCAAATGACTCATAAGTCAATTATTATGGTAGGAATGACCAATATTATTTTTTGATGTTCTATATAGATAAAATATCGGGAACAGTATGATATATGGTATAGTATTTTACCAAACTAATATTAAACAAAGCAAAATAAACCATTCCTTTCTCTAATGAGTATTTCATTGACCATAAGTGCTAATATTTTGATATGCTGACAAATATTGGGCAAAGTTATATGTAGGATTTTGACTTACTGATTATAGGAATGATTGGTATGAATTTTTTTTCCTGGACTATTTCTGGCAAAAAAACATGTGTACAGTTACAGATAGACCAAAAGAGTTTTAATTAATATAACACAACCACAACATTTCCATCTCCAAAGAATTTAGCCCATTTTAAGTAATCCTCTCCTTAAAGATCTGAATGAATTATCCTGTCTTTACTGTGTGATTGCTGTTTTTCTATTATAGTATCTACCCATTTCTACCTGCTATTTCTATTTTGTTTGGAGTTTCTTTCTTGATATAATATATTTATACTTACTGGTATTACCCTGTGTCTATATGATATCTACATCTTTATTTTTCTTATTAATAGATTTTAAATTTTTTAAGTAAAGAATTCGAACATACACACATTTTATGGTTACAATGATCTTGTTTTATAATCTAGAATTAACTGCTTTTATATTTTCCTTCTGTTTATATTTTTAGTTATTGATATATTTATTCAATAAATATATTCTTCAAAAATGTATACGCTCAAAACTGAAAATAAATGTTTAATTTTTTAGTTAACTGGATTTTACTGTTCATTTCAATTAATTCTTACAAACTATATTTTTACTGTTTAAAATATGTAACTGTGTAGTTCCCTGTAGATGCTGTAACAAAACTTGGTGGATTAAAGCAGTTGAAATTTATTCTCTTAAATTCTGATAAGCAGAAATATGAAATTATTCTTAGCCAGAAGCTCTAGCAAACAATTCATTCCTTGCCTTTTCCAGTTTCTGGTGTTTCCCCGCGTATTTAATTTATTTTTATTTTTTCATTTCAGATTTTATCTTAGATTCAGGGGGTACACATGCAAGTTTGTTACCTGGGTATATTGTGTGATGCTGAGGTTTGGAGTACAAATAATCCCATCACCCACCTACTAAGAATAGTAATCACGTTATTTTTTTCCACAATTTCCTCTTTCCTTCCCTCCCTATTCTGTTTGTACCTAGTGTTTATTGTTGCCATCTTTATATTCATGAGTATCTGATGTTTAATTCACACTTCTAGGTGACAACATGTGGATTTAATTTTCTTTATCTGCATTGATTCACTTAGCATACTGACCTACAGGTGCATCCAGGTTGCTGTAAAGAACATGATTTTGTTCTTTTTTATGGTTACACAGTATTTCATGCTGTATATGTACCACATTTTCTAATTCAATCGTCCATTGATGGGCATCGAGGTTGATTCCATGTCTTCACTATTATGAATAGTGCTATGATGAATATACACATGCATGTGTCTTTTGGTACAATTTATTTTCTTTTGGATATATACCCAGTACTGGGATTGCTGGACTGAATGGTAGTTAGTTCTATTTTAGGTTCTTTGAGAAATCACCTAACTTCTTTCCACAGTAGCTGGGCCAACTTACATTTTCACCAAAAGTGTATAAGCATTCCCTGTTCTCTGTAGCCTTGCCAACATCCGTTGTTTTTATTTATTTATTCATTTATTTATTTATTTATTTGACTTTTTAATAATAACCATGCTGACTGGTATGAGGTGGTATGTCATTGTGGTTTTGATTTGCATTTATCTGATGATTACTGATGCTGAACATTTTTTCATATTTTTTTGGCCACTTTTATGTCTCCTTTAAATTATGTCTCCTTTTATGTCTCCTTTATATTGTTTGACTACTCTTTAATGGAATTGTTTGCTTTTTTCTTGTAATTTTTTAAAGTTCCTTATACATGATGAATATTAGACTTTTGTCAGATGTAAAATTTACAACTATTTTCTCCAATTCTGTAAGTTGTCTGTTTGCTCTGTTGATAGTTTCTTTTGATTTGCAAAGCTCTTAAGTTAGATTAGATCCCACATGTCAAGTTTTGTTTTTGATGCAAATTAATTTTGGCCTCATCACTCTAATCTTCAAGGCCAGCATTTTCAAATGTCTCTCTTCATCTTTACGTGGTCTTCTTCCTGTGTGTTACATCTCCCTTTCCCTTTCTTGTACTAGTACCTCTCATGTCATTTAGTATTCATCTAGATAATTCAGGATAAGACTCATCTCAATGTCTTTAGGTTAATCACATCTGTAAACATCCACCTGTAAACAAAAACAAGGGAACATTCGCAGGTTCCAAAGATCAAGACATGACTATTTTCTGGGAGTACTTTTTTTAAGCCTACTATAGTTATAATAATTTATATTTATTTATTAATTTATTGGTTTATGATCTACATTTTTATTATGTTTACTTTGCTGAAATGTAATGCAAATGAAATGCAGATAGTAATCATTTGACTCACCTATTTGTTTTTGTCCTCATTATTTATTCTTCATATTTTATTTTTTATTTGAGGCAAGTTTCCTGTATTCTTTTTAAAATTGTTTATTGATACATTATAATTGTACATATTTATAGAGTACATGTGACATTTCAATACATGCATATGGTATATAATGATTAAGTCAGGGTATTTAGGATATCTATCAACTCAAACATTTATTTATTTGTGTTAGAAATATTTCAATTTCTCTCATTTAATTATTTTGAAGTATACAGTGAATTACTATTAACTATAGTCACTTTACTGTGGTACTGAACACTAGAACTTATTTTTTCTATCTAACTGTATGTTTGTACCCATTAAACAACCACTCTTATTCTCTTCTCCCCACCCCATTCCCACCATTCCCAGCCTCTGATAATCATAATTCTACTCTCTATTTCCATAAGATTAAATTTTTAACTTCCTACACATAAGTGAGAACAAGTGATACTTACCCAACAATATGTGCCTAGCTTATTTCAGTAAACGTAATGACTTCCAGTTCTATCCATGCCACTGCAAATTACTGCATTTAATTTTTTTTTTTTATGGTGGAATGTTTTTCCATTACACATGTGTAGCACATTTTATTTCCTTGTTCACTTATTGATGGGCAGAGGTTGATTCCATATCTTGTCTACTGTGAATAATGCTGCAGTTAACATTAGGTGTAGGTATCCCTTTGATATATTGGTTTCCTTTTCTTTGGAAAAATACCCAATAGTGGTATAGCTAGATGGTATGATAGTCCTATATTTAGTTTTTTGAGAAACTTCTAAATTGCTTTTCAAAATGACTGTATTCATTTACATTCTCACCACAATGTATAGTTCTCTTTCATCTCAGTCTTTCCAGCATTCGTTATTTTTTGAACTTTTTGATAATAGCTATTTTAACTCAGTTAAGGTGTTATATCATTGATTTACTGTTTCTGTCCTCATTATTTGTATTCTTGATTTGTATTTTCCTAATGAGGAGTGATGTTGAGCCTTTTTATATGCCTGTTGGTTATTTTTATGTTTCCTTTTGAGAACTATCTATTTTTTTTTAAGTTTATTTATTATTATTATACTTTAAGTTGTAGGGTACATGTGCATAACGTGCAGGTTTGTTACATATGTATACTTGTGCCATGTTGGTGTGCTGCACCCATCAACTCGTCATTTACATCAGGTATAGCTCCCAATGCAATCCCTCCCCCCTCCCCCCTCCCCATGATAGGCCCCGGTGTGTGATGTTCCCCTTCCTGAGTCCAAGTGATCTCATTGTTCAGTTCCCACCTATGAGTGAGAACATGCGGTGTTTGGTTTTCTGTTCTTGTGATAGTTTGCTAAGAATGATGGTTTCAAGCTGCATCCATGTCCCTACAAAGGACACAAACTCATCCTTTTTGATGTCTGCATAGTATTCCATGGTGTATATGTGCCACATTTTCTTAATCCAATCTGTTACTGATGGACATTTGGGTTGATTCCAAGTCTTTGCTATTGTGAATAGTGCTGCAATAAACATACGTGTGCATGTGTCTTTATAGCAGCATGATTTATAATCCTTTGGGTATATACCCAGTAATGGGATGGCTGGGTCATATGGTACATCTAGTTCTAGATCCTTGAGGAATCGCCATACTGTTTTCCATAATGGTTGAACTAGTTTACAATCCCACCAACAGTGTAAAAGTGTTCCTGTTTCTCCACATCCTCTCCAGCACCTGTTGTTTCCTGACTTTTTAATGATCGCCATTCTAAGTGGTGTGAGATGGTATCTCATTGTGGATTTGATTTGCATTTCTCTGATGGCCAGTGATGATGAGCATTTTTTCATGTGTCTGTTGGCTGTATGAATGTCTTCTTTTGAGAAATGTCTGTTCATATCCTTTGCCCACTTTTTGATGGGGTTGTTTGTTTTTTTCTTGTAAATTTGTTTGAGTGCTTTGTAGGTTCTGGATATTAGCCCTTTGTCAGATGAGTAGATTGCAAAAATTTTCTCCCATTCTGTAGGTTGCCTGTTCACTCTGATGGTAGTTTCTTTTGCTGTGCAGAAGCTCTTTAGTTTAATGAGATCCCATTTGTCAATTTTGGCTTTTGCTGCCGTTGCTTTTGGTGTTTTAGACATGAAGTCTTTGCCCATGCCTATGTCCTGAATGGTACTACCTAGGTTTTCGTCTAGGATTTTTATGGTATTAGGTCTAACATTTAAGTCTCTAATCCATCTTGAATTAATTTTCGTATAAGGAGTAAGGAAAGGATCCAGTTTCAGCTTTCTACTTATGGCTAGCCAATTTTCCCAGCACCATTTATTAAATAGGGAATCCTTTCCCCATTTCTTGTTTCTCTCAGGTTTGTCAAAGATCACATGGCTGTAGATGTGTGGTATTATTTCTGAGGACTCTGTTCTGTTCCATTGGTCTATATCTCTGTTTTGGTACCAGTACCATGCTGTTTTGGTTACTGTAGCCTTGTAGTATAGTTTGAAGTCAGGTAGCGTGATGCCTCCAGCTTTGTTCTTTTGACTTAGGATTGTCTTGGAGATGCGGGCTCTTTTTTGGTTCCAGATGAACTTTAAAGCAGTTTTTTCCAATTCTGTGAAGAAAGTCATTGGTAGCTTGATGGGGATGGCATTGAATCTATAAATAACCTTGGGCAGTATGGCCATTTTCAGGATATTGATTTTTCCTATCCATGAGCATGGTATGTTCTTCCATTTGTTTGTGTCCTCTTTTATTTCACTGAGCAGTGGTTTGTAGTTCTCCTTGAAGAGGTCCTTTACATCCCTTGTAAGTTGGATTCCTAGGTATTTGATTCTCTTTGAAGCAATTGTGAATGGAAGTTCATTCATGATTTGGCTCTCTGTTTGTCTGTTACTGGTGTATAAGAATGCTTGTGATTTTTGCGCATTAATTTTGTATCCTGAGACTTTGCTGAAGTTGCTTATCAGCTTAAGGAGATTTTGGGCTGAGACAATGGGGTTTTCTAAATATACAATCATGTCATCTGCAAACAGGGACAATTTGACTTCTTCTTTTCCTAACTGAATACCCTTGATTTCTTTCTCTTGCCTGATTGCCCTAGCCAGAACTTCCAACACTATGTTGAATAGGAGTGGTGAGAGAGTGCATCCCTGTCTTGTGCCAGTTTTCAAAGGGAATTTTTCCAGTTTTTGCCCATTCAGTATGATATTGGCTGTGGGTTTGTCATAAATAGCTCTTATTATTTTGAGGCACGTTCCATCAATACCGAATTTATTGAGCATTTTTAGCATGAAGGGCTGTTGAATTTTGTCAAAAGCCTTTTCTGCATCTATTGAGATAATCATGTGGTTCTTGTCTTTGGTTCTGTTTATATGCTGGATTATGTTTATTGATTTGCGAATGTTGAACCAGCCTTGCATCCCAGGGATGAAGCCCACTTGATCATGGTGGATAAGCTTTTTGATGTGTTGCTGAATCCGGTTTGCCAGTATTTTATTGAGGATTTTTGCATCGATGTTCATCAGGGATATTGGTCTAAAATTCTCTTTTTTTGTTGTGTCTCTGCCAGGCTTTGGTATCAGGATGATGTTGGCCTCATAAAATGAGTTAGGGAGAATTCCCTCTTTTTCTATTGATTGGAATAGTTTCAGAAGGAATGGTACCAACTCCTCCTTGTACCTCTGGTAGAATTCAGCTGTGAATCCATCTGGTCCTGGACTTTTTTTGGTTGGTAGGCTATTAATTATTGCCTCAATTTCAGAGCCTGCTATTGGTCTATTAAATCTTTGCTTACTTTTTAATGGGATTTTTTTTTGTTTATTGATTGAATGATTGCTTTTGACTTATTTAGTTTTCTCTTATTTTCTTGATATTAATTCTATTTGAGATGAATAGTTTGAAGTATTTTCTCCCATTCTACAGTTGTCTCAACTCTATTAATAGTTTCTTTTACTGTGCAGAATCTTTTTATTTTAATATAGCTGAGATGGTCGTATGGTATTTGTGCTTCATTCTGCTGATGTCATGTATTAAATTTATTAATTTGCATATCTTGAACAATCCTCATATTTATGGGATAAATCCTACTTGATCAGAGTGTGTTATCTTTTGGATATGCTGCTTAATTTGGTTTAGTAGTATTGTGTTGAGGATTTTTGCATCTATGGTCATAGATTTTGAGATTTTGTGTTTCCATTTTCATTTGGTTCAAAAACATTTTAAAATTATCTTCTTAATTTATTCATGGACCCACTGGTTGTTCAGGAGTCTGTATGTAATTATACAGTTTCCAAAGTTCCACTTATTATTAATTCTAAATTTATTTCATTATTGTGAAAAATAGTTTGGGTATGATTTTGACTTTTTATAAATATGTTGGCTTGTTTTGTTTCATAACATATGATGTATCCCAGAGCATGTTCTGTGTCCTGATGAGAAGAAAATGTACTCTGCAACTATTGGATAAAATGTTATGTAACTTTTTGTTAAGTCCATTGTTTTTGTAACACAGTTTAAGTCCTATGTTCCTTTGTTGATTTTCTGTTTATATGATCTGTCTAATGCTGAAAGTGGGATATTAAAGTGCCCTACTATTATTGTATTGAAGTTTATCACTCTCATTTTCTCTAGACATGTTTTCTTTATATATTTGGTCTTCTAGTGTTGAATGCATAGATATTCACATTTGCTTGGTGAATTTATCTCTTTATCATTATATAAAGACCATCTTTGTCTCTTTTCATGTTTTTGTTTAAAGTTTTTTTTTTGTTTGTTTGTTTATAAGCATGGTCATTCCTGCACAATGTTGGTTTCTGTTTGTGTGGATTCCTAAATTTTATCCCTTCACTTTCAGTTTATGTGCATCTTTACAGGAGAAGTGAGTTTTTTGTAGGCAGCATATTTTGGGGTCTTGATTTTTAATCCATTAAACCAACATGCATCTTTAAATTGGAATATTTAAAGCATTTACATTCAAGGTTGTTGTTCACAGGGATGGACTTACTCCTGTCATTTAATTCATCATTTTTGTATTGTTTGGTATATGATTTATTTCTTTTTATTGTTTACCGACAGAATTTGCAGAACTTTTGTAGTAGCGATGTGTGACTCCCTTTTTTTCTCAGTCATGTTATCTTCTTTTCCAGTAAATTTTATATTTTCATGTTTTTTCATAATTGCAGATACTGTTTTTTTGTTTTCAGATGATGACCCCCTTATTAAACATCTCTTGTAGAACCAGTCTAGTTTGATATATTGCCTGTTTTCTTTCTTATGAATACTTTATTTCTTCTTCATTTATTAAGGATAGGTTTGCTGAGTACAGTAGTGTTGGTTGACACTGTTTTTCTTTCAGAACTTTGAAAACATCATCCCATTTTCTCCTGAGCTGAGGTTCTTGCTGAGAAATCCACTATTAGTCTGATAAAGCGTCTATTTTATGTGATACTATTTTTAGAATTCTCCCTTTGTCTTTGATACCTGTAATGTTCATTGGAAAAGGCATTTTTGGTACTTCAGAGAAGACTTTTATGGACTGACTTTATTTGGATATTTTCTGGGTTTAATGTATTGTAATGACAATATGTCTTATGAGATTTGGAAAGTTGTTTTTTTTTTTTTTTTTTTTTTGAGACGGAGTCTTGCTCTGTCACCCAGGCTGGAGTGCAGTGGCCGGATCTCAGCTCACTGCAAGCTCCACCTCCCGGGTTTATGCCATTCTCCTGCCTCAGCCTCCCAAGTAGCTGGGACTACAGGCACCCGCCACCTCACCCGGCCAGTTTTTTTTTTTTTTTTTTTTTTTTTTTGTATTTTTTAGTAGAGACGGGGTTTCACCAGGTTAGCCAGGATGGTCTCCATCTCCTGACCTCGCGATCCGCCTGTCTCGGCCTCCCAAAGTGCTGGGATTACAGGCTTGAGCCACCGCGCTCGGCCGGGATTTGGAAAGTTTTAAGTTGTTATTTTGTTCAATAAGTTTTCTATAACTTTTTCATTTCTTCACTCAGAACTCCCAAAATTCAAATATTTGGTCTCTTTGTGATTTCCTATATATAACATAGGTGTTCTAAATTATTTTTGCTTCATTTTTCATATTTTCTTTCTTTCTTCTGTTTTTGTTCTGATCTGATTGGGTTATTTCCAAAGCCCTGTTTTCAAGTTCAGAAATTATTTCTTCCCCTTGATCTAGTCTACTTTTGAAACTTTCAGTTGCATTTTTTATTTATATGATTAAATTATTCACTTCCAGAATTTCCGTTTGTTCTTTATATGATGTCTTTCTCTTTGTTGAATTTCTTTCATATCATAATTGTTTTCCTTTATTTATTGGCATGGTTTATATGTGTTCTCTTGCAGCTCACTGAGTTTATTTAACATCATTCGTTTGAATTCTTCTTCAGGCACTTAATACGTTTTCTTTTGCTGTGGATTTATTACTAGATAGTTGTGGGTTTTTTTGTTTGTTTGTTTTTTGTTTGTTTGTTTGTTTGTTTCTCTCTGGAATATCATACTTCCTTGCTTTTTCTTTTGTTTTTTTTTTGTCCTTATGTTGTTATCTGCACATAATAATAATCACTTCTTCCAATTTTATGTACTGACTTGGAGAAAGATGTCTTTCTATGGATGTTTCTGTAGTGTTAATTTGTATGGCACTTTGGCTTTGATGTGGATAGTTGCAGTAGTTTAGTTTTTTAATGATTTATTCAACTGTAGTCATTACTAGTGATGTATATGAGTTCCACAGTGGCTTTGGCAATGGTTGTTAGTGGAGGCTACAGTAGACTTGCCCTCAAGACCCTGAATTGACATGCACAGGTGCTGATAGCAGCAGCATTGAGGAGTGCTAATCTGTTCTTAGACCCATGGATGGTGCTTGCGGGTGCTGGCTGTGGTAGGTGGGGCACCTCAATCTTCAGGCACTGGCCAATGTGCATGGGCATTTGTAGTGGTGGCAGTAGGTTGTGCAGTTCTGTTATCCGTCCTCTGAATAGTGGATGTGGACTCCAGTGGCAGCTGGCAAGGTAAATTAGTTCCCAGACCCCTGGACAACGTGCATATTTGCTGGTGGTGGCAGTGGCTAGCATTTTTATTACTCTTTTGAATAATTCATTATCGAAAGAAACCCAGAACATGTGTTTGTTTATTTTACAACTATACAATCTTTACTTTGAGAATTTTCCCCTTTACTTTAGATGCTTTATTGCTTAATCAGATTTTCTCTGCCAATAGTTCAGGTTTTTTTTGTTAGCTTGCTAAAATTAAGTATTGAGCTCTATTAATATATATGTAAGTTTGATATTTTATTTTATTTTATTTTTTGTTTTGGTCTGCAGAACATAAGATATCAAAATGTTACAAAGTAGCATTATAAGATATTTTAATGATAAGTTTACATACAATGGGAACTGAAATATTATTACAATCTCCATAACATTATTTATAAAAGCATAAAAGTAAACTTGTGTTTTTAACAATATAGAAATTGTTTATTGTGTTATATTAACTTTATATGATGGATAATTCAATGCTTCTAGAAATTCATTTTGTAGAAGAATATTTAATGTCATAGAAAGTGGTAGCAATATAATAATAATGAAGAAGGCAAGCTATAAAGGAGAAAGAACAGAATAATATTATTTTAAAAATGTGTTTATTGAGATAATTTTAGATTTAGAGAATAGTTGAATAAATAGCTCAGAGTGTTCCCATATGCCTTTCTCACAGCTTATATAGTGATGGTACAGTTACCAAAACTAATAAATTATTTTTCACGTATTCTACACAAAAGTCCCACAATTTTGATTTTACCATTTTTTTCTACTATGGTTCAATTGAGAAGTTGCTCTTAGGTTCAGTTGAGAAGACAACATCACTTTTAGCCCTTGTGTTTCATAGTCTTCTGCAATATGTTACAATTTCTTGAGATTTTTTCTTTGTTCACACCTTGACACTTCTGAATAGCACTGGGTAAGTGTTTTAGGGAGGTATGGCTTTTTTGAGAAGAATACCACAAAGATTACCTCCTTTCTCATTGCATCATATCAGGGGTTACATGGTGTCAACATAACATTATTGGTTATGTTGTCTTCAACACTTGGTTAAGATGATGTCTATCAGACTTCTCCACTGCAGAGTTACTATTTTTACCTTTCTACTTATTAAAAACAAGTGACAAAGTTCAATGCTCCTCAACAGTGTGGGTTATCCTGGTGAAACCAGTATCAAATAGTTTGTTGATGTATGTCAAAACAACCATGACAATTAAAAAATACCTTGAAAACTATATTTTGAGACTATGAAAATATGTTGTTTCTCCTTAAAGATTCTCTAACTTTTGGACTACTCATTTATCATGCCAGCAGTAGTATGACTGTGGTGTACTGTCAATTTTCAGTTTTTCTCATCAAATATTTTCTGTAAAGAAAAACTATTTCCCCCATAATTTATTAATACAATTATTTATTTATATCAGTATGGACTCACAGATATATTTTATTTTGGGGGCTATAATCTGACATTATTGCTATTTTTTTCTTTTTTATTGGATTGTTCCAGCTTTGGCTATTGGGAGCTCATTCTGCTTGGTGACTATTTCTTTCACTAGCTCTCATTTTTTCTTTGCCTCTTGTTAATTTTTTATTATTTATTTCCTTGCTTGCTAGAGAACATTTTTCTATTTGTCACTATAATATGGTTCAAACTAAATTTATATTTATCTTGCCCCAGTGTTAGGTTCAGCTAACTTTTAGGGAACCATGGCTTATTTCATTGGAAAATGGTATTTAATAACTAAGATCTGGGTACTAGATACGCTGATTGATACTAGCTGTCACTATTTCTAGAACCTATCAGTTGTCCAAACTAGAAAGCATATTTTATTTCTACTTACCTGTGTATACATGCGTATCTGAGTTTATTTCCATTTCTATTTGTATGAGTGTGTGTGTGTATGTATAAATATATATGTATGTGTTAGTGCTCATTTCTCTAATTTTGCAGCAAAGATCTCATTCTAGCCCTTCCTCTCCTTACTTATTACTTCTTTCTCCAGCACTGAAGACTCTGACTCTCATTGTCTACAATGTAGACAATGTTTGCTGTTTTGTTCAAGCCTAGTGTACACATACAGAAGTTTTAGAATAGCTATACCATACCACAGTGAGAAACACATTTTCATCTACATGACAATGTTTGTATACTGTCCCTCTGGCTTTAGCCTTTAACAATCCAGTCAAAACACTGTTTACAAAGTTACTACAATCATTTTCTTTTCCCCACCTCTTTCCATGAGGTTGATATCATGCATTTCTAAGAGAGGTATAATTAGTTGTCACCATCTGCAATCCATTCTGGGAGCTGCTGATATTCTGATTAATTTACTAATTAATTTTAATTTTTATTTTTTAGACAGTGTGTAGCTCTTTCACTCAGGCTGGAGTGTAATGGTGCAATTATAGCTCAATGCAGCCTCGAGCTCCGGGCTCAAGGAATCCTCCCGCTTCACTGTTTCAACCTCCAAGATAGCTGGAACTACAGGCATGGACCAACATACTCTACTAATGTTTTAAAATTGTTGTATAGAGATATGTTCTGGCTATGTTGTAGTCATGAGAATGTGCCTCTTTGTTATACTCTCTTTTGGGTTATTGTGAATAAAACTGTTATATTTATTACAGGTTTGGTTGTAAATATGTTTTCAACTGATTTTGGTAAGTATTTTCAAGTGTGGAAGTTTTCTGTTTACCTTTGTAAGAAAGTATCACACTGTTTTCCAAAGTGGAAACTTAATTTCCATAAGAAATGGGTGAGAGTTTCTTTTACTCTGCAATTCATTTCATATTGTCATCTGGGTGACTCATTTTAGGTATCAACCTGACTGGATTAAGAAATATCCAGAGAACTGGTAAAGAATCAATTCTGCATTTGTCTGTGAGGGTGTTTCCAGAGGAGATTGGTGTGAGTGCCTGGAGGGAGTGAGGAGATCTGCTCTCAATGTGGGAGGGCATCACCCAATCAGCTACCGGTCCTTAGAGAACAAAAAAGGCAGAAGAAAAGCAATTGTCTTTCTCTTTCCTGGAGCGAGGACATACTTTTACTCACACCCTTAGACATTAGAACTCCATGCTCTCCACCTCTTTGACTTCAGGACTTATATTAGCAGCATTGGGCCTCAGTCTCAGAGTTACATCTTCAACTTCTCTGGTTCTGATGCCTTCAGGCTTGGACTGAATCATGCTACTGACATCACAGGGCCTCCAGCTTTCAGATGATCTGTTGTGGTACTTCAAAGCTGCCATAGTTGCGTGAACCAAATCTCTTAATATAACCCCTCTTGTGTGTCTGTCTACCTATTATCTATCTATCTATCTATCTATCTATCTATCTATCTATCACCTAGCTATCTATCATTCATCTACCCATCCTGTTGGTTATTTTTCTCTGAAGAATTCTGACCAATAAACCAATTTTTTGTGGTACTCTAATAGGTATGCAGTAGCTTTTCTTTCTATATCTATTTCACATTTCCCCAATGGCTAATATGTTGAGCATATTTTGACATGATTATTTGTCATTTGAATATCTCATGTGGTGAATTGAATCATCTGTTCATATTGTGTTCTGCATTTTTTCCCTCCAGACAAGATCTCTGTCTGCCACCCAAGTTGGAGTAAAGTGGCATGATCATAGCTCACTGCAGCCTCGAACTCCTGGGCTCAAGCAATTCTCTTGCCTCAGCCTCTTGAGAAGCTAGGACCACAGGTATGTACTACCATGCTTGACTATTTCTTACATTTTTTTTTTTAAACAAAACAAACAAAACAAAACAACAGAGGGTCTTTCTGTATTACCCAGGCTGGTCTCAAACTCTCGGCTTCAAGCGAACATCCTGCCTTGACCTCCCAAAGTGCTGAGATTACAGGCATGAATCACCACGTCCAGCTTATTGTGCTCATTTTAAACAGAGTTAAAATAAGCAGTTACATTTTGTTGAGTTTTTAGTACTGTTTGTATATCCTAGGTATGTATTTTTCCAAATATATGAAAAACACATATTTTCTTCTGTTTTGTGGCTTGCCTTTTTAATTCCTTAACGTTATTTAAATAACAAAGGTTTTTATTCTAATAAAATTTAATTTATCCAATTTTTCTTCTAGGAAGCATGATGTTAGTGTCATATGTTGCCAAACCCATACAGGTTTTTTTCAATGTTTTGTTCTGGAAGTTTTATAGTCTTAGTTTATACATTGAGAACTATGATTCCTTTCAGCTGATTTTTGTGTAAGGTATGAGGTATATAGTCAAGTTATTTTTGTTTCCACCACATGGATATCCAGTTGTTCTAGTACATTTATCGCAAATATATTTGTTTTCCTTCAATTTTCTTCATACTTTTTTTTTCAAGTATTAGTTCAGTGTACTCCTGTGTTCTTTTTCTGGGCTATTTTGATCCTATGAACTAATATGTCTGTTCCTTAGCTAATGCAACAACCTGTCTAATGCAACTTTATGGTAAACTTTTTCAGAATAGTCTTGGAAATTCTAATTTCTTTGCCTTTCTGTATATATTTTAGAATCCACTTGTTGTAAATGATGATACAAAAAGAGCTTGCTGGAGTTTTTATTTGTATTGCATGGAACTTATAGATGCAGTTGAGAAGTGAAGCTTGAGCATCTTAAAAATATGGAGTCTTCCTATCTACAAGTATGCTATGTCTCTCCATTTACTTAGACTTTCATTGATATTTTGCCTTAGTGTTTGGTAGTTCTCAACATACAGATTCTGCACAAATATTTGTAGATTTATATCTAAATATTCTATTTTTGAAGTACTGTAATAAATATATTGTTTTACTGGCTCTATGTCTGTCAATAGAATTTATTTTTAATTAAATATTAATAGACAAATAAATATTACACATATTGATTGTGTAATACATATCTCAAAATATGTATACATTGTGAAATGACTAGAGTTGATTAACATATTCTTTACCTCAAACATTTTTTTAACGGTGAAAATACTTAAAATCTACTCAATTAGTAACTTTTGAGAATGCAATGCGTTGTTATTAGCTGTAGTTGCCATATTGTAAATAGATCTCTTGAACTTATTACTCTAAGTAAAATCTCGTATTCTTTAACCAACATCTCATCACTCCTCCCTTTGTCCCAGCTCCTGGTAACCACCATTTTACTTTCTATGTCTATAAGTTCACCTTTTAATATTCCACATATAAGTAAGACCATGCAGTAGTTGTCTTTCTATGCCTGGTTGATTTCACTTAACATAATGTCTTTCGAGTTCATTCATTGTTTTGCAAATTACAGAATTGTCATTTTTTGACAATTAACAAAGTAAAGATACACCCTATGGAATGAGAAAAAAATATTTGCAAACCACATATCTGATAAGGGGTTAATATCCAAAATATATAAGGAACTCAAGCAACTTGATGCTAAGAAAACAAATAACCCCATTACAAAATTTGCAAAGCATCTGAATAGAAATTACTCTAAAGAAGACATACAAATGGCCAATGGGTATATAAACCAATGCTTCAAACCGCGAATCAGAAAAATGCAAATTAAAACCACAGTGAGATATCATCTCACACCTGTTAGAATGGCTGTCATCAAAAAGATGAAAGGAAACATGTCTTGGTGAGGATGTGGAGAAAAGGGAAAACTTGAGCACTATTCATGGGCATGTAAATTAATACAGACATTATGAAAAATAATGTGGGTGTTCCTCAAAAACTTAAAAATATAGCTACCATATAATCCAGGAATTCTACTATTGGCTATATATCCAGAGGAAATAAAATCAGTATGCTGAAAAGATATCTGTATTTCCGTGTTCACTGCACCATTATTCACAATAGCCAAAATATGGGATCCACCTAAGTGTCCATGCATACATAAATGGATATATAAAATGGTGTATACACACAGATCCACACACACACACATGCACACTCACACACACATGCATGTGTGTGTTATAGTATATATTTTTATTCATTGTATATATTATTTTATACATATTATATGTAATACTTTTATTTTTTAGAGTATTTTATGTTTACACCAATTTTGTGCAAAAATACAGAAAGTTATCATATACTCCTTGCCTCCATAAATGTAAAGCCTCTCCCACTGTCAGCATCATTCACCTGAGTAGTACATTTTTATAGTCAGTGAACCTACACTGACACGTCATTATTATCTTAAGTTCATAGCTTGCATTTGGGCTTGCTTTTGGTGTTATATATTCTATGGGCTTTAGCATGAACACATATTCCTGGGTCAGAACAGGAATTTAGAAGGGGCCTGTGCTGATCAGCTTTTCTGTTCACTTATTTTCACATTTTCTCCTTTAGCTTGAGATTTCTCTTTAAAGAACATAGACGATCACACTTAAAAGTCATTTTTGGCCCTTGGTTCTGAGAAGGCTCATTCCCGGAAAGTCATGTCTCATGTTGGAGGCAAAAAGGTGAATGATAATGAGATTAATCTAGGTCTGAGCCAAATTGGGCTTTCTAGAAGTATAAAATGGAACTGTATCTAGGCTAATGGATTCAGTCTATCTTTCTGTTCTGTACACTGTGCAACCATAATTTTGGTCTTAGCAGATGACATATAGCAGTTGGTTATTTATAACATAAGCGATTTCATTGATAATAAGTGGGACAGAGGCTATGATTATAACAAAGGTTTGAGTTGCAGACTAAAAGAAATTTTGTACTTCCGTAGAAAGACAAGAGTATAGCACATTAAGAAATTGAATATTTTGTACCTCTTGTAACCACTTAACTCACTTGGTAATTATGTCAATACGAGTCTCTAGTTCACCTGAAATGATGAGAGTGAAGCTGATGGTGCGATCGACTGCACAGATACTTCCTGGTTTGGTTAGGAGAAAGTCTACAGCAATTCTTTTATTCAGCGCTGTTTGATCCAAGGAATTCAGAGACATTTGTTGTACTGCAGTGCTCTTTGGAGTATATTAAGTAACCTGTCCTATTGTGGCTGACAGATTTTTTATCATATTTCTATTAGCGTATTTCCCATATCTGAGAACAATTATCCCTAGGATTGTCTGCCACCATGTATCCTGATAACTTCCTGGTAGCTTTCTTTTCATTTTAAGGAATTAAAATGGCAGAGTGGGTTATCTTCACAATTGGGGTAGATCATACCTAGGAAGGAGCAACTTCAACTAACTGCTCAATATTTGGGGCTAACAGAAAAAAATAGAGAGTTTAAAAGGATTCTTATAGTCTCCTTCTCTTTATTGCATTATTGTTTTTCCATTTATTTTCCCAATCACGTGAGGGCATCCTTATGCCACTAATGCCAACATGTGACATACTATCAGGGTGATATATTTTTCTTTGCTTCCCCCAATCCCATTGTTTGAATTCTAAAAATATTTTCCCCTTTTGGGGAAAAATAGATGTGAGTATTATGGATAATGAGGAAATATTGATCCAGAAGGTTAACTGGGGCTTCGGGACGTACCAGGAATACACCAGATTGGCTTAGGGTATCACATTCATAACCTGTAGGAGGAAGGCCAAACTCAATGGACCAGTAGGGCAAAGGTTTAGATTTAAAACAAATGATAGGTTTATTAGGTAGACCCACCATATTAACCTTTCATTATTCTGAGGAACAGGCTTTTCAGATAAGGTGGGATTTATAACTGAGAGAATAGTTCCCTTGGCTATAAGGGCTGACAAGAGCTATTATTTGTTATTTTGTTAATTTCTCCAAAATGGTTAAAGCAGAGTATTAGGAGACATGAAAACCACTTATTTCCTTAGAGAAGCCCTAGTTTAATTTGAGCTTATCAACCTGTTTCCATATCAGTTTGTTGCAATTTATTTCAAAATACCCTGGTTTCTTGCAGGAGAACACTACCGGGGCCATTGGACCTCATTGTCTTATTAGTCTTGAAGTTTTGAGAGGTCAACCGTTGCAACTGTAAGTGCATAACTTCAGCAGTCTTTTGTTTTCCCTTTCATACCATTATACAAGACAACTGGTCAGCTAAGTTGTCCAGGTCACTAGTTTTGGTCATAGCTCAGTTAGTCATATGATATTTGACAGGAGTGCTTAATTTATCACACAAATAATTTTGGAAATTTGAATTTAATAATGTGTGATTAGTTATCTGCTGATATTCTGCAATATTGTCTTAATGTTTTAGCAAAGTGAATAAAATAATGGAAAACAGACTCATCTGTTCTTCCAAGAAAGGAACTTGGCTAGGGCTACTACACATTGCAGGAGCTTCCTCTGAGACACCCTCATGAGATTCTCCACTGCCTGAGAATGCCCTGGAAGTAAGTTCATCTTGTCTTTGGAGTGGAAATTCCACGTTCATACACTATGGGACATTAAAAGTTGATCAAATCCAGAAGAAGGAAAACCAAAACCAAACAGCCAAACAAGAAAAAGCAATTGCAGAAGTAAAAGAAGTTAGGACTGGCAAAAGATTTCAGCAAACAAATTTAGGATGATACTCCAACCCACCTCCTTACTTGGAGATGAAGTTAATGAGCTGAAGATTGCTCACTGTCCTCAAAGAAATAGGGGACTCTCTCTCTCTTTATTGGAAACCAACAAATTTCCATGGGGTGTTCTTGGCAATCAAATTTTGAGATCCAAACCAAAGATTGGGAGATGGAGACCTTAGCAAGGAGAAGCACTTGATGCTTGGTAGGTTACACAGCATGATCAAATGAAGAAAGTATCTCAGTTGGTTTTGTATCCCGAGACCTTGCTGAAGTTGCTTATCAGCTTAAGGATATTTTGGGCTGAGATGATGGTGTTTTCTAAATATACCATCATGTCATCTGCAAACAGGGACAATTTGACTTCCTTTTTTCCTAATTGAATACCCTTTATTTCTCTCTCTCCTGCCTGATTGCCTTGGACAGAACTTCCAACACTATGCTGAATAGGAGTGGTGAGAGAGGGCATCCCTGTCTATGTGTCACATATACACCATGGAATACTATGCAGCCATAAAAAAGGATGAGTTCATGTCCTTTGTAGGGACATTGATGCAGTTGGAAACCATCATTCTCAGCAAACTATCGCAAGAACAGAAAACCAAATACCACATATTCTCACTGATAGGTGGAAATTGAACAATGAGAACACTTGGACACAGGAAGGGGAACATCACACACCGGGGCCTGTTGTGGAGTGTGTGGAGGGGGGAGGGATAGCCTTAGGAGATATATCTAATGTAAATGACGAGTTAATGGGTGCAGCACACCAACATGGCACATGTATACGTATGTAACAAACCTGCATGTTGTGCACATGTACTCCAGAACATAAAGTATAATAAACAAATAAATAAATAAAAAGAAAGTTTCTCAGTTGCTACCGAGCACTGAGCAGAGATTTACTGGATTTCAGGGAAGCTAGACGCCACTCAGGGGTCTCATCTGGGATGACAATAATGTCAATCCAAATAGGAAACCATGGCAGTTATCTACATCAAATGAAATTTATTACGCTGAGCTTGAGGACACATATCCGAAAAGCTGATGTTATTCCTGGGTGCACATCCTCAAGCTTGGCATAATAACCTCCTTTGATTAAGACTCCTGCTTTGGTCTGTCACTTGGGTCAACAAGGTTTAATTATATTATCTTTTAAAAATATGCACTATATGATTTGCATTATTTTAAGCTTGTTGCGGCCATAAGATTATCTTTCTTTATAAATGCTACATGTGCACAGAAGAAGAATGTATATGCAGTTGTTGTTGGGTAAAATGTTCTGCAAATGTCAATCACGTCAAGTTGGCTGAGAGTGTTTTTCAGATTATCTATATTTGTATTGATATTCTGCCTAATGGGCCTATCGATTTCTGGGACAGTAGTGTTAAAGTTTCCAATTATAATTGTGGATATTTCCCTCTTCAGATCAGTTTATTTTTACCTCATGTATTTTGGTGTGTTAGTGTATATTACATACATAATTAAGATTATTATGGCTTCTTGAAAACTGACCATCATGCCATTACCCTCTTTAACTAGGACAATATATCCATCTTTTTAAAAAAAAAATTCTTTAAATGATCGTCTTGGGTTTTCAACTCATATTTTGAAATAATCTGAATCTACCCTTAAATAATATTATATGGCTTTATTTATAGAATAATAGACTTGTAACATAATATTCCCAATAAATCCATCCTCTTCTTTGTGTCATTATAGTCAAAACTTTCAATTTTTCATATGTTATGAACTTACTAAATTTCTACAACTTTTTATGAAAAAAATATTTTTTTAGAGAAACTGGAAGTAAAATTAAAATATTATATTTCATCTTCATTCATTTCATTTCTTAAGCACATCATCTCTTTCAAGATACAAGTTTAAACAAAATTGTTTTCTTTCTGGCTAATGAATGGTTCCTTGTCTAATCTGGGAGCACCTGGTGGTACTCATACTGGGAAAACCTGCAAAAAACTTTACAGTGTAATAATATAACAAGTGTTGAACAGTGTACCAGCCTGAAGATCCTGGCTTCTGCAGACATATAACTCCCATATGTCTGCAGAAACGAGGGCCTTCACATTGGTTCACTATTCCACACTTGGCCTATGGCAATTTGTTAAACACTTCTAGCTGAATCATTTTACTGCTTATATGGGGTTCTCCAGCATTTGCCTGAAGAAAGCAAATGACGAAATCTTTTTTCTCCCAGGGAATGCCTGTCTCTCTTCAGATTTAGGATTAGTTGTTTGCCTTATAATGCCAGTTTTCTCATGTCTTCAAGAGAAAAGGTAATTTATAATTTGCAATAAGAAGCACTTTTCTTAATAAACCTGACAGTAACACTCATGAGAGCTTTATACCTTTCCTCTGAATCCTGAAGTCCAATAATTTCATTTTGTGAGAAAATACATAGATAAATAGGAAAAAGGGTCACTTCATTTCAAAGGCAGTGGTATCTGTAGATTCACATACTGAGCCTTTGTATATTTCTAAATATTGTAAAATAGTCCTGTAATTTTATAATCTGTAAAATAGAATATGAGATATAACAGAATTTTACTACTAAATTGTGAACATAGTATAGCAAATATTCAAAAAAGGATTTAGAATGGAAATATGTGGAGGAAAACAGCATATTTGAGAAAAAACAGTTAAAAGTATAATTATGGCAAAAACATATAGGTATATATGAACATATATACTTATTTATAGTACCTTCTATTTTAAGAACATTATTCATATAAACACAAAATGAACACATGTTGATAAACAAAATCTGTTTTTTGTTTATTCCCAGCAGAAGAGCAAGAGAAATTCGAACTTCATTGACAGCTTATTTGAATTCTGTTTGTGTTATTATGTCACACTTTCATCTTATACTTGTGGATATGGGTCACAAAAGACCTTGAAATCCCTCTTGATTTTGCCAGTGACTTCTTAGAGTTATCTAGGGGAAAAAAGTATTCAGCTGCCCCTTCAATTTTCTTTTTTTAATCTGAAAAAGAGGAATAGCAATAACTTTTTGTGTCTTCTAAGTCTATTTTGATGATTGATGACACGGCATTCTAAACTCCTTGGAAGAAAAGTGGTAGATAAAAGTACATGTGTAATAGAGAGAGTAGGATTATAATTTCAGAAACACAAACAAAATTGGAAAAGTGAAAATACATTTCAATGTGACCGCTTCAGCCCATTATTCCGACTCATTTTGGTTTCACTCTATGAATTGACTTTTATATCCTTCATCTGCAACAATTACAGGTCTCGCAACCACATCTTGTGTCACATTAAATATACCTCCAAGGGGCTGCTTTTGCTGCTCTACCCACCGTCACTAGCTGACTGAGCATTCAAAATTCCACCTGCTGTGAAACACCATGCTCCCGAGTCCAACTGCCAGATTAGACAAACTAGTGACACTGAATTACAGTCAGGGGAGCTTTTCTTCACTTGCCATTAACTGCCTCCAAGAACCCTACAGTAGATCTGGGTTTTAACAGTCTTCTGAGAAACAAATAGAAAACTAGGCATGTTTAATTTCAATTGAATTGATTCTGTATTCCTGATGTTATGGAGTGATATGGTTTGGCTGTGTCCTCATCCAAATTTCATCTTGAATAGTAGCTCCCATAATCCCCACATATTGTGAGAGGAATCCAGTAAAGATAATTTAGTCTTGGGGGCAGTTTTCCCCATACTGTTCTCCTGGTAGTAAATAAGTCTCACAAGACAGAATTTTTATTATTGTTTTTATTTTTTATTTTTTAAGGGGAAACCCCTTTCGCTTGGTTCTCATTCTCTTGTTTGCCACCATGTAAAATGTGAGTTTCACTTTCCACCATGAGGGTGAGGCATCCCCAGCCACATAGAACTGTGAGTCCATTAAACTTTTTTTTCTTTATAAATAACCTAGTGTCAGGTATGTCTTTATCAGCAGTGTAAAAACAGATTGATACATGAAGATACTGATAGTATAAATATATTTTACAATGTACATTAGATATGCACCTTAATTATTCACTGTTTTGGTACAGACTCTAACAACATTTTGTGCTGTGTGAAACTTTGCTCTCTCTCTATTATATAAGGGTAATTCTTGTTTTACTGTAAAGCAGTTGGGGAAGTTTACAAGTAATTTTTCTAGGCAGTTCAGCTTAAAAAGTGCACAGCAGAGAGACATGATGACAACAGCTGGTTATATTTTGTTTTGTTTTGTGTCTATGTCAAGTTTATTTGGTAAGACCATATCACTATTGATATATCAGTGAGAATATAAGAATAAACAGAAACCAATTCATGCAATGTAAGGACAAGAAATGGGAAGCAAGAACAAAGTGTGACACCAAGGAAAAGTAGAGAGAAAGGAAAAAGCCATAAATGATCTTTGCCGTCACATAGAAAAATGGTGTTGTCAGGAAATTATTTTAAAGATGATGCCGTCCAATCAATATATGTTAGTATATGTGTACAAATAGCCACACCAGTTATTTTAAATCAACTTTACATATATCAAACACGAAGAATATTATATTTTTGTATATTTTCTTTTGGACAATATTGATGATACCCTTCCTCTGAAGTTTCAGTTTCAAGAGATAAAAATAGCTAGAAATGTAAATATACTTAAAAGTAAAATTTTAAAAATAATTTGTAAATGAAAGTCATACATTCACATAATTTTGAAATTAGGCATTATTATTGCACTGTATAAAATGTAAAAGATCAGTCTTATGTGCTATGTTTCCATCCCATATTCCAGTTTCAGCTTTTTATGTTGTATCTTCTGATAGCATACTCTCAACTTTTCATCCCAATATTATATAACACTTCAGTATCCTCCACTGCCTTCAATTCCTCTTCACAGCTTCTCAATGTTAAAAGGCTTCTGAGTTACCTCAAGATATCTGTTTTGAGATGTTCTTGAAAATCCTTGCCATATAAAACCAAACTTTAGGTCATTTGTCATGTAACAATGATTCTGTGATCTTGAGATGGAGGGCCTTTATAAACTACTGTTTATCTTTCCATCTCATGACATTCCAAGGCCTTAGTCTTTTCTTTTCCATCTCTCAATGTCCCAGAAATGAAGTGTAAACTTATTTGTGCATGACTTTGACAATTAACACCACTGTCAATTATCTTGGAACTAATAGAAGTAGTAAAGTCATTTATCCCAGGGATGTAACATTTAGGTTACACAGACACATCATGGAAGACATCTTTATTCTACACTTTAAAAGAGATATTTGGAATTTATGAATCAAAGATAAGTTACTGTGGGTTTGTCATAAATAGCTCTTATTATTTTGAGATACATTCCATCAATACCTGATTCATTGAGAGATTTTTGCATGAAGGGGTGATGAATGTTACTGAAGGCCTTTTCTGCATCTATTGAGATAATCATGTGGTTTTTATCATTGGTTATGCTTATGTGATGGATTATGCTTATTGATTTGCATATGATGAACCAACCTTGCATCCCAGTGATGAAGCTGACTTGATCAGTGGTGGATAAGCTTTTTGATGTGCTGCTGGATTCAGTTTGACAGTATTTTATTGAGGACTTTTGCATCCATGTTCATCAGGGATATTGGCCTGAAATTTCCATTTTTTTGTTGTTTCTCTGCTAGATTTTAGTATCAGGATGATGCTGGCCTCATAAAATGATTGGAATAGTTTCAGAAGGAACGGTACCAGCTCCTCTTTGTTCCTCTGGTAGAATTCGGTTGTGATTCTCTCTGGTTCTTGGCATTTTTGGTTGGTAGGCCATTAATTGCTGCCTCAATTTCAGAACTTGTCATTGGTCTATTCCAGGATTTAACTTCTTCCTGGTTTGGTATTGGGAGGGTATATGTGTCCACGAATTTATCCATTTCTTCTAGATTTTCTAGTTTATTTGCATAGAAGTGCTTACAGTATTCTCTGATGGTAGCTTATATTTCTGTGGGATCAGTGGTGATATCCCCTTTATCATTTTTTATTGTGTCTATTTGGTTCTTCTCACTTTTCTTCTTTATTAGTCAGGCTAGCGGCCTTTCTATTTTGTTAATCTTTTCAAAAAACTGGCTCCTGGATTCATTGATGTTTTGAAGCATTTTTCACATCTTTTGTCTCCTTCAGTTCTGCTCTGATCTGTTATTTCTTGTCTTCCGCTAGCTTTTGATTTTTTTTTGCTCTTGCTTCTCTAGTTTAATTTTGATGTTAGAGTGTTGATTTTAGATCTTTCCCGCTTTCTTCTGCAGCCAGTATCATACGGAATGGGCAAAAGCTGAAAGCATTACTTTTGAAAACCAGTACAAGACAAGGATGTCGTCTCTTACCGCTCCTATTCAACATAGTATTGGAAGTTCTGGCCAGGGCAATCAGGCAAGAAAAAGAAATAAGTTGTATTCAAATAGGAAGAGAGGAAATCAAATTGTCTCTGTTTGCAAATGACATGATTGTATATTTAGAAAACCTCATCGTCTCAGCCAAAAATCTCCTTAAGCTGATAAGCAACTTTAGCAGAATCTCAGGATACAAAATTGTTGTGCAAAAATCACAAACATTCCTATACAACAATAATAGCCAAACAGAGAGCCCAATCATGTGTGAACTCCCATTCACAATTGCTACAAAGAGAATAAAATACCTAGGAATACAACTTACAAGGGATGTGAAGGACCTCTTCAAGGAGAACTCCAAACCACTGCTCAAGGAAATAAGAGAGGATACAAATAAATGGAAAAACATTCCATGTTCATGGATAGGAAGAATTACCATTGTGAAACTGGCCATATTGCCCAAAGTAATTTATAGATTCAGTACTATCACTGTCAAGCTACCATTGACTTTCTTCACAGAATTAGAAAAGAACTACTTTAAATTTAATATGGAACCAAAAAAGAGCCCACATAGCCAAGACAATCCTAGACAAAAAAACAAAAACAAACAAACAATAAACAAAGCTGGAGGTATCACCATACCTGACTTCAAACTATACTACAAGGCTATAGTAACTAAAACAGCATGGTACTGGTACCAAAACAAAAATATAGACCAGTGGAACAAAACAGAGGCCTCAGAAATAATGCCACACATCAACAACCATCTGATCTTTGACAAACCTGACAATAACAAGCACAGGGAAAACGATTCCTTATTTAATTAATGTTTGGAAAACTGGATAACCATATGCAGAAAACTGTAACTGGACCCTTTTCTTACACCTTATACAAAAATTAACTCAAGATGGATTAAAGACATAAACCTAAAACATCAAAAGCAATGGCCACAAAAGCCAAAATTGACCGACAAGATCTAATTAAACTAACGAGCTTCTGCACAGCAAAAGAAACTATCATCAGAGTGAACAGGCAACCTTAATAATGGGAGAAAATGTTTGCAATCTATCCATCTGAGAAGGGCTAATATTCAGAATCTACAAGGAACTGAAACAAATTGAAAAAAAAATAAAAAAGTGGGTGAAGGATATGAACAGAGACTTCTCAGAAGAAGATGTTTATGTGGTCAACAAACATATGGAAAAAAGCTCATCATCACTGGTCATTAGAGAAATCGCAAATAAAAACCACAATGAGATACCATTTCATACCAGTTAGAATGGCAATCATTAAAATGTCAGAAACAACAGATGCTGGAGAGGATGTGGAAAAACTGGAACACTTTTACACTGTTGGTGGGAGTGTAAACTCGTTCAACCATTATGGAAGACAGTGTGGCAATTCCTCAAGGATCTAGAACCAGAAATTCCATTTGACCCAGCAATCCCATTACTGGGTATATACTCAAAGAATTATAAATCATTGTACTATAAAGACACATGCACACATATGTTCATTGCAGCACTGTTCACAATAGCAAAGACTTGGAACCAATCCAAATGCCCATCAATGATAAAATGAGATAAAGAAAATGTGTCACATATATACCATGGAATACTATGCAGTCAAAAAATGGATGAGTTCATGGTTTTTTCAGGGACATGGATGAAGCTGGAAACCATCATTCTCAGCAAGCTAACACAGGAACAGAAAACCAAACACTGCATGTTCTCACTCAAAAGTGGGAGTTGAACAATGAGAACACATGGGCACAGGGAGGGGAACATCACACACTGGCACCTGTCAGGGGATGCGGGGGTAGGGGAGGGATAGCATTAAGAGAAATACCTAATGTAGATGATGAGTTGATGTGTGCAGCAAACCACTATGGCACGTGTAAACCTATGTAACAAACCTGCACGTTCTGCACATATATTCCAGAACTTAAAGTGCAATAATAATAATAAAAAATCATCACAAAGAAAAAAAGAAATAGAGAAGTCACAAATGCATGTACCTTAAAGGAAAGGTTAGAAATACCTGTTTTTGAAAATATTGTCTAGCAGAGGATACACAAGAAACATTTATCAGTCAAATTTGTGATATCTATGTCTTTATTTGTAGAATACCTACATTCTTGAATAAATGAGTAAATACATAAATGAACCCTTAAAAGAGAATAAAGTATCAGGGAGTCTTCATAGTAAAAACCCTAAAAGATTCACAAAAACTTGTTTTGTCATTGGAAATTTTAAAATTAAATTTTATATTTTAAAATAGTTGTAGATTTGGAAAACATTTGATCCAGTTCAAGTCTTTTTATATATTGAGGCCCTTTATATCTTCATTCCTCTGCCTGAAATTTTCTCCTATTTTATCCTTCAGTGACTGTCTCCATTTTATCCTATATAACTAATGTAATGTACTGTAAAATGTGCTTAGAACAACATATATTTATTAACCTACAATTCTGGGAGTCAGAAGTCTAACATGGATCTCACTGGACAAAACTTAAAAGTATCAGCAAGTTGGTATTTCTTTCTGGAGGCTATAGTAGAGAATCCACTTCCTTTCCTTTTGCAGCCTCTAGGGGATATCTGTGTGCCTTGGCATTATGAATATAAAAATGTGCTGTAGATAAATCATGATTGAAGGAGAAGATACAAGAAATACTTAAAAATTTGAAATTCATGAAGTCAAAAAGATTTATTAAACATTATATATTATTATGCAATGTCTGTTTTTATGCTTATATTATTATTCATGAAATATGTATCACATTTTAGATTTATATCCTGTTTTAATGGATACTAGTCAATATATTTTTATAGAGTTAATCATATTAATTTAAACTTAAGTAAAGCTCTTATTTATATCATATATTATACTCTCAAGCACAAACAAATTTGATAATAGAAATGGCAGCTTGAGAATATATAATATATGTAAAAAATAAAAGCTACTAAGTTTCTATTGACAATTTAAAGAGGAAACATTTAATGAACTATTAATTCATTACAATATAAACACATTATGGAAATCTCTTTAATTTTTATAATCTAAGGTAATTGGGTAAATTAAAATGTATCAACATATTAAATTTGTTATGTCTTAATCTTATTCACCTATATAAAAATTTACATTATTTAGATTCCTAGATAAGCACTAAAATAAAGTTTCTCAAAAGTTCTTTAAACTTTTTAAACTGAATTTGCTTTTAAACATTTAATGTCTTCTATAGTACAAAGAATAATATGTGCCTCTAATGTGTATATTTTATTAGCCCTAATTTGTTTTATTTTTACTTGTTCAGTGAGATGTAAATAAAATACTCACAAATTAACCTCATGTAAGTATTAAAAATGGAAAAACAATGTCAATTTGTAATGTTTGGTTTCCTCTTTTACCAAGATCTAAGGAAATATATAAAGTCGATTTGGTTATTGAAGATTCAGTAGAATAGGATTGGAAACTAATTTCTTTGGATTGTAGTATTTTTTTTTTCATAGCCTTTCCTTCATAATTAAATGTATCTTGGAGAACTTAATTGTGTAGGAAAGGTATAACTTTGGTCAAGACATTCTGAAATCCTATTGTTTAACTTGTCTTGCACTTTTGTATCAAGTTACACAATCTAAATCTCTATTGCACTGACAGCAAGATAAACAATGCAGGCCCAAAACATTGTCTACCTTCTCCTTCAGCTATTAAATGGCCAAAGATAATAAAAATGAACAGAATAGAAAAAGACTGTAGATGAAGAGCCCCTGGACTTTTACTAGTATATAATGCAATTTAGGAAAAAAGTGATCACTTTATGGTGAAGTTGAACTTCTTGCAGCAAGTTGGATAAATTGTTTCCATTCCAGGCAGTTTGATATAATGCAATATTCAGGTCTGAATGGCATAATTACTAAATATGTTCTGAGCTGTCAGGAAATCCCTAGGTCAATCACCAAAAGATATGGCTGGATCTACTTCTGTTTAATTCCACCTGGGGTAAAAATCACAACAGTGAAAACTACAAGGATTAAAAAATAACAATAACTAAAATGAAGGAGGTTAAATAATGAGTACAGGTGCTCAACATCATATTTTAACTAGTGGAAAATTTTAAATTTATAAATGTAAACTGAAATCATATTGAGATTTACCATCATACAACTTTGATTTACCATCACACATCTCACAGCTGTCATATAAAATCAAGATTAAAAAAGAGTAAATGCTATTTTTGTAACATAAATTACAAATTGACTTTTAAACCAAAGGCATTCATAGTATTTCATGAAAATTAATTATTTTTAATTTTTAAAAAGTTTTATAATAGATTATTTTAAAAGTAAGAATAAATAAGAGAAAAGATAGAATTTTTGCCTTACCTAAAATTTTTCCTACATTTCTAACATTGGTAAGCAGATGAGAAGAAGGTGTAAAGGCATCAGGCATCTCTGGATACAGACATAATATGACAAAAGAATGTCATGCATTTACTCTAACACTTGATTTATAATAGATAAACCAGAAAATGTACAGAATACACAAAATGTTATTTTACTACCCAAAGATATTTTCCATATGTGGTAAATGTAAAACAAAAACAAAACAAACCAAAAACCATCATCCATTACAAATGGGAAGCCTAAATACTACATTACGACTTTATTTTATATGCACAACTTTCTCTAATGGTTTAGGAAAGTTTTAGAGGAAAAGATATTATGCTCGTAAAGAATCTGTTTCACTTGCTGAGCAGATTCAATCTTCCCCTTACATGGGGCAACCAAGTTTAAATGTTTCATCAGCATTTCAATCTAATTCGACAAAACGAAACTCATCATTTTCTTCCCAATAGTCCTGATCCATCTCCATGCTTCCTGTTTGGTTTAATGGTATCATCAGTCACCAAATCAACAATTTCAAGATCTTAGACCCTTCATTAATTTTCCTTCTCTTTCATCATGTCAGCAAATCCTATTGGTTTTATTTTGACAAAGTATTTAACTTTCTTTTTCTTTCCATTAAAAGAGCAACATCAGGGCCAATGTTAAAACACGTTTGCACTGTCACAGTATTTTTGTACAGACTAACTTCCTTTTAAAAATCTCTTTTTCTGGTCTACCCTAAGCATTGCTGCCTCAGCAAAATTATAGTTCATCTCTAAATATGATTAGGTTTATCAGTTAAATTTGAAATACAGCTGTGTATGTAAAGAGTCCTGTAATAACATTTAAAAATGAGTTTAGACATTTCTTTTTTGCCTCTAACTGGAATGGTGTGATGACACTTCTGGAAGTTATCCAGGGACTCTGGCTCTTTCTATCCTCTTTATTCACTCTCCCAAGCATCACTCAAGATGGCTTGCTACTGTAAATGTGGTGCAAGGTAAAAATGGAAGAGGAAGTTAAAGGGTAAGGATAAGTATTGAGCACATCATTTCACAACATATCTCATTAGCTTAATCTCAGTAATCTAGCATACCTAGATTCACAGACAACTGGGTAGTTAAACCAACTTTAGGCAGTCGTTCCTGCCCAGCATTCCTGCCAATTTCTCTATCAGACGTCTTTTGTTGTTGTTGTTTGTTTGTTTTCGAGATGGCATCTCATCCTGTCACCCAGGCTGGAGGGCAGTGGTGAGATTTCAGCTCACTCCAACCTCCACCTCCTGAGTTCAAGCGATTCTCCTGCCTCAGCCTCCTGAGTAGTTGGGATTACAGGTGTGTGCCACCATACCTAGATTTTTTTGTTTGTTTTTTTTTTTTTGTTTGTTTTTTTTTTTTTTTTGGTATTTCTATTAAAGACAGGGTTTCACCACGTTGGCCAAGCTGGTCTTGAACTCCTGGCCTCAAGTAATCCACCTGACTTGGCATTCCCAAGTGCTGGGATTACAGGCATGAGCCACAGCACCTGGCCTCTAACAGACATCTTTGATCATGCTGGTAGGTTTTTCTTACTGCTGAATTGCACTCTGAAGCTCTTCCTTCCCTCCCTTTCTCATTTCCTAAATGTCATACGGAATCCCCAATTGAAGCCTCTCTCAGCATTCTATGATCTCTCTCCACTTCATTCTTCACAGGCTCTTCCCCTCAATATTTTTTGCATGAATAATTCCATCTTCCTATCTGCTTCCCAGAAAACTAACTTAAATCAATGATTCTAATAGCATGATAATGAAAGAGAGAATATTAGAGAAACATCGACTCTCTCTGTTATGAGTCACGAGGTCTCAACAGTTTGTAGAACTTACAAAAATGGTTTAAAATGTAGCTTCAGATGAAAACTAATTGTTGGAGCAGTAGTAGTTTTCATGCCATAAAAAGTTATTATCCCTAAAACTCTATGAATATTGGCATTAAAACTGCGTGGATAAACAGCTACACTTTAGGAAGTTCTTCATTGTGCATGATACAAAATAAGGAAAACTGTTCAAAATAAATGGGTTATGATAGCAAATAAGCATCAGTTCAAATGTCAAGTCTGAAATTGACTACATGTAGGACCCCAAGCAAATAACTAAATGTTCCTAAGTCTCCAGTTTTGATCCATTAACAACAGAGGTGAATATTTCTCCTCCCATAAGTTTATTATATAGAATAGCAAGAGATAATGAATGTAAAGGCTTAGCAGAATGCCTCATACAGAAGATGCATTTCTATTTCCTTCTCCCCTCTTTCCTTCTCCTTCTTCTTGCTATTGCTATTATATTGCTGTAGCTATTATTACTGTTTATTGATATTATTATTATTACTACATGCAGCAGCTTGAGCATTTTTTTTTTTTTTTTTTTTGAGAATTCCTCAATCCCCTCTGCCACTGCAGGCTGTTCGGTTGAACTGTGTATAACTAGTGTTTTCATCCTGGTAGAACAAAATTATGTCTAATCCTTTGAGAGAAGTTTATGAGAACTTCTAAATATACTTGGAACAACAATAGCTTTATAGAGGTTCCTGAAGTTATGCATTAGGAAGTATAAACAAAATCTGGCAAAATTTGAATTGGCATTTTTCATGTACAACCATCTCTATTGTATTTTATAGATTAGTAATGGTCTTTGACCATTTAAATTACACTTTAGATATCCTATCTGCAATTGCTGTGAATCTAGTTGACACTCCCTTTCTACCTCATCATCAGAATTCTTGAATAAATCAAAAAGAAGACTCAAAAGAACTATTAATCTCATGCCAGGGTCACTGGCAAGGGCTTCACCCTTGGGCCTGTGCCCACGGACCTAAATGAAAACAGGCACTCCTGTTTTCACGCCAAAATGTTACATTTTCCAACATCAATCTGGCCACCACACCCCTGATGCTGTGCTCACATGAACCTGAGACCTTAAGCAGACACAGACACAAGTGGCTGGACATCAGGAGGAACATATTGGCAGACACCAGCAGACACCAGCAGATCAGTGATGGTGAAATGATGTGGACGCCAAGGGGGAGTTTGGCTGGTGGTGGTTGGAGAAGAGTCTGGCCACTGGGCAGCCTGACTCCAGGGAAAGACCATTTTCCCACTCCATACCCCATTCCGGCTCCCCATCCATCTCAATGAGAGCCACCTCCACCACTCAATAAGACTTTGACTCAACCTTCGGGCCTACTTGTGATCTGATTCTTCTGGTACTCTGGGCAAAAACTCAGGCTGTCACACTGGCCCCCGTCCTTGAAATAAGGCAGAAGGTCTATTGAGCTGATTAACACAAGCCATCTGCAGACAGCATAGCTAAAAGTGGGCATCAGTAGTCCTAGATGCTGCCATGGGGCCAGAACCCAGAAACAGTCTCCATGGCCTCTGCACCTGTCCACCTGCATGCCCCCATAGGGGTTTGAGCAGTAAGGCACCAAAGAAGCAAGCCACACACCTGTTGTATGCCCTGTAAGGGGAATAAGGGAACTCTACCATTTCAGTCATTTGCATTTTTCTAATGATTAATGATGTTCAGCACCTTTCCAGAAGTCTATGCCCATTTCTACTTTTTTATAGACTCTAGTACTGTAGGGAAAATACTCCTTTATTATTATTTGTACTGATTTTATTAATCAATGATAGTTATTTTAACATTTATGTCTTCTCATTCAATATCGGTATCATCTGTGATACCGTTTTTATTTTCCTTCTATTTTATTTTGCTTAAGTCATCCGGTCCTGTTATATGGATGATGGACATTATGAATAAAGAACTTAGAGACTTTTGTGATATTATTTCCTCACACACACTTAGAATATACATCCATCATTTTAATGTAGTCCTAGATTGAGATGGTCCAGATTTTATGTGGCTTTTCTGTTTCTAGATGCTTTTATTTCTAGAGTGATTCTCTTCTAAAGTTTCAGCTGAAATCTTGACATTTTATCAGAAAATCTCCTCCTTAAGATCCAAGTAAAGGTTAAAAGTTCTGAGTTGACAGCAAAAGCATTATTAATTTTTTTTTTTTTTTTGCTAAGATGGTGACTCCCGTGCATCAGCTCATAGCCCAGAGACAAGCATAATAAAGCAAATAAGCAACATGTAAGATGTCAGAAATGCTTGGAATTTGGACACTAGACTTATGAATGCGCATGAAAAAGAAAATACGTACATAGGCCCTCAAGGACAGTAGAAATAAAGAAAACTTTCTAAAAGAAAAAGAAAACAGATTATTATTACAATGAAGGAGCTTTCTTCCCCTTCGTGTTATTGGCATTGGAGCAACCAATGTAGAAAGAAAGACTGAGAAAAAAATGGTCTAAAAGGGTAATCAGTTCCAGTAGCAGTAGCAATGACGGTTCAGCTAGTGATTCTTCATCAGAGAGTGAAGAAACGTCTACCTCATCCTTGTCAGAGGACAGTGACACTGATGAAAGCTCTTCTAGTTCCTCATCCTCAGTCTCCTCCACAACCTCTTCCCTCTCCTCTGATTCAGACTCAGATTCCAGCTCTTCCAGTAGCAGCAACACCAGCACAGATAGCAGCTCCAAGGAGGAACCAACAAAGAAGAAGAAAAAGAAAGAGTTGCTCCATCCATATTGTACCGATGGACTGAAAACATTAATGTGATTCTCGAAAGGGAATGTAGAATATGTTAAGGCTGACTAGGTTAACTGGTGAAAATTTCTAGAATTCAAAACTTTCTAAATGTTTTACATTGTAAGAGCATAAAAACTATTAATAATGGATTATATAGAGAGACTAACTTATTTGAAGGGTGAATCTTGTTTTACTTTTTTATCTTTAAAATATAAAGATACTCTCCCAAAACTAACCCAGGAAGAAGTTGAATCCCTGAATAGACCAATAACAGGCTCTGAAATTGAACCAAAATTAATAGCCTACCAACCATAAAAAGTCCAGGAACAGACGGATTCACAACCGAATTCTACCAGAGGTGCAAGGAGGAGCTGGTACCATTCCTTCTGAAATTATTCCAATGAATAGAAAATGAGGGAATCCTCCCTAACTCATTTTATGAGGCAACATCATCCTGATACCAAAGTCTGGTAAAGACATAACAACAACAAAAAAAGAGAATTTTAGACCAATATCCATGATGAACATCGATGCAAAAATCCTCAATAAAATACTGGCAAACCGAATCCAGCAGCACATCTAAAAGCTTATCCACCATGATCAAGTGGGCTTCATCCCTGGGATGCAAGGCTGGTTCAACATATGCAAATCAATAAACATAATCCAGCATATAAACAGAACCAAAGACAAAAAACACATGATTATCTCAATAGATGCAGAAAAGGCCTTTAAAAATCTTCAACAGCCTTTCATGCTAAAAATTCTCAATAAATTCAGCATTGATGAAACATATCTCAGAATAATAAGAGCTATTTATGACAAACCCACTGCCAATATCATACTGAATGGGCAAAGACTGGAAGCATTAGCCTTGAAAACTGGCAGAAGACAGGGATGCCCTCTCTCACCACCCCTAGTCAACATAGTGTTGGAAGTTCTGGCCAGGGCAATCAGGGAAGAGAAAGAAATAAAGGGTATTCAATTAGGAAAAGAGGAAGTCAAATTGTCCCTGTTTGCAGATGACATGATTGTATATTTAGAAAACCCCATCATCTCAGCCCAAAGTCTCCTTAAGCTGATAAGCAACTTAAGCAAAGTCTCAGGACACAAAATCAATGTGCAAAAATGACAAGCATTCCTATACAACAATAACAGACAAACAGGGAGCCAAATAATGAGTGAACTCCCATTCGCAATTGTTACAAAGAGAATAAAATGCCTAGGAATCCAATTTACAAGGGATGTGAAGGACCTCTTCAAGGAGAACTACAAACCACTGCTCAATGTAATAAAAGAGTACACAAACAGATGGAATAACATTCCTTGCTCATGGACAGGAAGAATCAATATCGTGAAAATGGCCTTACTGACCAAGATAATTTGTAGATTCAATGCCATATTCATTAAGCTAACAATGACTTTCTTCACAGAATTGGAAAAAACTACTTTAAAGTTCATATGGAACCAAAAATGAGCCCGCATTGCCAAGACAATCCTAAGCCAAAGAAACAAAGCTGGAGGCATCACGCTACCTGACTTCAAACTATACTACAAGGCTACAGTAACCAAAACAGCATGGTACTGGTACCAAAAGAGACATATAGACCAATGGAACAGAACAGAGCCCTCAGAAATAATACCACACATTTACAACCAACTGATATTTGACAAACCTGACAAAAACAAGAAATGAGGAAAGGATTCCCTATTTAATAAATGGTGCTAGGAAAACTGGCTAGCCATAAGTAGAAAGCTGAAACTGGATCCCTTCCTTACACTTTATACAAAAATTAATTCAAGATGGATTAGAGACTTAAATGTTAGACCTAAAACCGTAAAAACTCTAGAAGAAAACCTAGGCAATACCATTGAGGACATAGGCATGGGCAAGGACTTCGTGACTAAAACACCAAAAATAATGGCAACAAAAGCCAAAATTGACAAATGGGATATAAGTAAACTAAAGAGCTTCTGCACAGCAAAAGAAACTACCATCAGAGAGAACAGGGAACCTACAGAATGGGAGAAAATTTTTGCAATCTACTCATCTGACAAAGGGCTAATATCCAGATCCTACAAAGAACTCAAACACATTTACAAGAAAAAAAAAACAACCCCATCAAAAAGTGGGCAAAGGATATGAACAGACACTTCTCAAAAGAAGACATTTATGCAGCCAACAGACATATGAAAAAATGCTCATCATCACTGGCCATCAGAGAAATGCAAATCAAAACCACAATGAGATACCATCTCACACCAGTTAGAATGGCAATCATTAAAAAGTCAGGAAACAACAGGTGCTGGAGAGGATGTGGAGAAATAGGAACACTTTTACACTGTTGGTGGGACTGTAAACTAGTTCAACCATTGTGGAAGACAGTGTGGTGATTCCTCAGGAATCTAGAACTAGAAATACCATTTGACACAGCCATTCCATCACTGGGTATATGACAAAAGGGTTATAAATCATGCTGCTATAAAGACACATGCACATGTATGTTTATTGCGGCACTATTCACAATAGAAAGACTTGGAGTCAACCCAAATGTCCATCAGTGACAGACTGGATTAAGAAAATGTGGCACATATACACCATGGAATACTATGCAGCTGTAAAAAAGGATGAATTCTTGTCCTTTGTAGGGACATGGATGCAGCTGGAAACCATCATTCTCAGGAAACTATCGCAAGAACAGAAAACCAAACACCGCATGTTCTCACTCATAGGTGGGAATTGAACAATGAGATCACTTGGACACAGGAAGGGGAGCATCACACACTGGGTCCTATTGTGGGGAGGGGATAAGAGGGAGGGACAGCACTGGAAGATATGCCTAATGTAAATGACGAGTTGATGGGTGCAGCGCACCAACATGGCACATGTATACATGTGTGACAAGCCTGCACGTTGTGCACATGTACACTAGAACTTAAAGTATAATAAAAATAAAAAATAGAAAAATAAAAAATATGTATCTCTAGAACTTAAAGCTGAAATCTGCAAATCTGTTTGTGTGCTGAATCTATCTTTTCTTCCTGTGAAATAAATGCCATACTTTGTTACTTTGTTATATATGTTAGTAGTATGTTTCAGACATATTTTCAGGATGATGCATCAGAATATCTGGCAGTGAATTTCTAATGCTTTTGGCTGTATGTTATGATGTGAGATTTAATATGTTGTTACTATAAGTTTAGGAGTTTTGCTACAGTTAATAAATGTGCTCTATTTTTTCATTTATGATCAGAAAGTTATTCTGACTGTCCTAAGTGATATGTTCAAGGAGACTATTACTATATCTACAGTTATTGAATGCTACAAGTTTCAAGTTTTTGTTGCATCATTCATTTTCTTCTGGTTCCTCAAGTTTCTCGAGTTACCCTTTTCTGAGGAAAATTATTCTAGAGGAACCTAAAAAGGGACACAAAATCTGAAACTACTTAGGAGTATAACCTCGCTGCCTTCTGATAAACTCAGTGTATCAGGAAAGAAAGCAGCCATGTAAGAGGCTAACTTAAGTAGAAGTGCTAGAAATACCTTTGTGTATTAACTTGCAATAAAAGGCACCATTCACATCAGGGGGAAAGGTAGGAGGAAGAGGTAATTTTTGCTGAAAATTAGGGCAATGTTGGTTGACTTTTATTAAAAGCTTTTTATAAGCTTTCATAAAGATTGCCTTTTGCTAGTTTTGCAATTATGATATTATAGTTTATATGTTAACTGGTCATATATATGACAGTCTTCTGCATAAATATGAAGGACTAGGATTAATCTGATGCTTTTACATAGGATATACATAGCTGAAATCTAGAATGAAAGGTTAAAGAGGAAATACTACACAATCTTTCTTAAAAGTAAAATGCTTTCATTGTGGCAAGAGTCTTTGGTTTAACCTCACATTATTCTGTGATGTCTTTTTAACTTTTGAAAAGAGGTATCATTTGTAGAAAATTTTTGATTTGGGTTAAATATAGGTTTTCAAAACTGTAAATGTTGTCTTTTCTATATTTTTATGAAAAAGCAGTAGAAAATTACCTTTGAAGAAAATGAGCTCTTTAAATATTAAAATATATGTATGTTGTGAGTTTAAGGAGCCTGTAATTACTTGCCAGTTTTACAAAACCATCTGTGTTCAATGGTTGTAAATAAATTCTCAAAAAATCATTTCAAAGGCTGCCTACAGAACATTACCATTTGACATATAGAGTTAATAAATTACCAATCAGACACATTTTATAATGTTTGTGTCTGTAAACGTAATGTTAGCAGTTGAAGAACGTGATTGAGAAAAGAATGTGTTACATAGGTTGCATCACTTGCAGTTAAATAAAACTCACATTTTGTGCTCACAAGCTTAAAAAAAATAATAATAATAATTTAAAATTTTATAAACTACTCCTCCTCAAAATTAAGACACAAACAAAAACTGGAATTTTTGGTCTGAAAATACTCTATAAAGAGGAAGAAAAGACATGTTTGTACACTGGCTGGAAGAAAATATTTTCAAACTATATATCCCACATAGCACCTGTATTTAGATGTTATGAATAACTCTTAAAATTAAGCGGAAAAATATAAACAGTCCAATTAAAAATTGAGCAAAAGATGTGAGTCAACATTGGAATGAAT
Organism: Macaca thibetana thibetana; assembly: GCF_024542745.1. Taxonomy (NCBI): domain Eukaryota; kingdom Metazoa; phylum Chordata; class Mammalia; order Primates; family Cercopithecidae; genus Macaca; species Macaca thibetana. The sequence goes on along the minus strand of NC_065583.1, from coordinate 131,092,944 downwards.
AGGTTATATAGATCTTAAATAAACACATAAAGCGATGTTGATGACAGATGAAAAAGCATGATCAGGTAATATTACACAAATGTCAGAATAGCTGAAGTAGAATGTAACAATGTCACCAAAAGCTGGAGAGGACATGGAGAACCTGAACATGTAAAATGGCTCAGCCACGCTACAAAAGATAACAGCAAGTTTTCTGAAAGTTAAACAACCACTTATTTTACAATCTGGTTCTTATTATGCTCAAGCCACAGACTACGAAAAGTTTCCGTATTTTGTCACTTCCTTGATTTCTCTTACATAAGATATATTGTTTGCACATGTTAAATAGCACAATACTGACACATTATGAACTATTAAAAATGCTTTAAAATTGTGTAATCTATCTAGAAATTAGAAAATTTCTCATAAAACTTTACACGTTCTGTATTGTTGCCAATACAATCATTCAAATATAGAAGAGACAATGAGTTATTTTTATTTATCTGAATTCCATAGTTAAGGGTCAAACTGACACCTTCGCTGATTGAAGTGATCTTTATATCTTACACAGGTCAAAAAAAAATGTCCTTTTATTCCCCCTTGGTTTTGTGAAATTTTTTATGAAGACAATTTTAAGCATTTATATGTTTCACTGAATACATGCCTACAGGTGCTGTGGGAAAAAATCAGTTTCCTCAATCTTTGAAAGTTCATGATATATTTGAATCTATGTCAATAATATAATTGCCAATAATATATAAGTAATATTATGGCATACTTAATGTTGCTTGAGTGATGTTAAATTTATTATCAGTTTTTTTGTATTATAGACAACAAATAGCTCCCCTAATTTGACAATATTGTCTTTTAAAATATTTCATTGCCTAAACTTTGCTGTGTTAGGGCTAGCATAAAATAAGTGTTTGGGCAAGTTGTAAGTTGATGAATGCACTAGATTTTTTTTTTCTTCTTCTTCTTGCAAAATAAGCAACTTCTTTGAAATTTAAAAAAAGGATAAATTCAGGACTTTATGATAATTTAGTAAATATATGGAAAGCATTGAGTATAGTGGATTCAAAAATTCTATAGAAATACACAAAATGTGTTGTGTTATATCATATGAGGATTTATAGCCCAAAACCTATGATGAGATACAATGCATTGACATTAGAACTTTATTTCAGAGATTATAAAAATAAGAAAGAAAAACACATGTCTTCTTATTTTTAATAGAGCTATGTATTCACCTCATCCAAATGTTTCATCAGATTTAAGGTAAGAGATCCATTATATACAACTGTTTCACTCAACTGAAATTTATTTTCTGAATAATGCAAACCTTATTATAACTAATATAGTACCTGGAATAGAATATGTAGTCACTAAGTGTTATCAGAGATGGCACAGTATTTTACAATTGTTAATTCTGAATTATTCACAAAATGATAAAAGCAAAATTCAGTGATCTAGCTAGTTGATTAAAGAAATCAAAATTTCTAAATACAAACAGAACAGTTCTGAAGGAATTGAGTTTCACTTAAACTGAATAGCATTGTTGTTAGAATGAAACCAGTAACAATTGGTTATTAACCTTGAAAACTGGATAAATACAGTGTTGACTAAACACAGTATACTGCTATTGAGCTGCAAAATGTTACCCATGACCCTTTGCTTCTTAGTGAAATTTAAAGTATAGGTTTATATTTCTAAACTCTGATATTGTTTGGGATTTAGTCACCTTAGAGACTGCTTTTCTAGCCTAGCCAGAAAAGGGATCACTTGAGGATGTTTGTTTCCAGCTCAGAAAACTTAAGAAAATGAATAACAGAATTTATTTTGAAATATACTTGTAGTTCAAAATCTGTACTACAAAAGGCATCAATAATATAATATAAATGCCACATCATCAACATCTGTGTATCACTGTTAATAAAATAGCCTACAGTTATTGAATGCATATTATGTGACCTGTAGTCTCTGGAGGCCTTAAGAAGATTAGCTCACTTAATTTTCATTCATTCATTCATTAATTAACCAAAAAGTCAAGACTATGGCCTCTCTTTTGGATAGGAGAAAATTAAACTTGTTGAACATATATTCAGGGATGGAACTTTTGGTCTATTCCAAATCATGTGTTCTCAGCAAACATCTTTTCTTGCCTCTTATATCTGTATGCCTTACATCTTATATCTCTGATGTCTGTACTGGAGAGAGGTTACCTTGGTTGTCACAAAATACACAGTGATTAAATGTATGTGTAACAGGGACACTGTTCTTACAATCACCTGAAATCATTGGGAAATTTACAAATGACTCTTGTCAGTCTCAACTTAGTGAGAAGTGTTGTTTTGCATGCAGTTATCCTCAAAACACAAACCTACAAGGTTTCCAACTATTTTTACTCACAATTTCAAGTTTCAGGACTTTCCAAGATTTTATATAAGTACCAAAATAGGCAATTGTGAAGTGGAAGGTTTGAATGATTGGGATATATTGGATATTTCACACATCTATTTTTGATGTTCCCAGATGCTGGATGTTGAGTGTTCATAGAAACAAAATTTCTACAGCCTTAATATGTCCACTGTATTAAAATGTTAAGTTTTATATTTAGCTTCCATATTTTTCAGCATATTTTGGAATTCTCCATGATACAACATATAATGAGTAGATTTTCCTTTTAATAAAAATAAGATGAAGTATTATAGACTGTAGATACCCATAATTAAGACTACTCATCAAGAGGTGATTAATAATGTATTTCATTTTTCATACTTCCTCCCTTCTTTCCTCCCTCCTGCCTTCCCTTTCTTCATTTCTTTATTTTTCCTTTTCTTTCTCTCTCTTTTCATCTCTCTCTCTGTTCTTCGTTCTCTCTTTCCTTTTTTCCTATTATCTATCTATCTATCTATCTATCTATCTATCTATCTATCTATCATCTACTTACCTACCTACTGATTTATTATCAATTTATCGTCACTACCTAACTACACAACTTCAAGCCAGAATTGTGATTGGAAATATAATCTTTAGAAGTGAGATTAACCATAACAAAAAAGATTTCCTAAATTCTTGTCTAACTATAATATTTTGCCTTATATGTAGACCTTCAACTATTATGGAAAAGAGGTAACTCCAAATTTATATCAATTATATAAGAATAATCAGACTATTTTCCTGATTCATTAAGAAAATGCATCAGAATTCTGAGAAAATATTTAAATATTATTTTACATAATTTCAGAATAAACAATATTTCTGCTTTCTCTCACATATTATGAAATCCTTCCACTGTAAAAGTATATCAAATTTTCAATAAGTTTCATGATATACATTTTTATTTTAATAAAAACATAGCAAGCTATCTTGAAATAAGAGCTCTTTAATAGCAAGATTTCTTTCACATATTGCTTAATTATTGATTGGTAACTTTTTAATATTTTAATATACTAAGGGTTACTATAAAATATATGTAATATAGAAATTAATATGGACAGGTATGTAAGTTTGTAGCCTAATTCAATAAATATGCAAGAGTTTTACTCAGTTTTAAATGTGTAATTAGATGAATGTGTCATAGTCAATGCACACTAAAAAATTTCAAATTATTTTTGTATTATGAGCCAAGTTACACTCTCAGAAATATTGTATGGAATCTCTAAATGCTCTCTAATAGTTGCTATTTTCATATTTTAAATTTGACAATAATTTGGTTACAAAATGTATCTCATTTTGGTCCTATTTGAATTTTTCTTATTGTAAATGAAGCATATATTTTTAAAGTATATATTGCTCACAGAACTATTTTAGTTATGAGTTTATGTTAAATTTTACTATGTTTTTTTCTGTATCTATTAAAATTATCTACTTCTTTAATCATTTAATTTCTTAAAGGATTCAGTGACATTTTTAATATGTGTGCTTACCCAATTTATCATTTTGGCATAAGCCAAATTTGAGAACAACATATTTCTTCATTCAAGCGCATTATTTTCTAACACTTTTCTTGTTTCAGTGTTCTAATATTTTGTTTGCAATTTTGCGTTTTTGCCTATAAGTGAGTTATGGACATAAATGTCCTTCCTTCTTCTGCCTTTGTGTTCTTTTAATAATAAAGATGTGGTTTGTGGAGTAAGTGGAATAATATACCTTTTTTTGTAAAGCCATTTGTTAACAATATTTTATTTGTAGGAGATTTTACAGCTTCTTCAATTTCTTCAGTAGTTAAATAGAATTCAGTAGTTCTAATTATCTCTGAGTCAGTTATGTTCATTGTTATTTCCTAGTAAATTGCCCATGTTATCAAAGTTTCTACATTTTTTTTGGCAGAAACTTCATAGCTTTATGTGTAATAAAGCCACTGTTAAATTAATTTTTAAAATAATTTTAAATATGGTCATAACTTAGAATGTTGTGGTGGTTAATTTCACATGTCAACTAGGCTGGGCCACAGTACTCAGATATGTGCCCAGACATTACTCTGGATGCTTCTGTGAGGGTGTTTTTGAGTAAGAGTGACATTTTAATTGGTGGAATGGGTAAAGCAGATTGCCTTCCATAATGTGGGTGGGCCCTATCAGTTGAAAGCCTGAATAGAACAAAAGAATGTCCTTCTCTGAGCAAGAGGGAATTGTAGAGCAGATGGCCTTCATTGCCTCTCCCCACAACTCCAGCCTGCCTACCCACCATACAGATTTTGGACTTACCAGCCTCCACAATTGCATGAGTCAATTTCTTAAAATAAATAAATAAATAAATAAATAAATAAATAAATTTATTATATATTATATATAATAAATATAAAAATACAATATATATTTTATATAATATACAATATATATTTTATATAATATACAATATATATTTTATATATAATATATTATATATATTTTATATAATATACAATATATATTTTATATATAATATAATATATATTTTATACAATATACTATATATTTTATATATAATATAATACATATTATATATTATAACATATATATTTATATATATATATATATTATATATTTTTTATATATTTATGCTATGGGTTTTCTTTCTTTGGAAATATATAATATATATTTTATATAATATACTATATATTTTATATATAATGATATTATATATATTATATATATTTATGCTATGGGTTTTCTTTCTCTGGAAAACTCCAACTAAACAGGTACCTTCTTTTTTGTGTTATCAGTTTTCACATGTGCTATAAAATTCTTGATTGATTACATGAGATGTATTTTTATTTTATTAGACTTCTTGAAAGAAAAGAATATGGTTTGCTTTTAAAGCCCAAGACAAAGATTACAAAGCTGACCCTGAATTTCAAGGGGACACATACAGGGTGGTAAAGATGTGTGTAAAAAATAATAAATGAGCAAGGAAAGGTTTATAGCAATAATCCATTTTAAAAATATAGCAAATTACTTAGTAGACATCTGCTAGGTTGGGCATGAGAGAGTAACTCATCTCAGAATTGTCCACGGAAGAGAGAACTGAGGATGAAACTATATACTCAACTTCTTCCTTTTTCTTATTTCTGATAAATTACCATTAAGTGTTCAAGGACGTAGCAACACCAGACTTAATGGTTGCACTGTCAGTCTGATCAGGAAATCCTTTTAGTTGCCTAATAATGTAGTATTTTGTTCAAGTCCAAGACTGGAGAGAAGATTGTATCAGAGTGGGACCCCAAAGAAAAATTAAAGAAGAAGGCATTCAGAAGAAAGGAAGTTACACAGACACACGCAACTTTGCCTGATTCAATCTACTTCTTGTGCCATTTGGATGCCTTTATGACCTCTCATTTTATCTTAGTTGTATACTACCTATATTTTTCTTGTGTTAATAAAGTCACTCCTACTTCTTCACTGAGTAGGCAAATACAAGTATAATAAATCAGAGTCTTCCACTTCCTTCAAGGGTCATTGCCTAGGAAACTTAGTAATTAAGAGTCTCATCATTAGCTCTCACTTTGGCTAGTCTGTTTTGTTTGGTAAAATGATCAAGTTCATTTTTACCAAGGAGTCTGATCCTTTAGTTGCATCCTGGATAGTCATTACTATATGTGTGTTTCAATAATCTCCAAATTACAGTCATACTCTTTGTACTGATTGCCTTAGCCAATATAACTCCTTTTTGGCCTGTAGGAAAATTGAAATGAGGTAATCAAATCCCTAATCTGTAGACACAACTTCTAATTTAGTAGAACATCCTATTATGTCTCCTAGCAGAAATGTTTCTCATTTGTGGTTTGAGGGAACCAGATGAGATGAACAAGATGTCAAAAATGGGTAACTGAGTGTGATTCTGATATAAATCATTTCTACACTTCCTCAACTACCTTGACTCCCAGAGGCATGTATTGTAGCTACAGTAAATGGTTCTGTACTTTGGTTTGTTGTTGTTGTTGTTGTTCAAGGTATTTAGCAGATCCAAGAAGAGTGTTCCATAAACTGACAGTACTTTCCAAGAACGTAACTTAGCTGAGGGTTAACGTTCTACTCTAACGTTGCATCAGGGTAACTGTTTTCAAGATATAGGGTTCATATTAAGACCTGTGGAGATGAGTTCAGTGCTACACATCAGTCGTAGTCAATAGTTGTACAAAGCCACATTGAAAGAGGCATTTGAAGGCAATAAACTTTGGTGCTGATGAAGACACTGTAAACAGAGAGGGTAACTCAAATTTGGAGTAGATAACAACTCTGTTAAGGACAAATTACTGCTTTTTCTGTGTTGGGACTAGTCTAATATAATTGCTCTTTTTCAGCAATTTATGGCACTAGCTGGTCCCATAAGAATGGTACCATTTTGAGATCCAGTATCTGTCTCTGCTATCATGTTAGAAATTAAACAATGGGAGTAACCAAATAGGCCTTACTGGAGGAAATTTTATATTTTTGTATCTAAATATTCTCCATAACTGCCACCATGATCTATCTGTTCATGGGATTGTAAAAGGCTTATATAGAGGTTGTTTGACATTCAAATATAGATGATCCTCACAGATGATTCTGCAGAAGATGCTTTCTTGGAGGGATTACTGTAAATAAAAAATTTCATAGTTCATACCTCTCTCATAGGTACATAATAAATTTATTCTCTGACACTTTTCAATTGTTCCATCTTGGATACTACAGACCTCAATGAAATGGCCTTGAAATCATTCATAATACTGAAATTTTAATGTAAATGAAAACCCTAAACTACCTGTAATGCATACAATGTAGATAGAAAGTCTATTCATCATAGCTCTTCTCATTGTGAAGTTTTTTTTAAACTATTATATTTTTAGGTCATTCATAAAAGGGACTATTACGCATCTGCATTAGTCATCTAATTAATACACACACATTGTGGAGACTCATTTGTGAACCAGCCTGAAGTTTCTTCTTTTTCTGTATATTAGCATTAGGAAGGAGAGCATTCATAAAGCTCTAGGTATAGACTACAGTTAGGTAACAGTGTGGCAGAGGCAGTTGTCATGGGAATCTGTTCCTGGACTTTCTGCAACTACTTAAGTCTGAGTTAAATGACGAATTGCCTTCGTACAAATATGACTTAATAACATTGCTGATGAAATAAAACTCAGTTCATGATGAGCAGCTTTAGGTCTCAGCAATAATTTATGATCCTGGTTAGGAAGTCATTCACATCTAGGACCTGGTAGCATTGCAGATACTATAAGCAAATAGTAGTCCTCTGACACAGAATGCATATACTTTTCCCCAAACTCTAAAAATCTCTGTAATTTCCATTAGGCCTTGACAATTATATACATATCATGGTATCTTATTAAATAAGCTGTATTATACAACACAAGAAACAGAATTATTTCACCATATCCTGGAACTGTGGCAGAGGTCTCTTTTCACCTGGTCATTACTTGAACTTGGCAACATTCCAGGTAAATCAGTGAATAAGATGGGGCAGTATTTTAAGTGTAGTCAATGTTGTTTCAAAATCTAGAGTTGTCTACTAAGACCTAGGTTTCATTCACAGTGATTGGAGGTGCAAGGAGCAGGGAATTGCTCTTGATCTTAAAGGATTTGTACCAGCATGTCCTTGATGGCTAGATAAAATGTGTCCATGTAGAAGGACATATAAAATGACACAAAACTTTATTGAGGTTATACATCTGTCTTGTATGGCATCTAGAGAACCTGACACTTCCAATTTCACAGATTTCTTTAGTTTGAAGTCATCACTATAACTAATTTCTGGTATCTGCCGTTGATTGTCAAGGTCGTAAGTGTTCCTCTCTAAACTATTATGTAGGGCATGAGAAAATTGACATAAACCTGAAATAAAACCATTAAGGTAGGTTGTTGTTCTTGCCATATAACCATATGAAAAAAATATGGTATATTCACATGCATGTATGTGTGTTTCTTTTTAATGGATAATGAAACCAAAAAAAAGTCCCAATGACAATGGCTACAATACACTTTTTAAGTTAAGATCTCACATGTAGAAATAGCATTTTCACAACTAAGCTACCACCTGGTTAAGCACACAAGGGTTCATAGTTATCTGTTATTTTCCACCATGGTTCTGCTAAAGCCATCTAAGAGAATTGAATGGAGGCCAGGCATGGTGGCTGATGCCTGTAATCCCAGCACTTTAGAAGGCCAAGGTGGGTGGATCACCTGAGGTTAGGAGTTCAATACCAGGCTGACCAACATGGTGAAACCTCGTCCCTACTAAAAATACAAAAATTAGCCTGGTGTAGTGGTGCATGCCTGTAATCCCAGCTACTTGGAAGGATGAGGCAGGAGAATCACTTCAACCCAGGAGGTGGGGGTTGCAGTGAGCTAAGATTGCACCATTGCACTCCAGTCTGGGCAATAAAGTGAGACTCCATGAAAAAAGGAAGGAAGGAAGGAAGGGAGGAAGGAAAGAAGGAAGGAAGGAAGGAAGGAAGGAAGGAAGGAAGGAGAGGGAGAAAAGAAAGAGAAAGAAAGAAAAGAAAGAAAGAGAAAGAAAGAAAGAAAGAAAAGAAAGAAAGAGAAAGAAAGAAAGAAAGAAAGAAAGAAAGAAAGAGAAAGAGAGAGAGAGAAAGAAAAGAAAGAAAGAAAATAACAATTTCAAAACCAAGCTACCACCGGGTTAAGCACACAAGGATTCACATTTATTTGTCATTGTCCATCATGGTTCTGCTAAAGCTGTATAAGAGAATTGAATGGAGGGAAGGGAAAGAAAGAAAGAAAGAAAGAAAGAAAGAAAGAAAGAAAGAAAGAAAGAAAGAAAGAAAGAAAGAAAGAAAGAAAGAAAGAAAGAAAGAAAGAAAGAAAGAAAGAAAGAAAAAAAGGAAGGAAGGAAGGAAGGAAGGAAGGAAGGAAGAAGGAAGGAAGGAAGGGAAGGAAGGAAGGAAGGAAGGAAGAAGGAAGGAAGGGAAGGGAAGGGAAGGAAGGAAGGAAGGAAGGAAGGAAGGAAGGAAGGAAGGAAGGAAGGAAGGAAGGAAGGAAGGAAGGAAGGAAGGAAGGAAGGAAGGAAGGAAGGAAGGAAGGAAGGAAGGAAGGAAGGAAAGAAAGAAAGAAAGAAAGAAAGAAAGAAAGAAAGAAAGAAAGAAAGAAAGAGAGAGAAAGAGAGAGAGAGAGAAAGAGAAAGAGAGAAAGAGAGAGAGAGAAGGAAGGAAGGAAGGAAGGAAGAAGGAGGAGGAGGAGGAGAAGGAAGGAAGGAAGGAAGGAAGGAAGGAAGGAAGGAAGGAAGGAAGGAAGGAAGGAAGGAAGGAAGGAAGGAAGGAAGGAAAAAATTGAATCGAGATATACAGGGATACACCAATACCAAATCTTTCATATCTTTCATGGTGAAACTCATGTCTTCAATAATTCCAGAAATGCAATACTTCTTTTGATTTCAAGCTTGTTGCAGTGGGGACCAGTTTCAGTTTTGTTTCACTTGGTCCTCCTATAACAACAGCAGTTACCCCATAATTCTGGAAACCAGAAAGGGGACCTTCTGTCACTAAACATGTATATTCCACTTATATGTTCAGTAAATTTAGAAAAAGAAGAAATATCCTCAGGGTTCATTATGGTCCCATAAAGCACATTGTGAGTTTGGCTTGATCCAGAACTCACCTTAATATTTGACCTCTGTATTTCCCATGTGAACTATCTGACAAGGTATCATTCTTGCTTAGTAGATATTTTTGATACTTCTGTCTAAAAGTTCTTCAAGAGTCTGACCAACACTTATTTTACCTCTGTGAAGTTGCCCTGACAATTGACTGCAGACTCTTTTGAGGAAGAATCAACAGACTATTTTACTAGGCATGTTTTTGATGAGATTTCAAGTTCCCTCCTCAAAGGAAGCCTGTTCCCCATTAAATTAATAAGCATTCAGTGAATTGGTTCAGATCTCCACACTAGCTATGGTTTTCCATTAAAATATCTGATGTCTCCTTTCACTTGCTAACTCTCATTTTCTTTTACTGTTAATTGAAACATGGTACACACAAGATGTTTTTCTATCTCTCTCAACTCCATACATTCCCTGGTTTACCACCAAAGATCTCTATTAACAAAGGCACTCTAATGACAGAATTATATTTATTCTGCCTCTAAGTTTTAAGTACACTATCTGGCCTTTTCTATGGTTCTGTCATATCCACTGATAATCGAAAGCACAAATCCAAGAGAGTATACTTCATTTTTGACTTTGGCTTAAAAGGTGTCAAGCACTGCTAAGTCATCTCACGGTAAATCGTTACTGTCATTTCCAGTGCATTTCATTATTGCCTAAATTGGGTGTTTGAACATGAACTATTGGTTGTCACATTACAGCAGCCCTACATTTTCTTGTGTATTCTCTAATACAATGTCATGGGTATTCTTATACCTCCACTCATTTATTGTAGGTCACTTTTAGACTCAAAATTCCAGTTTCCAATTCAAAGAGCTAGTAACATACAAATACACACATAGACACATGCACACACACATACACTTGTATCTCTCTTTGTGAAAGAAGCATAAGAAAATGTTCCAATTTGTGAATTTTTATGTTTTCTTGGTGATGATTGTTTGGCTACATTTATGGAAAATTTTAAAATTAGAGTAATTAGGTTATTTTAATAATTAAAAATTTTATCAATTAGCAACATTTTCAATCCCTGATCATAATTAGTTTACTAATACTAATATAACTGAATCAGTTTTCTAAATCAATATGCTTCCCTTGGATATTTTATGTTGCTTATTCTTCTATGTCCTCATAAACTGGGTCAGTTAAGAATGAATAACAAACAATCCATTGTCTCTTTAGCTAAGTTAAATTTTATGTTTAATGTACTTATTGTAATTGTAATTTTAACATTTATATTTTCAGTATCCAAAAATTGTATTGGATCTTTGCAAACAGGTAAAGACTTTCGTAGATTTTTACCTTTTGGTATAAATTTATTTAAAATAATTTCTCTATATTATGGAACTGATAATTCAAAAAATCATTGGATTTATTGATGGACAGGACATGTATATTAGTTCCTACTTTTTTTCTGCTGACTTTCCTTACATTTGACTTCTTTTTGTATATGGTAGTCCATTTTTGATACTGAGGTCATTTTTCTTTTTTTTTTTTTTTTTTCAATTTAGTCTGCTGAAATCCTGAGGGCTTGAACAAAGAACAATTTCCTTTAAAATGGGTTTCATTTGCACCTGCTAAGTTACAAGGAACATTACTAACTTGGGAAACTATCTTAAATTTTACTCTTGCTCATCATATGATTTCTAACGTTAAATATCTACTACTAGTTTGAACTTCAGATTCCAGTGGAATCCATAATTTTAAATACTCAAGATTTGTTATTATTAACCAATGGCCATAGCAGAAAATAATGATTTCTTGTGTCTTCTTGCTGATAGGTATATTTTTTGACTCTTGTTTTGTTCAGCGTTTGGCTCCCAATGAGGGTCTATGCTTAATATGTGTCTCAGATTCAGTTCCACAACTTAATAGAAATACATACTTTATCTGATTTTTCCTAAACCGATAATGAATTTGCCTAGAAAACAAAATCAACTTTCTTCATTGAGTAGCATCACTTCTTTGATTATGAGTCACCTTTAGCTGTTTTTGTTGTCTTATGTTCTATTTCTTTGGCAGGAGCACTTGGTCCCTTACCTTATTTTCTTGCAATCTTAGCAATATATCAACCCTCACATTGATTGCATTTTATCTTGTCTCTAGTTGTATTACAGACTGCATCCCTTCAGAAACCTACTTAATTATACTTTATAATAAAAATGATATTTTTCAAAAGTTATGTTGTTACCACTTATAACTACTTTAAGTTTAATAAAAATATAATGAAATGATGAAGTAGAAAATACAACATAATTTTTCAAAGAAAAATATATCTATATGTGCTTTAAATTTCTTAAATCATGAAGGCTATATGGAGTCTCTGACTCCTGGCCCCACTCACTAGGTAGTACTGGTATGTTATATTTTCAGGAATTCAATCGATCTTCATGCCATGAGTCTTCCTAAATTATTCTATCAAGCAATCCAATAACTTCCTAGCATTTCTACAGTAAATACAGTTGTTTGATTAAACCATAATATCCCTTCCTTTTACTTCAAATAACTGCAATTTTGATTAAGTTAAATTTTACCATAGGAAATATGGGTATCCCACAGGCTTATGTGTGGCAAACTGGAAACTAATTATACATTCTTCATTGGATATCCTGGTTAAGCTAAGTTGTTCTACTTGCTAGTGATTTTTTTTTTCAGAGGTGGGGGAAAAAAATATAATAAAATTCAGAGTACACAGAAACATAAAGAAATTTGCTTTTGGAAAATTTCTTCCTCTGTATTCAGCAATGCTGTGCAGGTACATTTCTTGTTCTACCATTAATGTGAAGGAGAAAGCAAGTAATCTAAATCATTTTTAGTGTAACTCTACAGCTCCGTATAGAGCTAATTTTAGGATAATGACAATACTGTGGCCAGCAGAGCTTGGAGTTAGTGACATCTGACCCTCTGTAATGTTAATGAGCTGCTAAATTGACAATCCAGAAGACAGACTTTCTCCTAGACTTTCCCTATACTTTTACAAAGCCACCACTACCATGTTTAAGCTATTTGAGCCAGGGTTTCTTGAGTCATCATCCTAATAAGTCAGATGTTTGTATAGGAATGGAAAGCTGAAAATAATATTCTGCAATATAAAATTACTTGAGTAAAATTGATGTCAGACAATAAGTTTCCCCTTTTTCTGTCATAGGAATTTAAGAATACTTGTATTCTATAATTATTTTTTGTTGTTTAACTATGACATGTTTTACCTTAAGACATATCAACTTCTGACAATGGCTGAATCATCAGGATTCTCTGCAGGGAAAATAAAACATTGGACCAATTTGAATATTTTCTATGACATTATATAACATTTTTAAATGTGAAGAAAATTTTGATCTGTGTGTGTCTCATTTGAAATCTGAGGGAGAAAAAATATGTTTATCTTAAGGTAAGCTGTCTTTACCTATGGATTATAGTAAAGCAAATTTAAAATTTAGGCACCAGGAGTTGGGAAGATTCAGAAAAGCTTTCAAGAGCCATACAAAAGTTTAGGAATTGGGATAAAATAAGATTGGAATAACAAAAAAAATACTAATCCACACACTTCTCCCAATTACCTCCTGTAAAGTGTTGTGTAACTGGAAAAAGGGACATCCAGAATACAGCTCTCTAAAAAGCAAGTGTGTTTCTGCCAGAGGCAAATGGTAAAATCACCGGGTACGTGAGACCAAGAGAGAAGCAAGGTATTAAATTAAGGTGTCATGACCCAAACAGAGCGTAGCAATTATCATGATCAACCAGAACCTTCCATATTCATAGCCCTAAACAATTTCTGATTGTGTGTTTTTAGTTATAGATTTGGTTGAAAACAAGTATACTAGACAACTAGTTTTAAAAGAATTATATTGCCAAACTCTGTGTGTGTATATATGTGTGTGTGTGTATATGTGTATATATATAATTATATAAGAATTACATTTCCAAACTGTGTGTATGTATGTATATATAAATATATATTTTATATATACATATATAAATATATATATGCATATATATAGAGAGAGAGATACTGAAGTACTTATTCTACATCCACATATAGGTAGATAGATAAATATGAAATAAGTTTTTGCATAATCAAAAAGCTTGTAACATTGGATTTTGATAATTGCTCACTCAGCAATCTTTTATATTTCTTCTTCCATTTTCTTTGTAGAAATGAACAATGAACATTTGTAGAAATGAGAATTTTTCTCTCAAAAAAATTCAGAATTTTCTTTCTGAATATATACCCCTTTCTGTGCAGTTTATATAACTTAGTAGAAACTAAGTTAACTGTTTAGTCTAAATCATTCACAGCATTTATCTTTTCACTTGTCAGTGATTGATTGGAAAATAGACATGGGATTTATTCACAATTATAAGATTTGAGAAGTCTGCTGAGAGATTATGGGAAAGTTCTTTCTTGCTCTTTAGTAAGGGCCCGTAGGAATATGAGTAAACCTATAATACTGATTGCTACTGGCAGTCCCCTGGTAACTCTGAGGGCAACTAGTCTTAAAATAAAGACAGTTTTGAGGTTAGAAGAGTCAAGAGACAGATAAAAACCAAAGCCTGTGATGACCTCATCACCGTATCTTCACTGAGTTTAGAAACTTGCTCTATTTCAAGTTCTGTGAGAGAATAAATTTTTTCATTGTTTTATCAAGTTTAAATTAGGCTTCATATTATAAAGCCAAACAAATTAAAGAGTATATATTTCCCTCCATTTATTGCTCCTGGGAAACTCAGTGGGTTGTTGTAAAGAAATTCTACACAAGTTAATTTTCTAGGTGCATCCACAGTTGTCCCACGTATCTGGCATCTTGGCGGTCCACTGTTGCAGGAGGACAAGTACTTTTTATTTTATCCTGTCCTCTTCTCTGATGATCTCTCATAAAACAAGCTTGCATGTACAGGCCTGGACCCCATTTTGGGCTTTCATATACTTAGCCATGGGAATTCAGATTTCCATGAAGAACAAAAACTGGACTGTGTATTTATGTCAATGACTGGACAGACCATGACAGAATATTTTATTTCATTTTATGTTTGTTAACAGAATTGTCTATTCAGAGGACATGAATCATCAAAACAGTATAACATTTTCTCATATTTGAAAATAATAATGTTGTTACTATTCTTTGTTTATTCATATGGCTTTAAGTCACAGTCTAGTGCTTTTATTTCAATGTGAAGGACTTCCATGAGCATTTCTTACAGGGAAAGATTAGTGGTCACAAACTCCTTAAGGTGTTGTTTATCTAGGTATGTCTTTTTTTCTCCCTCCATTTTGAAGAACAGTTTTGCTGGATAGAATTCTGAATTGACAGTTTTGTTGCTGTTGTTTTTGTATTGTTGTTGTTATTGTTAATTCTAGTCATTTGAATATATCAGCCCACTGCTTCTTGGGCGCTGAAGTTTCTAAGGAGAAATCTTTGATAATCTTGTTGAATTCTCCTGTACATAATGTGTTGTTTTTCACTTGCTACCTTCACAATTCTTTATTTGTCTTTGCCATTTGAAAGTTTGATTATAACGTGTCTCCATGTGTTTCTCTTTCAGTTCATCTTATTTGTACATCATTGAGCTTTTTGGCTGCTTATATTCATGTTTTCAATAAAATTTGGAAAATTTTCGGCAATATTTAATTGAATACAGACATTCCTAATTGAATTCTACTTTGCTTTATTATGCTTTCTAGATACAGCATGTTTTACAAATTGAGGGTTTGCAGCAATCTTCTGTTGAGATATTTTTATTGGAATCATTTTTCATTTTTCCAGCAGCATGTGTTTGCATCATATGTCTGTGTATTACTTTGTAAATTCTCATAATATTTCAAATATTTTCATTATTATTATATCTGTAATCACAATCCATGATCTGTGATATTTATTGTTACTATTGTAATTGTTGTGGAGTTCCACAAACTGTGTCAACAAAACATGGCAAACTTAATTAATAAATATTTTATGTGTTCTAACTGTGCCATCATCTGGTTGTTTCTCCATCTTGTTTCCTCTTCTTTGAGCTCTCTATTCCCTGAAACACACAACAAAATTGAAATTAGGTCAATTTATAACCATAAAGTGGCCTCTGAGTGTTCAAGTGAAAGAAAGAGTCATATGTTTCTCACTTGAAATCAAAAGTTAGAAATTATTAAGCTTAGTGAGAATGGCATGTTGAAAGCTGAGAAAACTTGAAAGCCAGGTCTCTTATGCCAAACAGTTAGCCAGGTTGTGAATGCAAAGAAAAAGCTCTTGAAGGAAATTAAGGGTGCTACTCCAGTGACAGACAAATGATAAGAAGTTGAAACAGCCTTATTGCTAATACAGAGAATGTTTGAATGGTCTGTATAGAAAAATCAAACCAGCCAAAACAGTCCCTTAAGCTAAAGCCTAAGCCAGAGGAAAATCCTAACTCTCTTCAATTCTATGAAGATTCATTGAGGTAAAGAAACTGCAGAAAAAAAAATGTCTGAAGGTAGCAGAGGTTAGTTCATGAGATTTAAGGACGGAAACCATCTCCATAGCATAAAAATGAAAGATGAAGCAGCAAGTGCTGTTGGAGAAGCTGCAGCAATTTATCCAGACTATCTAGCTAAGATCATTGATGAAGGTGGCTACAATAAACAAAACAAAAACTCACTGTTAAGACCTACTTCTAAGAAAAAAAGGATTGCTTTCAAAATAATACTAATACTGCACATTAGGAATGCACTTAGCCATCTGCAAAGCTCAGGTAGCAATGTACAAGGAGATGAATGTTGTTTTCATGCCTACTCACACAACATCCATTCTGTCGTTCATGAATCAAGTAATAATTTTGACTTTCAAGGATTTGTATTTCAGAAGTACATCTTATAACAGCATATCTGACATAGGATTAATTATTTTGATGGATTTAGTTAAAATAAATTGAAGAGTTTTGGAAGGAATTCATTGTTATAGATGTCATTATGAACAATCATGATTCATGGGCATAACTCAAAATATAAATATTAACATGAATTTGGAGTAAGTGGATTTGGACCCCCTGAATTACCTTGAGGGCTTCAAGATTTCAGTGGAGGAAGTAATGGCCAATGTGGTAGAAATAACAAAAGAAGTAGAATTAGAACTGCAGCCTGAAGAGGTGACTTAATTGATGTAATTTCATGATAAAACTTGAACCGATGAGGTGTGGTTTCTTACGGATGACCAAATAAGTTTTTTTCTTGCGAGAAAATCTACTCTTGGTGAAGATGCGGTGAGCATTGATAAAATGACAACAAAAATTTTAGAATATTACATAAACTTAGTTGATAAAGCAGTGAGTGGAAGGGTTTGAGTGGCTCTATATTTGAAAGAAGTTCTACTGAGAGTAAAATGCTATTACATGGCATAGCATGCTGCAAAGAAATATTTCATGAAAAGAAGAATTAATCAATGCATAAAATGTTATTATTGTCCTACTTTAAGAAATTGCCACAGCCACCCCAACTTTCAGTAATCACCACTTTGATGAGTCAACAGCCATCAACATTGAGGCAAATTCCTCCACCACTATCTCACTGAAGGCTCAGATGACCATTAACATTTATTAAAAAGAAATTTTTTAAACTCAGGTACGTACATTGTATTATAGATTTAATGCCATTTCACACTTAGTAGACCGTAGTATTACTGAAATATAACTCTTATAAGTACTATGAAACCAAAATATTTCTGTTACTTGCTTTAATGCAGTATTTGTTTTAATGCAGTAATCTAAAAATAACCCAAAAGATCTCCAAGGTATATTGGCATTCTTTCTATCTGCTTTCCTTTTTCTTCTCCTTTTGGAATTATCTTATCTTAGGTTGCTTAATAGCGTTTCACAAATCTCTTAGGTTCTGTCCACTTTTCTTTAATTTTTTTTTTTTAATATTTGTCAGCCTCCTTAACTTGTATTGTCCTATTTCAAGTCCACTTATTCTTGATTATGCCTACTTAAATCTACTTTTGAAACTTTCTAGTACAATTTTCATTTCATTTATTATACTTTTCAGCCTGAGAATTTCTTTCTGATTTATTTTCAGATTTTCTATCTCTTTATTGATACATCTATTTTGTTCTTACATTGCTTTCTTGACTCCGCAGGTATTTCATCAGTTCTTTGTGCATCTTTAAGAGAGTTGCTTTAAAGTCATTGTAGTAGATCTGCCATGAGGTCTTTTTTAGGGATAATTTCTAATGATTTTTTTCCTTTGATTAGTCCATACTTTTCTGTTTTTTGTATGTCTTATACTTTTTCAAAAATCTGCGTATTTCAATCTACTAAAATAAGTCTGAAAACCAGGCCTTCCTTTTTTCCCCAGGGTTTGTTATTTTTGTGACTGTTTCTATTTGTTTTGTTTATTTATTATTTCTCTGTGTCAACCTACATCAGTAAATATAAATAGTAAGGGTCAGCCTGAGGGGAAAATTTGAGGTCTTTTCAGGTCTCCTCTGACCCTGTATTTATACCTTTTCTTATGCAAGTTTGAGTACTTTCTAATTTTTTCTGTGTATGTGATTCCTTTTAAATGTTCTATACTTTAATACCTGGCACTCACAAAGGGAAAAGGAGAAAAATAAAAGTTTTTTTTTTTTTTTTTTTTTGGTCGGGGGGGCGGGTACCAGCCCTTTAAATCACCTGAAATTTACTTCAACTAGAAGGAGGGAGATTTGCAACAGTGGAGTCAGGCATAACATAAAGTGCCACTTGCTTATTTTTCTCTCCTTCTGTAATTAGGTACACTTGATTAATAATCAGAGTACAGAGTTCCAATATTTGTAGTACAGGGTGATTTGGGTCTACCCTGGCTCCAGCAAGCTGTGTGCGATCTGCTTCAGGAGCATGTGCACAGCTGCCTGCCATCAGCAGGGAGTGAAGGATAGGTAGCTGCTACTGTGCTAACATCTAAAATTGAACAAAATTTACCACAATTTATCTAAGCCTTCCCCTAGAAGTCGCAAGTCTTCAGTAGATATCAGAGTTCAAAAAAAGAGAAAGAAATACTAGACAGATTCTGCCAATCCAATTGTCTAGGTAAAGAGATTCCTAGTGCTTCCTACTCTGCCATATTCCAAGAACCATTTCTTTAATGTTGTTTGCTATTATCAGTCATGCTTTTATGGATATTTTATTCATAGATCAATAACATTCAATCAAATATCATTTTAGTTTTTACCTTGTGCAAAGTGTCTGGTGTTTTAGGCTAAACTTTCAGTATTCCTTAAGTAACTTGGTCTCTGTCATCATACTAGTAAAGAGAGAGACATGATAGAAAATCCCACACCTGTATTTTTGTGTGATAAATATTACCTCAAAATGTGTAATATTGCACTGAAAAATAAAAGTGAAAAACAAAAATGTGCTTTGCAGTAAGAAAAAATCCTTTATGGGAAACTAATGTTTATAATAAAGTTTGAAGAAAAATTTGTAAAGAAGAGTGGGCTTTTCAGGGAGAAGAAACATTCTTCACAGATGCCTAAATTTAAGAAAGAGCTTTTTACACTAGAGAAACTGGAAGAAAGAGGCTGTGCATGGAAGAAGGAAGAAATACAAGATAAAGCTGAAGAAACAGGGATTGTGAATGTACGAAAACTTGGATTACACTGACAGTGTATCAGTTAATGATTAGTTATGAGTATAGTAACCACTTCACATATTGAAAAAGTCTGATATAGGAAATTAAGTTTTTCTATAATATTTTTCTCAGCATCTAAACCAGAGTTAAATTCAACACTACTTGTTGAATAAATTAATATACAAACAACATACTTGCTAGTGTGTGTAAGAGGAGAATATATCTAAGTGCACACTCAGTTTTCTGATGTGTATAATTGGGTAAAAACTGTGAAGCAATGTTTATGAAAAAGAAAAAGAATGTTTAATTTTGAAAAAAGAAAAATGAAATTTGGTATAATTAGAATCAAGGAGAAACAATACATTTGTTGGCTGATACAATTGTTGTCTACCTGAAAATTTCAAGGGAAGAAACCAAAATAAATATAATAAAATGATAATGATTATTTTTTCTATATATTTGTTTATTAGAAAGGTCAGCAAATGTTTCCCATAAAAGGTTGGAGAATAAATATCTTATGCCACACATAAATATCTTATTTAGTGCCATACAACTTCTGTTTAAAACCCGCATATTGGAATCTGCCATTGTCGAACAACAGGAGCTATACTCTAAATGAAAAAGAAAAAGACAAAACTCCACAGAAAACAATTTAAAATTACAATAAATTAAGATCTAGAACTTTTTTATAAGAAGTTTGGAAATGTAATAATGTACATTTTATTTTATAAAATACCAATGTTGATTTAAAATCAAGTGGGAAACTTGAATGGACTCGTAAGCAGAGAGAAAAGATTAAAACACCTTCTATCAAAAATAATAAGAAAAATGGAATTACATAAAGATATGTGCCTAGTAAACTTTTGTCTAAACTTTAAATAATATGTCATTGTAATAGTCATTCTAGGCCATGAAACAAAATGTAAACTTTTAAAACTCATTTTGTAAAACAAAAATATTACAACATAAAAATGGTTATGTTTAAAGCTCAGTCCTACATCAAATTATAATGAATACGTTCACCTACACTATGCTAAACTATAGCTATGTATCAAGAACATAATGTGTTATGCCAAAGTACGACTTATTGCAAGAATGAAGAGTTAGCTCAATAACAGGAACACTACCAATACATCTCATATCAGTAAAATAAGACATTAATACATATCAGTATATCGGGCAAAGTTCTTGTTGTCATTTAAAATTTGTAATAAAATATCTAAGCAAAATAGAAATATATATTAAGGATAATTTATAAAATTATAATAGCAAACACCACTTTACAATTGGAACTCTAAAGTCTTCATCATGGAAAATCAAGAGAAATAGATTAGACAGGTAGGAATGGAATCTATAATATCATGCAATATAAGATTTTCATTACATAATAAGATAACATAAAATAGTCTTTATAAATAGTCATACAAAAATGAATGGATAAAATACATCATTTTGATTGTATTATTTTTATACCTAAATAATTAAAGTATCAAGTAAATTCCTTAAAATATGTTAAGGTACCTAGGAAAACTAAATAGATGCAAAATTAGTACATAATTAGATCTTCCATGTTAGAAGTACTATAATTTTAAAAATGCATTCAAAGTAATAGAAAGTGAGTCAGGTACTTTGGAATAAATTTGCAGAAAAAGTACTTGACTTTTATGAAAAGGCAATGCAGTTTTGTTGAAGAACAGGAAACAAGAACAAAACAAGGGAAAGGAATATATTCTATTATTTGATGAAAACATGTTTATACAAATGTCAATTCTACCAAAATTATATTAAAATTCAATGTGATTCAAATTTGAAACATAATTAATTTTGACATTTTGCTGTAAATTTAATGCCACTAGGAAAGTTTTTCTTTGCTTGTTTTTCTACAAACCAGAAACTTTTTATTGGTTATGATGAGGAGCTTATGTACCACTAAAGCATACGGACAGGGAGGGAACTGTTCTAGTGCTGGAAAATGTGGTGGAGTGTAGCATGGGCCTGACAATAGGCCAAAAGTCAGAACATGTTTCCTAGAACTAGCTCAACTTCTACAATATGCATCATGGTATTCCGGCACTGGGACATAGCCCATTGGGTAGAGAGTAGACAAAGTTGGCCCTAAAAGCCAGGAATTTTACATCTGGGTCCCTTAACTTTGGTCCCTTTAGTAGGGTACGGTCAGATTAGGGAGAAAGATAGCTCCTTCCTTAATCTATATCCAAGTTTCGCTCCATCTGTGGTCTTGTAAGAGGCTTCCATTTCCTTATCTGGGGATAGGTTATTGTTGGTGGGTTCCCTTAACTAGCCAAGACAAAAAAAAAAAAAAAAAAAAAAAAAAAAATGGTTAGTGAAGCCGTGTAGGTTTTAACACATAATATAGCAAAAACCAACTATCAAACAAAGCTTGTCAATTCAGAATGCTACAGCCAGATAACATATACAATAATAAATGCAAATTAAAGGTGCATTCAGAAAAAGGGAAGCAGAGAGATTTTCTTGTCAGCAGTGTTAGTGTTAACAGAAATACAAAGGGTGTTCTTCAAGCCAAAGGAAAATGTCAAACAATGGAACTCATATGTACAGGGAGGAGCAACACAAAAATAGTGATTTTAATTATTTTTTGAAAAACCAGGTAAAACTTCCCCTGCTTTTAATTTGGTGAACTGTCTACATTAAGCCAAGAAAATTACAATACATAACTGTTCTCAAGCAATAAAAATGAATTGAAATCTATAAAATAGAAAATATTCAATGTACATAAAATTAACAGAGACAAATATCTCTTGGGGAAAAAAATAAAATTGATAGACTTCTAACAAGATTTTAAGAAAAGAGATGGGAAAAAAAGAGAGGAAAAAAATCACCAGTACCAGTAATTGTAATAAAACCAATTTATTACAACTATCCCACAGATTGGAGGAAGAAGGAAGCGCTAGTTTCTGCAGTGACCCAGAAACCAAAGGAAGAGAATGACTTGATAAAGACCAAGTACTAAGACTGAGATTATATGCAGTAAAATATTGACACAGAAATGATCCTAGATTTCACAACACAGGGTTTGTTGGAGTCCTCCTAAGAGCAGTTTTAGCAGTGTAAAGAGGAGAATGTCAAATTGTATATGATTGAATTGTGTTTGGGCAATGATTTGAAAAAAATTATATGTAGATAAGATATTCAAGAAGTTTAGTCATAAACTAGAAGGGAAAAATACAACCTACCTGGAAAAAGATAAATAGTCAACAATAATTTTTCCTTTTTTAAAAGTAAAATATAATGCTTTCACATCTGCAAGGAAATTGACTGGCCAACAGAATAATAGAGCATTGTTCTTGCCCTGTAAAAATATACGGAGATAAATAAAACGGTTTCAGTTATTTTTATATTATCTGAAAACTTTGCTGCAAAGAACCACAGTCTTTGTTGAATGTAAAATTTTATGTTACTTTTCTCGTTTACACCTTACTTTGAATAATAAGAAGACTCTGAAGGATTTATAATTATAGTTTATTGAATATAGCATTTACAATGGAATTGATAGAAAATTAGTCAAGAATCTTTTTAATTAAGTTAAACTGTAATTTGTGTACTGCAAACAAAATGAAAAGAATACAATAGCATTGGTTAAGAGACAAGAAGTTTTAAAAATCTTGTAGGCAACTGACTTTTGTTTTAAATGAATACATTTAAGTGTAGTGGATGTATCTTGAATTCACTGGATAAAACAACCAAAAGTTTATAATTATGTTTTTCATTGTGTTAGGCAATTATTGTCAGTTTTAATGCTTTGCCACTGTATCATGCCTTAAGCAAATACTCTCTGTGTTCATGAATATTGGAGAAAAGAAGTAATAAATCTGTAAACTGAACATAAGTATCTTTCAAGCTGTCTGTACGCTTGCAGTGTTTGCAAAGCTTAACATATATTTTAATCTGTGCACTGCTGTTTTTATTTGGTGCTTTCCATCTTTCTGTCCGTCTTCCTGCCTCCTGTCTTTCCATCGATCCATCATTTTTTCCAATTAAGGCAAGCTAGATGACAGACATGACAGGCACTCACTGTCCAGTGCCACAGATTCTAAGTAGAAGTAATTGCTGTGTATGAAACTGAAAGAGTACACCAGGGCTGCCATCATAAGCCTCCACGTCAGTCAGCTTTCTTGCTTGAATAATAGGCAGGGAATGAAGTGAAGGGTCTGGAATACCGAATGCAACTCCAGAGATGATTATCTAAGATAATCCTTTTAATTTTCATCAACTGAAAGTAAAATTTATCTTTCTCTGAATTTACAGCTGAGAAAATCATTTCATACAGAATGCTGGCATACTCTGAACAATGTAACCCTGGAGGGGAAGATTTTTGGAAAAATGCTACAGGCTTTATGTGGCAGAAATATCCTTCACTTTTTTCCTGTTACAGGATTTGTCATTAGAAGTAAGGGTACAATAACCTGCAGCTGAACCATGATGATATCTATTTATTCAGCCATGAATACAGAATGAAGTGTGTATAAATATTAGACAGAGACACACACACACATAATTTGCATGTATCACTACATATGGTTATATACATTTCGTAAGCTCAGAAGGTATTTTTCCGTATGTTGCTGAATAATAGAAGACGTGTCAGATTTTTCAACCAATGTATTAATCCGTTTCTCTTTAAAATGAAAACATTGACTTATCTATCTGGTTAGAACTGAAAGTTCTGTGAGATTCAAAAGAGAAAGTACATACAAATTATGTAAAATAATATGATATCAGTGTAGACTGTATTCAGTCATGTTATTTGTTCTAGTATGACAGATTTGGAAATGCGATTTTTGTGAAGAAGCAGGGAATACCACTTTTTACAATGGTGTAATGCTGTCCCAATGCCAGGATTGTTGTCTCTAAGACAATTCACTCCATTAAAAGGGCCTGAGATTTGGCTTAGGAAAATGACTGGTTCTGTGTTTGACGCAGGAAATGTACAAGATGAATTTCATGCATGTTGTAGTGCCTGAAAATGATAAGCTACCAGGAAATAACAGAGTCTTGTAAGAGAACTCAAGAGTCAGCTTTAGTAAAATCCTGTAGACCACTGACAAGGCAGGTTGATTTTTTTAAGGGGCTACAGTTGATTCAAGTTCTTTAAATACAGAAAGTGAGTTTACGAAGATATTCGGAAAAAGAAGAAAAAAGTAACCAATAAAAATAATAAAATCATTTGAGTTTCCTACAGTGTCAACTCATTAGTCTGAAAATCAAGATAAATTCGTAATGATTTTATTGTCTTTCTTGTAGTTATTATTTACACGACAGTCAAATAGCTTTAAGGATTATCTGTTCTTAGAAATTATATAAACACCCTAGGTCAGGAGTTCAATATCAGCTTGATCAATATTTGAAACCCTGTTTTTACTAAAAATACAAAAATTAACTGGGTGTGGTGGCACATGCCTGTAATCCCAGGTACTTGGGAGGCTGAGACAGTAGAATCACTTGAACCCGGGAGGCAGAGGTTGCAGTGACCTGAGATAACGCCACTGCATTCCAGCCTGGAAGACAGAGGAGATACTCTGCAGTCCCTGCTACTCAGGAGGCTGAGGCAGAAGAATTGCTTGAACCTGATGGTGGAGGTTGCGCAGGAGAATCGCCTGAATCTTGGAGGCAGAGGTTGCAGTGAGCCGAGATTGTGCCTGGGCGACAGAGTGGAACTCTGTCACAAAAAAACAAACAAACAAACAAAAAAAAGGTTTGCATTAACTTCAGAATTCTTTGTTCTAAAGAATAGATTTTAGAAAGTATATTTAAAACTTCTGGCTAAACGTAAGTGTTTGTTAAAGCTGGGTTATTAATTCATAAGTGTTATTGAACTTATTTGGTAAATATTGGAAAATTTTCATAATTTAAAAACATTTATAATTCATTTCTTTAAAAATTCTATCTACTTATACTATGGCCAAGTAGGACTTATTTCTGGAATGTAACGATGGTTCAGTATATGAAAATAAATCAGAGTAATATCCTATATAATGAGAATGAATTTTAAAAATACATAAAAATCTCAATTGATGAAGAAAAAGTATCGGACAAAATTCAATACCCTTTCAAAATAAAAGCGTTCAAGAAACTAGAAGCAAAAGAAAATTACTTCAATATAAATAAGGTCATATATGAAAAACCTACAGCTATCTTGATGTTCAATTGTGAAAAATAAAAGCTTTTTCTCTAATATTAAAAATAGGACAAAGATGACTTCTTTTACCACTTCTACTTAGCATGATAATAGAAGTCCCAGTTAGAGCAGTTACGCAAGAAAATGAAATAAAAGGAGTATAGATTAGAAAGACATAAGTAATATAATCTATTTTCACAAATGATATTATTTTATATGTAGGAAACCGAAAAGACTCCACCAAAATAGTATTAGAACTAATAAATGAATTAAGCAAATTTGCATGACATAAAATAAACACATACAAATCTGTTGCAATTCTATACATAAGAATACATAATTGAAAAAAAATTAAGAAAACAATTTATTTTCTTGAGAAAATATAACTATTTTCAGTAGTATCAAAAATAAAATAATTATGAATAAACTTAACAAAGGAGGCAGAAGGTGTGTACACTGAAAACTAAAAAAAAAAGTTGCTGTAAGAAATTAAAGAATACACAAATAAGTGGAAAAACATCTCATGTTCATTGGTGGGAAGAGTTAGTATTATTAAGATGTCAATATGACCAAAAACAAACCACAGATTCAATGCAATACCAATAAAACTTTCAGAAATAGTTTTTTGGCAGAAAGAGAAAAATTCATCCTGAAATTAATACAGAATTTAAGGGACTCCAAAAAGTCAAAGCAATCTTTAAAAAGAAGAACAAATATGGGAGCCTCTTAAAAAAAGAAGTTCAAATATGGAGGTCTCACACTTTCTGATTTCAAAACCTGCCATAAAACTACAATCATCAAATAATTTGCTACTGGCATTAAGACAAGCAAATCAATGGAATAGAATAGAGAACCACAAAAGAAACCTTCACATATATGGTGAATCGATTTTTGACAAGGGTGCTAAGACAGTTCAATGAGAGAAAAACAATCTGTTCAAAAAACAGTGTTGAAAACCCTGGATATTAACATTAAGAAATGAATCTGAACCCCTACCTTATACCATATACAAAAAAAATTAACTTAAAATGGATATAAGGCCTAAATATAAGAGCTAAAGCTGTCAAACTTTTAGAAGAAAGTACAAGAGATAAACTGCATGACATTGGATTTCATAATGATCCATTGACTAAGACACCAAAAGTACAGGCAACAAAATATAAAATGGATAAGCTGGACTTCATCAAAATTAGACTTTTGGGCATCAAAAACTGCCATTAACAGGGCAAAAAGGTAATCCACTGAATAGGAGAAAGTATTTGCAAATCATATATCTCACAAGGGATTGATATCCAGAATATATAAAGATCTCCTACAACTGAAAACAATAATACAAGTAATTAGTTTACTGTACAGAAGACTTGAGTGGAAATTTCTCAAGGGAGAATGTACAGGTGGCCAATGGACATACAATGGGATGGTGGGCATCACTAATCAGAAATTCAGTTTAAGACTAGTATATCATGCCACTTCACAACTATCAGAATGGCAACCTAGATGCCCATTAATAGTGGACAGGATAAAGAAAAATGTGGTACATATACATCATGGAATACTACACAGCCATAGAAATAATGAAATCATGTTCTTTGTAGCAACATGGATGCAGATGGAGGCTATTACTATAGGAGAAATAATAAAGGAACAGAAAATCAAATACTGCATGTTCTCACTTTTAAGCAGGAGCAAAATGAGTACACATGGACACAAACAGGAAAACAATAGACACCAGGAGCTACTTGAAGGTGGAGAGGGGGGAAGAGGGATCATGAAACCATCTATAGGGTATTGTGCTCACTACCTGTAGGATAAAATCATTTGTACAACAAACCCCAAGTGACACTCAATTTACCCATGTACCAAACCTGCACATGTATTGCCTGAACTTAAAATAAGAGTTGGATGGTATGTCCATCAGTGACAGACTGGATTAAGAAAATGTGGCACATATACACCATGGAATACTATGCAGCCATCAAAAAGGATGAGTTTGTGTCCTTTGTAGGGACATGGATGCAGCTGGAAACCATCATTCTTAGCAAACTATCACAAGAACAGAAAACCAAACACCGCATGTTCTCACTCATAGGTGGGAACTGAACAATGAGATCTCTTGGACTCGGGAAGGGGAACATCACACACCGGGGCCTATCGGGGGAGGAATTGCATTGGGAGTTATACCTGATGTAAATGACGAGTTGATGGGTGCTGACGAGTAGATGGGTGCAGCACACCAACATGGCACAAGTATACATATGTAACAAACCTGCACGTTATGCACATGTACCCTAGAACTTAAAGTATAATAATAATAATAATTAATAAATAAAGAGTTGGAAAAGAAAATAAACAAACAAACACTGTTATTAAAAACAACAACAACAAAAAGCCTGTAAATGACAGATCATGAGGATGTGGATATGTTGGAGATCTTGCTTTGCTCATTGCTGGTGGAAATATGAAAAGATCAAAGGCTGTAAAGGACAATGTGGGAATTTCTTGAATATTTGTATGTGGAATTGCCATTTCATCCAGCAATTCCACATCTGCATATACACCCAAAGATATGGAAACAGGACTCATGTGTATACTTGTACACCCAAGTTTATGGCTCAATTTTTTTCAGTAGCCAGAGAGATGGAGGCAACCCAGGTTTCCATCACAGGATGAAATGATAAACATAATGTGTTATGCCATTGTGGTAGAACATTGGTCAACTTTGTAAGGACAGGAATCCCTGGCACATGCTGTAACGTAGATGAGCCTTGATACCATTGTGCTAGCATTCACAGAAAGAGAAATGAATCATTCACTTCCATCGGTGCCTAAAATGATGCATTTCTAGGGGGGAGAGAGTGTGGAATGTAGTTTCCCAGAACTAGGTGAGAGAGTTGGAAATGAGGTGTTCATGTATAATGTGTACAGAGTTTGTTTGGGGAGATGGAGAGGTTCTAGTGATGGATGATAGCGGTGGCTGCACCACCTTGTGGGTGTGTTTGATGCCACAGAGCTGTATTCTTGGAGATGGTGATTTTTGGGTTGGGTGTATTTTTTCCAATCGAAAAAATGTTAATGAAATATAGTTTTAGAAAACTCCACTAACTTTATATAAAAGTATTATGTTTAGGGTAAAAAACTGTCAAGCATGGTTTCATACTTACATTTTTATGGTTACAAATTCAACTCTTCTAAAAAATTTATGGTGCTAAACATGGATTTACATGCCCATTAATCAATAACATATACTCCTTTGGGGACTTTTAAAGATATTCACATGCCCAATATGACATTAAAAAACAAATACTACTGAAAGAAAAAATAAGAACAAAACAAACAATAAAATTATAATTGGTCATATTCTTATAGCAGTAGTCAGCAAACATTTTCTTTAAAAGGTCTAATAGCAAATATGATAGATGCTGTAAGCCATACAAAATTTGTTGAAACTACGTAACTCATTGTAGTGCAAAAACAGCCATAAACAAAACATAAATGAATGAGGTTGGCTGGTTCTAATAAAACTTTATTTACAGGGACAACCATAGCCAGCCCTCTGTAGTTTTCTGAACCTTCATCTTTACCATGCAGTAACTTTAATTTTTAAGATCTCCAGATTTTCTTCTGCCATACACCTGAGGCTAATGGCTGAATTTATCATAGGTTTATTCCTATGAATTATATTGAGAAAGATTCCTTAAAAATTGTAGCAGTTGTGATTGGTGTTGGAATTCATTCTAGTTCTATTTCTCCCTAGCACAAGGTAAAGTTGTGTTTTCATAATATTTTTAAATTAAGCATGGTCAGGTGACATCTGTGATCAACGAAATGTGAGCATAAATATTATGTGTATTTTCATCAGGAAAGTTTGAAATCCAGTTGCAACTTGCCATCTTTCTTTCTCTCAATTGTGACGGCTGCAGAAATATGTGTCAAGATTGAATCTCTGTCAGCCTAGCTAGACTGAAACTAAAGTAGAAAGCCCCTGCAGTACCAAAATGCGCATATTTAATTGGTATGAAGCAAATCTAGGTTGGTTAGGCCAATGAGATTTTGTGATTATAAGTTATCACGGTATAAGTTATTCCATCTTGTTTATATTGCACTATTGCAGAAATAGTTGTGCAATTTATAAACATTTTCAATAATTGTAAATAATGGTTTGTTATTCTGAACCAGTGATTAAAGGAAATATCTTTTAAAGAACACTAACAAGCTTTCATCTACATAGGTTTAAAGAGTCTTTATGAGGCAGACAACGGCAGTGTCACATGGGATTTTGTAGTATATACATGTAGTGCAAACCTGATGTTTATTTGGAGAACTAATGCTGACTACTGGTATAAGAAAATGATGTGATGTTTATTTATGGAGAACCATAAATCCACATTGATGTGACTTCTGTAACTTCTATTTATGTCTTGAAAATCTAGTAAGAAAAAATATGGATTATAAAATGCACATTTTTTTCATTACATCAGTTTGATTTCACTAGATCATCAGTCTCTGTATACTCATTTTTTTCTGCTGCTCAGGTAATATGGCTGCTTGCTAACAACTTTAAAAAGATAGGAAACTTTGCTCATGACATTTTTTTAAAAAAATCATTTTTTCTATCTTATTGCCATATGATGCACAAATAAATTTTATATATTTAAGGTGCACAGGTGATGTTCCGATATATGTATAAACTGTGAAATAATTTTCTCAATTGAGCAAACATAAGATTACCTGACATAGTTAATATTTTTTCTCTTTTTTTTTTTTTGGAGTTAGAGCCCTTAAAGTCTATCCTCTCAACAAATTTCACATATAAAATGAAATATTGTTAACTATAGTTACCATGCTGTACATAGATCTCCACACCTTATGCATCTTGCATAACAAAATTGTATACCTCATGTATCAGCTCGTGTCTTCATTTCCTCAGCCTCCTAGGCTCTGGAAATCACGATACTACTCTTTGCTTCTATGAATTTGATTATTTTAGATTCTAAAGTGAAATGATGCAGTATTTGTCTTTGCCTGCCTGGCTTATTTCACTTAGTATAATGTCTTTCAGGCGTACCACCGTTGCTGCACATGGCCCGGTTTCCTTCTTTTCAAAGGCTGAATAATATTATGCACGTGTGTGTGTGTGTGTGTGTGTGTGTGTGTGTGTGTGTGTCAGGGTTTTTTCTTTCATACACTGACAGATATTTAGGTTGTTTCCATGTCTTGGTTATTGTGAATAGTGCTGCAATGAACATTGGAGTGCAGATACCTCTTCGACATACTGATTTCATTTCCTTTGGGTAGATACCCAAAAGCAGGACTGCTGAATCATAGGGTAGTTCTACTTTTAATTTCTTGAAGAACCTCTATTTTGTTTTTCATAATGGTTGCTTCAATTTACATTCCCTACAACAGGATATAAGTCTTCGTTTTCCTCGTCAACACCTCTTATCTTTCATCTTTTTTAGAACAGTTATTCTAATACGTGTGAAGTGATCTCTCTTTGTGATTTTGATTTGCATTTCTTTGTTGATTAGTGATGCTGAGCACTTTTTCATATATCTTGTGGCAGTGGCACCAGGACGGTAAAGGTGGTGGTGGCAGCTCTGGTGCTGAAACAGTGGCGACTCCGACGACGGGATGCAGTGAAGTGGACTCTGAACCGCTCCATCAGCTGGGCTCAGAGTCCGCAGAGACCTTGAAGGTCCTCAGGGGTAAAGACTGCAGGGTCCCTCTTGCTGTCTTTTTTCTCTCACCGGGGAGATGTTATGGCCATGAGGCTTCCTCTCAGAACCTAGCTGTGCTTATCCGAGGGAGGGGGAGATGCATGTAAAATGCTTCCTACACCGTTGTTTTTCTTTTTTCGTCTCATCTTTTCCTCCCTTCCTCCCTTCTTCCCTTCTTCCCTTCTTCCCTTCCTCCCTTCCTCCCTTCCTCCCTTCCTCCCTTCTTTCCCTCCTTCCCTCCCTCCCTCCCCTCCCCTGCCCTCCCCTCCCCTCCCCTCTCCTCTCATCTCCTCTCCTTTCTTACAGGGTCTGGCTCTGTCATCAGGCTGGAGTGCAGTGGAGCGATCTTGGTTCACTGCAACCTCCACCTCCTGGGTTCAAGCAATTCTTCTCCCTCAGCCACCAGAGTAGGTGGGATTACAGGTGTGCATCACCATGCCCGGCTACTTTTCCTACACTTTTCTCTGGAGCCATCCTTGTGATTTTGTGCCCCATTGGCTTGCTGCAGTCTTCACTGTGCTCCGGTATTCTCCAAACATTATTAGTGCTTGTGAGTAGTCATTAAATAGTGAAATCATTGTTTCTTTAGGGGGTAAGGAGAGTTAGTGTCTCATAGTCCACTATTTTGCTGATGTTACCAATTTCACCCATGACACATTCTACAATGCACATTTTATAATGCTAACTTTAACACCAAGGTGTACCAAAATAGAGCTATTTTTACATGCATATGAGTAAAAGTTGAGTAAAAGTCATTTCCCTTCCCTCCACCTATTGAGAAAGCTGTTTGTAATTTTAAAACATAATACATTTGTTATAGCTGTATTTAATTTAACTTTATACAGATAGAAAAACCCTAAGCTAATTCTTAAATCCATAAATGTAGACAAATTCTAAAACAAAGGAATCAGAATCAAATTATAAGTTTTATTGCATATATTGTCCATTCTCATCCACTATTTTATTACAATGTATGCAGGATTTCATAATACTTAACATATATCCTTTTATTATTAACTTTTAAAAATAAAATTTAAACCTAGTGTTGAATATTCATAGCATGCTTGTTGAGTCGCGAAATTTAATGTCGTTGATTATTCTGTAAAACACAGCATTCGTCATCTTAGTTTAAGTGTGCAAAATGCTGACAGTATCTTATTAGATATTCTTTGCCACAGGTATAGACAAATGATGATGACAAGCTGTGAACCCAAAAACTGTATTTAATGGTCTATCAGCGTAGGTTGAACATTGAGTGAGAAAGCATTTATTGACAAAATTTATGACTCATGCTGTGAAAGGGAATGAATGGCACAGGGAACTGATGCCTGACAATCAGCGCACCCCAGGGAAAACATAAACAATACATATGTTTGTAACCTTCGTCACCTCCTATTTGCTTTACATTTTGCCATTGGTTTTAATGAATAGAAGCTGGATTCTCATTGTTCAGTTCCCACCTATGAGTGAGAACATGCGGTGTTTGGTTTTCTGTTCTTGTGATAGTTTGCCAAGAATGATGGTTTCCAGCTGCATCCATGTCCCTACAAAGGACACAAACTCATCCTTTTTGATGGCTGCATAGTATTCCATGGTGTATATGTGCCAGAGATCACTTGGACTCAGGAAGGGGAACATCACACACCGGGGCCTATCATGGGGAGGGGGGAGGGGGGAGGGATTGCATTGGGAGTTATACCTGATGTAAATGACGAGTTGATGGGTGCAGCACACCAACATGGCACAAGTATACATATGTAACAAACCTGCACGTTATGCACATGTACCCTACAACTTAAAGTATAATAATAATAAATAAATTAAAAATAAATAAATAAATAAATAAAGAAGCTGGATTCTATCAAATCTCTGCCGGGTTCTTCAACGTTTCTTTTCTCGCACTACTGCGATGAACACATCTGCTTGAAACTGTCAGCCATGGTAAGTGTGGATTTTTGAGTATTAAGAGGATCTGCAACTTGAGCATAGACAACACCCAAATAAAGCTCCTACACAGTTGTGATGCGTTGTTTCTATTCCCATTTTAGGAAAATTTTCCCTGAGATGAATGTATGTGACGTCTTTCCAAAAGCCTTAACATCTGTTTGAGATACTGATGTTTCACAAATTTCAAAGATAGCAGATGCGACTCAGTGTATGTCAGTTTAGGGAGAGTCAAAAAATATCCAGAATGTCATAGTTTAATTGAAGTAGATAGACTGCGTTATTTTTTTTCTCAGCAAAGTATCTGTTTATTAATTTCAATATGTAGCCGGGAGTGGTGGCTCATGCCTATAATCCTAGCACCTTGGGAGGCCAAGGAGGGTAGATCACCTGAGGTCAGGAGTTCGAGACCAGCCTGGCCAACCTTGTCTCCACTAAAAATACAAAAATTAGCAGGGCCTGGTGGTGCATGCCTGTAATCCCAGCTTCTCAGGAGGCTGAGGCAGGAGAATCACTTGAACCCAGGAGACAGAGGTTGCAGTGAGCCAAGATCGTGCCACTGTACTCTAGCCTGGGCAACAGAGGAGATATTCGGTCTCCAAACAAACAAAAACAATTAATTAGCACATTTATGTTATTTAAGATAAAATTTAACACATTCCTGAACACAAGGTGATGATACAATTTATAATCCAAGTTTTTTTATATTACCTCTAATTTTCAAAGGGACTTAACATATGGACACACTTATACATCCTAGTTTTGATATTTTTCATATACACATGTTAGATAAATTGATATAACAGGCAAAATTTGCTTAAAAACGTTATAATTTTAGGCCAGTTTATTCATGATGCTAGGAACCTCAAATTAGAAGGAAATGATGAACATGACCAGAAACAGAAATACAATAGAAGAAAAACAAAGGCGGCACTTATTACTGGCCCTAGAATCATCATCTCTTGTCTTACAACTTTAATAAATTTAATATCATTTTATCTATTTATCTATCTATAATTATCTATGTGTCTATCTACATATGTCAGCTTATTTTCAGTGATTACAGAACAGTCTCATAAATGATTTAAAATTTGAATTTACTGATTTTGGCAGGAAATTATCTTTCTATAACAGGGAAGTTCCATGTGGAACACTCTATTTGAATTTTATAAGGAGTGAAGGTGGAAAATCCCTATTATGTCATAAATTGGCACAAAGAAGATACTCGAAATATGTTTGGTGACTATACTATGATTATAAAAAGTTGACAGAGCAAAATAATGCTGAATGCATCAGATTAAAACTTTTCAATCTAGATTACATAGAATATTAATAATTGCTTAATCATATTAAGACCTTACTATGATCCAAGCATTTTTGTTAAGTGTTTTATACATATTAACTTATTTATTCCTCCCAACATGGAGATAGCCATACTTATAATCAATACTTGGTTATTAATTAAAATTTCCACTTCCGATTAATGCTTAGTTTCTATAAAATTTGTATGTCCGAATATTTCTAAGATTGATTACAAGCCTATATTTAAGTAAGTGCTCATAGCAATTAAAGTGAGTTTGAGAATTTCTGGACTGATCAGGAAAAGATGTAACCACAATGCGTCAGGAGTACACAATGTGCTTTATTTAGGAGGCACTTGGACAGGTTGTAAGCTAGAGGAACTTCCTCACAGCAGGAGATCTTCCAGAGACAACGCCATAAGGCCACCACCTGGAAGGCGAAAGAAGCAAGCAATTTCCTGTGGAAGAAGAGAATCAGGGAGGAGGCTCCAACGTCTAGGTGCTGTCACTAAGCAACCAGACAGAGAGTTTTCGGGTCCTGAAGCTCTAAAGGTCAAATCTTGGGCTCAATAGTGGCCTCAGAGTTTATATTATTTATGGCCAGCAGATGTTGGGTACAATTTCACAGGTTGTGCCAAGCAGACAGGCTCTACATGGCTAATCACATGCTCATATGGGCTATATTTAAAGTGATTGATTGTGTAAAAAGTTTAGTTTGGTACTGGCAGGATTTTTAGCTAAGTCCTTTTCTGCTGTGAAGAAATAAACAACATAGTGGCTGATACGCAGGGACTATCTTTGGCTCATTTATATAACATCTATAAAGTAACTTCTACTCATTGTTAGATAAAAAAAGTAAAAAAAAACCCCAACATATTACTGGTTTTAAGTTATGTGGCATGACGATAGATAGATGATAGGTAGATAGATAGATAGATAGCAATACCTATCTAAATATTTTTACATCTATATCTGTATCTTCCTAAGCTATACTTTCAAGAACACACACACGAAACTCTAAACATGTAAAACATATTTCTACATATGTTAACACCCAACCAGTTTTGCTTAGGGAACTTTATTACTTGTACTTTTGAGGTTAGGCGCTTGTAACACTAAGCTAGGGCTGCCAAAGACTAGGTTTCTTACACAACAGCATTTATTTTCTCATTGTTCTGGAGGTTGAAAGTTGTATCCAACTTGTAAGAAGGTTTGGTTTCTCCCGAGGCCTCTCGTTTTGGTTTGCGCACGGCCTTCTTTTCAGTATGTCTTTGTGTGACCTTTTTTCTGCGTGTGTACACTCCTAGTTTCCCTCTTCCTTTAAAGACACCATTCCTATTATATTAAAGCCCCACTGTTATGATATTATGTCATCTTAATTATTTCTTTAAAGGCCCTATCTCCAAATACAGACACACTTGGGGTTAGGGCTTTAATATATGAAATTTTGAATAGACACAACTCAGCATATAACAGCACTTCCTGTAGAAATTGCTATTACATATGCCATGTTTCCATTTAGATACAGAGCCTCTAATACATGCGCTGCATTATTTCACTATTTTAGTTGTGTGTTTGTGTGTGAGTGTGTGTGTGTGGGGGGGGTATTCCACATTTCCACTTACCTTAAACAAGAATTGCATACACATTTAGCTCACAAAATTCAGTTCCTTGGCAATCTCAGTTTCATACAGCACTTCACTAAGAACTGAAAATTAACTCTCCTAGCTGAGTAAAACCAAATGGAAACAAATTTCAGGGCTTAAAAGAACTTTGTAAATGATGTCGTATCACACATTTCTTTTAATTTATTCCATCAGACATTAAAGTATCTGTTAAATACTCATTCCTATAAAGATGTTCGCAACTACCAAATGGAGTAGCCATCACATTAAGAGCTCCATATAATTATTAAAACTGTACTTTATTGAGATCAACCAATTCCATTAAAATATCATTAAAAATGAATACATTGAAAAGATCCTCAGAGAAATGAGAAGAAATGATCATGAGTTTCTGAAATTTGAGCTTCATGAAGGCAGTATTTTGTTGCCATGATTTTTATTCATTTACAGAAATAGGAACAAAGCTGGTAGCATTATATTTTAAAATTACTTTATCCTAAGTTTCCTCCTCCCCACCAATATTTAGCAATTCTCAACATTATATCTATGTGCCAGACACTTTTCCAGGATTTGGGAATAGAATACTGAATAAAAAACTCTCTGCCCTCATAGAACTTTATTCTAACATAGAGACACATAAATTAATGCTTCCTTTAATTTGAATTCCCCATTTAGGTCTAACTAGTGTCATTAAGAGAAGTGTATCAGTATTCAATGTATAAAAATATATCTATAAACCATAAAATGTACGTATAATAATGATACATATAATTATTGTATTTTATTAGGTAGGCGTGTCCTACTTAATACGAACGGCTAAAATAATCAGGAACAACAATTCAATTGTAGTTTCCAAATGTATTGGTGGTAAACAGTGGACTAAAATGCGGGAGGAACGCTTAGAAAACTAGTTTCTTGCTCTCCTTCACTCAGTTCTCAGTTACTTACTAATTGTGAAAAGAGCAATGCATTACCTCCACAAAACTCAAGAATTTCCTGAGTAAAATGAGTGAAATAATAATAACTATTTAAATAATGGCTTTACACATTATAGGATAGAATCTGTGTTATTGTCCTTAGCATCGTGCCCTGCATGTTAAATTCATTCAAATTTATGGTAGTTATAAATGTTATGAAAACGTAGAAGTGTTGAAGAGAGCAAGCAGAGGTGGTATGCTTATTTTTTCTTCCTACTAGTAGCAAATTGTTTAGCTTTCATGTCGTGGTTTATTTTTAAAAGAAAAGAATGCGATCGTATAAGAAAAATTTCCCATAGATTATTATAGTGATAGTGTCACCCCAGGACACTGAAAATTTAAATTTAGCTATACATGTTTAAATATAAATTAAAGAAGGTGGTTTAGCATATTGCTTATTGAAAGATTTCCAGTAATTTTATTTTTGCTATATTTGTGTTCCACAAGCTTTATATGTACTGCTTTTGTAAAGTAAAAATACAGAATTTTTTTTTTACTATTGGAGTGACAGTTTACAGATAAGCAAAGGAAGGAAGCATAGATTGACCCATGTGCTAATGAATTAGAATTAAAGATACCAGGAACCAGGGTTCCTTGGAGAAGTGGCTGATTCTGGGACCAGGGAAGAAAATATAACATGTGAGCTTGGACGAGCTTGAGTTCCAGAAAATAAGGAAATGAAGAAAATGAAAACCAAATATGATAAAATAAAACACACATACATAAAAAATGAGGGGGGTATGTCAAGGGGACAGAGGAAACAACTCAAAGAGCTCCCAACAGCCAAACTGGAACAATTTAATTATCAAAATAATTAAAATAGTATGGGATTATAACAGAAGAGAGAAAATGGGTATCAGTGAGTCCATATTGATATAAATAACTACAGAACAGCAAATAATTTATGACATACTTCATCCTCAAGGAGGTGGAGCACAAGTCTCATTAACCCCCTTAAATGTGGGTTGTGCAGTTACTTAATTCCAATGAAAATAGTATGGAAAAGGGGTGGCAGGTGGAAATAAAAAACATTACAGTGGAAAAATCTCACAAACACTACCTCAGCCAGATGGTCAAGGTCAACATTAACAATGGTTAGTTAAGTTGATAGTATGTGCCCATGATATTATGTAACAAAAATGTCACTGTACTCATTAATATTTCTTCCAAAAACCTGTAACTCCAGTCTAATAATGAGAAAAAAGTATCAGGCAACTCTCAATCGAGTGATATTCCACCAAATACCTGAACTGTTCTCAAAATCTTCAAGGTTATCAAAAATCAATGAAAGTACGAGACTCTGTCTCATTTAAGAGGAGCCTAAGGTGACAGGACACCAAATGCAATGTGGTATTCTCAATGGGTTCCTGGGGGGGAAAAAAAAGATATTAGGTAAAAAGTAAGCCAACCTGAACAAATTATGCACTTTATAATTATTTAATAATTATGTATCACTATAGGTTCATTCACTGTGACAAATGCTAATTTATGATGTTAATGGTAGGTTTTACTGGGTATGAAGTAGATGGGAATGTTCTGTACTACGTTTATAATTTCATATAAATCTAAAGAGTTTAATTTTTAAAACTAAAAGATGAAGTTTACCAATAAACATAGATTCAGAAATGTTACAAATTCACCTGGTTTGTTATGGTTCAGTGACAGAAGGTTGGTGTTCAAACAAGTCATGAAAGGAAACAAATATAAAGAAAAATTTATGTAGAAAATGAATGGGATCATACATGTATTTTTTGTTGGAAAATTGCACAAATTTTTGAAATGTTTATTGAGTCAAAATAAAGGGAAAAAGTTTAATAAGGGTAAAACTTTAAAAAAAAGATAATATCAAGTGGATTCTTTGTTTATATATAACCAAATTTTCACATGAAAATGTGTACCATTGCCTGTGATTTTAAAAATATGTAATAACTGTTAAATCGCAGGTCTGACAAATGAGATCAGACATTGGTAGTAAACAATGCTCATACCTACATAAAACCCCTGAATATGAGAATGGATTCCTAAAATATAGAATATCCCACATTTCTATCTAGCACAGAGAGAATGTTCAGACAGAGCACTTGAAGCCTTGTATATTTCACAATGGGACGACAATTATATTACAAAAACAAGTACAATGGCAAATTTCCCAAACAACATTCCAAGGACTGTAAAACCCTGAATCTGCATCCGGGCACAAACTGAAAGGAAGGAAGGAAAAAGTGGCCGTTACTTCTGTTCTGGCCTCATTGCCCTGCTCCCTATCATCTGGGAGGGCCTGTGTTACTGCAGAATTTGGTATACATGTCTCCTCTTGTGGACAGATTCCCATGCATCTTTCAAGCTGGCTCAAATTTTTTTCTTTCGTGAAGTATTTTTTGAAATTATCAGAGAACATTAGCTGCCCTTGTCCCCAGAGTGTAGTGCTTATTCCATTTATTACTTCAACTCTTACTTATTGATCAGCTATTATGTTCTAGATACGCCTTTGTATTTCCAGTCATCATTTCCTGAAATGTGTGACAGCATTGTCACACTTGGTGGTCTCCTCAAAAAATGAAGGAGAGCATTTCTATAACCTCAAAATAAAACCTGTGCCCATTAGCTGTTACTCACCAACCTCCCTCCCTCAAGCACCGTTGATGTGCTTTCTGTCTAGATGGATTTGCTTATTCTGGCAATTTTGTATAAATAGATTTATAGAATGTGTGTGCTTTTGTGTCTGACTTCTTTTACTTAGCATATTGCTTTCAAAGTTCAACCACTTTACATTCCATATGAGAACACCATTCCTTTTCATGACTAATATTACATGGTATTGATAAGCTACATTGTGTTTATTCTTTATCAGTTGATAGACACTTGAACTGTTTCACTTTTTAGGTGTTATGAATAAAGCTGCCATAAACATTTTTGTACACATTTCTGGAAATGTGTTTTAAGTTCTTTTGGATATATATCTAGATGAGGAATTGCTGTGTCCTATGGTAATGCTACACTTAGCCATTGAGGAACATCTAAACTTTTCAAAATGTCTGCACCATTTTACATTCCTGCTGTCGATAAATGAAAATTCCACTTCTTTCACATCCTTGTAAACACATTTATTTATTTATTTATTTTTACTGTTTGAACGTAGCCATTCTAGTGTGTATGCAGTGATTTCATCACTTTTGTTTGCTAATAATATTAAATGTATTTTCCTATGCTAATTGCTGCTTACCTATCTTCTTTGGAGAACTGTCTATTCAAATCATTTGCTCAAATTTATTTAAATTTTCTGCCTTTGTATTGTTGTGTTGTAAGAGTTCTTTATGTATTTTGGGCATGAGTTTCTTATCAGATTTATGACACACAAATAATTTCTGCCACTATGTGGCTTGTATTTTCATTTTATAGATAGTATTCTTTAAAGCACAAAATGTTTAGTTTTGATGAAGTCCAATATAAAGGGATTATTACCTGGAATTGATTTATATAATTATGGAAGCTGAGACATCCTGAGATTTACAGTTGGCAAGCTAGAGGCTCAGAATAGCCAATGGCGTATTTCTTGTTCAAGTCTTAAGGCCTGAGAAATAAGAGAGCCCATGGTGAAGTTCCAGTCCAAACGATGATAGGATCAAGACCCAGAAGGAGCTGACATTTTGAGTCCAAAAGCAAGCAAAAAACAACATCTTAGGTGAAAGGCAGTAAGTTCCCTTTTACTAGCAGGAGGTTCACCGTTTTTGTTCTACTCAGGCCTTCAACTGATTAGGTGAGGCCCACCCACGTTAGGGAAGCAATCGGCTTTATTCAGTCTACCAGTTCAAATATTAGTCTCATCCAAAAACACCCTCACTGCAGACATCTTCAGAATGTTTGGTCAAATGAGCACATCATGTTTCAGTGAAGTTAACACATAAAGTTAACCATCACTGGCTCTCAATTTTACTCATTGTGTCTTTATGTCTCCTTACACCAGTATCTCATAGTCTTGATTACTCTAGTTTTGTAGTAAGTTTTAAATTGGGAAGTGTAATTTATCCAAATTTGTTCTTTTTAAAAATCATTTTTGTATTATGGATATATTATTTTTCAATATTAATTTTTGGATTTTTGCAAAAAACAATCCACTTGGATTTTTGATAGGGCTACATTGAACATGTAGAGCAATTTTATATATCAACTTAGAGTATCTATATCAGGTCTTCTAAACCTTCCTTCAGGAAAATGAGATATTATTTCATTTTAATTTTTTAGTCAGATTATATTACAAAGTTTTATAGTTTTCAGTCCACAAGTCTTGTTAAATTTATCCCAACTATTCTTTTGTATTCTGTTGTAAGTGGGATTGTTTCATACATTTCCTGTAAGGACATTTCATTTCTTGGGTATAGAAATATATCTACTACATTGTAATTTTGTTGTGATAATTCATTAGATTACATAGTTTTTCTGTGGATTCCTTATAATTTTCTCTGTGTAAAATGAAACCTCTAGAAATGGAGATATTTTATTTTTTCTCCTTCAATTCGAATATCTTTTATACTTTTTTTTGCCTATTTTCCTTGCTAGAACCTTCAGTGTTAAATAAACTCAATGAGAGTAGACATCCTGTCTTCTTCCTGGTGTTAGCGGGAAAGCATTATATTTTTCACTGTAAATATAACATTATCCTTGGGTTTTTCATATGTAGCCTTTATTAGAATGAAATAGTTCACTTCTACTCCTACTTTGTTACTTTTTAATTTTTTTGAATGAGTGTTCGATTCTGTCAAATGCATTTTTCTTCATCTACTAGGATGATGACTTTTTTGTCTTTTATTTTATTAATATGATTATTATAATCATAGTCACATGTTAAATCAACCTTGTATTCCCAGGTTCAATTCCAGTTAGTCATATTGTATTATCCTTATGTATATTGTTGGACATATTTGCTGGTATTTTGTTAATAATTTTTGTGTATATTTGCAAATTTAGCTGTGATGCCTTTAAAAAAATTTGGTTTTATCCTCAGGTTAATATTGGCCTCATAGAATAGATTGTGAAGTGTCTATTATACTTCTCTAATATGGAAGAGTTAGTGAAAAGTTGAAAAGTTGATGTTAATTTCTCTGTAAACATTTAATAAAATTACGTGTGAAGCACTCTTGGCCTAGACGTTTCTTTGTTAATTTATTTAAATCACTAACCCAATTTCCTTATGTGTTACATGTGTATTCACATTTTCTATTTCTTCTTTAGGCAGTTTTAATAGTTTGTTTCTCTGGAAATTTGCCAATTTCATATGTTATCTAATTTGTTTAAATACAATGCTCACAGTGTTCCTTTATAAACTTTTAAGTACAGATTTATATTTAGAGAAAATTGCGTATATAGTACAGAGAGTTCTCACACACTCTTTCTCCTCTCCACAACTTCCCTATTACAAGCATCCAGCATTTATGGGGTACATTTGTTACAACTGAGGAACAAATATTGATGCATTATAATTAACTAAAATAAATAGTTTACAGTAGGTACTTCATTGTGTAGTGCCTTTTATGAATTTTAAGAAATATAATATTGTACATCCATCATTAGAGTATTACAAATAATAGTTATACTGCCCTAAATGTTCCTTGGGCTTTACCTATTTTTCCTTCCCATTTCACCTACTCAATCTTTGGCAACTACTGATCTTTTTATTGTCAACATAATTTTGTATTTTGCATCACAGCATTCAGTTTTAATCGTGTAATATGTAGGCTTTCCATACTGTCTGATTTTGTCTAGTAATATGCATTTTGTGTTATCTGTGCCTTTTTATGGCCTGATAGCTCATTTCTTTCTGTCACTAAATAATATTCTATTGCACCAGGGAACCAAAATTGTTTATCCTTCTACCATTTGAAGAAAATGTTGGCTACTTCCACTTGTTGGCAATTATCAGTAACACTGACATGAATATTTTATGTGCAGATTTCTGTGTTTACATGAGTTTACAGCTCATTTGGGTAAATATTTAGGAGCACAATTGCTGAATCATGTAGTAAGACTACGTGTAGCTTTGTAAGAGAGGCCAAATTGACTTCCGATGTGCCTGCACTAATTTGCATTCCCACAAACAATAAATAAATGAGGGTTCCTGTTGTTCCATATCTTTGCCAGTATTGGTAATATTGGTTTCTTTGGGTTTTAGCCATTCTAGTAGGTCTGTAATGGCATCTCACTATTGTTTTAATTTGCATTTCACTGACAACATACAACTTTGAGAATCTCTTTATATGCCATTTGTCCTGTACACATCTTCTTTGCGGGGTATGTTTTCCCAGATCATCCCAACTTTTTTCCCGTATTTTTGAGTTTTTACACATTTTCAGTCAAAATAACTTTACTGAATATATATTTAACAATTTTTTTCTCCTAGTCTGTGGCTTGTCTTTTCATGTTCATAGTGCATTTCATGAGCAAATATTCTTAATTATAATGAAAGCCAATTTGCAATTCATCTTCATGGATTGCACCTTTCATATAGGTTCTAAGGAGTCATCACCAATTCCAAGGTCATTAACTTTCACCTATGTCGTCGTTTACTCATTTTATTATTTTATGTTTCACTTTTAGGTCTATAATCCATCTGGAGCAAACTTTTGTGAAAGGTGTAAAGTCAATGTCTAGATTAAAATTTTGGTATGTGAATGTACAGTTGTTCCAGCACCATTTGTTGAAAGGACTTCCCTTTGCTCTTTTGTCAAAGATTAGTTGACTATATTGGTGTGGGTCTATTTCTGGGCTACTTTTTCTGTTCCTTTCTTCTGTTTATATTTTTCATTCATATCACAGTACTTGGATTTGTACTTTTATATTAAGTCTTGAAGTTGGGTAGTATCAGTTCTCTGACTTTATTCTTATTTTTCAGTATTGTATTACTTATTCTGTGTCTTTTCCTTTTCACATAAACACCAGAAAATGTTTGTCCATATGTGAAAAATAACTTGCTAGATTTTGACTGAGATTGCCTAGAGTCTATGGATAAATTAGGGAGAAATTAACATCTTGACAAAATT
The DNA here is from genome assembly GCF_024542745.1 of Macaca thibetana thibetana. Classification (NCBI taxonomy): domain Eukaryota; kingdom Metazoa; phylum Chordata; class Mammalia; order Primates; family Cercopithecidae; genus Macaca; species Macaca thibetana. The sequence continues at coordinate 131,048,538 of NC_065583.1, read as the reverse complement.
GAGTTTTCCTATCATAAACATGGAATATCTCTCTATTTATTTAGATATTTTAAATTTCATTCATCAGAGCTCTGTAATTTTCTCTCATGTAGATCTTAAACCTGTTTTCTTAGGTTTATTTCTACATACTTCATTTTTATTTGGTGCTCGTGTAAACGGTACTATATTTTAAACTTCAAATCCAGTTTTTCAATGCAATTGACTTTTGTATATTAACTTTGTATCCTGCTAGGTGGCTGTAATCTATTTCAGTTTTATGAGATTTTTGTTTTGTTTCATTTTTGTCAATTATATAAAATTTTCTCTATAAAAATCATATATATTTATGAACAAAGATAGTTTTTGTTTTTCTTCTTTCCCAATCCATATGACTTTTGTTTCTTTCTTGTGTTTTTATGCATTAGTCAGGACTTCCAGTAATATTGAATGGGAGTGGTAAGGAGAGACATATTTGTTTTGTTTGTCATCTTAGGAGAAAACATCCAATTTCCCAATACTAAGTATAATGTTAGCTCTGAATTTGTTTCATTGATTTTTTTATGAAGTTACGGAAAATCCTCTCTATTGTTAATTTGATAAGAGTTGTTCTTAATCATGAATGGATGTGTCCCATTTTTTTTTTTCAAATGCTTTTTCTGCATTAATTGATATGAACATGTAATTTTTCCTCTTAGGTCTTTTGATGTGATGGATTACATTGATTTAAAAATACTGAACCAGCCAAGAACACCTAAGATAAATCCCACTTGATCATGGCATATGATTCATTTGATATATTGTTGGATTTAAGGTACTATAATTTCATGTAGAATTTTTGTATCTACTTATGAGAAATACTGGTCTGTAGTTTTATTTTCTCATAATATCTTTATCTGGTTTTGGTATTAGGGTAATACTGGCCTCATACACTGATTTAGGAATTGCTTTTCTGCTTCTATTTTCTGGAAGAGATGAAATAGAATTGCAATCATTTCTTTAGTAAATGTTTGGTAAAGTTCACCAGTAAAAAAAAATATGAGCCTGGCATTTTCTCTTGTGGAAAGTTAATTACTGCTTCAATTTCTTTCATATATATGAGCCTACTCAGGTGATCTATTTCTCTTGTGTGAGCTTTGGTAGGTTTTGTCTTTCAAGGTATTGGTATGTTTCATCAAAGTTATCATGTTTTTGTCATAAAGTTATATATAATCTGCTATTGTCCTTTTAAATTCAATGGGCTTACTAGTGATAATCGTATTTCATTTCTGATACAGGAACTGTGTCTTCTCTACTTTTACTATTTTATCAGCTTTTCAATTATTTTACTAATTTCAAAGAACCACTTTTTTTAATCACTGATTTTTTTCTATTGATTCCCTCGTTTTAAAAAATCATATTTTCCCTTCCTCTAATTTTGTTGTTGTTGTTGTTGTCGCTCTTTGATGTTGTTTGTTGTTGTTGTTTCCTGGATAAACTTTTCTGGTCTAATTCTGTAAAGTCTGTATTCTTTGTTGTGTGTATCCACAGGAGTCTCTGCTTGGGTAGTCTTACTGGAGAGAGATATCCTTAAACATCTTGAACCAACAAGTTTCTGAGATTTGGCCAATAGGCTCTTTGTATGTATCAGTGTATGCTATCAGTGATCCTTGCAGTAGTTTACAGCTGTGTCATAGACTTCCATTTCCTGCTTGTGTAGGGACTCAAGGTCACGCAGAGGTTAGAAATCAGTTCTCTCTAAAGTCTCAGGTCTCTTTAGGGCATCTGTGCAGCACTATGCATGAACACGGAGCCTAGATTCCCTGGAATTTGGTGAAATCGTGTAAACTATGGATACATAATCATCAGGGTCTATTTTTTGGTCATCTTTTTGTTTGCTTTAACTGGTAATGCCACCTCAAATAACCGCAGTATTGTACAATTGCTGCTGGTTACTTTTGACAAATTTCCTGGAGCTAAGCTGCTCCCACACAGGGAGCCCAAAGTCAGGTAAAACGAAGAAACGTGCTAAGAATTAAATATTTCAGCCAGTCCCTAGTCTGGTCAAACTTGAAATGGGGGTTTAGGGAACTCCAAACCTCTGCTCCCCCTTCCATAGCTGTTAGGTTGCTGAATTTTGCAGTTATGCTGTTGTGAGTCTATTGGTTTTCAAGGCTGCGAAAGTGTTAGATAGAGGGGAACGGGATCAGGGTGGGCCAAGACACCACAAGGTTCACTGTTCATACTGAGATTCAGTCATTTTTCTTGAATAAACACTTTTTGGATTTTTTGTAAGTGTTTAACTGATTTTCAGAGTTCCAAAATGTTCATTTTTTACTTTTTCTGCCAGTGTTCTCATTGCTTCTAAAGGAATAGAACGTTTTCAAAAGTCTTTACTCTGCCATTCCAGAAGCTGGTCCCCACACACATACTGTTTTGATTATATGACTGCATAGCTTTTTGTGAGACAAGCAATAGCTCACTGAACCTGTCAATTGTATGTACTATATCACAGTATATGATATCCTGTTATATTTAGTATATATTACATATTTGTATATGTTATAGAAATATTATCTACAGTATGTATCATAGCCATATATGTATGTGTTTTGTGCAATAATTATTTTTCACACCACATAAAAGGAAACACGTTAGCCAGTTACAATTAAAGTCCCTACTACTCAGCACTTTGCTGAAAGAAAAGTGAAAACATGAGTTTGAGATTAGTTCCCTGTTTGATTCTATACCTTCCGCTGAAATGGACCTAGAGGAGGTAAAAGAAAAAAGTGGTTGCTCTTCCATGATGATTCAATTATTCCAGAGGAGGATGGGATGGTTAAACAAACACACAGACACAACACACACACACACACCACACACACACACACACAACACACACACACACACAGCTGGTTTGAGCTCATGAGACTGCAGTGGTGGTCAAAATCTAAGTTCACTTGAAGCCCAGAAACCTTGAAATATTGATAAAGGCCTTGGAAGAAACTCAGCACAGTTAAATCATTGTCTAATATGTTTTAATACTTTGGCCTGGGATAAAGAAAGCTGTTTTCTGTCCTGGAAGGAGTGGTGGTTCTAAAATGGGAAATTCATTCTACCCATTGGGACCATTGCATGCTTTCTTTGTTTGCTCTACTCAATTAATTAACTGATTTTATAATAAATTGTAAATATATTTTATAATTGTTGACTTAGTTTCTTTGAATTGGATTAGGAAATATTAAAATAGGATGTTTTCAGTTCCATTAATTAGCAATATTCTATAACAGTAAAAATGTATTTTATTATGTGCCATGAGTCAAGATGAAATTGAGTAGGCTGGTGAAACTAAAATGACAAATTTTTAAAAACTGTATAAATGCACTGAAAATTCTTGTCATAAATAAACAATATTTGAAAAAAATCCAACATTTCTAATGCATTTGACTGTCTGCCATTAATTTTCTGAAATGATATCTATATCACATAATCCATGTTCTACATTCTTTTTTATATTACTTATATATGAGCTTAAAAACAGATTAAATAAATAAAAGCAAAAAGTGGAAATTTATGTTTTCCACTTTTTATAAGATATCCATGAAGTCACTTTAGCTTGGTGTATATGCGTGTATGAGTTTTTTTTGTTTTGTTTTGTTTTTGTTGTTGTTCAGAAATTCTGCATTACTTAACAAAAGAGGCCTTGATAGCCTAAAACAATATGAAAAGGTTAAAAAAAAAAAAAAAAAAAAAAAAAAGAATTGTGTTTGCGGCTCATATACTGAATATTTTTATTTAGCAATCCAGACTTGCTGAAAATTTTCCAAAAGATAGAGGGAAAGAGTGGTTGAAAGGAAAAAACAAGTAACTTAAAATAAAACTAGTTTTCCCACAAAATGAAAGCCATCTTATACCCCATGTAATGATATTCTCCCTCCAGCAAAGCTTTATTTTAATCTGATAAAATATGCCAATTTAATCAGTAGTCAAATATGTTTGTCACTTTTTACTAATAGAAATAATCTTAACCTGGTTTCTATAGAAAACAGAGATCACAAAGACGTATGTTGTTGCGGCTAATTTCTTATTAGCAAGTGTGAAACTCAAGACTAAGTTTTCCTCTTAACCATTACTTCTTCCCCACCGAAAACCCCCATCCCCACCCTTGCCCCTCCCGGGTTCTACGTAAGTTACTTATTCAAGTCATCTCTTTTCCCAGGCAAGGGGAAGTAAGGTCAGTATAGTTGCCCTTATTTTATACAAGCAGAAAGAAGAGCTCGAGGTCCCGTGCGTGTTGCTGGTTACCGGTAGATGTGCAAACTCACCGTCTGCGGTGTCTGGTGGTCCAGGTTATCTTTTTTTTTTTTTTTTTTTTGAGACGGAGTCTTGCTCTGTCACCCAGGCTGGAGTGCAGTGGCCGGATCTCAGCTCACTGCAAGCTCCGCCTCCGGGTTCCCGCCATTCTCCTGCCTCAGCCTCCCGAGTAGCTGGGACTACAGGCGCCCGCCACCTCGCCCGGCTAGTTTTTTGTATTTTTTAGTAGAGACGGGGTTTCACCGTGTTAGCCGGGATCGTCTCTCGATCTCCTGACCTCGTGATCCGCCCATCTCGGCCTCCCAAAGTGCTGGGATTACAGGCTTGAGCCACCGCGCCCGGCCGGTCCAGGTTATCTTTATTCAACTTCATAGCGGGTCAGAAGTGGATATACATGAAAGAATGAGATAAAGTATGGTTACCAGCTCCCCGGGGAAAAGGCTTGAGCAGGATTTGGAGATAGAGCCAGGAAATAAACTTGGGTCTCTCCTGCTCTGCCTGGTGCAACTTCAGGAAGGCATTCAACAATTTCATATCCACTCCATGGAGCATGATGAAGTGGGTACAGGCTTTTCTTTTCTTTCTTTCTTTCTTTTTTCTTTTTTTTTTTTTTTTTTGACAGAGTCTCACTCTGTCGCCCAGGCTGGAGTGCAGTGGCGCGACCTCGGCTCACTGCAACCTCCGCCTCCTGGGTTCACGCCATTCTCCTGCCTCAGCTTCCCAAGTAGCTAGGACTACAGGCGCCCGCCACCATGTGCGGCTAATTTTTTAAAATATTTTTAGTAGAGACAGGATTTCACCGAGTTAGCCAGGGTTGTCTCGATCTCCTGACCTCGTTATCCGCCCGCCTCGGCCTCCCAAAGAGCTGGGATTACAGGCGTGAGTCACCGCGCCCAGCGGTACAGGCTTTTCAACTGCCAGGCGAGCTCTCCTTCCCTTAGGAAAGTGCCTCTGGACACAGGCTGCCCCAGCTGTGGCCTGGCCAGTCCAGAAACCTAGGACGCAGCTGCTGCCTCCCTTTTCCACATAGGGAACAGGTTGTCATTACTCTTAATTCACATGCTTGTTCTAGAGATTAGAAAGAAAATATATATCCGTGACTAAAAATATAATTATCAAATTTATAATTATTGTAATGGTAAAAATCCACAAGTTATATTCCTCAGAAAATCAAGACAATGAAATGTATGTTCAGTAAATGTGCTTAGAATTCAGAAGAAAAATATAGAAACTAGTTATGATTAGAGAAAAATTAAGAGACAGAAAAATGTAAAATAAAATTCAATTTATATAAAATTGCAACTTCATTAAAAAGAACTGATAAAATATTGAATAAAAATACTTTTTTCATCTGTAAGAAGAAGAAAAAGTTTCTAAATCATCAAACAAAATTAATAAATCATTATCCGTATATCCTGCTTTTTTAGCAAATTATAAGGATTTTTTTAAAAAAATTCATAAAGCAACATATGAGTGATTCTTCTGGTTGTACATGTAGCTTCCTTCAACTACTATTGAAAATGTAAGTCATAGTGAAGCTGCCAAATACCAAACATTCCATCTGAAGAAAATATAATGCAAAAAATGGGGAAAAATTTATTCTTCCAAGTGAGTAAATGAAAATGAATTGAGGAAGAATAAAGCAATTCAAGGTTTCAACTAATGATACTGAAGATTCATGAAAAGATGATGATAAAAAAGATGTGATTAACCATAGATATTCACAGACTATTTTTAAGTAGATATTTACAATTTTCCAAAGCAGCAACTAATCTTCACGGAACCAGCAACAGGGTAGTAAAATTATTCACTACATCCCATTACCTAATACAATAAGTGAATCCTCTTAAGTGCTTGGCATTATTAAGAATATTGGTTAAAGACCAGAAAGCAGGCATGAGTTTCCTTTTACCCAGAAAGTTAACATCTTCTGTTCAGTTTCTGTGTCCTCTCTAAGGACCTACTCTTTGATGGCAGGGCATTCCCTTTAAGAGACAGGTTTTCTCCGACAAACCACTATAGTATGCTTTTTTCTATGATTTCAAGAGGCTATAAATATCATAATATGATGATTAAAGAGTGTACATTTAATTAGAAGATGGGTGATCTTCTTATATAGATCCTGAAATACAAATCCAAATAAATTTCATATGGTGTCTTAGTCGGTTCTGGATGTTCTAAGAAATTTCCACAGACTGGGCAGCTTAGACACAACATAAATTTATTTCTCACGTTTCTGGAAGCTAGAAGTCTGAGATCAGGGTGTCAGTATGGTCAGGTATTAGGAAGGGCTTTCTTATATGTGCAGACCACAGACTGCATTTCATGTGCAAACTGCATTGTATGCTCACATGGCAGAAAGCAAAAGAAGCAAGCTCTCTCCCAACCCTTACAAGAGCACTAATTTCATTCTCATTAGACTAATCTTAATTACCTCCAACAATGTCACTTCCTAATATCATCACATAGGAGACAGCATTTCAGCATGAATTTTATGGAGACATTCACTCCATAACAAATGGACAAGTGTAGGGAGCATCATATTACTAAAATAATCCAGAAGACAATTGAAACTCTGAGATGCACAATAAAAGCAGACGTAATGAGAGATTTGATGAAATATCAAAAAAATCAACAGTAAAGATAAATATCTAAATGGAGAAGTAACATTTGCAATGTAAAATAATAAATACAGGGTGGAGGAATTTTTTTAAACTAACAGAATGAATCTTACAGTGGACAAATGCGAGGAACAAGCAGTTCAAACAGGTAAATAAAAGTCAATAAATATACTAAAATGTTCTAAGCATGTAGCATTCAATAAAGCAAGATAAAAACTAAAAACGTATGTTTTTCTGTTATTTAAACATTTAATTTATGTTCATTTATATATATATACATATATAAAATTTGTGAAATGTAAGGTATTCAAGTAGGTATAAATGTAACAATTAAAATGAAAAAGAAAAATTTTCCTTTATCTTACCTAACGTCATTATGCTCTTTGTCTCTCCCTAAAGGCAGTTTCTGTTAACATTCTGCTATGCACATTTTAATAAGTACACTTTAAATGAACAGTAGGCTCTTACTCTTTTTATGGTTTTGGATCTTGCTTTTCATTTGATAAGAATATTGAGAGACATTTCCCCACTCTATGTGTGTGTTTCTGAATTTATAACTTTTTCCAAATACCATCATGTGTTATATATTCTAGATTCTTCATTATGTATTCACCATTCCTATAGAGATATTGATTTGTCCTCACTTGATTGCTATGCAAAAAATTTTGGGGGAGACAACCTTGTTGATTCAATTTGGTTCAGTAGATGTGTGTAGTTTTAGCACTCACCCTGTCTCCTGGGACAACTTTGCTCCTTTTCCCAAACTTCAATTCAGAAATCACAGAGTTAGTCATTTAGTTTTAGAACTTTGTATTATTTTATGAGTATTGTTCATGATATGAATGCAAATGAAGTAACCAGTAAAAATTAAGTATTGTTGCTTTTTGATCCCATAATTCTGCCCTAATTTGGTCATATTTCCTTATTCTAATAAAACATAATTCTATAAAGCAACAAAATATTTTCTTTTTTATTAAAGATATATGTTTTTCACTTGGTTTTACTTTTGTTATTAGCACTGAGTTGCTAAGAACAGGACAGAAGTGACAACTTTATTTCACCATATTTAACTGAAAATCAGTCTATTTGTGGTGGTATTTGTTCTTATTTACATTGTGTAACATAAAATTTAGAACATCATATATCAAAATTATTAGGATATTGATATTACATCTCTGCTCTTTATTGAAATTACATCTGGTAAGCTATTATTTTGATATAACATTATATCAAGAATATTTTCCATTTTACTGAACATTTTTAAAGCAAGTTGTTTAATAACTACAAACAGAATTCATCTTATGCAAGTATGTTACTTAAACCACACAGTTATTGCTTGATATTAAATGTTTTTTAATTGTCAGATAAAAGTGTATGTATTTACTGTGTACATAATGAGCTCTGAAATATACATACATTGCAAAATGATTAGATCTAGATGAGTAACACATGCATTACCTCACATAGTTATTATTTTCCTGGTAAGAACACATAATATTCACTGTTTTAGCATTACCAGGAATACAGTATATTAATAACTATAGTCATTTATTTTATGAGATCAACATTTTTAAATTTCACATATGGGATCTCACCTATGAAGCATTTCTCTTTCTTTGCCTGGCTTATTTCACTTTATATAATGTTCTCCAGGTTTGTTCATACTGTAAATGAGATAATTTCCTGCTTTTCCTTGGTTGAATAGTATGTAATATGATTTAATTGTGTATATGACGCACATTTTTTTTGTCCATTCATCTATTGATACATACTCAGGTTTAGTCCATAGCTTTGCTGTTGTAAATAAGGCTGCAATGAACATGAGTGTGCAAATATTTCTTCTACATAATGCTTTTATTTCCTTTGATGTATATCCAGCAGTGGGATTGCAGGATTTAGTGATTGTTCTTTCTATGATTTTCTGAGGAACCCTCATATTGTTTTCTATAATGAATGTATTAATCTCCATATCCATCTACAGTGTGCACTATTTTCCTTTTCTCCACATTCTTACCAAAATTTATCTTTTGTGTTTTTCATAACAGCCACTCAAACAGGTGCATGGTGATGTTTCATTTTGAATTTAATTTGCATTTATTTGATGATTAAAGATACTTGTTGACCTTTGTATATTTTCTTTTAAGAAATGTCTATTCAATCCTTATGGCCATTTTTTAATGGCTTATTTCTTTTCTTGATATTGAGTTGTTTGTGTCCTTTATATGTTTTGAGTATTAGTCCCATATCAGATATATGGTTTTCAAGTGTGTTATCTCATTCTGTAGGATGTCTCTTTACACTGTTGATTATATTTGTTGTTGTTCAGAAGCTTTTTAGTTGATTAAAAAAAGGGCAAAGCTGTGCAGACACATTTAATTTAGAAAGGAGACAAAGAAGTTCCTTATATAATGATAAAGGGGTTTCAGCAAAACAATATAACAACTGTAAATACTTGTGCACCCAACATTGGAATACCTAAATATATACAACAAGTATTAATAGATCTGAAGGCAGAGATAAAGTGCAATACAATAATAGTAGGAGACTGCAACACCCCACTATCTGTAATGGACAGATCAGTCATACAGAAAACCAATAAGAAAACATTAGATTTAAACAACAGACTAAATCAAACTAACCTAGCAGACAACTATAGAATATTCCACCGAAAAGCAGAAAAATACACATTCCTTTCAACTGCACATGAAACATTCTCCAGGACAGATTATATTTGAAGCCACAAAAGAAATCATACAAAATTTAAAAAGGTTGAACTTATATCAAGTTTCTTTTCTGATTATAATGTTCTGACCATAATGGTATGAAACCAGAAATCAGTAACAGGAGAAACATGGAAATTAAACAACATGCTCTTAAATACCCAATGGATAAATAAAAAATGAAATAGTCTATTCAGGCTCTCAATTAAGGGAATTGAGGCCCACCCTCATTCGCGAGGGCAGTGTGCTTTACTCAGTCTACAGAATTCAATGTTAATATCATCTAGAAGCATCCTCGTAGATATGTGCAGAATCATAGTTGGTCAAATGCCAGGGTACTCCATGACCAAGTCAAGTTGACACATAAATTTAACCATCACATCTACTATGAAATCCATTCCTATTACACCGCCATACTGTAGAGTATAGCAACTGTGGTGATGCCTCATTTGTGCCTACAACAGGCCATATTGATGCTCTGTCAGTCTGGTCACCTCTGGAATGTAAGTGGGAATCCATGCTGTTGGTCTCCTTCTCTGCTACCGGGTCTTTCTGTTCTCTAAATCACATGTGTCTTATACTTTCAGGATGCTAGCCATTTGAATAGATCAACATGTTATCCTCAATGAAATGGATTAATGTACTACTCTGTGCAATATATACTTAGGTCACATCCCTTTGGTTTACATTATGACAAAGGAGTTGACACAGCCTGAGGTGAAATTTTATAAAGGTTTATTGTATATTTTAATGAAATAAAGTTATTTGTGATACATTTCTCTCATTGACAGAAAAGAATGCACATGCCATATCAATGTCCACACCAGGAACCTGGAGCTGTTATCTGCTCTAACGAAGTTACCATCCCTGTCATGGCAGGTGTAATAAGGGAAACTAACTACTGAATTGAGCTTGTAATGATATATAATCATCTTTCAAGATCCATCTGGTTTCTGCAAAGAAAACACTAGGTGACCTAAATGAAGATGAGATAAAGACCACTATCCCTGCATCTTTTGGAGATATAAGGCTGGCACAAATCTGCTAATCTCTGCCATACACACAGGACCAATTTTTTCAGTAATTTGGTCATGGAAGGAGAAATTTCAGGGGCTTACACTTAGCTTTCCCCATGCATATATACAATGGAACAGTCTTTAGCCATAAAACAATGAAATTCTGTCATTTGTGGCAACGTGGATGAACCTGGATGCTGATCTCTGCTGATTATCTACTGTACTGTTTCCTTTGCAGAAACCAGATGAACCTGATGTTAATATCTGCTGTTTTTATCAGGCCACTGCACTTCAGTCTGGGCAACAGAGCGAGACTCCGTCTCAAAAAAAAAATTCTGCTATTTTTGTATTTATTTTTGAGAATTCCCATAACAAAATGTTACCTAACCACAAAACGGAGAAGCAGCAATGAGTTTAATATTTATTTACTTAAAATATACAATATGTATTTATTTTGTTTACTTAAAATATACAATAAACCTTTATAAAATTTGACCTCACATAATAGAGAGCTTTATACTTACTACACACAGACACACACACATGCACACACACACAGCGTTTATCTTGTAGAGATGTGGGGAAGAGATCAAAATAATCAGCTTTGAAAGTGATAGAATACACTGTTATTAATTTGGACATATATTTATCCAGAAATAAGGAGATGATTACAACTTTCTTTGATTTCTGTACTCCCATTCCCTGATAAACTATTATGTGCTGATTTTTTTTTTACAGGATGATAATAGAATAAAGAGAAAAATAAAGATCATTTTAAAATGAGATATGAAAACAAAAGGATGAGGCACTCCTTGGTATGGTGACAAAAAAAGCCCTCATAACTTGCAGCAGGAGTGCATAGAAAGCCAAGCATGAAACACAATATTTATTGGACTGTCTGATTAACTTCAGAGGAGGTTAAGCCCTCAAGGAAGACAGATTTGTTATGCCAAAGAGAGAGCTTCATTGGGAAAATCTGAGATTCTACAATAGGATTTAGGTATGCGGGTGACTGTCCTTGGAGTATTGATTGCTCTGTCTCTTCTGAAACATCTAAGCTTGCAGATACATCTCATTTCTCCCTATTAAGAGTGATCAGCCCCATAATCCTGAAAGGCAATATACTCAAAATCTGCCTTCACGTCTTTTTTGGACCACCTAACTTTTACCTATATTTAAGTAAGAAAATTAACCAGCTGAAGATGCACTGTGCTTGATAAAGAAAGAAAGAACTGTAATTTAAAGACGCTACAAACTTAGCTGACAAGTATTGCCAGCAGCCTGGGAAGTGTGAGTGGCACAAGATTAGAAGATTCTTCATGAAAGGGACTGAAATACAAAGTTTGAAAAGAAAGAGTTTATTTATCTGAGAATACTCTCTGGAGATGAAGGATTTCTCATGATGGAAAGAACCTCAAGAGAGCCTGCAAAGTACCTAATAAGTTGGCTCTCAGTGCCTTCGTATCCACAATGGCCAAGCTGAGCAAAATTGAAAAGCTTAGAATTGCCGTTTCTGATGATGGATAAAGAGAATAAAAAGTTCAGGGTAGTGGATTTGCTAGTATGGATAAAATATGTATAGCCTGAAGATGAGGAAGATGATAATGTTATTTGGGAAGGCCAAGAGGACACACAATTTATCAAGGCCACAAGAATGCCCCAGTGAGAAACGTAGCAGCATCACTAAAAAGTTCAGTAATGGCTCTACCTTGCAGTTCAAGGATGGAGGTAGGAAACACTGTTAGAAAATTTGTCTTGATGGAAACAATGAGTTATGAATGGACTTTGAAATAAGAGAGTCTAGGTGGTGGCACTTAACTGATAGTACCAGGTTGTGTAATCACTAGCAAAGTTGAAGTAGCAGCCCCAGGAACCAAATACGTGGGGACTTATGATGATTGTTAACAGAACGTGACCTCCCTGGAGACAAAATAGATTGGTGGAAGACAAATACACTATTCAGCTTAAGCCAGTGGAAGAAGTCAAGGTTTGTTTATTAGTCCGTTTTCACACAGCTAATAAAGACATACCTGAGACTGGCATGTCTCAGGGCAACTTACGAAAGAACAACTTATGAAAAAAAGAACAACTTACAAAAGAAATAAGTTTATTGGACTTACAGTTCCACATGGTTTGAGAGACCTCACAATCATGATGGAAGGTGAAAGGCAAGGAGGAACAAGTCACATCTTACACGGATAGTGGCAGGAAACGACAGAGAGAGAGAGAGAGAGAGAGAGTTTGTGGAGGGGAACTCCCATTTTTAAAAGCATCAGATCTCATGACACTTATTCACTATCATAAGAACACCATGGGAAAGATCCGCCCCCATGATTCAACCATCTCCCACTGGGTTTCTCTCACACCACGTGGGAATTATGGAAGCTACAAGATGAGATTTGGGTGGGGACACAGAACCAAACGATGTCAGTTTGGTAACAGGAAATCTGAGGGATGCCATCTTAAGAAAAATTTCCTTTTACCTTGGACAGGGAATCTGAGGGAGGCCATCTTAAGAAAAATTTCCTTTTACCTTGGATAGTTTTCAGACCTGAGACATTGAGCAGACCTCACCCATTAAACACAGTTGACTTCTTTCTGAAGTTCAATGATTCTCCAGGATGATAGCATGTATACATAGAAATTATTTCTTAAGCATTTACCAAAGGGAACTAAGACCATATACTCAGTTAATTGGACATTGGGAAATGAGAGCTACTCACTTTTTCTAATACAGGGTACAGGGTCTAATAGACATTAAAATATGGATACTTTGAGACATTACCATAGCTTTCTTATTTGTTGGGAACATATGGGAACCAGGTGAAAAACAGCTTATATGGACCATATTGATGAATCCTAAACCCTGAATATTTAATTGGCATTGACATACTTGAAAGTTAACACAACTTCAAAATTGGGCTCTTGGTAGAAAATAACTAATATGATAGGGAAAGCTAAGTGAAACCCCTGAAATTTCTCTTTCCATGACCAAATTACTGAAAAACATTAGTCCTGTGGGTATGGCAGGGGTTAGCAGATTTATGCCAGCCTTACATCTCTAAGAGATGTAGGGATGGTGGTCCTCATCTCACCTTCGTTTAGATTATCTACTATTTCCTTTGCAGAAACCAGATGGATCTTGAAAGATGATTATATGTCATTACAAGCTCAATCCAGTAGTCAGTTGCCCTGATTAGAACTGCCATGACAGAGATGGTAACTTTGTTAGAGTAGATAACAACTCCAGGTTCCTGGTGTGGGCATTGATAATGGCATATGCGTTCTTTTCTGTTTCAATGAGAGAAATGTATCACAAAGAATTTTATTTAATTAAAACATACAATAAGCCTTTATAAAATTTGACCTCAGGTTTTGTTAACTCCTCTCTCCTCTGCCATAATGTAAGCCAAAGGGATGTGAACTATCAAAATATTGCACAGAGCAGTACATGAATCCATCTCATTGAGGATAGCATATTGATCTATTCAAATGGCTAGCATCCTGAAAGTATAAGACACATGTGATTTAGAGAACAGAATGACCCAGTAGCAGGGATGGAGACCAATAGCATGGATTCCCACTTACATTCCAGAGGTGACCAGACTGACAGAGCATCAATATGGCCTGTTGTAGGCACAAATGAGGCATCACCACAGTTGCTATACTCTACAGTATGGCGGTGTAATAGGAATGGATTTCATAGTAGATGTGATGGTTAAATTTATGTGTCAACTTGACTTGGTCATGGAGTACCCTGGCATTTGACCAACCATGATTCTGCATGTATCTGTGAGGATGCTTCTAGATGACATTAACATTGAATTCTGTAGACTGAGTAAAGCACACTGCCCTCGCAAATGGGGGTGGACCTCAATTCCTTTAACTGAGAGCCTGAATAGAACAAAAAAAAAAAAAAAAGAGAGAGAGAACTCTCTTCCGGTCTGAGTGCTTGAGCTGGAACATCATTCTTTTCCTGACTTCAGAAGAAGTGAAACATCCACTCTTCTTGAATCTCTAAACTGCTCATTTTTGGACTGAAACTATTTTTTTTTTTTTTTTTTTTTTAGTTTGTAGTTTTTTGAGACAGAATCTTGTTCTTTTGCCCAATCTGGAGTGCATTGTTATAACCGTGGTTCACTTGCAGCCTCAGCCTCCTGAGTTGCTGGGACTACAGGCACACACCACCATGCATGAGCCACTGTGCCTGGCCTGCACTGGAAATTACACCATTGACTTTCCTGATTCCTAACCTTCACACTTTGTTAGAGCAGATAACAACTCCAGGTTCCTGGTGTGGACATTGATATGGAATGTGCATCCTTTTCAGATTTATACTGGGACTACACCATAGCTTTCTTAGGTCTCCAGCTTGCTGACAGGAAATCTTGGGGCTTGTCAGCCTCAATAACTACGTGAGCCAATAGTGTGTGTGTGTGTATGTGTGTGTGTGTGTGTGTGTGTGTGTGTGTGTGTGAATGACATAAATCTGATGCAGGAAGGCTCAGAGTTTCTAACTCTTCATTGTCTTGCATACTACAGGCCTTGTCTTTCAAAGCGATTACTCACTTTCAATGTTATATATATATATTTTTTGATATCGTTTTCTGAGACCTGCTTATTCTGGATTTATTTACTCCCAGTACTTCAACAATCTTTCCTAGGATTCCCAGTGTTACCATCTTCTCAGTTTGGCTTATATTGCCAAATGTTTTCTTTTATGGTAGGTCTTCGTCTTTCTGAAAAACTGTGTTATGCTACTTTCACTGATGCCTTGGAATTTAGGCTCAGATGGTTTCATATTCTCATCATCCTACTGTGTTTCCTTTAGTCTTGTCTTACAAATTTCTGGAGCCTGCACATTTTCTTACAGTATTGCACTTGGTTCGTACACTATTGTTCTACATCCTTTTGAGAACAACTTTTTATTTGTTATTCTTGAATTCCATAACCTCTGTGCTTCTTCACTGTTTCTCTTTTTCTTTTCACCTACTCTTGGACAATAGCTAGTCCAGCATGGATTTTAAGCCATGAAGGGCATTGGCCATGCCACTCACTTTCAGGAGTTCCCCAAGTATTCAAGAAACTCCTATGTGGCTTCAGGGAATATGTCGCTTATTCATAAATTATTTATTGTTCTATTTTTTTGGTCAGTCTGGTATTCATTCTAGAATTTAGAGAAATTTCAAGACATTACTACAGCCATGACTCCATTGTTATTGGGTCAAAATTAATGTTTGATCTTCATTTATAATATTAAACATATATTCATTCTAGAAAATCCACTAAATTTGATGTGTTTACATAGATTATAGATAAATCAATGCATGTATCACATTTAAGAAATTACATATTGGTTTTTTTGTTCTGCATTCTGTATTATATAATATGAATTATTAATTGTACACCATATTTCACACATAACAGATTAAATAATATATATCTGATTAGTAAATTTCTGTAGATTTTTTATACAATCTTATTTTGACCTTATAACAAAATATACTTACTTTATGAAACTTTCTCTGTTTGATCATAAGCTGTTTGAGAAATAAAATTATATCTTATTAATGTTTGTGACCCCAGTAACTAAAAATAATACCTAATATATATTAATAATTAAAAGTTGTTACATATCAAACTTAAAATACGTCCCTCCTTAAACATCAGTATTTTCAACAATCAACCTAAACACCAGAACATATCATCAAAATTAAGCAATTTTGAAGATGAGAAAAATAGTAGTTAAAAATCGTGGGCAACATGACCCAAATCATATTGTAGAAAAATATATATTCAAGTTTCATATATAAATATTCTCAGTTGAATTAACTTTTTTTTTTTTTTTTTTTTGTGTGTGTGTATATATATATATATATATATATATATATATATATAATGTCTTAATCATTCCTGAACATAAAATGTTTCCTGAAGAATTTCTAAAATAGCGTGTAAGATAAAAATGTCTAAAGTTGTATAATTTTTTATACAGCTATTTATTTGGTAAGATACAGTAGCATAACAATCCTGACACTTATAATTCTCCTCCAAATTTTACTTATAATATATACCTTTTAACAAGTAATGGAAAATAAATATTTGATTTAGATATTGAAATTATTTCCTATCCTGGACATCGTCCTACACATAATGAAACAAAACATTAACAAAAACTTCCTTAATGAATTGAATTTTTGGGGAAGATGATATTTGGGAAGGGGAAGAATAAAGGCCTGCATTGTGTACATTTTTTACTTTCTTCTTACTTATTACTAATATTCTGTTTTGGCTCTTGAAGTAGAAATAAATTAGTCCCTTAAATCTTACCATTGATACTTTCAGAAAACAAATTTATTGAGGACATTTTTACCTTATATTACTGTTTGAATGTGTTCCTTCATATTTGTGAAAGGGTATATCAGATTTGACTTTCCAGATCTATAGTTCCTCACTATCCTGTAAGTATGTTTTCTCCATACCACACCATATTATTCTAATGCAGAATTTTTGAAAGAAACAGTTATAACTAGGACTATCTTGAAATATTTTGCAATTTTAAATCAAATAACTCTGAAGTTTATAGATAAAAAAAATTCTGCAGACAAGTCTCTTCCATTCTTGGAGGACAAACCTTGCACATTTTCAAAAATTTCTTGGACTTTCACTGTGCATTTCATCCAAGCAATCAATTTATCTTTCTCTGTGGAGTCTGCAAGCAGGACTCTATTGCCAATTGACTGGTGGCAGGGATTTCCCTGACTAAGCTGCCCTTTTTGCTCCTTTTCTAGTCCTGTCACTAGAGAGAAATGACTTTGCGCCATCAAAAGAAAACACCTTGTGACACATAGTGCTATCTATGTTAAAAGAGAACAATGCACATGCATCTAATACTATACATATACTTTTAAAGATCTGCATCTATACCTACATTTTCCAATCTATGTGAATTTTGTCCTTCTATATAGTAGCCCTAATTACTTTTATGCATCAATTTATCCTAAATTTGGCATAAGATATTTAATATAGACATGATTGATTTAATTTGCAAAGATGTTCTTTGCAAAAACTCTATTCAACTTCCTTTTCCTTAATAGAGATTTTGCTTTGCATGGTGGCACAAATCATTCTAATATGCCTAAAAGAATCTGAAAATGAATATAACTTACTGGGGCTGAAATAATGGCCATTGGCTTCTATATGTAAAGATTGATGAGTGAAGATCATCGTTGGTACTCTGCTGTATGTTTTTTTGAAATTGTTTTTACGGAATATTTTATTTTCCCATCTCTTTACCTCATGCCTAGATGTCTAAGCAAATTAAACATTACCCTAATTTGAATAGAATGTAGAAATGTTCCTTCCTTAGTGTAAACCCAAGGTCCTGGGGGTTCTCTACGGGTGTATTTCTATTTCAAAAATCATTACAAATGGACAATTAAATATACTGCTACCTAGGACATTAAGAATAGTAATTTATAATGAGATATTTGCTAAGCAAAATTATCTTAATTATCCAAACAATTCTACCCAGAAAATCTATTAGTAAGGAGAGTCTTAGTAATAGAAATAAGTCCGAAGTTCTTGATATTCAGCATTGTTGTTGAGTTAGTATTTTAGTACAGTTTTGTGGTATGGAATTTAAATTAATGTCTTACTTTTCTTCCTTCCTAGTATACAAGGGAGAATATTTTATATGTCTTTAAAGATTACAACCCTTGCATCAGATTAATTCTCATCGATTTTCATTACTAAAATTAAAATTCCTAGCTTTTTCTCATTACTTAAGGGAATTATTTCAATGCTTCTTAAATATAGAAAGACCATTTATATTGTATTTGTTGGATATTTTGGTCCTTTTTTCTGTACCTATCACTGTCAAAATACAAATATCAGATTATGATAGTATAATAATTCACATATCTTTCAGTTTTATATTATTTGTTTTGCTTTGTTGTGTTTTAAGAGACCATAAACTTCTTTGAGACTAGTATTTTTTGTCATTAAAACATGGTCATTGGCAAAAAAAAAAAAAAAAAAAAAAAAAAAAAAAAAAAAAACTGTATATTATAAATGCCTTTGAAAATAATGAACAACTTGCCAAAGTTTGTATTTATATGTTCAGTGTAATCAACCACTGTCTTAAAACAATACCATTATTGACTAGCTAAGACATATGCTAAAATGCCTTTGCAACATTCCTTATTTATTATTCCTCCTGGAAATCATTTAGGTAGTAATCATTTTGTGTATTCAAAAGTTTATGTATATGACTTTTAGGAATATAACTTTTATTTTTCTAAAAAATGATGGAATAACAAAAATTATCTAGGTTCCATAATGGTAAATTTGAATGTTAAATAGCTTAGTTTTACAAGAAAAATTATCTATGCAGAATACCTGTAGACCCAAGAATATATTTTTGTGTGTGTGTGTGTGTGTATGTGTGTGTGTGTGTATAAAGTCTGTCAATTTCTCATTATTTTATCCACAGAATGCACTGTACATTGCACA
Organism: Macaca thibetana thibetana; assembly: GCF_024542745.1. Taxonomy (NCBI): domain Eukaryota; kingdom Metazoa; phylum Chordata; class Mammalia; order Primates; family Cercopithecidae; genus Macaca; species Macaca thibetana. The sequence continues at coordinate 131,029,398 of NC_065583.1, read as the reverse complement.
TGTGTTTATATTAAGTGGAGCTACTTTGGGGGAAAATTAAGAAAAAGCCCATTAATCCAGTTTAAATGTTAGCAATGCCCTCATGGGACATCTTTATTGCACTAAACCTGAATGCCTAGTGCCACTGTGTAAACTTATATGTCCTTGATCAATATTTCCTATTTAATCTTTTATACTTGCTTAAAAACATTAAACATGGCTACACATAATACAGGTAAAATACCATTACTCCAGGAATATCTTAGAGCAATATATCACAGTGACCACGTGTTCTTGGGTTAGTCTGCTTGGGTTTAGATTTTACTTTAACTTATTACTACCTATGCCATCTTGATAAAGTTATATGACTTCTTAAAATAGCAGCTACCTTTTCTATACAAGGGGGTAAATCTAATATTTCTAGATTTTTGCAAAGATTAATATGATAAAGTACTCAGATCATTATATCAATTCTAGATACTTAGAAAACAGGTAATAAGTGGTAGTCAATTTGAGAGCTAGTCTAAGGCATTAGCTATGCTTTCTCTTCCAGGATCAAGATAATCACCAAATGGCACTCAAAGTCTTGAAAATGTTATTTTTTGAGCTGAAAAAAAAAAAGTTGAGACTTCCTGATATGATGGCATCAGAATCTCCCATTTAACCATCTTGGCATCATTTCTTCGGCACAGAAAAGTTGATTCTTTCCTATCATGAAGCTAACATACCTTGTTTGCCTTTTGAAAATGTATGCTGCTATTAAACATCAAAAACTGTGTCACATGGAAATGCCTTCCTGGCGGGGTGTGCTGTTGACGTTGAATCATCTGTTTGTGCTATCATTAGGTACAAAAGCTTTGAAGTAAGACCTAAAGCCAAAATTCTCACAGATGTTGCATGGAAATAAACTTCAAAAAGGATGCACAGTGTTCATTCATAGACAGGTAAACATCTGTGAGAGAGAGAGAGACAGAGCAACTCACTTAAAGGCTTTGCTTTGAACAAAACAGGCCCTGGGCCTTCTCTTTCAAATTGATGTCTCTGTTTATATAGCTTCCTGCCTCTGTACTAGGTGACTATTGAAATCCCACTTTTTGAACTAATTTACAATGACCTCTTCCTAGTTTCCAACAGTTTCTTTCATAGGGGGTTTGTTTTCTCTAATGAGGCTCAGCTAGGACCAGGGGTAAACAAAAGGAAATAGACATCCTTCAACAGATTCTGTCTGCACTGAGGCTGATATCTGAAAAAGAAGAGGGGCCAAGAATGAATAGGAGATGTCCTTGTATCTGCAGATTTGAAATTGGAGATCCCATAAACTCAATGTGTTTAGACTCACTAAATCTTTTTTTATTGAAAAATATTACGTTTCATACACCAAGGCTACAAAATGGGAATAAACAAAGCCATATGACGAATGTTTATTTTTGATAACTCTTATGTCAGAAAATGAACTCATTCTCTGTTTTGAATAAGTGTCCAAGATTTAGATCAAGTTTCCCTTTAATGAAATTATTTGAAAGGATTTTTGTCTTTTCATTTTATTAACCAATGTGTTAGAAATACTGATGCCATCACAAAATGAAAAACAAACAAAAAAAACAAAACTGCAAATTATAAATGGTCAATCTATCAGGATTATAGCTTGCTGTTTCAAAGCCTAAAGCTTACTCAAGACGCCAACATAATTTCGTCAAACAATGTTATAAATGGAGATAAACAGCCCAGTTCCCTTTGAATTTTCAAGTCTGTTGTCTTCTATTATTAGTTTATCATATGACTTATTTTTCAAAAAGCAAGACTCTATCAAATTCATGCCACTAAATATATTTACTACTTTGATCTTCATTTATGCTCTAAGGCAAAACAGCCTATGTGAGGATACACTTTATGAAATGTAGATTCTTTGCCCTTCATGTGCATGGCAAACTTCCCTCACCTCCAAGCATTCTGGAACTGATCGATGGCAAGTTCTGCCTCAAAACGTCTTCTCTATTCTTATCCTTGGTGAGAATGTATCAATAAATAGGAAGAGATGATGATGCTACTGAAGCCTGTAAGCATAACTTCTCATTTCATCAACTTTGCTGATGTTACCTCTGGCTCAGAGGTTCCATTTTCTCTCTGCCTCTATGGAATGCATCAGGATTGCTTTGACAGCAAGCCCCAAAGGCATATGGCAGAGAGCTTCTTGCTTTTTAAGTATGCTTTTACTGACTCACCAGTTAAGAGCAATAGCAGTTCTAACGATAACCACGAAGCTGACAAAATAATCCAAACAGTGTTGCCCGCAAATTCTGAGAAAAAAAAAAAAATCTATTGGTGTAAATGTATTTTACTCTGAATATAAAAGAAAGCACAATATACTTCTGAAAAAGACTGACTTTCATTTTATTATTATTACTATATTTTTCCATTCTTTTTTATTAGAAGTTCATGAACTGGGGGTCAGAAAAAGGTGATTGGAATTCTTTCTTACTTATGAGGATTATGATCAGAGAAATTGTGTAATCCTCTATCCTCCTTAAAATTCAATCTTCCTCTTTACCAGTTTGTATTCAGCTATAAATCAGTTGGGGCAATCATATATACAGATCAAGTTCTTATAATGTTTACGTAGAATCATAAGCGTTTATGCTTAGGATTGTGAGAGACACTAAAATAATCATTAACATGAATTTTTTTTATTTTTTAGAGATTATACAATTTAAAACTCTTTCCCTTGAATAGATTAAATACACCTATCTCAAGATCAGGGGCTTCTCTAAATTCTTTCTCTATTTCTGAAATGTTTAGTGTTTTATTGACCATAATCATTGCCCCCAAAAGACATCTCCATGCCATAATATTCAGAACCTGTGAATATTATCTTTCATGACAAAAATGTTATAGAGTTAAAGAATCTTGAGAGGAAGAACTCATCCTGGATTATCTGGTAGGCCCTAAATACCATCAAATTTATTTTTAAGAGAGCAAAGCCAAAAAAAACAAAAACAAAAACAAAAACAAAAAACTTTGAAACAAACCAAAGAGGAGAGATAGAAGCAGAAGAAGAGACTATCATACTTAGAGAGATTGGAGTGATGCAGCCACAAGTCAAAAAAAATACCTGCAGTCTTTAGAAGCCACAAGAAGCAAATAACACATTCTTTGCTATAACCTCTGGAGGGAGTGTAGCACTGGCAAATCCTTGACTTACAACTTTTGGCCTACATAACTGAGAGAGAATAAATTTCTGTAGATTTAGGTCACTCAAATTGTTGTAAATTTTCACAGCAGCCATAGAAAACTAACACATTGCCATTTCCACATTTTGTGCATTCCATGTGTGTTTTGGCAATCTTACATTACTAGACTTAGGACCTTGAAGGTGGAAATTATATGTGACACCTTTTTGTGTTAGACTCAGTACCTAAATCCTTATATGTAGCAGGGGCCAGGAGAAAGTTTCCAAATAGATTCGTGAATGGTGTCATCAGTGAAATAATTATTTTTGACACAGTTCCTAATTGTGATGATTAAGAATATAAGGTCAGGCATGGTGGCTCACGCCTGTAATCCCAGCACTTTGGGAGGTCAAGGCAAGTGGATCACCTGAGGTTGAGAGTTCATGACCAGCCTGACTAACATGGAGAAACCTCGTCTCTACTAAAAATACAAAATTAGCCAGGTGTGGTGGCACATGCCTGTAATCCCAGCTACTCGGGAGGCTGAGGCAGGAGAATCGCTTGAACTCAGTGGGTGGAGGTTGTGGTGAGCCAAGATTGCACCATTGCACACTCCAGCCTGGGCAACAAGAGTGACACTCAACATGGCACATGTATACATATGTAACAAACCTGCACGTTGTACACATGTACCCTAGAACTTAAAGTATAATAATAATAATAATAGATTGGTGAAAAGATAAGAAAATCGATTGATTATCTAGAGATGTATCTTTTGGGGTAGGAGCAAAACGAAACATGAAATTTTACATGGAGGAAATAAAAAAATGACATTATAAATAACTGTAATCATGGAATCTGAGAGATGATTTGACCATTGAAAAGAGGAATTAGTAATAAGATTTTTGTATATTATGTTAATTGTACTTCTGGTTTCCAATCCAACTTATAAAGAGCTTGGATGGTGTCAATTGCAGTCTCACAAGAAAGAAAGAAAAGTTGAACAAGCTGCAAATCAATAACTCTTCTTATAATATACATAGAATTGAAATCACAAGGCAAACTTCTGCCCCTACAACTGGAGAGACAGACAGGTGAATACAGAGAATCACAGCTTATGAAGGGCAGATGCCCCGGAGCAGAATTCCATTGCTGGTGCCAATCCCATTGGGAACATTTACATTTTAATGACAAATTGCTGGAGGTTTGGTGTGGACTAGCTTGAGAGTTAAAATCTCCATGTGATCCCAGCCTTTCACTAATTTTATCTCCAGGAATCCCACAAGGTTCTCAACAGTGAAGGTTGGAAGAAAATCCTCTCACACTTCTGGCAGAAGGAAGGGAAAAGTAACCATTTTGAAATATGCCCAGTTATCTGTGCTTTCTTTAACAATGCCGGCTCTCAGAGGAAACAATTTTGTCAGAGACCAACTGGGAGTTATTGAAGTCTGATCTACCAGTTGGAAGTGAAATATCCACTTCCAGCCCCTTCTAGCCTTTCTGTCCCACCTATGGAGAACAGAGAAAAGATGAGAAGCAATTGTGAGGGTCACAGTCAGGGACCAGGTTCATTAAAAGACTGAGACCTAGTCACAGAACCATAGGATACTTTCCCTACCCACACACCTTTGTACCACGTCAATGGGACTCCGTATAAAAACAAGGGATGACAGCTGAGAGTATTGCAAGCCTGAGAAACTTTTCAAAAAATGAATGTCTTAATTCTACAATCCCCCTCCCCACAAAAGTAGAAACAAAAATGAGGACTCTAGATGGAATTTAGCTTCTAACACTGCAGCTACAACTGACAGGAAAACATAGTCTAACTCAGAGTTAGATAAACATAAAACTTCACAATAAAGACAAACCTATCTCACTTCTTTATACCACAAACATCATATCTGGCTTTCAATTAAAAATTATAAAACATAGAACTGGGTTTGGTGGCCAGTGTTGGGATCATAAGCATGATCCCATCACTTTGGGAGGCTGAGGTGGGTGAATTGCTTGAGCCCAGGAATTTGGGACCAGGATGGGCAACATAGTAAGACACTACACTGTCTCTAAAAAAATAAATTAAGTTAAATAAATGAATTACAAATATAATAAAAGGCACAAAACACAGTCTAAATAGAAGAAGCATGCATCAGAATCAGACTTAGATATGGCAGAGATTTGAAAATTTAAAATAATCGCAATTAATATTTGTAAGGCTGCAATGGGAAAAAGTAGACAACATACAAGAACAGACAGGTAATATAAGCAGAGATATAAACTCTAAGAAAGAATCAAAAGAAAATGCTAGAAACAAAAGCCCTGCGTGTTATGATCTGAATGCATGCTTTTCCCTCAAACTCACATGTTGGAAACCTAAATTCCAAGGTGATAGTATTAGCAGGTGAAACCTTTGGGAGATAATTAGGTTCTGAGGGTGGACACCTCATGAATATATTACCACTCTTTTAAAGGAGGCTAAAAGGAACTTGTTTTCACATTTTACATACGAAGACTCAGCAAGAAGGCACCCTCTTATATATGAGAACAGCCTCCCACTACACACTGAATCTTCTAGTACATTGATCTTGAACTTTACAGCATCCAGAATGGTGATAATTAAATTTGTGTTGTTTATAAGCTATTCAGTTTACCATATTTTGTTAAAACAGCCCAGACAGGCTAATACGCTATAAGAGAAATGAGTAATGCCTTTGACGGGCTTACCACTAAACTGGACGTGGCCAATCAGTGAGCTTAAAAATGTATCAATAGAAACTCCTCAAACTGAAATGTACAGAGAAAGGAAGAATAAAAAATAAAATTGAACATAATAACCAAGTACTATGGGAAAATTACAAAACATGTGACACAGATGTAAGGAGAATAACAGAAAGAGATAAATGAACCAAAGGAATATTTAACATAGTAAGGGCTGAGAAATGTGCACAATTAACAGCAGACACCAAACCACAGCTCCAATAAATTTAGTAAACAGCAAGCAGGATACATAGTAAAAATCTCCATTTAGTTGTGTTATAATCAAATTGAGGAAAACCAGGGACAAAGAGAAATTCTTAAAAGAAGCCAGAAAGAAGTGACTGGGTGCACATCTTACCTATAGAGGACACAAATAGAATTACATTGGACTTCTTTACAGAAACCACACAAGCAAAAAAATTGTAGACTGAAATATTTAAAAGGTGTTTGAAAGAAAACACCAAATCAAAATTCTGTATCCAGACAAGTTACCCTTTAAAAGAAAGCAAAAATAACTATTCCTCAGACAAACAGAAATTAAGAGAATTTCATGCCTGTAGATCTGCCTTGCAAGAAATATTAAAGCTTTTCCAGAAAGCGTGAAAATCATATGGTCGGAAAATCAGAGTCAAATAAATAGAGGAAGAAAATTAAAGATGAAACACATAGAAACAAAATAAAATATTTTATTTTACATTATAAGACTAATTTTTCCAAAGAGTGTCAGCATTCATCAAAAACTAAAAGTCACTGATACACTCCCTTCTTTCAAAATGAAGGACATTTTATTATGCCTGGCCTTTGTCCTTTCTGTGTTGACATAACAGAATATCTTATACCGAAAAATGTATCTGAAAAATACAAACTTATTCTCACAGTTCTGGAGGCTGGGAAATCTGATTTCAATTTGTCAGCATCTGGCAAGCGCATTCTTGCTTCATTATCTCATGGCAGAATGAGAGAGGGTGACATAGGGCTAAAAAGAGAGAAAAGAGAGGGCCAAACTTATTTTTTAAAACAAGGTCATGTTCTGAGTAACAAACTCACTTCCCTAATAGCAATATTACTCGATTCATGAGAGTAGAGTCTGCACAACCGAATTGCCTTGTAAAAGTCCCACCTCCAAACACTGTTGCATTGGTTATTAAGTTTCCAACACATGTGCTGTAGGGGGCACATTCAGATTATAGCAGCCTCATAACTGTAACTTCTAAGTCTCTAAATTTATGTAACTGAACAATTGTTCCTTTTCAAAACAGTAGGTGTAGCCCTTTTGTTAATAAAAGTTATTTGTGAGTTATAGTTGAGGAAGTTCACCTGATCCCAGAGGCTTATTTCCCTTCTCCCAGAAACCCCAATAAAGAATGATGAAGGAATTTATAAGGGTATTATTTCAAATGGTCAAAAAGTTAGAGAGAAGAAAATGATAGATAATGTATTTGCACCCAGTTTATAATAAAGTCAATTTGATACAGCAGCCTGGCAAGGGGGCTCATGCCTGTAATCCCAGCACTCTTGGAGGCCGATACAGAGTCCAACAAAGGTTCACCACTAGGACTCAATTACTAATGTATGGACTCCAGAAAAAATAGAAAACAGGAGAGCATGGAGAACAGGGATCAAGGCATGTAACACAATGGAGGAGCTCCTAAGTTGAAGATAAATGAAAGCCAAGAAAGACGACTGTCACACGAGACTGAAGAACAACCAGTCCTAATGGAAAAGAATTATCTCCCAGGGGAAAAAAAAAATCAGAATAAAAGTTAATGGATCTTTTGGATTATTTGGCAAAAATATAAAAATACTGTAGTTACAGAAAACTAGGAAAAGGAAACAGTGAAAACATTGATCTCCAGGAAAACAGGAGTGCACAGGAAGGAGAATTAGTCATGTGCATGGCTGGGCCATAGAGTGAACATACTTTGCATAGTATGCTTTTCACTGTGTATGCATTTCTTTGATGACTGTAATAAGTATAAAGAGAAAAGAGACAATTGTGTTTACACATAGGTAAACTGGTTTATTATTTGTAAAACAATGTGAATTGTGTTGAAAAGGTTTCAGTATGATTGGTAGAGATCATGGAAATATCACTTTCTTTAATATTTATTTATTTATTTATTTATTTATTTATTTGAGAAGGAGTTTTTGCTCTTGTTGCTCAGGCTGGAATGCAATAGCCCAATCTCAGGTCATTACAACTTGTGTCTCCCAGTTCAAGTGATTCTCCTGCCTCAGTCTCCCGAGTAGCTGGGACTAAAGGTGCATGGCACCATGCCAAGCTAATTTTTGTGATTTTAGTAGAGACGGGGGTTTCACCATGTTGATCATGGCTGGTCTTGAACTCCTGACCTCTTGTGATCCACCCACCTTGGCCTCCCAAAGTACTAGGATTACAGATGTGAGCCATTGCCCCTGGCTGGATACATCACTTTCTAATCTACAAATAGCCTCAAAACGTTATAATTTGTTCTGCTAAAAAATGTTTTACATAGGTGGCATAGTCATCAATTTCAGCATATACAGTTTTTGTTTTTGACTCATTATTTGGTTAACATGTTATAATACATGTATATGGTTTCTTCTTTCTTTCTCTTTATTCAGTCTTGTATCACTTATTTTCTTCAGTCCCCTTTGCATGTTATTATATCTTCCTCCACTTACAGTTTCATCCCTTATTTAAAAAAAAATGGAGCTGGTACTTTTCTGTAGAATCAACAAAGCATAAGTACATAGAAAATTAATAAGGATTATCCCTACAAAAGAGGTGGTGGACTCCTTCTAGAAGGGGAAAAGGAAAATGAGAATATGATATAGAAATGTGCTTCCTGAACTGCCTTTGGTACAACATTCCCTTTCATTATAACACATCTATGTTTTTCTCCTCTCTATCTACAAGTAGATTTGGTATCAGTTCAAATCCATTTGTTGGCACATTATGGCTCAACAATATGCCTCTCTTTTGCTCTTACAGTGATGCGTTATCTCTCATGTCTCCTTTGGTCTCACTTTGTTTTCTCCTCTAATGGGAAACAAAAGACTGACGAATCCATCACTGTGTCCTTAAAGTGATTTTCTTCAGGCATCATTTGAAGTTCTCAGTTGAATATGGAGAAAAAATTATTCAAATAAGTTATAGACTTTGTGTAACAAAAAAAAATGCAATTTAGAGATAGACTAACGTATTCAGTATCTTCTATCTTCAGAATTCTCAGCTCAGTAATGAAACATTTTAGAGATGTTGTGTGGCAATTTTTCTTGTAGGGTATCTAGTTCAACAAGTTCTGCATCAATTATAATTAATTAATTATTAACAACTGACAAATAAATATATGCAACTATTTTTTTCTGCCCTGTAGTATTATTACGTTCAATTCTTAGATGAGGAAATACTGGCTTAAGTGAGTAGTTGCTCAAGATGACACAGTTAATAAATAAGGAAAGGTGCTGAAATTTATACATATGCATAATTATACCCACACCTCTATAAATTTAAATTTGATGTTTTTAACCTGTACTTTTCTTCAGTTCCTGTATTACATATTTATAAATATTATAAATGGTGATATATATAAGTAGCAATATATAACATTTCAGGAAAATCTCATTATTTATTACATTTTGCTCTCCCCTCTTTGTTTAGCCTCACATTATGCTGGCCATAAGGAGAAGAAAGAAGACAACATTTCTATTAGAATGAAGTTCTACTTCTTTCTTAATCCATGATGTGAAATTGAAAACTAAAATTCAAAAGATCAATAATGTATAAATAATAATGAATGGTAATGACTTCAAAACTGACTTAAACTGTCAAAAGCAAATATGTCAGCATAAGCCTGCATAAGATTGAATTATCAGTTCAAGTAGACAGGCCCATCTGTATAGGCAGTGTAAAGCATTTTCACTGACAAGCCATGCAGTCCCTGTTATTGAATTCTGCTCAATAGCTAAAGTAGTAGTCATCAATTTGGTGACTTAAACATTTAATTTTCTAAAAATATCACAGTATTCACCCAGTGGAATGAGAATTGTGTATGCAATTGCAATTTTTATTGCAAACAACAACCAAACACCATTAAAATAACATAAAATAAGGTTTGTATGAAGAGAGATATTTAAAAATGCTCTTGACTGCCAATGCCCAATGTAGTAAATATATTATTTTCCCCCCGTAGATGCATAAGTTAAATATCATTTAATGAAAATCTAAATTTGTATTTAAACGCTTGATTACATAGTTTCAAAATTAATCTGGAAAGGGAGTTTCGGATCATTTATCTTTTACCTTGTGTGGTCCATGGCCCCACCACTCCGGTGCTGCACTGGGATTTCCAGTCCAATGACATTTCTATTTCTTTCCATCAATAAAGCTTTTTTTCCCTCTGCTCATTTCTGTTTATCCCTTTTTAATTCTTTGCTTTCTGATACAATACCTCACTTGCTAGTACTTGAAACTGTTTTGCTTTTATTATTATTTTTTTCTGTCACAGTCTTGTCCCAGCTACACTCACTTCTAATCATATTCATCACACTGTTGCCTCTAGGTCTATGGCAGCTGTGAGGGCATATACAGAAAATCATGGATCCACGCATCTGAAAAGCCTTGTGAATTGATTGCTTCCAATTATCTGGCAAACCTACTCTCTCCCTCTGCTCACTCATTTTTTGCAATCACTGGGGAAGGAGAAGCTCTATTTTTTTTTTTTTTTTTCTTTTCAAACCTTTGAGAGTCTCGTGTTCCCTTTCACTTCAAGGTGACAAGATTTTTCTACCTGTTACATACAGAAAAAGGCAGCTCGGGAAGTATGATTTTATGTCATTTTTCTATTTTTTCTTTCTCTCTTTTACAAATAATAGTCACTCCCTTCTTTGTTGGTGGTCATTCCAAATAATTTTCTCCAGGCACTGATTCTTTGTTTACTACAGAAAAGAACCAGCTCCACATTTTAAATAGAGATGAGATTGTAAAAGGAGGAAAATGTAATGAGGTGGAAGAGGTATTAAAGGAAAAATAATTGACACAAGATTGAATAAAAAAGAAGGAAGAAGAAATCATATACATTTATTGTGACACGTTAACCAGGCAATTTTGATGCAAAAACCAACACGTGGTTAGGCTGAAATTTAAAAAAGTACTACTTTATGTAAAACATATCAAATTTCTTAAAAAAGAGAGATAAGCTCTTTACATTCAAAACAGGAAATCCACAAATATCCCTACATAGAAATGCATGAATTTTCCTCCTCTCCTACCTTTATACATTGAAGGCCATCTTCTCCACTACTGCCCTTAATGTGGTAATGTTTTCAGAAAACATATAATACTCACTACGATTTGATTGTCCTAACTCATCTTGTCTACTGGATACTTTCAACAGCTTTAAAAAATGCCTATGTATCTCTCTTTAAACTCCCCACACTTTCTAGATAGATAGAGAGATATACTGACAGACACAGACACACACACACACACCACAAAGGTCTTTAAAGTATACGTGTATGTGTGTGTGTATATATATATGTATATATACCACCTGTATTATCTTTGCAATTCTTCTCTATCTAAAATTACTTCAAAATAAAATGTTAAAAAGACTAGAATTTTATCTTTTTTTGTTGTTGTTGTTACTAGTAGTAGCCTAATTCTTCACTCCTTTTCACAGACAAATTTTATTAAAATGTGTTTTTTGTTTATTTGTTTGTTTGTTTTTGGTGGAGTGTGGTGGCTCATGCCTGTAATCCCAGCACTTTGGGAGGCCGAGGCAGGTGGATCACAAGGTCTAGAGATCGAGACGAGCCTGGCCAACATTGTGAAACCTCGTCTCTACTAAAAATACAAAAAAAATAGCCAGGTGTGGTGGTGTGTGCCTGTAGTCGTCCCAGATACTCAGGAGCCTGAGGCGGGAGAATCGCTTGAACTCAGAGGTGAAGGTTGCAGTGAGCTGAGATCATGCCACCACTCCAGCTTGAGCATCAGAGAGATACTCCATCTCAAAAAACAAAAACAAACAAACAACAACAAAAAAAAAAAAAAAAAAAGAAAAAAGAAAAAGAACAAGAAAAAAACATCATCAGCATTTATAGGCCCAACTTTTTGGTTAAGCAGCAGTATTCCACACAATCCAACATACCTTCCTTTTGAAATATGGCTTTCCAGACATTTTTCTTTCTTTTTCTTTTCTTTCCTTTTTTTTGATTACAATATGATACTGAGTTTTAGATCTCTCAATTCCTTTATCTTTGTTGGAACCTCCATGTGTAAAATCCAGCTGCCACATAGGACTCTCATCTAGGCCCTGTTCTCCTAGCATTGTTATTACATACTTGAAAATAAACTTACTATTTCAACTCTCTAGTTCAGACAACTTCTTAGTGTTCTTTCAGTTTTTACTTAATTGATTTTTTTAATAGTTCCCATAGGAAGTCTAAAATATACGCCAAAGTTAACATAATAAACTTGAACTTTCCCAATCTTATCTTTATCTAGACTCTTTAATCTCAGTGAATAGATAGCTATCCACCCAAGTGCTTAAACTATACATCTCATAGTTATTCATATATTATTGCTGTACATTCTCTTACAAATTTATTGCTAATTCAGTTTTCTAGTAACTCTTACGTATGTCCCAGGTTTTTTTAATATTTTTTATTCAAATTTGGACAGCTTCATTGACCTAAACAACATTTTACTCTATATTCTTTTTTTTTTTTTTTTTTTTTTTGCTCCTGGAATCGACTCTGCACATCCTAATGAGAATGATCGTCAGAAATTCAAATCTGATACTATATTTCCATACTTACAATCCTCGTCAGTTTTACCACTGATATAGGCAGAAGATCCATAAATCTATGGCATGGAAAAAATACATAATCTCTAGCATACACTATGAGACTGTGGACAAGAAGCCCATTCTTAAGTTTTCCAGCTTTTCTGTCCAGTTCTAGCTTCTGCTACTTCAATATTATTGCATTCTCCTTAATTTCTAAGGCTTATTTTGCCTCCTTTTCAAATAAACCTTCATGTATAACTTATCCCCTCCTTGGAAGACTCCCAGAACTTTGTTCACCTGCATGGGAAAATCCTACTCTTTATTTACATCCTAGCATAACCATTGTCTGAAAGTCTTTCACATTACCTGCTCATATTTTTATTAAGTGTCTGGCCCATGCAAGTGTCTTCCTCAGAGTGCTCTGCATATCAACCAGCATGACACTATGAACTTGATCGTACCATGCAATGAGGTTTCCTTCTAGGGAGGATTGAAAGTCTTTTCGTTTATTTTAACAATCTCTGTACAAAAATTATACACATAGAAAGTGACCTTTATTGTTGCAAATATTTGTCTTATCGAAAATGTGAAAAATGTCACAAAAAACAGTACTGTAGGCTACTTGTGCCAACCTCATCAGATATATCACAGAAAATATTAAAATGTATAGAAGCAGACATCTGAATTAATATTTATTATTTTAAATTGTCAATACTTGCTATATGTATTCTATTTTAAATAATGTAGTTTAATTTATGTGACAATTTAAAATTTAGAAAATAAAGTTAATCTTCACTTAAGAGATAATATCAAAATAAATTATATTTCAAATATTTTTATTAAAATATTTAAAAATATGAATTTCATAAAGGTAGATGCTTCTCCCTCTAACTTTAAGAAAAATAACAATTACATTTCATGTTTAGGGAAAAACAATTTTAAAATGCTGCCTCTGTATGAATACCATACAAACAAAATCTATAGAGAAAACCGGTAAAAGGATACATGTTTAGTGGCAAAATTATTTGTAAGATACAGACATTTAATTGAGTATATAGAAATCTATGGACATTTAAAAAATACGTACAAAAACATGAGCAGATAATTAACTATGAAAAAATGAAAATGGTCAAAGCATGAAAATGTACATCAAATAGTTCTAACATAAAAGCAAGAATAAGGTTAAGAAAACATGGAGTAAAAATCAGATTACAATATTGGCTTTACTCCAGCTGAAATCTTCTCTATATATTTATTTTTTGAAAAATTTCAAATTTTAGTATAAATTACAGGGTACATATGCAAGTCTGTTACATGAGTATGTTGTGTGATGCTGAGTTTTGAGGTACAAATAATCTCATCACTGCTAGAGAGCCTAGCATCCAATATGTGGTTTTCTAACCTATTCCCCCTTCTTCCTTCCTTGTCCAATAGTCTTAAGCATCTATTGTTCTCATCTTTAAGTCTTTGTGTATTCTACATTTAGTTCCTACTTATATGTAAGAGCATATGGTATTTGTTTTTCTGTCCTTAGTGCCAATTCACTTATGGTAATGGCCTCCAACTTCATTCATGCTGCTGCAAATGACACGATTTTGTTCTTTTTTGTGGCTTTGTTATATTCCGTGGTGAATATGTACCATATTTTCTTCCTCCAATCCACCATTGATGGACACCTAGGTTGATTTCATACCTTGTCTATTGTGAATAGAACTGTGATGTGTGCATGTGTCTTTTTGGTCGAATGATTTGTCTTTTGGATATGTACCCAGTAATGGGTTTGCAAGGTCAAATGATAGTTCTAAATTCTTTTAAAAATCTGTATATTGCTTTCCTCACTGTTGCATTCCCACCAACAGTGTGTAAGGATTTCTTTTTCACCACAGTCTTATCAGTTTATTTTTTCTTTTTAATAATCATCATTATGGCTGGTGTGAGATGGTATCCCAAAGCCAGTAGAGAAAAGAAATCACTAAAATCAGAGAAGAGCTGAATGAAATTGAGACCTAAAATTTGATACAAAAGATCAATGAAACCATTGGTATTTGTAAAAATTAATAAGATTGATAACCACTAGCTAGATTAACAAAAAATAAAAAGATCTAAATAAGTACAATCAGAAATGTCAAAGAGGACATGAAAATGGATTCCACAGAAATATAAAATATCCTCATAGACTATTATGAACACCTCTAAGAATACAAATTAGAAAATCTAGAGGAAGTCAGTAAATTTCTGGAAACACTCATCTCCCAAGATTGAAACCAAAAGAAAGCGAAGACCTGAAAAGAACAATAAGTTTGGCAATTAAATCAGTACAAAAAAAAAAAAACAAAAAAAAACCTGCCAAATGAAAGGAGTTCTGGACCAAATGAATTCACAGTCAATTTCTACTAGATGTACAATAGAAGAACTCGTATCAATCTTACTGAAACTATTCCAAAAATTGAGGAGAAAGCGTTTCTCCCTAACTCATTCTACAAAGTCAGCATCATCCTGATACGAAAACCTGTCAGAGACACAGGGAAAAAGAAAACTTCAGGCCAATATCCCTGATGAACATAAATTTATAATCCTCATAAAAATACTAGCAAAGCAAACCAAATCCAGCAGCACATCAAAAAGTTAATTCACCATGATCTAGTACGCTTTATTCCTGAGATGCAAAGTTGGTTCAACATAAAGTAAAAACAAAAGGACCATATAATCATCTCAGTAGATGCAGAAAAGACTTTGATAAAATTAAATGACCCTTCTTCATAAAAACCCTCAACAGAGTAGGCATCAAAGTAACATACATCAGAGTAATAAGAACCATTTTTTACAAACTCACAGCCAACATCATACTGAATGGGCAAAAGATGGAATCATTCCTCTTGAGAACCGGAAGAAGACAAGGATACCCAATCTCATGACTCCTATTCAACATAGTACAGAAAGTCCTAACCAGAGTAATTAGGCAAGAGAAAGAAAGAGAAGGCCTCCAAATAGAAAAAGAAGAAGTCAAACTGTCTCTCTTTGCTGACAATATGATTAGAAAGAAAATCCTAAAGGCTTCACCGAAAGCCTCCTACAACTGATAAATAAATTCAATAAACTTTCAGAATAAAACATCAATGTACAAAAATTAGTAGAATTTCTGTACACCCATAGCATTCTAGCTGAGAACCAAATCAAGGACACAATCACATTATAATAGCCACAGGAAAAATGAAATACCTACAAATATGTCTAACCAATAATGTGAAAGATCTCTACAAGGACAACTAAAAAACACTGCTGAAAAACTCAAAGATGACACATAAATTTTAAAACATTTCATATTTATGTATAGGAATAATTAATATTGTTAAAATGGTCATACTGCCCAAAGGAACTTACAGATTCAATGCTATCTCTATGAAAACACCAGTGCCATTTTTCTTAGAATTAGAGAAATCTATTCTAAAATTGATTTGGAATAAACAAGGCCTGAAGAGAAAAAGAAATCCTCAGTGAAAAGAACAAAGCCAGAGGTATTACATTACCGGACTTCAAACTATACTATTAGACAAAAATAACAAAACAGAATGGCATTGGTACAAAAACAGGCACATAGACCAGTAGAATAGAATAGAGAAACCAAAAATAAATCTGCACACTTACAAATATCTGATATTTGACAAAACTGACAAAAATGAGCAATGGGAAAAAGACTCTATTCAATAAATGGTGCTGGGCTAACTGGCTAACCATATACAGAAGAATGAAACTGAACTCCTACTTCTCATTACATGTAAAAATTAACTGAGGATGCATTAAAGATTTAGATGCAAGACTTCAAACTATAAAAATGCTGGAGGAAAGCCCAGGAAATACCCTTCTCAAAATTGACTTTGGCAAGTAATTTTTGGCTAAGTCTCCAAAATCATTTTCAACAAAAACAAAAATAGATGAGTGGGACCTAATTAAATTAAAGAGCTTCCGCACAACAACAACAACAAAATTACCACAAGAATAAACAGACACGCTACAGAGTTGGAGAAAATATACACTAACTATGCATTTGATTAAGAGAGATATACAGAATCTATAAGGAAATTAAACCAATCAACAAGCAAAAAATAATACAGTTAAAAAATGTGCAAATGACATAAATGGACCGTCTCAAATGAAGATAGACAAGTAGCCAACATAAACGGACCTTCTCAAATGAAGACAGACAAGTAGCCAACAATTACATTAAAAAAAGCTTAACATCACTAATCATGAAGTAATACAAATCAAAACCACAATGGCATCTATTTATTTACTTTCTGTGTTCAGTCCATATAATTTCACCTGTCATTTAAAAATACAACATGTGCATTTATGATTTCACTGCTTTTGCACAATTTGCCCACTCTTAATTGACTCTTCCGCCTACTCTGACCATCCTTCCATTCATTGAACTCCTGAAATCTCAAGTTTCAGAATATAAGACTGAAGTAACCTCTCTTTCAACTTAACAATTTGTACATACGGTTATTACAGCATTGATTTAACTTCATCATATTACACTTACTTATAAAATACGTGTCTTCCTGCCTGACTGTGACATCCATGAGTTACCATGAGTTGCTAGTAGGAAGTATTATGCCTGATAATAATAAGCATGCAATTACATTTGCTAATTTGTATCTTAGAGTGATGGATTATTGTTTGAAACCTATTACCTGGGTGAGATAAGATGGGGTCAGAGGCAGATCAAGAGAGAGAAACTAGAAAGAAATTTACAGTTATATTAACTCACAATTCCCTGGGTGATAACAGTTTACCATAAAACACTTGAAGCATCAAGGCTGATCAAAAGGCAGAGAAAAGGGAGTGGACTATTGACAGGCACTTTTATTATTAACATCATTTATGCCAGAAGGAATCAAAGAGGCAGGCAGGGCTAATTTGATGAATTTCAGTGGATTCTGGGAAATAAGGACTGTCCCTTTTCTGTTCCCTGTACCTGTAATGCTTAAGGTACAGGTAATAGTGACCAGAGTCCAACAACTTGATAATGCAAGTGGTTGGTGGTGTTGATTAAACCGGTCGATCAAGAAAGGAAACGTACTGAATTTTAGTCAGGGTATCAAACTGCATCAAGATAGCAGAAGAGAATCCACCATGTTTCACATAAGTGTGAAAAGTTGGCCATGGTAATACTTCTAAAATCCAAGTAAATGCAAAACATACAAGGTCATTTCACTATACAGTGAAAACATGGCTTAAAATGATAAACATAATAGTGAAAATCTGAAGAATAGACAGTTCAGCCGATCATGTAATTTAAATATGTCTAAATATTTACTATTCTAACTCAATATTTTAGTAATATCAACAGGAACTTATAATAATATACTGTTTAAATGAAAAATAAAATAACATTCTCCCATGAGAACAGCATGAAAAAAATATATTTAGTTACACATTAACATGTTTAGCCATAGCCAAATCACGTATCTTAATTACAAATATTATTCAAAATTAAGTCAGAGCAAATTATATCATCTATCTATCTATCTATCTATCTATCTATCTATCTATCTATCTATCATCTATCTGTCATCTATCTATCATCATCTATCATCTATCTGTCAGGCTCTTTATTTTATCATTTATCTCTCTTTCTTTCCAATATTTCAGAGAGTTGAAGTTTTCCTCTTAACTTATCCCCACTAAAATAATCTTGGACTTGTAACTATTCCAGTACAATTTTAGGTACACTAAATGTTTTCGTCTACTTGGGTGGCTATAAAAACTACTGTAGAATGGGTGACTTTAACAACAAAATTTTGTTTTCTCATAGTTCTGGAGGCTGGAAAGTCCAAGATCAAGGCCCAGAATTGTTTAATTTCTGATGAGAGTTTTCATCCTGTCTTGCAATTGGGCTACCTTCTTGCTGTGTCCTCATGTGGTGAGAAGAAAGAGAGAGGGAGCCCTCTAATGTCTCTTCTTATAAGGACACAAATCCTATTGTATTAGAATCCCATCCTTATAATCTAATTTAACCTTAAATACCCTTGAAGGCTCTATCTTCAAATATAGTCAAATTGGGTGTTAGAGCTGAAACACAGTAATTTGAGGGGTGCACAATTCAGTCCATGGCACCCAACAATGGTGAAGTAGCTATGTGATCAAATTACTGGTGTATTACTCTATGATATTTTAAATATGTTAAGTGTCTCTAGTTATGATTTATGTATAAAGCAAACAGATTTATGGTTTCAATATTCTCTACAAGATTACTAAAGCAAATTGAGATTTCCTATTTTTAGGAGAATTCTCAAGAAATCCATCTTTACCTACCCAAGAATCACAGCGCTTTATTTATACAGTCAAGGTTCTTGGTGATGTGAAAGGTCATGAAAGACTGGGCATACTTGCAATAAAACATAATAAATCAGTGAGACAACAAGTGAGGATGTGGAGGGTTTTATCCTCTTCCACATTGCTACCATTCTTCTGTACATATTTTTTATATTGAATATGTGTGTATTCTTCTATGTGTGCTCTATGACTGCAATATCAAGATGAATCCCACAGTCCACATCCATAATAGGTTTTGGTGCCTAAGTTCTACATGAAAATTTAATCTGGAGCTGTCCATGAACATAGGCTTGAAACTTTGTATAAAAGGTGAGATATATTTTACATTTTATCATTTTTACTATAAGCACTATAAATTTGTACCTTTTACATTCTTTTTCTCCTGGGGCAAGTGAGAACTTTTCTTTTTTCTAAATTTAACTTTAATAATTTTTGTTAGAAAATTTATATATTTATTTCTTAATACATGAATCTCCAAATATATAAATTTTCTACAAATTTTGTTTAAATTAAGTTATTTTTAGCTTATCACAAATTGTCTTTTCTCTAAGGACCACACTAAAAAGACACAAACATTCTATGAAAACTCTGATTTACAGGCAAGACAGATTTTCTCCAAGAACCAGGTTCTGCAGTGTTTGAAGACCAGACAAGATTTAGGCTGACAGATTTGAAGCAGGGCTGATGGTTCTTCTGGTGGAAGAACCTGAGTGCATCAGAGTAAATGAAATTTAGATAACTTGTCCTCAAATTCCCCACTTTGAACAAACCATGGTTTGGCATCCATAATATTTAAAAAAAACCTCCTAAATATGAAATTAGGAACTCGAGTTTCTTGCATGAGAGCAGGAGTACACTGCATTCTCTCGACCACTAAAAGTCAATCGATAATTTACCTAGGATTAAGTTAGCATTGGACCTTCTCTATTTTTTTAATTGCAACTAAATAAAAATCACCATATTCTCTAGAAAAACTGGAAAAAACAAGAACCCTTGAGTAAGACTTTAATCAAGATGTTATCAGAATAACAAGTAAAAGGGTTATTCCCTATCCTCCTATTTGAGATTTCCCAAAAATGTTTTATATGTAAAATTAAAAAAAAATAAGAAACATATATAGAAAAAGAACAAAATCTATTTTCATAATCATATGACTCACTCCCTAAAATTATAGGGATCACGTGACTTATAAAGATTTTGGGGGAAATGTATATTTTTTATTATTGATTGAATTTACTGTCTGCTAGAGTTATTGTTGGTCTTAGAGATATTTGTTGGTAATGCTCAGGATAATTCAGTAAAACTGGAAGGATTTTTAATTACACTTGTCCAAAAATTCTGAAAGAAAACTGAATACACTGAGAGTTGGTAAAATCGATATGTTTCCAGATTGACATCTCTGCAAACTTTGAGGTGTGAGAGGCAAGTATTAGTGGTTATAAAAAGAAACCTTCTGAAATATCATCGTTACAAATGACAAAGTCTTGACTAAAGGTCATTTCTGTGGAGAAAAACTAAGTTTTCCATGAGATGGATAAAGATGAACAGATGTAAAGTAAGAAAATAAAAGCATACCTCATATAATTGAACTCTGGACTGAAAGATTGAGGTTAGTAATTGGAGTCAACTAAGAGGTTAAAATTTGGGACAAATTTAATTTTTAAGCGCTTATCCTTCTGAATTTTGAGAATATTTCATATTTTTCTACTTTCTGAAAACTATACAACCACTGAAATTGGTGAATTATATTTATTACTAATATAGTATTAGAATGAAATGCATAAAATTAATTATATTTCATAAAAATTTTAGCTTGAAGTAAATGCTTTGAAGCAAGAAATTATTCAAAGAAAATGATAAATTTTTCAATCAGTAAAATTTAACAGACTATAACAACTACTGGTTATATTTATTAAGTGTACTGTTTGTCTATGTGTACTTTGTGTGTACTTTGTGAATCCAATATTATATAACATACTGAGGACATGGGAAGTATTATAACATACTAAGGACAGGGAGGTATTATTTCAAAATGCTTTATGAGACTGAGAACTGAGAATAAGTCCTTCTTATCTCCTGTTCATGTGAGAAAGTAACTCCCTAAAGCTGTAATATACTTTCATAAAGTGTTTTAAGTGCTTTCCTCAGGAGAATGTTATTGAACTGAAGAGAATAATAATTGAAAAATAATTGCACATTCTTTCTGAGCCAAGATACATTTACTCTCTCTGTGTGAATATTAGAATAAAATGTTCAGTTGAGTTTATTTTATTTTTAATTTTACAGAATATTTTTAGTCTTATAAGAAGGAAAGTACTTACCAGATGTATTTTATGAGAAGTGAGGAAACATATTTGCAACTATTAATAATAAATTAGTAACTTACCTGCATTAATTAGAAAAAAAAAACTAGAAAAAAGAAGAAAGGCTAATTTGTAAAGGTACAAATTCATTTTGGTCAGATTTTGTCTTATCTAGAATCCATTGCTACTTTCTTATTCATTACTTTTATAATTTCAAAAAATTTCAAGCCTGTTCACAATTATTAATCTCTTTAGGAATATTTTGTTTTTACAACCTATTTTTTTCTGCCTCTTGATTGATGCTATTAGTGCTATTATCATCATAAGCATTTTATAAATATAACTCTGAATATTCAAAACCCAAAATGTTGAAAAAATTTGTTTGTATGGTAACATGTTTTAAAAAATAAAATATTGCTATAAAACATATTACAGATAAGGATTTATTTTTCTCTTATCTCATTTATTAAATTCCATGGGCAGCAGTTAAATGTTATAGGGAAAGACACAAACCTTCTTGGAAGGCTGGGAGGTTTTAGAAAAGCTTCAGAAGGGAGTTATATCAGAAGTCAGCCAAATTCTCTTATCTGGAGCCTGAGAGCAAAGGGTAGATAACATCGGAATGTCAAGGAACTTATTTAGATAAATTTGTTTACTCCTCTCTCCAGAAACCAACCCTTGATCATTCTCAAGCAAAACTGCTCTCTACTTGGAGGTTGACAATATTAATTACCCACAAATTGTATTTGCTTCAAGCTTTTGTCATTAAATATGTTCTAAACAAATGCGAGCATCACCGGCTTATGGGGGCTCCACTTTCTCAGCTACTGCACTCTCTCATCAGTGCTGCTGAGCCATGCAGTCCCCTAGCCGTGCTGTCAGGAAAAATACCTGTGTCAGCATACTTCTTTCATCTGCCACTCAGCCATAGGCTGCGGGACAGACTCAGCAGGTGGTGCCCCTGTGAGGAACGCTGCAAGGTATCACAGCAGAACCCTCAAAAACGAAGGTGAAGAGACTACACTGTAAGTCATTGGTGGCCACGCAGAATTTCCAAGTTGGAGGGAATTGTTCAGGCTAGGGTTTCATCATGGGACAACAGTTATCAGCTCAACAGCAACAGTATATAAATATATTGAAACAGCTGCTTAAAGCTAGTGGAGTCTCGGTTTTGCAGGCTCAATTAAGGGACCTAATTAAGACACAAATTAGTCATGCCCAGGCCACTGATATCTTATTGTTGCAATTGGCTTATGAAAATGCTAACTTCGGCTGCCAGGCGCGGTGGCTCACGCCTGTAATCCCAGCACTTTGGGAGGCCGAGGCGGGCGGATCACAAGGTCAGGAGATCGAGACCACGGTGAAACCCCGTCTCTACTAAAAATACAAAAAATTAGCCAGGCGCGGTGGCGGGCGCCTGTAGTCCCAGCTACTCAGGAGGCTGAGGCAGGAGAATGGCGTAAACCCAGGAGGCGGAGCTTGCAGTGAGCCGAGATCGCGCCACTGCACTCCAGCCTGGGCGACAGAGCGAGACTCCGTCTCAAAAAAAAAAAAAAAAAAAAAAAAAAAAAAGAAAATGCTAACTTCGACTGAAAGCAACGCAGGCAGAGGAAAGGCAGCTACAGTCAGGGAACATATACTAGCATGTTAACTGGTGGTGACTGAAACATAGAAAGCCAAAATATTGGCTATGACATTAAGGCCTTCTAAAGTGAAAAGGGAGAAAAACCCAAATTGTTTTCTGTGTGGAGAGCCAGGTCATATGAAGAGGGAATGCCCCAAAAGTAGAGACCAAGGTAACTCAAGAAAAGAACTCCTTCTACATGCCCCCGACGTAAAAAGAGGAAACACTGAGCAAATCAATGCAGGTCCAAATTTGATAAAAAACAGCAACCCCCTAAGTAATCAAACAGGAAACTTCATGAGGGTCTGGCCCTAGGCCCCTGATCCCAACTGGGGCTATGCTAGCGACTTTCCTTGGTCAGATGGAAAACACAGTCTTCTCTCTCTCAGAGAAGCCACCACTGGGAGTGCAGGACTGGACTCACTCTGCCCCAGTGAATTACTGCTAAAAGAAGGAGAAGACTCTAAAAGGGTTGCAACAGGGACTTGGGGCCCACTGCCTCCTTGAACAGTGGAATTAGTCCTAGGACGATCAAGTCTATCCAGTAAAGGAATTAATATGCTCACTGAGGTAATTGATAGTGATTACCAAGGTGAAATATTAGTTATGATGGAATGTAAAGGTCTGCAAATTCTTCCCTCTGGACCAAAGATAGCTCAGTTACTACTTTTACCATACCGGGCCCCCAGTGCCCAGGGAAAGGAAAGGGGAAAGATTAGTTTTGGAAGCACGAGAGCCACAGGAGTATATTGGAACCAATTAATCACTGATCAGAGACCCGTGATTACCTGAAAAAATGGAAATAAAAACGTTACTGGCTTGTTGGACACAGAGGTGGGTATTTCAATCATTAGTGATCAAAACTGACCAGCAACTTGCCCTGGGGTCACTCAGAAACAAATAAAATATTGTCAGCATAAGGGAAGCACACACAGCCAAGCAGAGCACACGACCCCTAACATGCTGCGATTCAGAAGGAAGAAAAGTAGTTATACAACCTCTAAAAATGCCCGTTCCTGTTCATCTTTGGGGACAGGACTTATTAGCTCACTGGAGGATCATTCTGCAGATCCCTTTCTAATAATGGCCACTGTTATTCCTCCCCAAGCCCTGATGTGTCTCTCTCAAAATTCTATTTGGGTAGAACACTGACCTTTAAAGGGACAGAAATTACAAAGAACTCATGAATTAGTTGAGGAGCAATTAAAAGTTGGCCATATAGAACCATATAGAACCATCAAATAGCACTTGGAATTCACCCATTTTGGTCATTCCCCAAAGGTCTGGCAAATGGAGACTTTGCATGACTTACAGACTGTCAACGCTAATTTGCTACCTAAGGGCCTCCCTTCCCCTGCAGTAATTCTTCATGATTGGCGTATAGGCATTATTGACTTAATATACTGCTTTTATATTATTCCCCTTGCAGAACAGGACAGAGAAAAAATTTGCATTTGCAATACCAGCTATCAATAATGAAAGGCCAGTTTGCCAATTTCATTGGAAAGTACTTCCTCAAGGAATGCTGAACAGTCCTACCATTTGTCATTATCATGTACATCAGCCTTTGCTCCCCAGTAGAAAAGAATTTCCTAATTGCAAGATTATTCATTTTATGGATGATATTTTACTAGCAGCCCCAACGAAGCCAGTATTTTTAAGTTTATATAGTACTGTCATAAAGAATACACAGTTAAGAGGTTTAATCACAGCATCTGAAAAAGTGCAATTGTCCTATCCTTGGAAATATCTTGGATACATACTAACTTCCCAGTCAGTAAGACCTCAAAAGGTTAAATTAAATTGAATACTAGCAACTTACACACCTTAAATGATTATCAAAAACCACTAGGCGATATTAATTGGCTTTGCCCCACCTTGGGCATAACTTCTGAGTTATAAAACCTGTTTTCTAGTCTAAAGGGCAACAGAGCCCTAGACTCTCCCAAGTATTTAATTCCTGCAGCAAAAACAGAAGTTGAGGATATAGAGTAAGTTATTTCTCAGAGGCAACTAGATCACATAGATCCACAATATTCAGTTCAATTGTTTGTTTTTCCTACATAACATTCCCCAACAAGATTAATAGGACAGATGACACCAGGGCTACACTTCCTAGAATGAGTTTTTTGCTCACATACTGGAACTAAAACACTATCTCCCTATATCTAGCTAGTTAGTAAAGTTATCTATACAGACCACAGATGACACAGTCAGTTGCCAGGTTATGACCCTGACGTCATAAGAATTCCTTTGAGTAAAAAGCAGTTCAAAGCAGTATTGCCCCTATCTCTAGATATTCAGATAGCACTCTCTGATTATGCAGGCCATATAGAGCATGCCCTTCCTGCTAACAAACTACTTAAGTTCTTATCTTGTACTCCTATAGTTGTGCCTGCCAAAGTAGTTCACTCCCCCACACCTAACGCTTTAACACTTTTTACTGACAGCTCTGGTAGTCATTAAGTTTGTACTAAATAAATGCGAGCATAGCTGGCTTATGGGGGCTGTACTCTCTCGGCTACTGCACTTTCTCATTGGCGCTGCTGAGCTGTGCGGTCCCCTAGCCTCACTAGGGGACCTGAGTCAGCGCACTGCTTTCATTTGTTGCTTGGCCAAAGTCTGAGAGACAGACTTGCACTCTATCTCTATCTATCTATCTATCTAGCTAGCTAGCTAGCTAGCTAGCTGTCTCCCTTCCTATTAATCATTTATCATCTGTCATCTAACATCTATCTATCATCTATCCCTTTATCATCTGTCCATCATCTGTATCTATATGTATTTATATAGCTATATGTAAATATATGTATGCATATATATCATATATATCTATATCATTTAAATGTAAAGATTCTGTATTGTAATATTTAAATATCTGCTTTTCTGATGAATATTAAGTTAATCCTCAGATGTTGATTTGTATTATCTTCCAAATTTACTCTTTTGTTTTTTCATTTCTAATGTAACTGAAAAAATTTTTATGTCTTTGACTACTCTGGTTTCCTATGTACTTTGCTTCCGGCTGTTTTTAAAATAATGTGATTTTTACATGCAGTTGTTTATCTTTTTTTGTAGAATATAAAAGCTCTTAAAATGATATCTAGATGATCAGTTTTATCTATTTCCTACATGAAAATATCTCTTGTCATGTATTCAAACATCTAGGGTATCTTTTATTATTCAAAAGTTATTCCTTTTAATGTGGAAAATATATTTGTCTTTTATATGCTTCCATAGTTAAGTATTAATTCATCCTTATAGGAAGAATATATTTAATATATTTAATATTCCATATTTATTTTTGACTTAAAATATTTTTTCACTTAGATTTTTAACTAACCAGTTGTGTGTGTGTATGTGTGTCTGTTGTGAGTCCAATATTTCTTAAATAAACTCAATACATAATACAATGAATAATATATAATTTTCTCAATATCTGTGTTGGTATGAACCTGTACAAATTGCATATATGTGGAAAACTGGTTTGGACTCTTTATTCTTTTTCAGTGGCTATTTCAATTTTTATTATTTATTCTTTTAAATTATCATTTGTTATTATATGTCTTGATATCAGATAGATTTTGTGTAATCTTTCTTCCTTTACAACTGTTTTTACTATTTATGCATCTTCACAATTTCTTTTAAAATTTATAATTACTAATTCAATATATACAGTTTTGTTTAAATTTTGTTAAAACTGTGTTGAATCCATAGATAATTTGGAAGAATTTTGTTCTTCAGTATTGAATCTTTCAATCCACACAAATTTTATGTCTTCCTCTTCTATATTGTTCTGTGTTTAAAATTATCATATATATTATTTAATTTATTCCTAAGCATTACCTATATAGGTGCTATCATTAACGTAATTTTTCTTTTTTTCATTAGTTGCACTTAATACATAATGTGCAGACTACCTGTTGGTGTAACAAATTAGATAAGTAAAATTTCATATTTTCATATCCTTCACCCACTTTTTGACGGGTTGTTTTTTTCTTGTGAATTTATTTAAGTTCCTTGTGGATTCTGAATATTAGCCATTTGTCAGATGAACAGATTGCAAAATTTTTCTCCCATTCTTTAGGTTGCCTGTTCACTCTGATGATACTTTCTTTTGCCATGCAGAAGCTCTTTAGTTTAATTAGATCCCTTTTATCAATTTTGACTTTTGTTGCCATTGCTTTTGGTGATTTAGTCATGAAGTCTTTGCCTATGCCTATGTCCTGAATGGTATTACCTAGGTTTTCTTCTAGAGTTTTTTTAATAGTTTTAAGTTTTACATTTAAGTCTTTAATTCATCTTGAGTTAATTTTTGTACAAGGTGTAAGGAAGGGGTCCAGTTTCAGTTTCCTGCATATGGCTATCCAATTTTCCCAACACCATTTACTAAACAGGGACTCCTTTCCCCATTACTTGTTTTTGTTAGGTTTGTCAAAGGTCAGATGGTTGTAGATGTGTGACATTATTTCTGAGGCCTCCATTCTGATCCACTGGTCTATATTTCTGTTTTGGTAGCAGTAGCATGCTGTTTTGGTTACTGTAGCCTTGTAATATAGTTTGAAGTTAGGTAGTATGATGCCTCCAGCTTTGTTCTGTTTGCTTAGGATTGTCTTGGCTATGTGGGATCTTTTTTAGTTCCATATAAAATTTAACGTATTTTTTTTTCTAATTCTGTGAAGAACGTCAATGGTAGCTTGATGGGGATAGCATTGAATCTATAAATTACTTTGGGTAGTATGGCCATTTTCATTATCTTGATTCTTCTTATCCATGAGCATGGAATGTTTTTCCATTTCTTTGTATCCTCTATTTCTTATTTCCTTTAGTTTGTAGCTCTCCT
This sequence comes from Macaca thibetana thibetana, assembly GCF_024542745.1. Taxonomy (NCBI): domain Eukaryota; kingdom Metazoa; phylum Chordata; class Mammalia; order Primates; family Cercopithecidae; genus Macaca; species Macaca thibetana. The sequence goes on along the minus strand of NC_065583.1, from coordinate 131,001,619 downwards.
TGAAGAGGTCTTTTACATCCCTTGTAAGTTGGATTCCTAGGTATTTTATTCTCTGTGAATGAGAGTTCAGTCACGATGTGGCTTTCTGTTTGTCTATTATTGGTCTATAGGAATGCTTGTGATTTTTGCACATTGATTTTTGTATCTTGAGACTTTGCTAAAGTTGCTTATCAACTTAAGGAGATTTTGGGCTGAGGTGATGGGGTTTTTCTAAACAACGGATATTTCTCAAAAGAAGACATTTATGCTGCCACAAAAACCTATGAACAAAAGCTCATCATCCCTGGTCATTAAAGAAATGCAAATACCATTGTATGCCAGTTAGAATGGTGATCATTAAAAAATCAGGAAACAACATATGCTGGAAAGGATGGGGAGAAGTAGTAATGTTTTTACACTGTTGGCGGGAGTGTGAATTAGTTCAACCATGGTGGAAGACAGTGTTGTGATTCATCAAAGATTTAGAACCAGAAATAACATTTAACCCAGGAATTCCATTACTGGGTATATGCCCAAAAGATGACAAAACACTCTACTCTACATACACATGCACATGTGCTTTAATTGTAGCACTCTTCACAATACCAAAGACTTGGAACCAACCCAAATGCCCATCAATGAGACTGGGTAAAGAAAATGTGGCACCTATACACCATGGAATACTTTGCAGCCATAAAAAAATAATAAGTTCGCGTCCTTTGCAGGGAGATGGATGAAGCTAGAAACCATCATTCTCAGCCAACTGACACAGGAACAGAAAATCAAACACTACATGTTCTCATTCATAAGCGGGAGTTGAACAAACAGAACACATGGTCACAGGGAGGGGAACATCACACACTGGGGCCTGACAGGGGGTTGGGGTAGGGGAGGGATAGCATTAGGAGAAATACCTAATGTAGATGTTGTGTTGATGATTGCAGCAAACCAACATGATACCTATGTAACAAACTTGCATGTTCTGCACATGTATCCCAGAAATTAAAATATAATTTTAAAAAAATTATTTTTTTCCTCAATGATTACCTATTTATCCTTCATGTTATTTTTGGCCAATGTTTTATTTATATTATATTTCAGACTCCTTTCTTTTGATATTACTTCCATGTTAGGATTAATATTCATTATACTAAGCAATGTATTTAGCAATGCCTTTGGTAAACATTGTATCATTTATTTAACTTCTCCTTTTCTGTTTATTTTCCTCTAAGGAATGTCCTTTAAGCTTTCTCTAAGGCTCAAATTTCTAGATTTTCCAGGGAGAGGTGTTTGGGCTTTTATGTATTATTACCTATTGTTACATCAGAAAAGTAAGAATTTTTAAGTACATCAATGTTATTAATGATTTGTCAATATTGAATTTGTGGACAATATATATATGACATAAATAATTAATATCTGTAATTATGATGGACAAATAATCTTTTTTAAAAATTTTCAATTGGGCCGGGCGCGGTGGCTCAAGCCTGTAATCCCAGCACTTTGGGAGGCCGAGACGGGCGGATCTCGAGGTCAGGAGATCGAGATCATCCTGGCTAACACGGTGAAACCCCGTCTGTACTAAAGAATACAAAATACTAGCCGGGCGAAGTGGCGGGCGCCTGTAGTCCCAGCTACTCGGGAGGCTGAGGCAGGAGAATGGCATAAACCCGGGAGGCGGAGCTTGCAGTGAGCTGAGATCCGGCCACTGTACTCCAGCCTGGGCGACAGAGCGAGACTCTGTCTCAAAAAAAAAAAAAAAAAAAAAAAAAAAAAAAAAAAAAAAAAATTCAATTGGAGTAAAATACACATAATGTGAAATTTACCATTTAACCATTTTTAAATTCTCAGTGTCATGATATTGAGTTCATTCACAATGCTGGACAATCATTATCATCATCTACTCCAGAGCTCATTTCATTACACAAAACTGAAACTCTGAATCCATTAAAGGATTACTACTCATTCTGTCTCCCACCCTAGCCTCGGCTAACAGTTATTTTACTCTCTTATTCTACGAATTTGACAACCCAATGGACTTCGTTGAAGTTTGTACTTTGTTTTTCTTTTTGTGACTGGCTTATTCCACTTAGCAATTAGTCAAAGCTCTTCCATGTTGCAGCAGGTGTCAGAATTTATTTCCTCTTTATGGATAAATAACATTCATATATATATTGTTTATCCATTTGTCCATTACAGGCAATTGGGTTACTTCCACCCTTTGGTTATCATGAATAATAAATAACTACTGTAAGCACACACCTCCCACCCACAACTCTGTATCCATTAAAGGATTTCTAGTCATTCTCTGTCCCTCCCTCCCTCCCCAGTCTCTGGTAACCACCAGTATACAAATATATTTTAAGTGTACAAATATATTTTCTTCAAGACTCTGCTTTCAACTGTAGTGTATATATACTTAGAAGTAGAATTTCTGGATCATACTGTAGTTTTATTTTTAGTTTTTGAGGAACTTTTATACTATTTTTTATGATGGTTGTACCATTTTACATTTCCATCAACAATGTGTAAGGGTTCCAATTTATCCACAATCTCACCAATACTTATTTTCTGTTTGTTGTTTCTTTTGGTGGTTTGTATGTGTTTATAGTAATGATTTAAATAAATGTGAAGTGATATCTCATTGTGGTTTCTTTTGCAATCCCTAATGATTAGGGATATTGAACATCCTGTTTTGTCCTTGTATAACATTTGAATATAATTTTTATAGAAATCTTTTCAAGTTATTTGCACATTTTTGAATCAGGATTTGTGTGTGTGTGTTTACTTGCAGGAAGCCCTCTTGATTTTCATTTCAAAAGGTCATTGTAGAGCAAAAATGAGCATATATATATATACACACACACATATATACACATATATAGACACATAGACACACATACATATATATATACAGATAGATAGTGCTTTAGTATGCTGATAGAATATAATAAAATTTATAGGACAATACAAGCTATATAAAGTATACTATTTTAATCCAATGGAATATTAAATTTTCCAAATATGCATTAAATAGTATTAAAGATTATATATTGAAAATATTTTACTCTGTCTCTGATTCAGTTTCTGTTTTGGAAAAGATATATTGAGTTTATTCTATGATGAAAAAAATATTGTTAAAACTTAGGGACTTCTAAGAAATCTCACATGCTCATTTCCTCTCATCTTGCTGTTTTTCTCCTCAAATATAGTTTGATCAAGCAGAAAACTGCAAACATATTCAAGGATAATAAAAAATTGAATGTTGGAGAACTATTATTTCTAAAATAGAGTGAGATGCACTAGTATTTATTAAAATATTAAATTGTTAATTTGTTGATAATTATTTACAAAAACAAAAATTTATAGATTTGAAAGCAAAAATTGCATTAATCTTTATACCAGACAAGTTACTTCTTTGAACATATCAGCATGGTAAACAGAATTATGTAAAGCAATACAAATAATTACAAAATAATTACATTTAAAATGATAAAAAAGAAATGTATGCAGTCATGAAAATTATAACTTTGTGTATTTCATTTAATATTTTATTCTACAGTCTGTAATAGATTATTTTGTGAGAAAATATACATTTAAAAAATTGAGTGAAGCTGAAGAATATCAGTTTGGGATGTATAGAGAATAATGATCATAAAACCAAAGGCAAGCAAAACAAAAACAAACAAAACAATAAAATTAGTCAAAATACAGTCTAGTATAGGATGAAAGCTTAGGTTTAGCCCACAACATAAAATTTAACTGAATCAACAAATTTCTAAATTTTACAATGTAAAAAATGTATTAAGTTTTACATACTTTACAGTGAGTGTACCCCAGCTGCACTGAAATTGAAAGAAAAAAGAACTCCAAATAATTTGTTAAAATAGGAAACTGTTAGCCTCCTTTCATTTCTACCATAGTCCATCTGTGAGCCACATTTAAAAATATACTTTAATTGAGGCAATATCTTCCAAATGATTTCCCTAATGGAGTACCTTTGACATTTATGCCCATGCAAATATCATCTACAACATAGAAATTTGTATGGTTGACTGGCTTAGGATATAGGATTCCAACCCAAAATATTGGGTTAAATTTCTGCCATGACACTTATTCTCCATGTGAATTGAAACAGATTTCTTAAATTTCTAAATCTACATAGTCTTTTTTTTTTTCAATCGATAACAGGGGGTTCTTGATAATAAATGACAGTCTTTCATAGGGCCACAGTAAAAATTCAAAGAACTGGCATACATGAAGTCAAACATACCGTAAAAGTTAATGGTAAGAAACAAAGTGCATGGCAGTGACGAACACAGCAAGGTTTGAAGTGAGAGTGCATTCAAAGCCCAGATCTATCACTGTTATAATTATTAATGGGCTCATTGTCCATCAATATCACATACATTTAATATAATACTAAATAGAAACATAAAAATACATTTTGGGGCTTGTATTTAAAACGAAGATATTATTTATCTCAAGTATAATATATCTCAAATATATCCCAAATATAATTTTGAGGATTTAATGATTTAATAAATATAAAGCACTTGATACGGTAGTATGATGAAGCAGCCATATGATAGGTCAGTTTGATAGATTTTGTACATTACTAAAATTGTTACTTATTTTACACTCTCTCACTTTTTCCAATTCTTGTATTAAGACTTTCAAATATTTAGAAGAGATTTATAGCCAAATCAAATCTTTGTAAACATTATTCAGGCCTTCTAATATAATTTGCTTCAAGATCTAAAAATATCTATCATTTGATACAATGTGGTTTTATGTTAATTCATGGAGAAGAAGAAAAATATTGCATACAATGAGGTATACTTTTATTATAATGAATCATGAAACACAGTTTTATTTAACCAATTAAATTATTGGTATTGTAAACAAGATTAGAAAGATAAATGTCATTTTTAATGAAGTATTTTATCTCACTGTAGTAAGAAACCAAACACTACATAAACATATCACACCCACCAAAATTTTATACAAACTGCTTTTTCTTTGTTAAATCCTAGAAGTTCAAAATGAAATGTAATGTTTACTCTTGAGAACTCCAAAAATACAAGACTTACTTAATTTAGCTATATCATTCCTCAAGGCATTTTATAAAAGAAACAGAAGAATTTAATTTTAGACAATAGAAATAAATTTTTCATGTTTAGCTAAGTTGCAATAAACTATTATGTCCATGAATGTTGACCCACATTTTTTAAATTTTCAAACTCAATGTTGGTTTTAAAATGAATCAAATTTTATATTTTTAAACACATGTATCAAATAGCCCCTTAAATTTATATTATTTTGGAATTATGAGCCATTTTGGATATTTTCAACCTTAATTCTAGATTATATAAAATATAATTATTTATCAATAATGATCATTCTCCTTTTTTTTTTTCCGAGACGGAGCCTCGCTCTGTCGCCCAGGCTGGAGTGCAGTGGAGTGGTCTCGGCTCACTGCAAGCTCCGCCTCCCGGGTTCAGGCCATTCTCTTGCCTCAGCCTCCCAAGTAGCTGGGACTACAGGGGCCCACCACCAAGCCCGGCTAATTTTTTGTATTTTTAGTAGAGATGGGGTTTCACCGTGTTAGCCAGGATGATCTGGAACTCATGACCTAGTGATCCACCCGCCTCAGCCTCCCAAAGTGCTGGGATTACAGACGTGAGCCACCACGCCCGGCCTCACTTTTTTTTTTTTTTTCTTAAGATGAGTTTTCACTCTATTACCTAGGCTGGATTACAAGTTAAGTCACCAGATGATGGCTCACTGTAGCGTTCAATTCCTGGGTTCAAGTGATCTTCCCACCTCAGCCTCCCAGTCCCTGGCTTCATAGGCATGTGCCACCACACCCAGTCATCAATGTGTTGTCAAAATATATGCCAAGGAAAAAGGAGGGATAGAAAGAGATTCATTAAAGGATACAAAACCACAGCTACATAGGAGGGATAAGTTCTAGTGTTCTATACCACTGTAGAATGACTATTGCTAGCAATAAAGTATAGATTCATATAGCTAGAAGGAGGATATTAAATGTTCTTAGAAAGAAAAAATAAATGTTAAAGATGATAAATTGTGTTAGTCAATTAAAATAAAGAAAAATAAAATAAAATGTCAACCAGTTTGAATTTCTTCCAAAAAGAGGTATATATGTTCACATATATTCTGTAAACTGCATTTTAATCTTAGAAAAATTGATATCAATTTATCAATTGATTAATCAAATGAATGTTTTAATCAAACCAATGTTTTAAATGAAATGACTTATTAAATACAATTATGAATATATAATTTATTGTATATTATAATATATTGTAATTATGTAGTGGAAAAAATGTAAAAAATGGTTTTAAAATGTATATTGTTATAAATTATATCTAACATTTAAGCTTGCTGTCAGGGTAACTACACTTTCTTACTGGATGCTCTATTTTTCGAATTGGAAAACAGAAAAGTATAAATGAAGGATCAACAAAAATATGCTTTATGAATCTAGCCGGAACATATCTAAATTCAGATATCAAAACAATTTACCTTCATGTGAATATACCTGAGACTAGAACATAGTTGTATTTCTTCATCCAGGATACAGCATCCTGGCCAGGAACTGCTTCCAAATTCTATTGCAGTTTACATACTTTAAATTTTTTAATGTATGGATCTATATTCGAATTGCAATTTGAGAAAACTATTCTTGTTAATACTTAAAATCCACACTGTAGTATTAATACGGATTTATATTTAATGAAATTTGGCAGTTTATTTTTTCTGTTTTATTATTAAACAGATATACTGAACGTCTAAATTATGCAGAACACTTTGGTTCCTTTTAGGCTGTAAAAATGAATTGAGAATGAATCATTTATTCAAGGAATTCATAATATTTTTAATTAAATGACTAAGGAGTTCCAAGAAAAAAGAAATTATTTTAATTAATGGGACCAAAGATGTCTCCGGAGAAACGGAGTTGTATCAAGCTTAGTCTTGGAAGAGAGGCAAGGATTTGCACATGGAGGTAAGGATTTAAGGGGTGATTCAGAAATAATGAGCATGTCCAGAGGCAAGTTTGGAGTGTGTAGCATATTATAAATTGGACCACGAAAAAACAGAAACGATTGCTAGTTGGCAAGCCTTTGTAGGAATTTCGATGTCAGTCATCAGTCTGAAGTATATATACAGGCTTTATTCAGCACATAATGGAATGACCTGAAGAGTGTTTCCACAGTGAACAACAAGTCAATGCTGTTCTGAAGAAAAACTAATTAGGCATCAATATTCCAAAGTACTTGGAGGAAGAAGGTGAACCAAACATTATGTGATACATGAACTGTGAGAAAATATATTATTTTCTTCAACTTTCTGTTTCTTGCATATTCATCCTATAGGTAAGGGTTAATGAGAGGACAAGAATTGACCTATGAACAAAAAATAAACTCAACTGATTGTTTAAAAAGTGTTCCCAAAAGGATAAGCGTATGTTCCACAGCCCTCACAACAGGAAAACTATCAAAAATTCTAGGAAAAGTGATATTAAATGCAAACTATTCCAGTGTTTGACAAAAGAACATACACTATTTCAGTGAGACAAAAATTGACTAGATAATCAAACCTGAGAAAATATTTTAGGAAACTTTTTTCTGTGCCAAACTCACTTTTATCACTATCAACTTGTTTTGTAAAATAAATACAATTTATGGGCATCTAGTCCATTATCCTTGTTTATTGTATTGTCTGTATTCTCCCAAAAATGCAAACTACATGAGTGCATAAGTTTTTATCTATTTTGTACACTACTTTTTAAAATTATTTTTATTTTCGGACAGAGTCCTGCTCTATCGCCCAATCTAGAGTGCAATGGCTCAGTCTCGACTTACTGCAACCTCCTCTTCCTGGGTTCAAGCGATTCTCCAGCCACAGACTCAAGAATTATAGGCATGTGCCACCAGGCCTGGTTAATTTTTGTTTTGTTTGTTTGTTTGATTTTTGTATTTTTTAGTAGAGATGGGGTTTCATCATGTTGGCCAGGCTGATCTCAAACTCCTGACCTCAGGGTGATCTGCCTGCCTTGGCCTCCCAAAGTGCTGGGATTACAGGTGTGAGTCACCGTGACTGGCCTGTGCACTACTTTTTGACTGACATCATAAAACGAGTTTTTCTCAGTTATGTATAAATGTGGAATATTGTAGTAGATATTCTCTTATGCCTGACTGTTCTTTCCTTTATTAAAGTGTGATATACATTTATGCTGTTCATACATCAATGGTTTACTTATTCTCATGCTTCAACAGCAGAGGTTTTATAAATCTTTTTTATTTCAGGACCGGACCATTATTCAACCTTAAAAATATTGAGGACCACAAGCGCCTTGTTTTTATTCATACCCAGCAATTTCTATAGAAATTCTGATGCTATAGCATCAGATATATAACTAAGAGTTTTGTATTTTTTATTAATTTATTTAAAGTAACAATAATAAACCCACTAAATACTAACATGAACAATATTTGGAGTTTAAAAATAACTGTATTTTCCAAAATACATATTTGATGTAAGACAGTGTAATATAATTTTTTAGTTAACTTTAATCTTTGATTTAGTAGAACATAATCAATTTTCTTATCTACTTTCCTACCTACCATCTGTATTCATTTTGTAGCAATATGTTGTTTTAGTTGAAGTGTATGAAGGAAATTTGGCTTCACAAATATTTGTATCTGTAAATGGGAATCATATTTGAATGGTGTTTTCAGATATTTTGGGATATTTTTATTTGATACTATACCCAAACTCAATGTTTTAATTTTACATTAATTTAAATATAGGATCCACAAACTTTTCGATGAGCTTTTCATAATCTGTCACATCAAAAATTATTGATTATTTTATACATTGAATGGGCTTTTACCCCTACATAATGTTGCTACACTGATGATATAAAAATAATAATCTGTTTTATGCAGATCTTCTAAATATTTATGCATGTCGCTGTGCAATATGAAAAATTACTTTTGCTTATATTATCACAAATCTCATTAGGAAATTCCATGGTAATGGGTATTTGTCAATCTTATGGTGACAGATACAAGACTTCCAAAATTCTAACATTTACTAGGAATTGTTTTGATTACTCCAAACACTCTCTATTTTGTTCTGTCAAATGAAAAATTCACTCCATTTATTTTTGAGGAAACTTGAATTAGATACCTAAGGCAGGATAATGATAATTTTTCTGTTGGTTCCTTTCTTTAAGTAAAAACAATATTCTGTGAATAAAAGTGGCTAAAGTCTTGAGCAAATACTTCTCTAAAAAGGTATATGAAAGGTTAGTAGACTAAGCAAACACACGTTCAACAACATTGGTTGACTTCCAGTGATGTGGCACTTTTGTTCTATTTCATTGGTAATATAAATTATTGTAAATATTTTATTTGAGTTTGGTTTTTGTTTTCACTATGGTATAATAAAGTGCATATATTTTAATCTACTCTGTTCAGAAATTACAGGATCACTGGGATTCTTTTTTCTTGTCTTTTCAACCCTTGATTTAATTTTCATAAATTATTTCGCATTATCAGTTAAAATGTTTGTTCCTGTCCTAGTCTTTTATTTCTTCTCTTTCTGAAAATACAGTTACAGTAAGTTATTTAGTACAGATTGTAGAAATATTGGGGGCCGTAAAATATTTTTATCCAGTCCTTCTGAAAGAGTGGCATGGTGGGCATATTGGAATAACCAAGAAAATCTAAGAAGGCAGGCACATCCATCTGTCAGTATGGGGCCACAACATTGAGTTGGTGGAAAAGACTCTGGAAGTCTGGCGTCTCTTTATCTGGCTGTGGATACGCACTGCTGATGGTCAGCTAGGCGGGCAGTTGAGAAAAACTAGATGTAGATGGGGAGAGCTCAACAAGTTGGAAGCTGGTGGCATCTCTGGATTTCCCTGGAGTGTCATGAAATACATGATAAGACTAAACTTGGATTATACTTCTTCATATGTCTCCTATCACATACAAAATGATAAGCTGAGAGACTTATGGCAACCAATTGGGCATGCTGAATGACGTATAAACTTGTCTTTTAGACAAATCTTACCTAATAGGAAACACAGATACATGTTAGCCAACTTGAAACACTGGAAACTAAATATAAAAAAAGGGTATGAAGAATTCTTAAAACTCGCCTTGGATTCCACCTAGTTGGTGATATGAAAGCTTAGGGAATTAAGTTATATCAAGACTCCAAAGTTATCATTGATTTTCCTAAAATTTCTAGTTACATATTGTGTAATAAGTAAATGATTAAATCATGTACATCTCCTTTTCACTATGTATGTTTTCTTAACTTTCTTTTTAAATATTTGAGTCTTTTTCTGTGTAAAGATACTTGTCATTTTACAATGCTTTCAAATTGCCATGATCTAATACTTTGAAATTTACCTATGTGGTGGTTTTATTAATTCCTAATTCTGGAATTTTCAATAGGCTTATACTGGAACATTTCAACCTCCTTCTTTAATTTTAGTGTGTATTTAACCTTATTTAAAATTTTATACAATATTTATCTTCTTTTACCCCCTTATTGACATTGTTTTAATTGGCTCTATTTCTCTATGCTATATATTAATGAATACAATTTATACATCTGCTATATATGTCTATATTTTATATATTAATAATTTTATAGTTATATGCTATATGTTTGTACAATTACAGTAATATATATATTTGCGTATATATACACATCTCCTACATTTTAAATTGACTCTTCTGTATACCTTTGCATTATAGTTATTTTGGTTTTACACCTTTGTAGTATTTTGTATATTTTGTGTATGTTAGTATTTAATAACTTTAAACATTAGTAAGTCCACTTCAGATTCAAAATCCAAGAAACTAGGAGTATTTTTTCTTCCTAATTTGTTAGACTCATTGGCTATCAGTAACAAAGTTATTTTTCAAATTTTAAGTTTGAAATACTCCTCAGAGGAAATTCTTTTTCTCTAATAGAAGACGCTATTGTAAGCATATACTCCACCTGGTCACTAGGTGATGCCATTTCGGAATCAAGTCATATATTAGTAGCATGTGGTTTGTGGTTTGCTAATAGATCTCAGAGCCAGTCCCGAAGCTAAAACCAGGTGGGCCCAGGCCTTTATTGTAGATGTCTCTCTCAATAGAAGCCCTAGGAAGTGCTCACTTCAGTTTTTTTGTATCTTTCTTCACAGAGGATGCTTCCTACAGCCTCCTGTCTCAAGTCTTGTTGCCAGCTCAGACTTTCAAATCACATGAATTGCTCTCCTATGTTAGTATCCTGCAGAAATTGAAATCCTGCCTGTGTTCACTCCCAGGCCCAGACCTTCTCCGACCTATGTTAAGCTCATAGGTTTTCTGGGCAACCTTTTCTAGACTATGATGATGCATATCTGTAAAAAACTATCTGGGTTCAGTTTCTGGCATCTGACAGCTTTAAGCCTTGCCTTACCTCTTTGGATTTCCCTTCTGTGCCTCATCTAGACAAGATAATAAGAAAGCCTCTGTTGACCCCTCATTTGGTGCTAGCAGGAGTTTAAACATTCCTGAGCAGGAGGACATCACCCTAGCCCTACCCTCAAGCCATCATTAGAATCTCAAGCTCCTTTCTTTTATCTGCTCTCTCAGTCCTTTTATTTATTTTATTAACGTTTGTATTAGGTTCAGGGGTACAGGTGCAGGTTTTTGACATAGGTAAATTTCATATCATAGGGGCTTGATATACAGGTTATTTCATCACACAGGTAATAAGCATAGTACCTGAGAAGTAGTTTTTCTATTGCCACTCTCCTCCCACCCTCCAAACTCAACCAGGCTCTAGTATCTCTTGTTCCCTTCTTTGTGTCCATATGTACTCAACGTTCCGCTCCCACTTTTAAGTGAGAACAAGTGGCATTTGGTTTTCCATTCTTGCGTTAGTTTGCTTCAGGTAATGGGTTCTGGCTCCATCTATGTAGCTGCTGCAAAGGACATGATCTTGTTATTATTTTATGGCTGAATACTATTCCATAGTGTGTGTGTGTGTGTGTGTGTGTGTGTACCTAAGTGTTCATCAAAGGTAAGCTGGATATTTTATATATGTGTGTGTGTGTGTGTGTGTGTGTGTGTGTGTACCTAAGTGTTCATCAAAGGTAAGCTGGATATTTTATATATGTGTGTGTGTGTGTGTGTGTGTGTGTGTGTGTGTACCTAAATGTTCATCAATGGTAAGCTGGATATATTATATATATCACATTTTGATTCCATGTCTCTGCTATTGTGAATGTGACACAATGAATATACATGTATACATGTATGTGTGTCTTTATAGGAGAATGTTTTATATTCTCTGCGTGTATGCCCAGTAATGGAATTGTTGGGTGAAATGGTAAATCTGTTTTAAGTTCTCTGAGAAACTGCCACACTGAATTTCACAATGGCTCAACTAAATTTACATTCCCATCCATAGTGTATAACCATTCCCTTTTCTCCACAACCTTGTCTGCATCTGTTCCTTTTTGACTTTTTAAAAATAGTCATTCTGACTGATGTTAGAGGGTATCCCATTGCGGTTTTGACTTTCATTTCTGTAATGATTAGTGATGTTGAGCATTTTTCTCAGATGCTTGTTGGCTGTGTGTATGTCGTCTTTTGAAAAGTGTCTGTTCATGTCATTTGGTCACACTTTAGTGGGGTTATTTGTTTTTCGCTTGTTAATTTGTTTCAGTTTCCTATAGGTGTTGGACATTAGACCTTTTACAGATGCATAATTTGCAAATATTTTCTCCAATTCTATAGGTTGTCTATTTGCTCTGTTGATAGTTTCTCTGCAGAAACGCTTTAGTTTAATTAGGTCTCATTTGTCATTTTTTTAAATTGCAATTGCTTTTTGCAAATTTATCACAATTATTTGCCAGACTATGTCCAGAATGGTATTTCCTGGGTTATCTTCTAGGATTTCAAAATTTTAGATTTTACATTTAAGTCTTTAATCCATCATGACTTGGTTTTTGAATACGGTGTAAGAAATAGCCCAGTTTCAATCTTGTGCATATTGCTCGCTAGTAATCCCAGCATCATTTATTAAATAGGGAGTTATTTTTTCTATTCAAAAACATCTCTTGTCTTGTCAACTTTGTCAAAGATCAGATAGTTGTAGGTGTGTGGCTTTATTTCTGGGCTCTCTATTTCATTCCATTGGTCTACGTGTCTGTTTTTGCACTGGTACCATGAAGTTTTGGTTACTGTAGCCTGGTAGTATGGTATGAAGTCGGGTAATGTGCTGCCTCCAGGGTTGTCATTTTAACTTCAGGTTGCCTTAGCTATTCAGTCTCTTTTTCAGTTCCATATAAATTTTAAAATGGGTTTTTCTAATTCTGAGAAAAATATTATTGGTAGTCTCATAGTCATAGCATTGAATCTGCAAATTGCTTTGGACAGTATGCCCATTTTAGCAATATCAGTTCTTTCTATACATGAACATGAAATATTTTTTCATTTGGTTGGTCAACTCTGATTTCTTTGAGCAGTGTTTTGTGATTCTCATTGTAGAGATGTTTCTCATACCTGGTAAGGTGTATTTCTATGCATTTTATCCTTTGTGGCTACTGTGAATGGGATTACATACTTGATTTGGCTCTCAGCTTGGGTGTTGTTGGTGTATAGAAATGCTACCAATTTTATATTTTATATTCTGAAAGTTTGCCCAGGTTGTTTATAAAATCAAGGAGCTTTTGTACAGAGGCTATAAATTTTTCTTGGTACAAAATCATATTGTTTGCAAACAGAGATAGTTTGATTTCCTCTCTTCCTATATGGATTATATTGTTTGGCTCTGTGTCCCCAGCCAAATCTCATCTGGATTGTAATCCCCACATGTCAGAGGAGTGTCCTCATGGAGGTGATTGAATCATGGGGGGTGAATTTCCTCCTTGCTTTTCTTGTGATAGTGAGTGAGTTATTATGAGATCTGATGGTTTTAAAGTGTGGTACCTCACTCCCACCCCTTTCCTACTGCCATGTAAGATGTGCCTTGATTCCCCTTTGCCTTCTGCCATGATTGTAAGTTTCCTGAGGCCTCCCCAGCCATACAGAACTGTGAGCTAAGTAAACCTTGTTTGTTTATAAATTACCCAGTCTCATGTAGTTCTTTATAATATTATGAAAACAAACTACACAATTGATGCCTCTTACTTATTTTTCTTGCCTAATTCCTCAGTTCAGCACTTTCAGAAAGATTTTGAATAGGAGAGGTGATAGAGGGAATTCTGGCGTTGTTCCAGTTTCCAAGGGAAATACTTCCAGTTTTTGTCCATTCGGTGTGATGTTGGCTGTGGGTATATAATGGATAGCTCCCATTATTTTGAACTAGGTTCTTTCAATAGTTTTTTGAGGGGTCTTAACATGAAGGGATGTTGAATTTTATAGAAAGCCTTTTCTGCGTCTATTGAGATGATCATGTGGGTTTGGTTTTTGTTCTGTTTATATGATGAATCACATTTATTGATTTGTGTATACTGAACCAACCTTAAATCTCAGGGATAAAACCTACATGATCGTGGTGATTTAGCTTTTCAATGTGCTGCTAGATTTGAGATACTAGTATTTTGTGAGTATTTTTGCATTTTGTTTATCAAGGATATTGACCTAAAGTTATTTTTGTTGTGTTTCTAAGACATTTTATATTACAATGATGTTGGCCCCATAAAATAAGTTACAAAAAGGTCCTTCTTCAATTTTTTGAAATAGTTTCAATAGAAATGGTACCAGCTCTCCTTTATACATCTAGATGAACTTCACTGTAAATCCATCTGTTTCTGAGCTTTTTCTAGTTGGTAGGGGATTATTACTGATTGAATTCTGTAACTCATTATTTGTCTGTTCAGGGATTCGTTTCTTCCTGTTTCAACATTGGGAGGTTGTATGTTTCCAGAAATTTATCAATGTCTTCTATGTTTTCTAGCTTGTGTGCATAAAAGGGCTCATAATAGTCACTGAGGGTTTTTGTATTTTTGTGGAGTCAGTGGAAATGTCTCCTTTTTATTTCTGATTGTGTTTATTTGGATCTTCTCTCTTTTTTATTTGTAGTCTAAATAGTACTCTATCAATCTTTATTTATTCTTTCAAATAAGCAAATCTTGAACTCATTGTTTTGTATGGATTTTCACATCTCAATTTCCTTTAGTTCAGATCTGATTTTGGGTATTTCTTGTCTTCTTTAGCTTTGGGGTTGGTTTACTCTTTTATCTCTAGTTCCTCTAGGTGTGATGTTCTGTTGTTAATTTGAGGTTCTAACTTATTGATATGGGTGTTTAGTGCTATAAATTTTCCCCATAACAGTGCTTTAGCTGTGTCCCAGAGATTCTGGTATGTTGTATCTTTGTTCTCAGTCTTTTCAAGGAATTTCTTGATTTCTGTGTTAATTTCCTTGCTTACCCAAAAGTTGTTTAGGAGCAGGTTGTTTAATTTCCATGTGTTAATTTCCTTGCTTACCCAAAAGTTGTTTAGGAGCAGGTTGTTTAATTTCCATGTAATTCTATGGTTTTGAGTGATTTTCTTAATATTTATTTTCATTGCACTGTGGTCTTTGTGGTTCATATGATTTGTTTTTAATTTGTTAAGGATTGTTTTAGCTGATTGTGTGGTTGATTTTAGAATATGTGCCATGTGTATCTGAGGAGAATGTATATTTTGTTGTTTTTGGGGTTGAGGGGTCTGTAGACATCAATTAGGCCCATTTGGTCAAATGTTGAGTTTAGGTCCCAAATATTATTGTTAGATTTCTGACTCAATAATCTGTCTAAAACTGACAGTGGGGTGTTGAAATTTCCCACTATTATTGTGTGGTTATCTAAGTCTCTTTATATCATAGGTCTCTAAGAACTGGCTTTATGAATTTGAGTGTTTCTGTGTGGGGTGCATATATGTGTTTAAGACAGTTTGGTCTTCCTGTTGAATTGAACCCTCTAACATTATGTAATGTCCCTCTTTGTGTTTTTTGATCTGTGTTGGTTTAAAATCTGTTTTGTCTGAAATTAGAAAAACAACCCCTCCTGGGTTTTTTTCCATGTTCTGATTACTTGGTAGACTTTTCTCCATCATTTTACTTTGAGCTTACTATGTCTTTGCAAGTAAGAGATGTCTCTTGAAGATAGTATACCAATGATTCTTCCTTATTTATCCAACTTGCAATTCTGCAACTTTAAATTGAGGCATTCAGCTCATTTATATTCAAGGTTAATATTGATATGTGTATATTTGATCCTGTCATCATGTTGTTAGCTGGTTATTATGCAGACTTGATTGTGTGGTTGGATTATAGTGTCAATGGTCTTTGTTCTTACGTATGTTTTTATGGTGGCAGGTAATGATCATTCCTTTCCATATTTAGCATTCCTTTCAGGACCTCTTGTATGGCAAGTCTGGTGGCAACAAACTCCCTTAGCATTTGCTTATCTGAAAGGGATTTTATTTCTCCTTCACTTATGACGCTTAGTTTGGCCAGATATAAAAATGTCAGCTGAAATTTCTTTTTGTTAAGACTTCTGAATATCAGCTCCTAATCTCTACTCTTAGTCTAATAGAGTTCCTTTCTGTAAGTGACATGCCCCTGTTTTCTACTTGCCTTTAACCTTTTTCTTTCATTTTAACAATGAATGATCTGATGACTGTGTGTCTTGGTGATGGTCATCTACTGTGATATCTTGCAGGGGTTCTCTACAGTTTCTAAATTTGAATGTTGACCTCTCTAGTGATATTAGGGAAATTTTCATGGACAATACACTGAAATATGTTTTCCAAGTTACTTGCTTTCTCTCACCCTTTTTCAGGGACATCAGTGAGACATAGATTTGGCCTCTTTACAAAATTCCATATTTCTCAGAGGTTTTGTTCTTTCTTTTTAAGTCTTTTTACTTTATTTTTGTCTGACTGAGTTATTTCAGAGAACCAGTCTTCAAGCTTTGAGCTTCTTTCCTCAGCTTGGTCAATTTTGCTATTAATACTTTCAATTGTGTTCTGAAATTCTTGAAGTGAGTTTGTCTGCTCTATCATATATCATGGTTCTTTCTTAAAATGACCATTTCATCTTTCATCTCCTGTATTGTTTTATTATATTGCTTAGTATCCTTTAATTGGGTGATGAATTTCTCCGAAGAATCTCAATGATCTTCATTCCTATCCATACTCTGAACTATATTTCTGTAATTTTAATCACTTCAGCCTGGTTAAGAATCATTGCTTGGGAACTAGTGCAATCATTTGGAGGTAAGAAGACACTCTGGCTTCTTGAGTTGCCAGAATTATTGTGCTGATTCTTCCTCATCTGTATGGGTGTATGTTCCTTCAATTTTTGAAGTTGCTGTTCTTGTGTTGCCTTTATCTTCTTTTATGCCTTTGGAGGTTTGATTGTGGTACAAGGTGGGTTCAGATGACTGGCTTTGTTTCTGAAAGATTTTATAGGGTCAAGGCTCAGCTCAGCATTCCTGGGCTATGTACTTTCGCACTGAGGGGCTGGTATCAGGCCTTTCTGGTCTTGTTCTCTGGCCACTAGAGGTTAGGAATCTGTTTCACTGAAGGGGCTGCATTGTTTCTGGACCACTGGCCACAGCAGTCCAGTGGGTGGGACAGGCCAAAGCCTTTATTGGGGCAGTGGCAGTGGGATCTGTGCTTGTTCATACATGCTTGCAGCAGTGGCAGTGCAACAGGGAGTGCACATCAGCTGGGGCGAAATACCAGTGGGAGCAGCGCTACAGCATTTCTTCAGGTGATCACACTGCTGCTGGTGGAGGTGAGAAACAGGGTGCTTGTGGGTGTGGGGCTGCCAGATTCCATGCATGCCTTTGCAGAGGCAGCAGTGTTGGCACACAGGGGGCTGGGTTGCCGGCCACATACAGGCATTCACAGTGGAGGCACTGACTGCATAAGGATGAAGGTGGGGTTGCTGGCATCTGTACATGCATTCGTACTGGTAAAGTGTTGGGAGGATAAACAAGGGTGATTGCCTTCCAACAAAGTGGTGCAAGTGAGACTGAAGTAAAGGGAGGGTGCAGATGGGCTGGTGCTTGTTATCAGGTGGTGCTCTGCTGGAGCTCTCCAATGGTCTGCTGGAGAAGGATGTAGAGGACTACGCGCTCCCAAAGACTTTCCGATAAGTCCTGCTCTTGCAAACGAAGCAGGGCGTTCCCGATAAGTCCTGCTCTAGCAAAGGAAGCAGGGCGTGGGGGCTTGTTTATGTATAAACATCTTGAAAATCCAGAAAGTCAGGGAAAGGTCAGAAAAACAGCAATGTGTCTTGTGACTTGGCAACATTCCAGAAACGACTGTATAAAATAAAGCAGAGCCCGCCTTTGGAGGCAGCCACCATGTTTATCTTGTCTTGTGTTGTCTTGTGTGTTCATTCCTTTGTTTAGGAAACACGTGGACCCCAACAGAAGGAACTATGATGAAGGTCCCCAGAAAGTGCCCCAGTTGGGCATGTGAGGCTGCACTGCAAGTAGGTATGGCTAGGCTGGGACACCAAAGGAGACAAGCAGCCGGGGGGGTGATCAGATCAGACTGGCCCCATCTCTCAAGCAAAACCACCCTGCTGTCTCCATGTCTGAAAGTCTTCCCTGTGCTAAAGTCTCTTAGGAGAGCATGGTGAACCTTGGGTAATGAGCATCCCTGGCCATGCTCTACTGCAGATGTGCACATACCAAACCCTCTGGTCTCTTCTCAGGCTGGAGTTTCTCCCCCTGTGAAAAGGCAGCTCTCAAGGCAGATTTCCTTGCCAACTTAAGTGTCTGTGGGGGTTTTGAGGTCTCCTACTGCCAGGATTAACAGAGCTTTGTGATGAGAGTGTTTCACTCCTCATCTGTTCAACTCACCCCTTCCCCAATAGTTACTGGGGGATAGGAATGAGTCTTAGTGTGAGGTAGCCCTGTGCAAGGTTCTCAGCTTCCTCCCCATTCAGCCCAGCATCTGTGTCCTTCTTCCATCCGCTCTCAATTCTTTCCACGTGAAGATCTGCTCAGAGTATCCCAGTCTTCCCAATGTCCCAGTCTTTCAGTGGCAGATGGTTCTCCTGACCATCTCTAGTCGGCTATCTTGAATCCCGCACTTTTTGTTTCAATCCCTTAACTTACCTGCTTTACATCCACCTTTCTCTCCCCAGAAAATGTGGATAATATACCTTTCACACTTGTGTGTGTATGTTTTTGTGCGTGCACATGTAAATGAAACATCAGTTTCAATATCCTAATCAAATTAGGAACAGTGATTCATCTAGTCCTATGGGTGGCCACAACATCTTCATTGTATCTTAGTTATTCACAATAGCAAAGTCTTGGAATCAACCCAAATGTCCATCAGTGACAGATTGGATTAAGAAAATGTGGCACATATACACCATGGAATACTATGCAGCCATCAAAAAGGATGAGTTTGTGTCCTTTGTAGGGACATGGATGCAGCTGGAAACCATCATTCTTAGCAAACTATCACAAGAACAGAAAACCAAACACCACATGTTCTCACTCATAGGTGGGAACTGAACAATGAGATCACTTGGACTCAGGAAGGGGAACATCACACACCGGGGCCTATCATGGGGAGGGGGGAGGGGGGAGGGGGGAGGGATTGCATTGGGAGTTATACCTGATGTAAATGACGAGTTGATGGGTGCAGCACACCAACAAGGCACAAGTATACATATGTAACAAACCTGCACGTTATGCACATGTACCCTACAACTTAAAGTATAATAATAATAAATAAATTAAAAAAAAAAAATTTGTAAAATGTTTTTCTCAACTACTATATTTTTATGTGGTGGGATGAATGAATGGGACATATTTCATAAAAACTCACTTGCCATTTGAATAAGACAATAGTTGTTCATAGTTACACATTTTGTTTCTAATTGTTAGCCTTACTGTAGCTTGTTTCCTTTTCTTTTGTTTAAAATATGGATTTTAACTATTTTTGTTAGTACACTTTCTGAAGTCAGGAAAAGGAAATAATTTTCACATGAATTTTTAGTGACTTGTGCCTGTGCATCTACAGATAATACATAGAATCATCAAATAGATTTTTGAATAACAGTTTACATTTTTATTAACACAGATTAATCTATACTTTCATTCATGAAAAATTTTATTTTTAATATTAGATGTTTTTCTCTCAGGTAATATATCATGTCTGTCTGTTAATAAAGTCATTAATATCCAGGAGAATAATTTGTAGCCCTCCTTAAAGTGTTCTATATATCCTTTCAGAATCACAAAAGGTTCTTTTTGTTTTCATATTGTTATTGGGTGGAATAAATTTAACTCAGGTGATTTAATTCAATGCTAGTATAAAAGTTACCTATGGTTTCATTATATTTGTGTGGTTAGCCATTCTCTGAACTTCCTTATTAATCTCACATTTTCTCTATTGATTTATATAGATTGTCTAAGATAAAACATATTAACAACAAATACATCTAAATTCTCTCCCTGTTGTTTCAGTGGTAGAAATTTGAGAAAATATTAATTATATTAATAATTTTTACTAATAACATTAATTTTTGCTTCTTTCTGTATTTTATCTTAAATAGTTTTAAAATTTTACTACCCATGTCTTCTATTTCAGAAATAGTCCTTATAATATTAAAAAATGAAAATATTAATAGCATGTCTGTTTATTTAAATCACTTTTCTCATGTCAGAAATAGGTAGTGTGTAATAACCATTTGCTAAATATGTCATTTTTGTATTAAGTATTGTTCTAATGTTATATTATTTTCTCTGAAATAAATCATTCTTTCATTTCTAAAATTAAATATTTGTGATTGTGGATAAATGTTCTTTTTCTCTGAGTGGATTAATTTTTCTCCTATTTTGTGAAAGCTTTCCTCACTGATATTAATTTTATCATTGGGCATATTTGCTAACTTTGTCAAATTTTTAAGTCATATTTTAAAAAGCTTTGTTTTCCACGTCTTTGAAATATTATGCAGTTCTGTCCTCATTTGTCGCTTCATGATTTATGAAAATATCCAATATGCATTCAAAGTCAATACTATTTCGAAAGCAACTTTGGTAAATTTTCCAAATGCTTGACAGGCACTCTCTTTTTAAAATGAATTTAAAGGTTCTCATTTATAAAATATGCTATATCTAGCTTTGTATTAGAAAATAAAGATAATAGGAAGAAAATAAATACTGAAATATAATCTTATAAATTATATAATATTTAGATAATTCCATATGCAATATAATTCTTGATATGCCTGTTATTCCAGATATTTATCTTGAAAATATATTTTTCTAGTGTGTTGCTATTTCTCCTTCATATACATTCGTTTTTAAAAGCTAACATCTGCGCATTAATTTAAACTTACAGAAAATCTGAAACTATTTCAAATGCTTCACCCAAATTCACAAATTGTTCACATTTTGCCATATTTGTTTTTCCATCTCTATCTATGTATCCATCTCTATCAATCTATTTATCTATCTAACATCTATTTAGCTATCTATATTTGTCTGTTGGCATCTATCCGATTATCTCTGAATTCAGATTCATTTGTGAGTAAATTATGACACTGTGCCTCTTTTAAAATTTCATTTGATTTCATAAGTATATACATAAATATATATGGTAATAGCACTGTTATATGATTACCTGGGTTAGTTTCCTCTTTGGTATAATTATTCTATTCAAAATAAATACAGTGAGGCTTTTTTAAAATGGATTCTGCATCCTCAATTCTGTTTAACTTATCACTGAGACAATACTTTTTTTTAATTTTTAAATTTTTATTTAACTTCTATTTTCGTTTTGGGGTACATGTGTAGGTTTGTTATACAGGTGAACTCATGTCATGAGCGTTTGTTTTATAGATCATTTCATCACCAATATATTAAGTCTAGTACCCATTAGTTATTTTACCTGATCTTCCTCCTCCCATTCTCCACTTTCTGGTAGGTGATCGTATCTGTTGTTTTCCTTTAAGTTTCCATGTGTTCTCATTACTTACCTTCCACCTTTAAGTGAGAACATGCAGTATATGTGTTTCTGTTCCTGCATTAGTTTGCTAAGGATAATGGCCTCTAGCTCCATCCATGTTCCTGCAAATGACATAATTTTATTCTTTGTATGGCTGCATAGTATTTCATGATGTAGATGTACTAAATTTTCTTTATTCAGTAAATCATTGATGGGCACTTATGTTGATTCTGTGTCTTGGCTATTGTGAATAATTAGAATGAAAATATATGTTTGTGTGTTTTTATGACAGAGTGATTTACATTTTGGGGGGTATACACCCCTTAATGGAATTACTGGGTTGAATAGTAGTTTTGATTTTCACCTTTGAGGAACTACCACACTATTTTCCACAATTTGAACCAATTTACATTCCCACCAACCATACATAAGCATTCCTTTTTCTCTGCAGCCTCACCAGCACCTAGTATTTTTTGACTTTTTAGTGATACCCGTTCTGACTGGTGTGAGATGGTATCTCATTGTGGTTATGATTTGAATTTAATGTTCAGCGACATTGAGCTTTTTTTTTTTCATATAATTGTTGGCCATATTTATATCTTTTGAAAAGTGTCTGCTCAAGTTGCCTTTTTTTTTTTTTTTTTTTTGAAAAGGAGTCTTGCTCTGTCGCCCAGGCTGCAGTGCAATGGCCGGATCTCAGCTCACTGCAAGCTCTGCCTCCCGGGTTTACGCCATTCTCCTGCCTCAGCCTCCCAAGTAGCTGGGACTACAGGGGCCCGCCACCTCGCCCGGCTAGTTTTTTTGTATTTTTTTTAGTAGAGACGGGGTTTCACTGTGTTAGCCAGGATGGTCTCGATCTCCTGACCTCGTGATCCGCCCGTCTTGGCCTCCCAAAGTGCTGGGATTACAGGCTTGAGCTACCGCGCCCAGCCTTTGCCCACTTTTTAATGGGGTTATTTGTGGGCTTTTTGTAAATTTGTTTAGTTTCCTTATAGATGCTGGATATTAGATCTTTGTCAGATGAATCATTTACAAAAATTTTCTCACATTCTGTAGGTTGTCTGTTTAATCTGTTGATAGTTTCTTTTAGTTGAAAGTCTTTAGTTTAATTAAATCCCACATATCAATTTTTGATTTTGTTGCAATTGCTTTTGGCATTTTCGTCATGAAGTCTTTGCCAGTACCCCTGTTCAGGATGGTATTGCCTAGGTTGTCTTCAGGGTTTTTATAGTTTTAGGTTTTACATTTAAGTCTTTAATCCATCTTGATTTGATTTTTGTATATGACATTAGGGAGGCATCCAGTTTCAGTTTTCTGCACAGGTCTAGCTAGTTATCCCAGCACTACTTATTGAATAAGGAGTCCTTTCCCGATTGTTTTTGTCAAATTTATTGAAGAACAAATAAGGCTCAGCCTAATTTCTGAGCTCTGTACTCTGTTCCACTGGTCTATATGTCTGATTTTGTACCAGAGTCAAGTTGTTTTGGTTACTATAGCCCTGTAGCATATTTTGAAGTCAAGTAGTGTGATGCCTCCAATTTTATTCTTTTTGCTTAGGATTGCCTGTGCTATTTGGGCTCTTTTTTGGTTCCATAAGAACTTTAAAATAGTTTTTTTTTGTTTTTCTAGTTTTTTGAAGAATGTCATTGGTAGCTTGATAAGAATAGCACTGAACCTGTAAATTACTCTGGATATTATGGCCATTGTAACTATATTGATTCTTCCCATCCATGAGCATGGAATGTTTTTCCATTCATTTGTGTCATCTCTGATTTCTTTGAGCAGTGTTTGGTAATTCTCACCTTAGAGATTTTTTACCTTCCTGGTAAGTTGTATTTCTATGTATTTTATTATTTTTATGACAACTGTGAAGGGGATTGCGTTCCGGGTTTGGCTCCTGGCTTGGCTATTGCTGGTGTATAGGACTGCTAGAGATATTTTACATTGATTTTGTATCCTGCCACTTTGCTGAAGTTGCTTATCAGCTCAAACAGCTTTTGAGCAGAGACTATGGGGTCTTCTGCATATGAAATCATATCCTCTGCAAACAGGGATAGTTTGATTTTCTCTCTCTGTATTTGGACGTATTTAATTTTTCCTGACTGATTGCTTTGGTCAGGCCTTCCCATACTATGTTGAAAAGGAGTAGTGAGAGAAAGCATCTTTGTCTTGTGCTGGTTTTCAAGAGGAATTCTTTCAGCTTTTGCCCATTCAGTATGATGTAGGCTGTAGATATGTAATAGATGGCTTTTATTATTTTAAGTTAAGTTCCTTCAATGTCTAGTTTGCTCAGAGTTTTTAATATGAAGGGACATTAAATGTTATTAAAAGCCTTTTCTGCATCTATTGAGATGATCACGTGGTTTTTGTCTTTAGTTCTGTTTGTGTGATGTATCACATTTATTGATTTGCATTCTAGGGATGAAGCCTACCTAATTATGGTGAATTAGCTTTTTGATGTGCTTCTGGGTTTGGTTTGCCAGTATTTTGTTGGGTATTTTTGCATCAGTGTTATCAAGCGTATGGGCTGAAATTTTCCTTTTCTTTCTTTTACTATTCCATTGTTTCATGTGTCTGTTTTAATACCAGTACCATGGTGTTTTGGTTACTGTAGCTCTATAGTATAGTTTGAAGTCAGGTGGTATGATGCCACTAGCTTTGTTCTTTTTATTTAGGACTGACTTGGCTATTCAGGCTCTCTTTTGGTTCCATATTAATTTTTAAATAATTTTCCTAGTTTTGTGAATAATTTTCACAAAACTACAAACCATTGTAGTAATGAAATAACATTGAATTAATAAGTTGCTTCAGGCAGTACGACTATTTTAATGATATTGATGACAACACTGAATATTTCCTTAATTGCTAGTTTTAGGGTATGTCTTTAATTTGATAGTCTAAATCTTGTAATTTTGCTCTTCTCAAGCTTTTCTTGACACTAGGCACTCTGCATTTTCATATGATTTTTAGAACCAACATTTAAAAATAAATTCTACAAAAAAATACTGTGGTTGCTTGGACTCACTTTGGATTTCTAAACAAATGTCAGAATTGATATCTTAATATTTTAGATTGAATTGAATATTTTAGATAAAATCGATATCTTAATATTTTAAGTTCTTCCAATGCATTAACTACATATGCTTTTCCATGTACCTAGGTCTTCCTTAACTTTACTCAACAATGTTTTGTAGTTTTAGGTTATTGTTTTTGCATAGCTTTTACTAGATATATACCTAGGCCTATACGATGTTTAACAATATCAGTGTTAGACATCAATAACAGTGATTTACATCTACTCATTTAAAATATGTGGGCCACTCTTTAAAATCATCTGAAATGTTAACTGTTTTTTTACAACCTGAATGAATCAGAGCACACAATCAAAGCTTTGCTGAGATTTGAAAATAAGATGGAAATGTTCTCTCTGTCTCTGTCTCTCTCTCTGTCTCTGTGTGTGTGTGTATATAATTTACAGTGAAGCTATAAAATTATTTATATATTGATCCTTTGAGTTTTTTTAAATTTTTTGATAGTTCCCATAGGTAGGTTATTCTTTGTATATAATCTTGTTATTTAAGAATAATGACCATGACAGACGGGAGTGGTGGCTCACACCTGTAATACTAGTACTTAGGGTTGACAATGAGGGTGGATTCCTTGACCTCAGGAGTTCAAAACCAGCCTGGATAACATGGCAAAACCCCATCTCTACAAAAATACCAATATTAGCCTGTCATGGTGGCACGTGCCTGTAGTCTCAGCTACTCGGGAGGCTGAGGTGGAAGGATCGCTTGAGCCTAGGGGGTTGAGGCTGCAGTGAGCTGAGATCATGCCACTGTACTCCACCCTCTGTGACAGAGTGACACCCTGTCTCAAAAATAATAATAATAATGACAGTGTTAACTTTTTAACGTTGTATTTTATTCCTTTAAGTTTTGCTTTATTGCATAAGTGACGTTTAATACAATATACGGAAAATGTGAGAAAAATATTCTTTTCTCTTTCCAAACTCAGTTGCAAATGGATTTATCTCTTTTAAGTCGAATATTAGTTGCATATTTTGATGTATTTACAGACTGAAAAGTTCCTTATGCTCTCAATTTTTAAGATTTCACTTAACCATTTTCTGTGCTTACTTTTGTCAAGTATTTTAATATATTTATTTAGCAAAATGTTTTATTGGTTTTCTTCTTTACTGTTAATGTACTGAAATATTTTTAATAGTTTTAAATGTTAAACTGATTTGAGTTGTTGGAATATAAATTTCCTACAAAATCATGATGTAATATTGCTTTGTGTATTTCTAGATTGTGTTTATCACACTTTATTTTGGGTTATTACATCGAGTTTAATTGAAGACATTGCTTTTACATTTATTTGCTTTTTTCTACCAGGTTATGGTATCATGTTCATTCTGAAGTTGTAATATGTGGGCTCAATTATTTTGTCAATGTATAAAAATAATTGCTTTCTATATTTCTTCGTTTGTGCTTTGGTAAGTGTCTTTCTGTTTCCCAAATATTTTTTATATTTCACCTAAGTTCTCAAATTTATTCCTACAAAGTTGTGTATGTTATCATCTTAAAATATTTAGAACTGAAAGATCTTCAGTGCAATATGTGTTATTTGTTTTGATTTATTTTCTTGATCTGATTTTCACTGTTAATTTTCTTAAAATTTATATGCTAACTTTAGACTTAATCAAATTTTCTTCATGACTGTATGCTTAATGTTTTATTTTTGCTTTTATATTACTATGTCTTTCCTATTGGGCTTAACTCTCTTCTACAATCAATGTAGAGATTACTGATTCTTTTAATATTTTCTTTAAAGCTAAACTTGTAACTCATGAAGCACTACTTTAGCTGCCAGCTCCCCAAATTTGATTATCTTTGTTTTCATTATTTTCACTCCAAAATATATTAATTCCCATTGCATTAAAAAAAAGGTTCTTAATTTTCACACATTTGTAAACTTATCAGTTATCTTATATCTTTATTTTCTAGTCTAATTTTATCATGGTTAAAGAGTATACGATGTATAACTTAAATTCCTGGGCATTTAGTAAAACGTGTTCTATGGTGCTTTATATATAAACTATTTTGTGCGTGTTTTTGAAAATATTCCGCATGTTCTTGAAAAGGTTGTACATTCTATGAATGTCAAATATAGCGGTATAAGCTTTCTAAGCAATTAGTGAGGTGATTTTAGATTTCTGTAAACGAGTATTGCCATCTCTAACTGGCATTATGCCCCCTGATTTCTTTAGATTACAGATGTGATTAGCTAACATTTCAGGTGGTATTAAACAGTGAATCACAAATTTGATATTTCAGCAGAAGGATCACTAAATTATTAGTAAATGTTACAACCTAATTCTTCAATGTTGTCACAAAAAAAATTGTAATAATATTGTTCTTTGTTATTAATGTGTGAGTCAACTGTTTAAAGGCAAATCCATGTAACTTAATTTACATGGGTACACAAACAATGAGCTTGTCTGTAAATGGATTCCTAGGAAATTTGCTAAATGCCAAGGAACATATCATCCCTCTTAGATTGTTTGACATGTCTGTGGAACAGGTTTTACAACTACGTATGTCATACTGGTGCTTCAAGGGTGTCTCAAAATATATAGCATCCCAATTTGATTATGGAAAAATCGGAGAGTAAATTAAATAGTAAGTATGGAAGACAAATGTTATCTTTATTAGAGAATAAGTTGAAAGATTTGACTTAGCCTGAGAACCAAAGGGCCCTACCAAATCAACATCAGCATTAGGCAAAGCTGCTAGCCACAGTGTAACAAACAGTTCTGGACAGGAGATGGTTCGGTGTAGAGAAGTGCTGACAGGTGCTACCTTTCAGCAGCTCACTGCTAGGCAGAAGTATCCCAGATCAATCATGTTGTATTGCTTCATTATTGCTCCAATGATGCTTGTAACAAACCATGCCCAAAATCAGTAGTTTAAAACAACAAACATTTATTTTTCTCTTTCACAGGTCTGTGTATCAGTGGCTTGGCTCCACTTCAGGCTATGAGCCAACTAGGTATTCAGGCTGCTGTGGGCTGAGGCCTGTTCCTATGTCTCTGCGTTCTCTCTGGCTCAGCACCTAGCTGAGCATGTCTTTCTCATGGCCATTTCTGAACCACAAATGGCTGACTGGAAACAAAGAATGCCATATGATGACTGTGCTCAACATTGGCCTGTTGATAATTCTTCCCATATTCTTTTCTCCAAAGCAGGTCATGTGAGTACACAGGAATCAGTGAGATTGGAAAGTATATAAAACAAAGTGTGGGATCATTTAAAATGCATTCACCAAAGAATGTGAATACATAATTCCAACACAGGGAGAGAGTGGACAACCAAGAATAATAATCTAATCCTCACACGTTTACTTATTCTGTCCAAATTTAGCAATTAGACAAGACAATCTATTTCCTCAGTGATGGAGTGAAAACAGAAAAGTTGGAAAGATCCTCGGAGTTACAAATGTATCTCCCTTCACAGTGCAAAAATATCACTAATAGGGCAGAATATTTTTCCTTTACAAACTAGTAGCATGTTATCAGTGTACTGAGTAAAATAATAAGAAATTAGCATAAAAATAAATTTGATTTAAACAGGATATTCCTAAAGAACCCTGAAGGACTATTTTGTCTTAACTAAAAACGAGGAAAAATAATTATTTTAGTAGTTGAAAATCACGCGTGTTGCAATTTGACAATGCAATGTCAAAGATTTCATTTTTTGACAGCCTAAAGCAATTTACAAAAAAGGAAACAAGTATGCCTTAGACTACTGTAACTCTACTTTGAACTTATTATCTCGTAGGGACATTTGCTCCAAAATCAGGACTAAGGCCTTTTATGAGATTCCAACTTTTGGCAAGAAAATGCAATTCCAAATTTTATCACGTTTGAGTGAATTGATTGTCTCATTTTTGGACACAACTAGTTTTACTATATAATGCAGGAAAACATATTGAACAAAATAGTGGAATGTATATAGTTAGGTTATCAGCACAAACAGTTATTCAGAGATGGTAATTTTTAAAAGTTAAATAAGGTTAAAAAAAAGAAAAAGATAAATATAGAAACAGATTACCTTAAGTTTTTCTCTATGTACTTTTGGAGCACATTTTAAAATAGTACCCTCAGAACAAACAGCTCACTCCTAATTTAGAATCTTTGTTCAGTTATCTGCTTTAAAATTTTTCAAAGTTATTCTGCTTTCAAAAACTCACATAAAACTAATCTACTTCCTGTGAAATCAGTCACAAATATTTTTAATAAGGTCAGCAAAAATAGGTGATTGTGATTGATGAAATCTAAACTTTGCCTATAGCAACAGAAACTTTTAATGTATTTTTTTTGCTGAAACTTTAAAAATAATATAGGCTACTTTTGTTTAACAAATTCCGCATCAATTTAATATTTTGATGTTTTAAAGTTAATAATTTTATCAACAATAAAATATTTTAATTTAATATATTAACATTAATTTTACTTGTCATAAAATATTAAGAGCAGCTATAATAAGGA